>NC_090937.1:1142332499-1142942217 GCF_040938575.1 Ambystoma mexicanum
ACCAATGTCACTGCATTAAACCAATGGATTTTGACTTAAACCGCTTGAGGATAGCACCACTCTCCAACCCTAACCAGTGAATACCAATGTCTTGAACAATCTCGACTCCTGATCTGACCCTGGTGAACCACCTGAATGACCCAATCTCGAGTGCAACATTCCTTTATATGGGACGTTAATATTTTTCTATTTGGGTCACTAATGGATCACATTCACACCCCTTCTAAGAGTACATCCTTCCTTCAGTCCACGTTACCACAAAAGGCGAAGGATGCCTATCTCGTGGCTGTGCCTGTTTCACCGTTATGATTGGGATCAGTGTTGATTTGTAAAAGTGTGCATGCTGAGTAGGCAGTTTAGCCACTATTCATCCTTACATTCCTGCAGGACAAAGGTCATTTCATCAGAGTGGCACAATATGTCTCAATCTATAGCAATAGGGGCTTTAAAGTGTCCCATGGAGCTGGAGCATGGAGCATCATCCCCTGGACTAAGATTCCCCAGTTATAAAAAGAATCATAGATTCCCAAGTAGGTATGCAGCATTTACCTAAATTTAGGGGGCCGTCCTTCCAGAAATAGGGAGGGTTTATCAAATATTGTTCTCTGCACAAAGTGTTAGCTCATTCCAGAGGGGGTGTCCAGGAGTCAGGAGGGAACGTGTTCACCATTAACAACTATTTTCACTAAAGAAAATACACAGACATGATCCTTCATTCAGCTATTTTTTTTACATTACAATTGTATGTTTTGCACTTTTTTGCAAATGATGACATGAACACCCAAAATATGGCTCCCAAAAGTATTCTATCATAGTCCGCTTTGCTCACAGGCATGAGTGAACAACGTTTACAAATGCTATCCCAGAACACAGCAGTATCTATGGCCCAAGAGTTCGATTAATATGTACGTTTGTGGTTTCTGTCATGCAGGCACTTTTGATAGTTGCAACTCAAAGGTGGCACGTGATAATACAAGTTAGACATATCACTGCATTAAACATGAAATGGTCATTTTATGTTAGCCAATTAAAAAAAAAAAATCTCCATGAGGTGAAGTAAAGTAAGCGTATAAACATTAAAAATAACAGACAACTACAAATAATTGACCCCGTCAGTTGGTCACTGGAAAATGAATAATTGTCCGCAGAGAAGTAATTCCACAGGGAAATAGTGGCCAAGAAAAATACAATGGAGTGTGTGACATATCTGTGAACGAGGACAAAACAAGGCATCGTGAAATGTGGCTTATGGCGCTCTTTTGAAACGACAGGGAATATGCATAATGTGTCATTGAATATTATGAGTGATCTGTGTTAGGAATGCTAGTTGTTTGGTTGGAATGTTGTTACGTTAAGGTCGATGTTACTACCTCAGAGCACTGTCGACTCTAAGGAAGCCATGTGGCGCTAGGATACACTCATGGTGAAGTCAGGCTGCTACTGTCAACAAGTAAAAAGTTGAGTTTTTCCATGGCATATCACTGATGGATGGCAGCTGGAGAGACAAACAAGTGGACTAAGCCAAGTGGATTTGTGACGGACAGGAAAGTTGAACTAATTAGATAATCGTGGTGACTCATCTCACAGGCTTTGTCCATCAATTTCTGCTCTAACCTTTATAAAATAACTTTAAGAACGTGACTTCAAAGAAGCCCAATGGCATTAGCATATACAACTTCAGTAATCTCGATGAACAGATGGTTTCTACTTTGATAGGTTCAATAACGAGGAACAAAAAAGCGAAGGGATCGTTTATTCTGCTTTTAACAAATAACCATATCCTGGGGAACAGGATTTCATTTTGTAACGCAGTAGGGAAAGATTTTCAATTCGACACACGAAAAATTGTGAGACACTAGAACACAGTCTTGTGCACTGTCTCATAAAATTAAACGTGTGCATGACAAACCAGGCTTTCTTTACTACCCAAAGACACCTCTACACATGTAACTGGGAGTGGGGAATTTGAAAAAATTACTAGTGATATTGTTAATCTGGCTTTTTATGTAACGTGTCATGCTCCATGTTACATGCTCTGTGAAATTAGGTTTCAATATTACTCTGTTAGTTAGTCTGTCATGCTGAACAGATGTGTCTGGGAAACAGATGTCTGAGGCCAGAAATTAACCCACACTGCTGTCTTATCCTAAATCCCCACCCAACAATTGTATTTATTGCGATTAACTCAGAACATGATGCGTTCTATGTCGCGCCTAGAAACACTTGTGTACAGGCGTGTTATAAATGCCATATCATATCATAGCATAACAAGGTTCTAGAACAACCAACTTTTAACAAAAGTACTTTTCTTAAAATGTAATAAACCTTTCTCCTTCACCACCCTTGAGTGAAAAATCTCTCTTCAGTTTGGAGTCTCTTTCACACTAGAGGGTATGCCTTTTCAATCAGTGACTTCACTCTGTTCAACTGGGCAAGACCCTTTTCTGTCCCAGCACAAACCCATATATTCAATATATCATTTGGAACCCCATGCTTTAATGGTGAACAGTAAGGAATTGAGTTTTTAAATACAATCCCTCACCCCGGTAGGGAATTTTGAGGTTAGTAAAAAGCATATAAGTGGTCCGAAAATTACTTTATATGACTACATCATTAATCACACTGAGAGACTTCCACAAGTCTAGCGGATACCTTTGGGTTTGGAGCGCTATTTATAAATAAATAAACAAAAAGGCAAACAAAATCACCCTGTGTCATTTGGTTATATGAAATGAATTACATGATTACTTGGTAAGAAAAGGCTAGGGATCTACTTCCGTATATCAGCCAATAAATAAGGGGAAGGCATTAATTTAAACAGATCCCCAAAATACTTGGCTCTGTTGGACATGTTTAATTACGTTAAACATCTCTGGGTTTTGTGCTCACGAAAATACACCAAACCTCCTGGATCATTTCCTGGGAAAGGACATGGACCTGGTCAGACTCCAACATACATCCCTTTGTTTGCCTCTCTGGGTTATGGATACCCAACCTCTTTCTTTTTTCCTGGTTTTCCTCTTGCTCCTTCGGTATCCCAGGCAATGTTGGTTCTCCAGCAATGTTTTCAGCAGTTCTCACTCAGATAATTTCAGACAATTCTACCTTTTTTCCCATTGTGCTCTCTTTTTTAACCCCTAAGCACACCCCAACATATCTAAATTATCAGGTACCAGCTTATTGGCTCGTGATTCGGATTGGACATCTATTTGGCCTACCCCTTAATCAAGGCCTCACCTCTTCCCTCTGATTGGTCCTGAGGTTATTAGGTTCAATTTCTGGGAAATTTAGCCCCACCCATCTGCACTAGTTTTTCTGAGCCCTGCATTTATGAACTTAAAAATCTACAACATGACAACTTAATTTACAAATAAGAGTAACAAACTATATATTTTTTATTTGGTCTGATCATGCCAAATGTAGCACACTGTTTCTCATTTCAGCACATGGTTGCAGGTGCAGAGGGCAGATTTTTGCCATTTCTTCAAAAAGTATAAAAACTATTATCACAAGATTTGATAGACAGATATCCAATTTAATAGGCAACCGACTTCCGTGACTTTTTCTGGGACGCTAGAATCACATTTTAGCTTCTAACTCTGAGTCTCAAGACCAAATTATTATGAACGTTGAATAGGTCTTTTCATAAGCTTTTCTGAAATCTTTGAATCATTTTTCTGCGATTTATTATTCTCAAGATAATCAACAATTATGATTTTCCCCATAGCACCTATGGTAATCTCAAGTCATATGCATAATTTTAATTTCAATTACACATCACATTTATTTTCTCCACTTAGATGTAGGTCCAGCCATCTGTTTCTTTGTTGGTTCGGCCTGCATTAAAACACACACTTAGCATTCTTTCAAAGTTAATGGCGGGACCTTGGGTCTCCTTATCTCCTGATGCAGATAGGATAACTCCACCTCCTGGAAGTCAGTCCATGGAGGGAACACAAATTGTATTATAATTCTGTGTATTTTCTAAAGTTCACATCTATTAGCTGGGTCTTTTGTTTTCACAGTGCGGGTCAAATCACCACCATAACACTTTGGTCAGCACACGTTCTGTCCCTTTCCCGGCTTTGTGAACTTCAAGCAGATTCCAAAATAAAGGGGGAACGCACAGCTTGAGCCTAACATCTGATGGGGAAGGTGAACAGTTATTTGCCTTCAAATCTCATGGGGAAAAGTCTTATGGGCTAAGCAGAGCTGTTAGCCCAATTCCTAGTAACAGCAACATACATGATGCTTTTATATTCTGCATTTGTATACATTAAGTCTGTTTTACATCACCCAGTAACTACGAGACACCTCGTCATTTTTCCTTGTGCTGCTTGTGTAAGTATCCTTCCATAGGTTAAAAAGTCACCACCTTCATTAAAATGGGACCTCAAATTACTTCTGTCAATGGAGTTTCCTATTTAAAATGTTATTTGCTTCCATGCTGCAGAATGCACACATTTCCATGGTATCTATCTGTGTTTGCAAAGCTGCTCTTTAGGAATCAGTCACATGTAATGGAAAGTAGTTTCAGGGCTTTGGCCTAGTCACTTGTATACAGGGCCCATTTACTGTTTGTATTTGTCTTCCTTTGAAAACAGCATTTTGATGATTGGTAGCTGCAAGTGAAATACTGCCTTTTTTGTTTGCCAGTCAAAAGTGTGCCTTCAGTGTTCTGCACTTTCTGACCTTAGTCAGCGAGAGGCAGTTCATTTGGATCTTGGGAGTTGAAAGTATACTCCACACATTGGCATGGGCGAACTTTAAGTGTGGGAAAGGAAATACATAGAAGCTAGAATATATATTTACATTTTATATTTTATTCCAACTGGATAGCGGCATGAGAATTATATACAGGATGGTTCCCGCATATATGAACCAACAAGGGTATAAACCATAATAAAGAATCTTTACTTTAACAAAAATCATATTATGAGACTGTGGGCACAACATAATATGTGACATTCCGCAAAGAAAACTTTCCTAGGTATAACAACTGAGTTGATGTCTTCAGCTAGGTTAACGCATGGAGTAAGATGCACACATTAAGCAGATTGGGAGCAATTTTAGTGGGAAGTTTGAGACCAGAAGGGAAAACTATAATTTTGTATTTAAAGATTGGAGAACACTATGTGCATGGAAAAAATTGTGATTTTGTGCTCTTTTCTTTAATAATGTTTCTTAAGCTAAAAGGGCGAGACAATCTAAATTTAAAAGTGTTCCAAAACTGTAGGGACCCCTCTTGTGAGAATTACTTTTGAACATGTCTATACAAATATGGAGAATTTGGATACATGTAAAACAAGCATTGAAAACATGAGGGTGAAGATTGGTGATTGTATTGGGAATACTCCCATGTGTGCAAATACACACTGACTCGGTTGGGACTGGTAGAAAACTATTATTATTATAATGTATGGGATGTTGCAGCTGCGCCAATGAATGCTGATGTGGTTTCTTTGGCACTTTTCCTGGCTAATGGATTTGTTTTCTGTATGCCCACACCTGCAACTACTGGGTTGCAGAGTCAGATACTCTTGGTCTCTGTGGTTCAATCATTGTTTCCTTGCTTTTCCCTTTTCATCCTTTGACTTAGTTTTTACTCTCAGGTTTTCCAGGCTCATCTTTGGATTTCCTTGTATAAATGGCACTCTGTGATCAAAAGTCTCACATCCTAATGAATATTAGTATAAACGAAATGCAACCTTTTAATACTTTCAGCTCCCCATCAAGATGTAGGACAGAGATCCCAGGCTAGGGCCCATATAACTTTACCACTGCTGCACTACTTACTTAAAGTCCTGCACACACATCCCTTCTTGTAACATATGTAAATACTTCAAATGTTCATCATATAATAGGAGGGACTGTAATCAGTGAGTCAGTGCAGTTCCCTCTTGCTGTCCCATTATGTTCCTACTACACCTGGTTAACACTTCTGCCATTGCATCTCAATTACTGTTGTAAGGCCCCCAGTCTTGGGATGTCCTTGTCACCCATATGTGCTGTGAGCAACCTGAGGACCAGCACTCTCTTGCCAGAAGACCAGCACTCATATACCACCACCTGTTCCCTTACATCCATTACCAATAATTGAGATCTCGTTCTCAAGGATTGGTATGGATATTGTCCAAACTGGGAAATAAATGCATTCTTGTCATCGTGGACTATGCTACACGATATCCAGAAGCCTCTACCATGGGAGCTCACATAACACAACACATTTTGAAACACCTGTGCCTTTTCTTTTCCTGAGTAGAGTTTCTGAACGGAAATATTAACTGACCAGGGCTCTTCCTTCATGAGCAAACCTATGGTGGAGGTTAAGCAACTGCTACACATCACTACACTATGAACATCAGTGAATCATTCCCAGATAGATGGCCTTGTGGAAAGATTTAATAAAACCCAGAAGACCATACTATGAAAATTGGTGGAACAGGATGGTAATAACTGGGATCAAATGATTCCATGAACTTGTTTGCAGTCAGGAAAACCTCTCAGGCTTCCACAGGCGTTTCCCCATTTGAACTACTATATGGGTGAGAACCCCGGGATGTCCTGGATATATTAAGAGAAACTTGGGAGGAGAGAGAAGCCCCAATTCCCCACAAACCGCAAATTGGCTCAACAAACACATGACAGCTGTTAGATCTTTAGTACAGACTCACATGGTTAAAGCACAGGTTTAACAGAACACCTCCTTTGATAAAAAGGTCTATTTAAGGTCCTTTTCCATTGGTCAAAAAGTGCTTGTGTTCTTGCCCTCTTCTGAAAATAAACGTGTATATATATATATGTAGCATGGACCTTATGAGGTTCTGGAATATATGGGTCAGTGTAATTATAAAATCTCACAACCAGACCGTCATCTTAAAACCCAAGTCTACCATGTAAATTTGCTAAAGGAATGGAAAGAAAATCCTTTGGAGTCCAATGCCAAAATATGATCCTGTCTGTTACCAGATGATAGGGATAATACTGTTCTTGATCTTAATAACAACCAAAAACAAGACCTATATGACCTCATAAGACAGTTTGCTGACGTGTTTAGAGAGGAGCCCCGAAGAGTAAAGGGTATTTATCATCATATCCCCACTCCCATTGGCAAAGTGGAACATTTAAAACCTTACCAATTACCAGAATCTAGAAAGGGTACAATCATCCAGGAAGTCAAAGCCATGCTTAAGGCTAACATCATTGAGCCTTCTAATAGTCCCTGGTCCTCCCCTATCGTGTTGGTGGCAAAACCTAACAGGAGTTGGAGATTTTGTATAGACTTTAGAAAGGTGAATGCCATCTCTGCCATTGATGCTTAGCCAATGCCACATATCAACAATCTCATTGACAGACTGGTGCTGTCTACCTCTCCACTTTCCATCTCGCGAAAGGATACTGGCAGTTTCCACTACATACACCTGATTAGGAGAAAACTGCTTTTGCCACTCCCAGAGGACAGTTTCAGTTCAAGTTTCATCTGATTGGTCTACATGGTGCTCTCGTAACATTCCAGAGAATGATGGATACAATCCTACATCCATACTCAGAATTTTGCGGAGCCTATATAGATGACATAATGATACATAGCAAGATCTGGGAAGACCAACTATACCATCTTTACACAGTTGTGACAGTATTAAGGAAAGCTGGCTGACCGCTCGTCCTGGAAAGTGTAAACTAGCCCAATCTGCGGTTAAATACTTGGGTTTCTTTGTGGGTAAATGGCACTGTGCAACCCCAACAGGATAAAGTTGGAGCGATTCTTGACACCCCTCTGCCAAAAACTAAACTAAGCTAAGCCTTTTGGGGCTTATCGGCTACTACTGCCGTTTCATTCCAAATTTCTCCAGTAAGACCTCATGATTAACCGACAAGTTGATCAAATGGGAAGAGGAAGACAAAATCTGTTATGCAACCTTGAAACAGACCTTATGCCAGAGATCCATTTTGAAAGTAGCATATTTTACTAAGGAATTCATCCTTGAGACTTATGCTTCATTAAGGTGGCTGAGAGCGGTCTTATCTCAAAATCACGACGGATTGGAACACCCGATATTATACATCAGTCGGAGGATGTTCCCTTGAGAGAAAAAAACTACTCAGTCATCGAGTTAGAGGCCCTGGCAATCAAATGGGTAGTGATACATCTTAAATACTATCTCTTGGGTCATAGGTTTCGACTGATAATAGATCACTCAGCTTTGGTGTGGATAAGTCAGAGAACGGAATCCAATCCTCTGGTTATGCAGTGGTTCTTGGTCCTTCAACCCTACCAGAAGGTCAGAGATCAAGGTAATATGGACTTCCTCTCCCAGTTTTCATGTGATGCACCCCGGTCCAACCCGCTTAGGGGAAGGATATGTGAGAAACCTGAGGGTGTCCTCATATCTATTCCCCTTGTATCCTCTTCTCAGGTGGCCAGGGAAAGGCAAACTATTTTGGATCCTGACCCTGCGGATGGAGCTGCGAGGGAGGATCACATGGGTGGAGGTTCTTGGGGATTGGGGGGAGGATATCCCAGGTGAGACATGGTAACCCCCTTTTCCAATTGAGAACCAACATTCCATTACACTTGCTTTTATAGGTGATTGTAAACCCTATCCCCTCAATTCCTCTCATTCATTCCACTGTAGTACTTGGACGAACAAGAGGTGACTAAGAGGAATGTATGCTAACAGATCCTTTCACCATTCTAGTACTGAGATGAGGAAGAGGCCTACAGACTGGTTTATGGGTCAGGCATGTCCAGAATTTCTCACTAATTGGGGACATGCAATTGAGCCTAAAGACTGCCCCCGAGATCTTGTTTTGGAACTGTGTTGTCTTCTTGGGGAAGAGAACCCCAATATTCCTTTTGCGACTTAATGGAGCTTTCTTGAACTTGGTGGGAGGGAACCCCGAGATTCCTTTTGAGACTTTGTGGAGCTTTTTTGAACTTGGGGAAGGGGAACTGGAAAGTAAGCCCAGAGCTGGAGGAAGCTCAGAACTGTATTTGGAAAACTATTTATTTTAATGCTGACATCCCTACACATTGTTTAGCTTTAGTTGTGAGGGCAAGTATAGGTTTTGGACACAGACAGACTTTTAAGTTGAACTTCCTGACTCAGACTATCCTTGGTTTCTTTAGGTAGAGAAATTCCACCTTAGTATAGGGCAGGTTAGACTTTCAACCATCTTGGCATTTAAGTTAATAAACCCTTTTTATTTGAACTTTGAATCTGTTTTCTGTGTTACTCCATGATGCCTTGACAGTGAATATGCACAGAATTTCATTTCAAATCTGTTCTCTCTACCGTAATAAATACATGAAGTACAATGCAAGTGACACATGTTCTAGTAGTTCAAGGCTCCTCTGGCATTGGCAGCGGATCAAGGAGGGCCCCATTCATATTCCTTTTTTCTTGACAGCTGAGGTTGCTCACTAGTTGTTGCCCTGTTATGGGTAATAATTGAATGACGACTGAATTTTGCACTGCTCAGCAGGTGTGTCCCTTCCTGTTATGTCCCCATTGCAAATTTACACTATTGGTTTAATCTACCTCTAATTACTGAATTCTAAGGATAGTTTGAGCTCCATAATTCTAAAAGTACTTTGCTTATCCTAGACCTCATTTTACAACTGAAAACAACATGGCTAATTTCAGAAACATTGTGTGAAGATTTGAAAACAGAACTACTTCCAATCGCATCAGGTAAACAAGAGTCTGAGGAGTCTTTAAACCTTATTTTTCAATTGGCAAATCACAATTTTAATTATCAGCATTTTAAAATTCAGTGCAGCAGAAAAATGCGGGAGGAAATCACTGAACGCCTTCATTATCCTCAAACCACAGCTAGACCCCTAAACAACATGATCCCCTTTCTCAAACCTACTATATGTACCTTAATATCTCTAGGTGAATTTCTTGGTAATGAATATCCTGCAGTAAAAAATGTGTGCAGTGAATATTCTGCAATGCAATCCAAGGTTACTGTAGCCAGGACTTCTTGAATCATCCCGTAAGGACATCTAGTAACCACAGTGGTTGCTTCCTAAACAGATTTCAGCAACATAAGGCATGGGAAGAAGAGCACAGAAGGAAAGACGAGCATTTAGCTCGATTTGTGAGACATGGTTTGTAAGTGAATGGTGTAATGGACTGCTCCTGTTCTCCGGTGGTTTCGTGATCCTGAAAATAATCCAAATGGAGCAGAAAATGAAAGGATGAAACATTCCTCGCCCTATCGGGTTGAGTGATAAAAGGCTGGTTATCGGGATAACGAGATACAGAGTGCAGTCTAATTGGTGATAGGAAGTCAATACTCCAATACATGTGAAGCAGCAGTCCATTAAATGTAATTAGGCTATCCTTCTGCAAGTGATAAATCTCACTGAAGGCCCAAAGCACAGGAAATAAGACTGTGAAGCACAGACACGGGTGACGGTCGGTCACTAAACAGGAGAAGATTGTCCAGGTAAACCCCCAGCACTGTAGTCAGGTTAACTAGTTTTAAGGAATTGCAAAGAAGCCAATTCATTGCAAAGTTGGCAGAAAGCCATGTAGCTTGATTTAAGGCGCTTAGGGAAGATGAACACATTTAGTCGCCAAAGTTTCTTTTCAACAGCGCTCATCCATCATTTCAACACATTTATAGATGAAATGCACAATCCGCTGAATCGCCTGATAATCTTAAATGCTCCAACATGTATCTAGACATGGTGCAGTTTCGATGGGGCTTTGTTAACCCTGTTACACAATTCCATGCACCTCCTGGGACTACTCCCAGATCTGCCGCAGTTATCTGTTGGGTGTTAGATTTGACCGATAAGTCATAATTAGTTGATGATGAGTATGTTTGTCCCATTTGCATAGGCATTCATAATAGCCCAGCAATTAAGGCGTTAAGGTAAATCATTCTTGCAACAAAGCCATGGGTCTATTTACTTTGGAAATGTCTATGATGAAACCAACTCTTGAGCTTGTACATTCTTCATACAAAATTTGAAGTCACACTAACATTTCAGTTTAAATAAATTCCAGTTTAGCAACTTTGGGTCGATTCACCTGCCCACACTCTGAGCAGATGCATTTTTCCTGCTAAGTCAAGTTTATAGCACAGAAACATCTCCACTGGCTCCCCTCAGCTGCAAGGATCATGTACATGACCCTCATTGTCCACAAGGCTTTCCGGAGCTTGGGGCCACACTACATCCATCTCTCTCTTACAAAATTCCTTCCTTCTCGAGCCCTTTGCTCAACTATCTCCAACACTCTGAAGGTCAGATGCTTCGCTAGGCAGAGAGAGGGAGGTAGATATCTCTCTTCTGCAGGGGCCTCCGTCTGGAATGGCCTCCCTGCCCCTCTCAAACTTGAGCAGCATCACCTGAAGTTCCGGAAGCAGTTCAATACCTTCTTATTCTCCTCTGCATTCTTTCTCTCCCTCCCCTGCTGACCTACCTGTCTTCACGCAACAACTGGTTGCTTGGCTACCCTCTGAGCAGAACAGGTACCAGGCTTCTTCATGATCAGTCTCCCCTGCACTGCCTCCAAACCATTGCACACTTAGGGGCTATAACCTCTTCAGTCCCTTGCCTCCCTTCCATTACCCAAAGCCGTGCTGCCTTGGTTGCACTTTTAGTTGAGGGGCAGGAATCAAATGAATACCAGATATAGCTGAGAGGTAGGTAGAAGACTGCGATTGGATAGGCCAGCCATTTGTCACCACCACGGACTGTACAACAACCCAGTTAACATTTTGCATGGCATAAATTAAGTGATATTTCGTGGACGAGAACACCAGAGAATTATTTGGCAAGAAGGTAGGCGATTAAATTACATTCTGTGGTTGTAAATCCAAGTGCCATCTCCTTGTGGCATGACCAAATAATTTCTGCTTGAATTAATTTAAGGCAGCATATTGAACTCATTGCTAGTAAACAAGAATGCAATGTGCCATCTTGTTGTGGCTACAGAGAAGTGATGATGCAATGGGCCTCTTCTCCATTGCACCTAAAGCTGACAGGGGAGAAGGAGATCTTTGGAGGAGGTGCAGACCTGCACCTCTGGGGCAGAAGCAGCAGAAGGGGCAGAGGGGAGAGGAGATACAGACTGTATCTACTCATCAGCAGGGAGAAACCATTGCAGAGGTGCAGAATGTGAGATGTTCC
Source organism: Ambystoma mexicanum (assembly GCF_040938575.1). Taxonomy (NCBI): domain Eukaryota; kingdom Metazoa; phylum Chordata; class Amphibia; order Caudata; family Ambystomatidae; genus Ambystoma; species Ambystoma mexicanum. The sequence goes on from NC_090937.1 coordinate 1,142,344,651, forward strand.
TAGTCGTCTACGCCTCTACGCACATCCACTGATGATGTGTCTGAGTACAATGGTGAAGATGATGATCATCATGGCGATCATGACCACAATAAAGGTGGCGACTAATAAGTCCGGGCTAAAATAAAATTGGGGAAGCAAGTGATGCAGAGGCGGAGAAGGAGGACAATGTCAGCTGCAGAGATAGGGGGGAAGAACACAATTGAGGTTCCACCTTTGAAAAGGGCCATTTTGCCGTATCTGAACATGCCAGCATGTGGCAGCCCCAGCACCAATTCCACCCACCACTACCAACATATTCACTCACAAAATAAGAATCATAGGACGTGTCTTCTTTTTCAAGCAAGAAAGTCTTAAGTGCAGACTACAGGTTAATGAGATTATTGTATCACCTGCACTCTGTGACATGAGTACCCCGTCTTTGTGGTGCCATATGATGCTATTCCCTGCACTGGAATGGGGACTAGAAGACCTCCACTGCAGCCCTTTCACCAGTAGCCAGTAGCCATGACACTCTTTGCCCTTACCTTCACCCTACAGAGTGCTACAGCAGTTACGTCATACTGGCTGTCGGCAGTGGTGCTGTCTAACTGTCTATGGATGCCATTAGTGTTTGTGCTACTACTGCTCTATTCTTGAGTACTGTTTCAGCTATTTTACAACCACAATATTGGGCAGAGAACCCTCGTCCACCAGGGCACATAATAGTATGAATGAGGCAATTCTTTCCCTGTAAAATGAGAGATGCAGAAATTAGCTTTGCTGGAAAGTCCAGGCTAGTCACGAGAGCACAACGGCTATCATGACACATGATTTAATTGCAATGCCTTTCTGCAGTGCATGCCCAAGTACTATGCAAATAATTTTCATGTGCTTTCGAAAAATGGCAAACATGTCAACAGTTGGTTTAGAAACAAAACACCAGCAGCCCCAGGCCATTCACAAGAACACAATGTAGAAGTCATAGAACTAGCTCAGTGACAGATTGCCATTTGCCATGAAAAACACACTGTTTGTTCTCAAAAGAGCAAGTGAATGGATTATGTATGAAAGTCAGGACTGCTCTTTAGCTTCTCTTTTAGAAAATGTTATGTGCCTCACAACGTGCCTACATGGCCGGCCTCAGGTCGCATCCTGCATATTCACGCCTCATTGCATGATGAGCAAAATAGGATAGACACTTTATTGAAAACTGGTTTTAATTGGCTCATAGCACAGGCCTTGCAATACGCCAATCCTTTGCTAGAGGTCTGCTATATATGGAGTAGTGACCAGGATTAAGCAGGCTTTATATTCATCTCGTCTGTTAAACACATTTTATGCTCAGTATTTGTATGTAATCCGCCTTTGTTTTTGCTTGTGTTGCTTAATGATTTCGTTCAAATAAATCATTCTGACTGACTGACTGGCTGTCAATGCATTACATTGGGAGCCATGAACCGCTCACCACATCAACACGTCTAAGATACAGCTTCTGCGGTTATAGGTGAAAGGAGAGAAAAAAAAGGCTCAAATGCCTTTTTTCGACACCAAAAGGACTGAAAAAAAGGGTTGCTTTTTTTTATGAGGGGGTTCCCCCTTAACCCCCCGTTTTCTTTTTATAAAAAAAACTGTTTATGCATACTACACTTAAAAAATATATAAATAAAAAAGCATTCGACCCTTTTTTTCAGTCCTTTTGGATTCGAAAAAAAGGGCATTTGATCCTTGTTTTTTCGATCCTTTGGCTGGACACCATATTCTGCTTCTGCTGTTCTAAAGAGATGTTCCAAGAAGCCTCTTGTATAACAGCCTGTTTCAGCTGGCAAGAAGAAGCAAATGTGTCTTCTGAACGGTGGCGGCTGTTACGGTAGGGCATAAGGGCGACAACCCCCTTGTTTGAGGGGAAAAGAAAAAGAAAGATGTAAGTTTAAAGTGGAACTTTACACTTCCATCTTTCATCTATAGTGCCATTGTCTGACACTTCCAGAGCACGGTCTATGTTGGGGCTCCAGTCCACAAGGGGGGACGTGCCACGCTAGGTGCTTTCTTGTTTAATTTTTATGAAGCAGTCAGGGACGTCATCTCACCAAAATGACTGGGGTAGAGGAAGTGACATCACATGACCCTTGACCTGTGATGACATCACAGGCTGTGATGTAATGTGCCCCTGCCCCCAAGTGACATCACAGGAAGTGATGGCACATGACCTTTCACCCCTTGACAAAAGAGGAAGTGGCATCACGTAGCATTGTTCCTCAATACACTAACAATAATATGGTTATGATATCACTGTAATATGATATACATTTCATACAAGAATGGGTCACCATATGCAGCATTAATATCTAGGCCCATATTACCAAATGACTGTGAATGTAAACAGACATCCAAGGCCAAATGATGCCATGCAATAGAAAGAAAACAATGTGGCTGAGCCAGAACCAAACAAATCTACAGTCGTTCTTTGTTAGGATATGCCAAAAAAAAAGAAATAGATTGTAGCTGGTTATATATATTTATAGGTGTTTTTTCATTTTTTAGACCATTCTCACATATTGAGTGTGCCAAAGAACACAGCGAGAGAGAGACCATCAAGACCAAACTAATGTTGGCATTAATGCCAGTAAAATATTATGAGAAAATATGCCCAAACTGGCCCTGCCAGTATGCCAGTAGCCCCACATAACATACTCCTGTTGGCCTTGCTATTAAAAATGCAATGCCATAATACGAAAGCATAGGAGCCACCCAAACACACACTTTTCAGTGTTTCTTCGAACAAAATAATATTTTAATTTGTTTTTTGTGCATTTGAAAACAAGAATTGACACATCTAAAAGGCATGGACTCCTTTTTAAAATCCAGTCACTCGTGTAGTAATGTAGTCAAGCAAACATGTTTCTAGTTCCAGCTGCAAGCAGCGAAAATGCTACTGCGAGCAGAGGGCAGCCATTGCATGCGAGGCAGGTCCATTATCTGAGAGACAGAACCAGGAGCACAGCAACATTGGCATGAAGAGAGCAACTGGCACAGCAGCATCTACATAGGGGCAGCCAGCCAAGCACGTTTTATAAACATAGGCACCACATCTGATAACTCATTTAGGGATAGGAAACGTATTCCCTTGGGGGAAGGCATCCTGCCTGATTTACTTTCTGAGACACAAATAAATGTTCAAAGGAGCTTTAGATGTCATGGCAAAAACGTGTAGTACAAAGTAATCCAAAATGGGAAAGGGGGAAAGGTGTAGTAAGTACGGGACAAATGGTGGAGGATGTAAGATGGTGTGGCCGGGTAGAAGTGGTGGGTTAAGAAGAGGTAATGATAATGATGTGTTATTGCACAATGCTTATACCTAAGTGCTTTATAAAGAACAAAAACACACAGAATACCACCCAACCTGAGTTTGTACTCATTTATCGACCTCAGAAGAATGAAAGGCTGAGTTGGCCTTGCCAGGATTCTAACCTTCAACCTGGAGATCACACAAACATTGCAGCAGAGAGCACCAAACCCACTGAGCTATGTTACAACTGTTAGGGAAACAATGGTTTACTTAGCCCAGACATACACCCCACTCTGCTGTTTTCAATGTATCAATCAATGAATTTCAGGATGTAAATAATACCAAGGTGACTAGTGCTTCCGATGGGTGTCTAAGCCAATCTGATAGCACAGCGATTAGAACTCTCGCTTTGACATCTGTGCAGAGCCTGCTGACGCAGGTTTGAATCCGGGCAGGGCCAAACTCAGTCTTTCATCCTTCCGAGGTCGATAAATGAGCCCCACACACCATGGGTAATAATAATAAGTAGCGCTCAGATACCTGAGGGTTCGTAGCACAATATAAATGATAAGTTAAGAACTCAAACATTTTAGGGAGGGTGATATTGCAAAGGAACACAGTTTAGTTGAACCCCCATCCCCTTTAGGGAGGATCTAGCACCATGTTACTTACTGACTGTTTGTGAAGAACAGCACCGGGCCTACTTATTTTAGTGAACAAAAAAGGGGCAGCCACACATATGACGTCATCAGTGATGTCATCAATGAGATTTGTGATGGCATCTTTGATGTCATGGGTGTTAGTCCTTGCAGTGCACACTGGTGGCGTGAGTTATGGTTGCTTAGATTACCATAACTGGCGAATTTTGGTTTTTTTGGTTTTACCTGTAACCATAACATCCTTGTAACAACGTTTATCCATTGAATTTCATAGGTGGTTGCAAGTGTAACTTAACCATAACGTCCCTTTAACAACGTTTTTTGTTAGTGAATTTCATAGGTTTTTAGTACGGCACTGTAACCAGAATGTTGCTTTAGCTTAGTGTTTTCAGTAAATGCGATAGTTTTTTAGTAGCGTAACTTAACCATAACATCCCTTTAATAACGTGTTTTCAGAGAGTACGGACTGGAAAGTACCAAGACCAGAACATCACTACAATGCAGTAAGCACACTGAAGTTTGTCTACTAACTGCATAGGTGCTGCAGTAAACAATAGTAGAGAAGCATAATGTCTCATTTATGACAGAGGAATGGCAAGCAACTTAGAGTGGCTGGAAGAAAATTCCCCTCATGACGCAATGACTTACACTACTAACCCCATTGCTACGCACAGTACTGTGAAGCGTACATTATGTAATATATATTGCTATATGTACAGCAAGTACATTTTCTTTTCTGTGAGAGAACATGTCGGAAAGGTAAGCAAGGCAGCACAAGCGGCAACCCTTCCACAACAGCATACGGCCATAGCAAAAAGGACAGGCTGGAAGCCAAAGTGGAAAAATTGGTGAACAATTGTGCCAGCTGAAAGATTGCGTACAAGGGTGCATTATTGACAAAATGAAACAGCTCTAGCAGACCTGCACATGTATCCCTTCCCCATGTCAAAGGGCACCCTCCCCTCAAAATCTGTGTGATGGGAGACGTTAAAGTGATACCTCAATGTCTTCCTCCCCTCACAACCAACTGGAGGAAATCCCCCATTCCCCACAATAAGTATCCACCTATGCTACCCCTTCCCTTTGCTAATGGTGTGCATGAATGTGTACAAGTAAACGTTGATAAGTGAAAGCTTGTTGTGTGTATATTTAATGTGTTTTTTTTGTTTAAATGCCGTTCTCACTCAGCGGCACACAGTGCTTTTTGGAATGACCGCAATGACGGAAAAGGTAGGTGTTCTACGGACATTGCAGTTGCCCGGCATATCCACAATGACAATAGAGGCATCTGTACAACGCCAGCATGCTCTGCATGTCAGCATGTTGTCCTCCACCTACGATGACATGTGGGAGGGAACATTTGATCATTGTGCAAGTACACGCATGTGTTTCTGTTTCTCTGTGTCCTGGCAACACTGCCACTGTGCAGCATATGTGGACAAATGTTAATTAGGTTGCAGTGCCCACCCACGGCCTACAGGTACCTATACAGATAAACATCCCACCTGCTATACCCTATAAACAGCCAGCATCTCCCAAAATGTTCGGCACACGTATGGCACCCTGTTATTCAGTATAGAAGTGGCAAGGGTATGCACATGCGCATAACGTATTCCGCCCAAAACGTGTCCTGCGGACAGCAGTTTTGATGGAGAGCAGTGGCAACGTCACCATGCGACCGCACCCACGCTGCGCATGGGCCCTTATTTCGGTGACATGATCTGGACCCATGGACTGCGGCAAAGTACAGTGTTAAGGAACGCAGGGAGTGTTTTCCGGAAAGTACACAATTACAAACACACCACAATGGCCGTTGTACATGTATTTAGGTTTTTGAACAATGTAGGCCAATTTTCTGGGTGCAAGTTCTCCACAGCAGCCCTACAAAAGGCAACACCCCAGAGCTGCTGCGCAATCGGTATGCAGATTTTCAGAATACAGTAGCAGGCCACATAGGTTTGGCGTGTAAGTGATGTTGGACCAAATGGGCTGTGATACATTGTGTTTGCAAGTAAATGCAACCATGTCAGTCTGGCTCAATGTGCACAGTAATGTAGAAAATTAAGAACAGCCCTTCCTGTGACCCCCTGTCATGGGTAGCAAGCTGAAACCGGGAGTATGTGCACATGTGTTTCCCCAAGGACGGCGACGGCTGTGCCCCAATAAAGCAGAATTATTCCTTCTTCCCTTTTTACTGTCTTCTTTTCAGCACGCCTTCATTGCGTACTGATAGAAAGTTGCACACACATCCACCAATAACATTGAAGAGATCCCCATGTAACAGTATAATTTCTGTACAACAGTCCTCTGTGTACACACCACGCCCAGAAACATTATTGCGCAATCCCTCTGCCTCCACAGTCCCATTTCCATTACCGCCATCCTGAAAGTTCCCAGATGTGGCTTTCGTGCTGCGTGCGGGCATGGGGGAATAAATTGCAACCAGGTTAGGGGGAGTTTGTTGTAAGGGGCAGCTCTCAAAATAACTTTTTTTGTAGATGCTTCTAGAAAAACACCTTTTTTCAGTTTTCATTTGATTTTGTGTTTTTTTGTGCTCACATTATTACAGTAAACTCTTCGGCGCATCCTGTAGATGAGCAAAGAAAACTGCATTACCAATGGACAACAACAAAATGCCATTTGCTTGGAACAACTCTGCATTTCTACAACTGATGGGGTCATTCTTGCAGAAGAACATCCCACGATCGTACAAAAAAGTATACATGCTTATGTTGATGAGACCCCTCCGACCTCTAGCTGGCGTCAACAATCATTGGATTAGGTGCATAATAATCTTGGTGGTACACATGAGAAAAGCACCTTAGCAGCAATAGTAAGCTGGGTGGGGGTTTGGGTCTTCCATCGTAGATGTTTAAAGGTTTTTCTTTTTTTTTTACGTGCGTTCCAGCAACTTATTTTGTTTGCTCTCTTTATATGCGTGTCTGTTTGCCTCTCCTCACATTTTTACCACATTCTAGTCAATGCTTCTTGCACAGTGTAAAAGAAAATGGCATTGCCAATGGCGCTCAAATAAATGCCATTTCTACAGAACCACTGCATATTTTGCAATCTCATGATCTCATAGTGGGTGGAGAACATGCCAGCAGTCTTCATAAATTCACACATGCTTCTGTTTATAACACACCTTCCGACCTCTGGCTGGGGACAAATTACGCCGGCATGGGCCCATACTTCTCTTGGTTTTATGCATGTGAAAACGACCTTGGTAGTAGGAAATATCCGCATCACTGCGTTCAACAACCTTTTCAGGTGACAAATTAAACATCCACACGACATGTAACCCAAATGTAGACTACCATAGTGCACCAGGACAAAGTCTAAGTTTGTGACAGATGCCACATGTCTGCAAAGCCGAAACTGCAGTCAACCTGACAGCCCCAGAAAGAGTCCACTTCTTCCAACCCGAAATTACCAGCAATGCCTATTTGCACACAACACCTGTGCAGATGGTGCACAAAGGTATCACTGAGGATAAGCACTGTGCGTCTCTCCATCTTGACCAACCTTACGACACAGTAATGAGAAGAAATGGTACCGCCCTTTTCCGGTCAACCACACCTTGAACACCTAATTGCCTATTTCCCACAATTCCATTTCCATGGCCACCATGCTCATAATGGCAGAATGTGGCATGTGCGCTTTCCCATCTACAGTGAGGGACACGGGCTAGTAAAGCAGACACAATACTTTTTCCCTTTGCACTGGCATTTTTGCACCACTCACTCATTGGGTGCTGTAACATTTTCAAACACACATGCCACCATGCTCATAATGGCAGGATGTGGCACGTGTGCTGTTAGAGAGGATTCTCAAAATGTGCTAATTTCCCTTACCTTTCGAGACCCCCAGCAACTTTGCTGGATTTCTAGGATTTGATTTTTTTCCCTGCGAAGAGTTTGAACCTTTTTTCCCACTCTTCCATGTATTTTGATGTGTGTTTTACTTTTGTGTTCTCTGGTTATGGAGTTTTAAAACAACTCCATAGGCATCATCTTTTTCTGTGTGTTACAAAGCACCTTCAGTGCAGTGGCACAGGGATGTTTTTGTTAGGCAGAATTATATGCAGTACCCTTTGGGAACACTACACACAATTAAGACTACAAGTGAAAGTACAATTTCACCATTGGTACAAGCCTGTACTACACAGTTATAATTGTAGCAGTAGCTGAGCAGCCAGACTTATCCCAAGAGTAAGTGAGCAGTACAAATAGTTACACAAAGGACAGCAATTACTATGATTCAGGCAAACACTGACTCAAGGTTTCTAAGTAAAAGAATATATATTAATTTACTCAACAGTTGTATAACATTTCACTATTCTAAGCAAGTTAAAAATCACAATCATAAATACACCACACCACTTCCCTTAAATTCCAGACTAGTTAAGTTCACAAAATGAAGTGGGAGCAAAATGGCACTCCAGCAATTTAAAAGGGAGGGAAAGTTATTAGAAATTAGGCAAAACCAACAGGTAAGTACTCAGGGCAATTGAACAAGAGAGACTACAGTGAGGAGATAAGCTAGAAAAGGCTTAGGGCCAAAGTCAATGGTTCAAAAGTCTTAGTTCAAAGCGAAGAGAAGGACACGCCCTCGGATTGGAGAAAGATTTCAAACACTTTCACCGCAGCTGACCGAAACGGACAACCGGATTTGCACAGTACCTTAAAACGGAGAGGGAACTGTAGCTGAGGCAGACGTTCCTGGTGGTTCCTGTAGGCTCACGGTTCCTGAAGCGACTGTCGGACTGACACGAAGTAGGAAGACTGGAGGGTCCTCCGCCACCCAGGGAAGAAGCCAGCAGCAGAGCAAAACAAATAAAAGGTGCGCTCCTTAAAACCCAAGCAGGGTCCAACCTTCCTGGCTATCTGTAGCTCTGTACAGCAAATTCGACCAGAGGAGGGGTCCTGGCTTGTAGTTTGGGTGAACTGGTTGGTCACACCAGCTCATGGGAAGAAGTTTCCTAGAGGATCTTCTCTGTCGTCAGATTCGGGCGATTCGGACCTGCAGCAGGGCTTTACCGGGCGCTTCAGTCGTGGTAGGAGTCCTCTTCTTCCAGTTCCTCATTGGTTCTTTTGTTCCAGTGGCGACTCTGCTCTTCCAGTCCCAGAGACCTGCTTTTTATGCAGTTTTCCCCCATTTATACAGCCTGGCTCTCAATCACACAGCAGGGTGGCTGGCCTGGCAAGGCCAGTCCCCTTAACCTATCAGACACAAGTGCGACATGGGTTACCAAGGGAACCCATGGCAAGGGTCCGTAGATCCCTCCCTCACATCCTGCCTACCTAGACTATCAGGTGCCTTAAGGAGGATCCTCTTCTCTAGACTGTGTTAGGTGAGTCTGTCAGTGTTCTACCTGAATCACTGCCGAGTCCATACATGGGTGGGCATGCTCAGATGCTGTTAGAGAGTGTGCATGAGTTGTTTATTGTAGCTAGGGGTAACCCTAGGTGTGATGGTCGCTGTGGACAGTCTCACAAATGGATGAAGCCAGTGTTTTAGGACAACTTGTGTTGAAAAAGCCGGTCTGCATGGGCATAGATGCGGCGCTAGGTGCTCGCTGGAAGGCAGTATCTCATTTCCTGCTCTTCGCGTTGGTGTGAAACTAGGTGTTCTTTGTGATTGCCTAATGAGCAACCGAAGCCGAGGTTTTAAACAGTTCACATCAAAGAACCGGTGTCATAAGATCGCCGTAGAGAAAGGAAGTGTTGGAGCAGACGTTCCACTGTGTGATGCACTCGGTCATGCACCCATTAGTCTAATCCTTCCACAGACCCACCGCTACTTCATGCACCCATGCATGCCACTATGTGCCCAACTACCGCAATCCATCCGCAGATCACAGCCACCTGCGTTCCCACCTAACCTATGTCATGATGCACCCAGTAGTCTTATCCTTCCACAGACCCACCGCTACTTCATGCACCCATGCATGCCACTATGTGCCCAACTACCGCAATCCATCGACAGAGCACAGCCACCCGTGTTCCCATCTAACCTATGTCATGTGCAATTCACTCCCCTTCTGAAAGTCACCTGCCACCCCTCACCACAGAAAGAGGTCACTGCAAACAGGTCACGGCACAAGATATGGGCCATTACGACAGCTGCCTCCAATCACCACACAAAGTAGTCGCCTGTCTAGGTACCCGCGAAGTGGTGCAACACGCACAAATACTGTAGGCACTCCATTACAGTGCCTCACCGGAGGAGCAGGAGAGCCAGGACTACTGCTGGAGCAGTGTCCCCCCACGAGATGAGATGGAAGCATACAGACCCACATGGTAAGAGTGTGGCTCAATTTGCAACCTTCTACAGCCACGCCTGAATTACGTCCGAAAAATTCACCAGATGGCACTCCTCATAGGGCTCAATTGCAAGAAGTGATTTACCATCTTTTATTTTTGGAACCGACTTCATTTCCCGACGGTGCAGAGGCCTGCACCCTTGCACCCTCCATTGTGCACCACGAGGCTGCACTTTCAAAGATGGCCGCCCCACATCAGTCCTTCACAGTTACAGCCTAACTCTTGCCCAGGCTGTTAGCCAGATATCCGATTGGCTATTGTGTGCAATTTATGCACCTATCACGAGCCGGCAGGCGTAAGCCGGCCAACCGCCATGAAGGCCCAGGAACCAAGGCCATTTCCTGCCCCTAGCCTGTCCACTGCCATACACACCGTTGGCCAGAGACCCTGGTCCCTTGTTCTGTACTAACATCGCAAGGCTGCAATGATTGTACCCGCCCAATTGGTGCTCCTTTCTGCTCTGTGACAAATCCAAGTGTGGCTACGATAGCTATAACAGGTACACCCAGAACTCACTCTCTATCAATTAGCTCCTCTGTGCCCCTGCCGAGATCCGCGGATCCCGAAAACCTGTACCCGCCAGCATATCTAATGTGTAACCCGCTGCTATAAGCGTACCACATCTAAGCACCCGTCTTTCATGATCGCATGTCTATGTCCATAAAATGAGGCCCAGCTTGTCATCTAGACACTTTGAGGACGCATGCTCACCTTGCATTCATACTGCAAACTCTGAAACGATGCAGACTTCAACCGATTGACTTTATCATTCTGCACCTTCTATAATGCCTGCTAAGTTTACCACCCAAGCCGGTCGACATTGCCCCCCACACCATATCCAGATGGTAATTGAAACAATTAACTTTCATTACGAAGCAAAATTACCGGCCATACCATGGCTACGTGTAATCTGTGACTTATTGTTAACTGCATTGTATACATGATCGGAAACTGCTTTTTTAACTGTGCTTTTTTCACACTTCTTGAATCACTGCACTTTGGCATACCTATATCAAGGCAAATCCCGTTTATCTGATTTACTGCCACCCTCGTAGATTAGCCATTTTGTCTCAATTTGCATATATAATTAGCAGTAAAGTCCTCTTAACTCATAAGGAGTCATATAATGTTGATCTTACCTTGTGCAAAGTTCAATGTAACTGCCAAATGCATTTATGACTGAACCACTCGATGAATGTACTGCTTGATGAATGTAATGTCTGTTGAATGGCCCTTAATGCTAAGTATTACATTAGTCCATTCCCAGGCTCTTCATAAGTGCGATCAACCATTTCATACCTAATTGTACTTTGTGTCTATGAGCCTTAAAGTGTTTATATATTAGTGAGCCATTAGATATATTCGATTGTCAAAGCCATGCCCCACCTACACTGGCGCCTACTCGAATATACACTAACTGGTAGTTTATCGTGACATACTGGTATATCATATTTATGATCTCTAATGGCCACACCTATAGTAGACTAGCCTATCCAAACTAAGCACGTACCTTGTCCCACACCTAACAGAAACACTAGGCTTCGAGCTAGACTCTCCTACCTTTACTAGTCCAGAACTAATAGTGACAAGTACCTAAAACCCGCTCCATCTACAAACAAAATTCCCTTTACCCTAAGCAAGCCCCCATACTAATGACACCATGCGCTAAACTTAAACAACATACACTAGTTTCTATGGAACCACAGAGACCACCCAACACAACCACAGTATCTGGATTACTGATTAATGCCAGATCTGTAGTGGCTCATGCCACAGAAATAGCTGGCATCCTAACTCCTGATGACCTAGACTTCCAAGCTGTTACGTAAACTTGGCTGCATGAGGCAGCGGGCTCAGCCCTAACATTAGCTATTCCTGATGATTATCAATTAATCAGAATGGACAGACTTAATGCCAGAGGAAGTGGCCTAGCCATTATAGCTAAAGCCAACCTCGCCCTAAGACTTTCAACTCTACCCCCACTTAAATCATGTGAACTACTCACCGCCAAATTGCCTATATCCCACTGCTGTACCTTAACTATATACCTAATATATAAGCCACCAGGACCCATCGGCACATTCGAAGAGGACCTATCTAGCCTCCTAGCAAATAATACCAAAGACTCCTCTCAAATACTTATTCTAGGTGACCTTAACCTGGGATTCAATGATCCATAGGGCAAACAAGCCCAAGCAATAGCAACTATGCTTGCTGAACATGGCCTAACCCAAAAAGTCCTCTCTCCAACTCATGACAAAGGAAGGATCCTAGACTGAGTAGCCACCCTGAACAGTCCCACCGCCATTACTAAAATGACCTACCAACTATAGACTGACCACCATTTAATCGACTTCTCCCTAACCTTAGACAAACAAATAGCCAACGAGAAAATGATGGCACCTCCACTAGATCAAAAAAAAATATTACACCTGACAAACCTCTACCACTCCTCCTTCCTGCTTTTAATGCTCTCTCAAGTAACTCAGATCCTGATCTCCTAGTGGATCTTTACAACAATAGTATGTCCAAGGCCCTTGACACCATTGCACCTCTTAAGCTATGCAAGAGTAAACAGCAGGCACACCTCAATGCTTGGTTTACACCTCACCTTAAAGAACTAAGAATGCAAAAGAGAAAATTCGAAACTCTATGGCGACACTCCCCTACAGACGAAAACAAACTGCAACTAAAACTCCTGGCAAACAACTACAAAAAAGAAATTATCCGCATGAAAAAAGATCTCTTCAATGAACGAATCTCAAATGCCAGCTCCAATACTAAGGAACTGTTTGTGATCTTTCGGGAACTAGAATCACCCATACCTCCACCTGACAACATACCCAAAGACAAACAATGGTGCACCAGCATCCAGAATGCCTTAGCCAATAAAATAACAACACTGCAAATAAAAAGCCTCCTTGCCTTCTACTGAGACACCAACCACCAGCCCTACTAATGACATGACTGGTCCAGCACTGTTTAAATTTACCACAGTATCCATTCAGGAAACTGAAAAAATTATCGCATCCCTGAAGCCTTCTAACTGCAAAGTCGACAAATGCCCAGGCCACATAATTAAGGATGCTGAAACAGATTTAGCCCCCTTCATCTCTAAACTAATTAATGCCTCCTTCTCATTTAATACCGTCCCAAGCAACTTAAAAGAGTCCTGGGTTTTACCTCTTCTTAAGAAACAAACGCTAGACCCATCCATCCCTACCAACTACAGGCCCATTACTATGGCCCCCTTCCTCCTCAAGATAATAGAGTAGCCTATCTTCAAATCCAGAATTATCTTGAGACTCTTGGGTTCCCATCAATCCAGATTCAGACCACAACATGGTACGGAGATGGCCTACATTGACCTCAAGGCACAAATTGACAAGCTCAACGACAAAGGAAACACTGCCATGCTGCTCCTCCTTGATTTGTCGGTGGCCTTTGACTTGGTGGACTATGCAGTCTTATGCAAACACTTAGCATCGGCTGCCCCCTTCTTGAGCGAAACCATAGCCTGCGTTCAGTCATTCTTAGACAACAGGACTATACAAGTTTTCTCCACCTCGGCAGACCCAATTCAGACAACATGTGGCATGCCACAAGGCTCATGTGTCTCGCCAACTATGATATATATTTACCAAGCCCCTATTTGACAAATTGGACAGACTGGGTGTCACCTACACAAACTATGCAGATGACACCCAGATCCTCATTCCCCTTTTGGCAATTTCATCTCTGATACGGCCTTGGTAAATGAAATATACATCCTCATTCAGGCATGTATGGCAACTCATGGCCTCTGCCTGAACAACGATAAAACAGAGATCCTGATTCTTGGCTCCACCGCCACTCTAAAAAAACTTGACAATAATTACTCCACCTTTAACATCGATGGCAACATAATTACAGCAGCCAAAGAAGTGAAGACGCTAGGCTTCTATCTTGACTCTACCTTAACGCTGAGAAAACAGGTAAACTCTCTGGCTTCATCTACAGCCTATACCTGCAAACTTATTAGATCATGCAGGCCATTCCTAACACAAGCCAGTTGTATTATCCTATCTAATGCCCTAATATTATCCAAACTTGATTACTGCAACGCCCTATGTCTGGGAGCCAATAAATACGTCAATTACAAAAATCCAGACACTGCAAAATAATGCCCTTAGAACGGCTTTGAACCTACCGACTAGAAAACATGTATCCAACATAAGAAGAGATCATCATTGGCTTAAAATTAGCGATAGTATCCTCCGTCAAAACAGTCTTGTTAACTTTCAAATGTCTGAATAATGCAGCCCCAACCTATTTCATGGAAAGAATAGTCAGAAGAACATCGACCCGCCCCTCTAGAGCGGCCAACACCCACTGCTTACAAATACCTAGATTCAGGCAAAAAAAACAGGGTGAAACAGCTTTCCAGTAAAAGCTGCCCAGCACTGGAATGCACTCCCTCTTGATCTCAGAAAAGATCAATCCTACTATAGCTTGAGACGCAACACCCTTACTGGCTACGATACAACGACCATTATGACTAACATACTTGCACTAGCCTTGGAATCTGCACCCGCTTGTACCTCTGTACTTAGCTCCCTATTTTATTTTACTCTGACTCTGTAATTATGTATATATGAACTTCTCTTGCTACCTGCTTACACAATGTATGTAATGTAATGCACCCTACCTTACATGTACTTTACTATGTAACTAAGCTAAAAGTATCCTTGGAATTCTGTTGCGCCCAGTTACCTAAGGATTTGGTGCGCCCTGCAAATTAATAAACACACAAACAAACAAACAAACTCCTCTGTCTTCTTCCACCTATTTACATATGTCACAGGAACCACTTTTCACTCCCCCGCCCTTTCCCTCCCTTCTTGCAGCCAACCCATAGCATACAGTATATTTTCCAGACCCTTCTGCCGGCGCACTGTCCTCCGATACACCATAGTGGCGTTAGCCAAAAAATGTGACGCACAGCACGCTTCCCTCCAGCCAACCACTGGCCGCTTCCAAAGTTCTCCGACAGCATGCCGTTCTGCAAGCCAATGACACTTCGGTCCGCGGAGCAAACAAGGAAATGGGTCTGTGGAGCAGACGCAGATAGCACACATTTTTGGAGACATACATTTCAGTTATTTGCAACAAAAATACTGATCGGATTCTCACCAAACACACAAAAGTATGCTTTCTGACCCAAGTCCCCTCTCCTTGCGCATATTTTGTGAAAATCCATCCAGCCGTTCAGGATGTAGCCGTGCACAAAGTTTTTGCCCATTCAGTCTATGAAAAAAAAAATTTGGACACCCCCCTATAACTTTGCCCCTCATGCACGAAACGTCGGCCAACTTGGCGAAAAAAATTCAGAGCGGGCCATATACTTTTTTTGCAAAGTTTTTGAGGATTCCTCCAAGGGGAGCGAAGTTATAAGCCGACGAAAAAGTGGTATTATCCATAACTACACGACCGCTACCATGGGCTATGTAATGTATGTGTGCATGATTGGAGTCTGTACTGTAGTAGCTCAGTATGTGACTGTGTCAAAGGAGAAAGGGACATGTCTATTGTGTAGGAAAAAAAGCTCATCACAAACGAAAAAATTATCAGGATATAGCCAGACTTGGACTGGCTTTCAGGGCAATAGGCTCATGGGCGAACAAAAAATGCAAAATGCTGGTGTGGGTCCGTTTTTTTGGTGAAAGTGTGCGAGTTTTTTGGCCAATGTGGGCCAGTTTGATGAGGTTCTTCACTATGCGGCAAGTAGTTTTGACCAGTGTTGCTGAATAAATATTCTTTAAAATGCACAATTTGCATCAAATTTTATCAAAAAAAAACCCCTTGGGTACTATTCAAACAGTGTCACAAAAGGAATGAATAGCCATTTGTAAGTGTGGGCCACTTTTCATTGGTGCTTGGTGCTTTTTCATTGGTACCAGTCCGACCCTGGTTGTAGCTCACAAACGGTTACTGTTAAATCCAAACGCCTATTACAGAAGGCACTGATTTTTCTGATGTAATCTAACCAGCACATTTAAGGACATAAAATGTACTAGAAAGTAAACAAAAATGTATTCCAGCATTTTATTTAAACTATGATTTCAGTTTACATTTTTTTTAAGACGGTTTGTGTTCAAAATTAAAGTGCATTTCTTGGCGGTGCGTTTAAATCAGTCACAAACGCGATGACGGCAGCAGGCCACTGGGCTTGAATATTTCATTAGGATATAGTGTGGCTCCACTGCTCCACATCATGACTGCTCTGCTGGAGGTAGAGCGACATGTTACGCACAGGAAGTGTCACCGTGAGCGCGGCCTGTCCTGCAGATGCCTCGTTTTGATTTCTATCCATTAATTGTCTCTGTTCTTATGTTTCGGCTGCTTTATTCCCCAGTATTTTCCAGTATTTATGCTGCTAAAAAGTCAAGTATGACAAGTTTCATATAAACTGGTATGTGGGTTGTAGTTTATGTGTAACAACTAGACTCACGGGTGCCGACATTTGATTTTCAGTAGGGGGTGAGATTATTTTGTATTTGCTCTTACCGAATTCTTAACCCTAATGCTCCAAAAGTTAACACAATTTGCACCAAGTTATAAATACCATATAATTATTGGTTAAAACATGGGATTCTGTGTTTAGGTGCCTGAAGGAGCATGGCATAATGGTTTGCGATTCATTCAGGAGACTAGTGCAAAGCATTCTGAATGTAAAACGCAGTTCATTGAAATTACAAATATTCCAGGC
Source organism: Ambystoma mexicanum (assembly GCF_040938575.1). Classification (NCBI taxonomy): domain Eukaryota; kingdom Metazoa; phylum Chordata; class Amphibia; order Caudata; family Ambystomatidae; genus Ambystoma; species Ambystoma mexicanum. The sequence goes on from NC_090937.1 coordinate 1,142,361,649, forward strand.
AATCCTTCCATGGAACTGTCCAAAGCACTGGTGGGGTGCTTAAATAAAAATTTAAATGAAGTAAAAAGAATGTGGCCAGGGGGTTCATAGCTGCAGGTTATCAGTGGCAGGGAGCCAGCGGGGGGGGGGGGCTAGGGGCTGAAACACTAAATGCACACTGAAAGGCTATACATCAATCTTTGACAGCAGGATGCTAATGTAGAGGAAACGGGAATAAATATGGAATGAGGTGATAAGAAGGTTGCTGGATACTGCAAGAGGTCTGATAGAGGTAATGGCCTGGTGGCAATAGCAACGACAGCCTGTAATGTAGCCTCTAATATATGTGCTTTGAAGCACACATTTAATTTCCATCATTAAAGGAGTATGTTGCTGTGTCATAAAACTGCCAACATAGGTAGCTTCTTGGGAGGCTAAGGGCTCAGTGCTCAATTAAACTGTAAATATTAAAATGTCCCAAAGCTGTGCCAGGCAAACTGAAAACGCTCTCTGCCTATCAGCGTTAATGATTGGTTGGGGTTTCTCAGCCCCTTTAGAAGGAGGGCCTCAGAGAAACCTTGCGCTTCAGAAGGTCTGTGGTACTGCTGCACCAATGCGAGGATGGCAAATCCCTTCCTGGATCCTTGCGGCCTCTGCACGGTTATTGATTATTTTTCGGTTGTATGCCTTTTCTCAGGGTTTTTGTCCGTGAGTAAATGTTTTGGGGTGGAGGTCATGCACCATGAAGGGCCACTTTGCCTATCTACACAATCCCTGCATTTGCCCGTCAGCACTTGAATTCCCTTAACCCCTCCCATCTCACTCCTCGCAATATCCCTCCATTCTCCCATCGCCAACTCTCCCAAACCACATTAACTTATTCTGGTTCCATCACAATGCTCGGTTGCTCCTGCGCATTCACTTGAAATGCCCCACCAGTGAAAAAATTCCCCAGCTGCCACTGCTTCTGAGAATATAGAGGATGGAAATTTGCAAAAGCTCATTGAAGCAGTTTTGCAGCAAAATGTATTAAAACCACGCTTAGAAAAATACTTTTAAATGTCTATACTGGAGCCACTGTGTAGTATTCTATTGTTATAAGTTCTCATATATGTATTAATTATATAGTATGAATTGTTTGTTATTCATTATGTGCAGGTAGCAATAGATATGGAATCTTATCCCCGTGATAATTTTAGTTTCTTTAAAAATATATCATGGAATGTAGTGCGGATTAGCAATGGCAGCATCAAAGTATTCATTGGACTTTCACTAAATTAATAATTTGTCAATGTGCTTTATAACCTATACATCAGCCTGCACTGTTTGAAGCTGCATCTTTCAAAATAGCATTTCTTACCGGCACGGCGCGAGCAAACAGCATTACAGGCTGACAATTGTATTGGGATAAGGAAAAGTTACGTTTAGCATCAGAGGAAAGGACCTAAAACATAACTGAATGTGACTCCATTTTGTATTTACTGCCATAGTACTGCTGTGTATACAACAAAAGCTATCGTATTACATAAGGATGATACAAATGAAAAAATACATTTATCTGGTGTAACAGAACAAATCGGATATAAGTAAATATAGCATTTGAACAAGGAATTTTTCATTATATGGATATACACCACGAAACAAATAAGATGTTGAATGAGACCTTTTAGGAGGATTATACAAACGTGGTTTTTCACCAAGTATAACGCAACAAACAAGGAGACATAGTGCAAAACCTTGTATGGATTATAGGGGATAAAGACTGAAAGGAGAATAATAATAACAACAGTCGAAATAAATAAGACAGATTTGTTTTCAAAAATACTTTCCTTGAAATATACTGACAGAACATTTATTCAAGTTCATTAAAGAATTTTGAGGGAGTTAGAAGCAATATCACAAAACATATATTGAAAAACAAAAAGTCATAAGGAGAAGAATACAGCCAACCACTATGCAGGGCATACCACCTCCTGATTATTTCTTGAATACAAAAGGTGAACCAAATATTCCATGGAAGTAATGAAAAAAAAGGTTTGATCAGTATGTTCTTGCTACCCACTTACTGAATTTTTCCAATGAAAGAAAAACATGTCTGTTAATACACTGTTTGGGAAATTATAGGCAGGAACAATTTGAGAATTTACCAACACTTTCTGAGGAAGATACTTTGCGTCTTACGGAGTATGAAAAATGCATTAAGGTACTAGACCGACATTATGAAAAGACTGTAAGCATTATTGTAGAAAGATATCATTTTGGCAAACGCAAACAGGAAGAGAGTGAATCAGTGGAACAATGTATTACTGCCCTACTTGGTTTGGCTACATCATGTAAGTTTGGGAACACACTTGATGAAAGGCCTTGTGACCAGTTCATGCCGGAGTGCAGAGACAGCAAAATAAGAGAAGCTCTTTGGTACAAATGGAATCCACCTTTGGAAGACATTCTCAGAGTTGCAAAGGCGGCGAAAAGAGAATGGATGATGAGAATAACAAAGAGCGTCTGCCGCAAATTCCAGAAGTATTAGCTGTACAAGGAAATGATTGTATAAGGAAGTAATTTATAGTCAAAAAGGATATACCAAATGAGAAAAAGAAATATTCCAAAGTTAAGGAGAAAAGAGCAGAAAGTGACAAATGCCGTTGTTACAGATGTGATAGCGTGTTTCATTTGGCGAGCAGTGATAAATGTCCATCCATAAAAGAATTATGCAAAAGATGTAATAGAAAAGGGCACTTTACAAGTTGCTGCAGAACAAAAAAGGAAAACATAAATTGTCTGGAAGAACTATGTGAAAGATCGGAAGAATGTACATTTGCGGTTGTGGATTTTGTATCATGTACTAATGATAAAGATGAGGATGCTGACAAAGAAAAACCAATGGCTATGATAGAAGTAAATAGTGAACAAATCAACATGGTAATTGAGCCTAGGTCAAAATATACTTTACTACCCAAGTTTCGATTTGAGAAACATTTTGAAACAAGCATCAAGTTAAATATGATTGATATCAGACCAGTTGCCTATGGAGGAAAACAAATTGAATTAATTGGTTGGTTTTGGGCAGTTATGCAGTTCAGAAATAGATCAGCGAAAGGAAAAGTATATGTCACACTGAAAGGAATGCAACCTCTTTTGAGTTGGTCCCATCAAACCAGATTGAAGATAAAATTAGATTCCAGTGCGAAGGAGTCAGTCTACGCTGTGGATCATGTGGCTCAAACAAGGAACTTTCATGAACATGTAGTATTCAGGGAAGAAGAGTGTTAAAAGATTTCAGACACAGATCAAGTTAAAGCATGATGCTACTCCTGTAGTACAAAAGCTGAGACCTGTACCTTTTAACATACGGTCAGCAGTAAAAGAGGAACTTGAACGATTACTGACTGAAGGTGTGATTGAGAGGATTGAGTCATCAGAATAGGTTTCACCTTTGGTGATTGTACACAAATCAAATGGTAATTTTAGGTTGTGCATTGACCTTAAATGTGTACTACTGCACCAGTCTCTTTCTAAATGTAATTTAGACACCCTTTACCGAATATAGCTGAAATGTTGGGTACTATAAGAGGTGCAAAGATTATGAGTACGTTGGATCTGAGGTCTGCGTACCATCAGGTGATGGTACATCCCATGTCAAGAGATATCACTGCATTTATTACCAGTGAGAGATTATTTTGTTGCAAAAGAATGCCTCTTGGCTTTGTTTTGGCTGCATCTGTGTTCCAACGAGTGATGTATCAGCTTTTTCATCAAATGCAGGGCATTTTATGTTTTCAGGATGATGTATTAGTATATGGTAAGGATCAAATGGAACATGATGATAGGCTCCATAAGGTTTTAAATATCAGAGAAAGGCATAAAACCTAAGGAGGAATTGGTCAACAACATTATGAATTTTGCCAGCCCAGATATCAAGGAAAAGCTAATTTCATTTTTGTGGATGGCTGAGTTCTACGCAAAGTTTATCCCTGATTTAGTGAGTAAAACATTTCACATGAGGAAATTAGTGAAAAAGAATGTGAGGTTCGATTGGAATGATGTGTGTGAAGAAGAGTTCAACAAAATTAAGCAGGATTTGAATGATACACCCACACTCAAATCATGTAATCCAAATGTCACCAGCCCTATTACCAGAGATGCTAGCAACCATGGTTTGGGGGCAGTTTTGTTGCAAGAGGAATCTAGGGTTGGATATCCTATTGCATTTGCTTCAAGAGTATTGAAACAAGCTGAGACAAATTATTCTACTAAGTGGAGGATTTTAAAATATATTTACAAATGTATACAAAGAATAGAAAAGTTACTGCAGGGAATCAAAATAAGGATACTGATAGGACAAAGGGGAGGAGTTTAGTTAGTTGGAAAAGGCTCCTGTCGAGAATGAGGAAGGGAAATATGTTTTGCATGCTAATAATTGAAGAAAGGAAAATAAAAAGATGAAAGCGCCTGCATGAGTTATGAATGAAAGATCCTTGGAGTCAACAGGTAAGTTAGATACATTTTTATTTAGTGTCTACAGGAATCAGATAACATCAGGGCATATGCTCAATAGGAGCTAGAGAGGAGCCCACTGGCTCCCACCACTCAGGCTACATACTTTGAACTGCCCAGGGGGAACACACAAACATCCACAACATTCCAGAACATTTTCACCATGACATCAATTAGTCCATCAAGCAGGGAGGCAGGGTAAGAACAGGTCATAACACACCTCCCTTCCTTCTTTTACAAAGACACACAGTCACACAACAGTACACAGTACACATCTTCAACACAACAACCACATCCACAACAAACGCATCAACACATGCACATGCATCCGCTTGACAAACCCAAATGCCCAGTTGTCCAAATAAGCGTAATTAACAATCTGGCAGTAGCCCCACACCACATTGCCACATGCACAACCACCTAAAATGCACACTAGTCCTTATACCAACTACTGTCACCAGTGGACCTCAGGCCTGCCACGTTTGAGCAGTTCCTGCCCCTATATGGGCTCAACTCCTACACTCTGAAGCAACCGTTTCTGAGCAAGACACTGTCTACCAGTGCAGTAAGGATAGCTCAAGGGCAACATGTTTGCAAGACAAAGCAGCGCAACACAGGTTTGAATCCTGGTGCCGCGCTTAGAAACCACTTGCTGGTATTAAGCGTGTTATAAAAAGAACAATTATAATTCTAGTTACTGCCAGCCGAGGGTTTCACATCTGCCATGCTTGAGCACTACCTGCCCCTACTTGGCTGGCATGAAGGGCTACTGCACAACACGTGCAAATTAACGAACCTCCAATAGCAACCGTCATAAGCTCAGGATCATAAGCTCAGGATAGTCCAACCAGCGAGATGCCAACACACACAAACCACAATCATACATCCACACTCACAGTGCACACAACGGCAAAGTACTACACACATTTGAATACAAATCTGACGCTCAGAGAATGCAAAACCAACACGACCAACTGATACTAGTTTGTTGGCCAAAGTAGGAGACCACAAAAAAAACTTATATTCAATATTTCAATTTGCAGAAACACTATTGTTGCCATAACCAAACTCCAAGTGTTTCCCTCAGCAGCTAGTGTTACAATTGTTAATTCCATACAGCTCTGCTCAATGAAGCTTTGGAAATCCAAAACCTACTTATAAATTGTAAACTGGTAGTATTACACATTACCCAAACACACTCCTTGCATTGATCTACAACCAGAAAGCAACAAAGCTTTTTACCACTGGTCAAACATTAGTACATGTAGACATACACAGCATTACACATTGACAAGATCTACTACCCCCACTCGACACAGCATTTTACTACTGGTTCCACATCAACAAAGTAAACATGCACCGCACTACAAGCAGACTAAACCCCTTTCCTTGAGGTGCTCTAAACCAGCAAGCAACAAAGCATTTTACCACTGGTTACACCGAATAACCCCTCTGTGTCATACCTTACATCAGTACCTAGTTGTTCAAGTGTAGCATTACAAACTAATCCAGCATAAACTCCACAGAACTGATATGATATGATATTATATGGCATTTGTAACGTGCCTATACACAGTGTTTCAAGGTGCGACGAGGCAAGGAAGGAGGAACAGTGGGAGGACAACGATCTTACTAGGCCAAGTGAGATTGTGCAAGTGCAGGGGGGGGGGAGTGCCAGGGAAAAGAGGAGGGGCAGTGCTCTACATGGGATCAAAACAATAACAAGAAGTGTGGCTAGCAGGTGGCAGGGAAAGGGTAAGTGGAGACAGCAGGTGTCCAAAAATGCAGGTAGGGGGACTGTAGGGTTACAGATACAGACCCAAGTGCAATGGCTGCTGGGAGGCAGTGCGGGTGTGCAACTGGGGGTGCAGGGACCTGGGTCCAAAATCAAAGGGTAGCCAGGTGACCAGTACATCATCAGACAGGAAATCAGCAGGGGAGAGTAAGAGAGAAGGAAGAATCAACGAGGAAGGTCTTGAGGTGCTTCCGGAACCAGAGATGGTTCTCCTCAAGTTTCAGAGAGGCAGCCAAAGAAAGAGATTTACCACCATCTTGTTGCTTGGAGAAGCGACTGACCCTGAGGGAGTTGGAGGTGGAGGAGCAAAGAGCTTGAGTAGGAAGGTATTTACAAAGAGATAGTTGGAGGTATTGAGGACCCAGGCCCCAGAAGGCCTTGTGGACAATGCAGAGGGTCTTGAACTTAATCCTTGCAGCCACTGGGAGCCAATGCATAGATTTCAGCTCTGGAGAGATACGATCCCTGGGCTTGAGGCCAATGAAAAGTCTTGCACTCCTGTTCTCGATGAGCTGCATAGGGTGGAGAGTAGAAGCAGGCAGATTTAGAAAGAGACTGTTGCAGTAGTCCAGCCTAGAAAGAACCAGAGCTCTAGAGACAGTGAGCTTCTGGGGGAAGGAGAGGAAATGAAGAATACCTCTGAGGAGGTGCAGTTGGTGGTTTGACTTCTTAGAGATGTCAGAGATGTGAGGAGAAAAGGAGAGTGTGGTGTCGAAGATGACCCCAAGGTTCTTAGCCTCACATTTGGGAGCAGGAAGAGGGTCAAGGGAGCCCGTCAGAGAGTGACAGCAAAGGAGGGTGCAGGTGTGCCGATGAGGAGAATCACTGTCTTACTGGCATTAAGGCAGAGACCGTTGGCGGCACACCACTCCTGGATATCAGACAGACAGTCAGAGATGAGAGAAGGAGAAGAGGTGGCAGAGGGGTGCCTCAAAACTAGCTCAGTGTCATCCGCATAGCACAGAAGTTTGGAGTAGAGAACGGCAAAGCGGTCGGCAAGAGGTGCCAGGTATTGGTTGAGCAGCCAGGGAGAGAGGTTAGGCCCCTGAGGAAAACCACAGGTAGAGAGTGAGATAGAGGAAAGGAAGGACCCAAGTTGGACCTGGGAGGGTCGATCACAGAGGAACTGGGTCAGCCAGGCCAGGGCCTGATTGGTGATACCCAGGTTATGACAGAGACGATTGAGCAGGATGGCATGGTTGACCATGTCAAAGGCAGAAGAGAGATCAAGTAAGATGAGGACAGAGGGGAGATTAGAATCAAGGTTAGAGAGCAGGTCTTTACGGATGTTCAGGAAAGCAGTTTTCATGCTTCTGGCTGCTCTGAAGCCAGACTGATGATAATGGAGACAATCAACAGATTCAGTGCAAAGATTAAGCTGGGAGATGGCCAGCTTTTCCAGGAGTTTGCCCAGGAAAGGAGTGATGGAGATCTGGCGATAGTTAGCCGGACAGGAGGGGCCGGCTGAGGTTTTCTTGAGAAGAGGGTTTCTCAAGTGATTGCTTCAGGGGGTGAGGGAAGGCTCCAGTGGTGATGGTGTGGTTGTAGAAGTCAGCCAGGGCAGGAGCAAGGTTGTGGATGTGGTCCTTGATGGTTTTGGAAGAACAGGGAAGAACCTGTTTTGACAACACTTTCATAGATCAGACTTGTCTAGAAACCTTGTCAGGGGAGTACAGAGGAAAGGAAGAGAAAGGGGGAGGAGAGGTGGTCACAGGGATGCCGGCGGTAGAGGAGAGAGGAGAGGACGAGAGGGTGGACAGGGTAGCCTGGGTTTTAGAAATTAAATAAGAAGCCAGGGCCGTGCAAAGGGCCTGGGAGGGAACAGGAGAGGTAGAGATTGCAGCAGGATTGGCAAGCTCCTTGCAGATTTTTAAAAGTTCAGCTGAATTGTTAGATGCTGCAGAGACACAGGCTTGGATGTGGGGTCTCTTTTTAGTCAGACAGAGAGCCGATATTGCCTTTGTAGCCGGCGGCAGGCCAGTTTGTCAGAGGATTCACAAGAAGCTAGCCATTTCCTCTCAGCCACCCTGCACTTGCGTTTAAGGGTGACAAGGTCAGAGTCATACCAGGAGTTGCACTTGGCTTTGTTCTTCAAGTCGATCCTCATGAAAGGGACAAGAACATCAAATGTATCAGAGAGAGAAGAGTGGAGCATGGAAAGGTGGAGGAGAGCAATTGGTGGCAAAATCCTCCACTGACACACGCTTCATGTGTCGGATATCTGAGAAGGTAGGTGGCAGTGCTGGAGTTGGCTTGGCTTGAGGGGTAGAGAGGGAGAGGTGGGAGGAAAGGAGAAAGTGATCACTCCAGGAGAGAGGAGTGATGAGGGGGATAGAGAGGGTGAGGTCTGAGGAGATCAGAACATCCAGAGTGTGGCTTGCAGAGTGAGTTGGGCCAGAGCGGAGAATAGAAAGAGAGAGAGAGTCACAGAGGTTGCGAAAGATTCCAGAGAAGGGATAAGAAGCATCCAGGTGGATGTTAAAGTCTCCAAGAAGGAGGAGTTGAGTGGTCGAGGCCAGGAGGGAGGAGGAGAGGTCCAGCAACTCAGAGAGGAAGGAGGTGATCTGATCAGGTGGCCGATAGATAGTGGCCATGGTAAGAGAGTGGCCAGGAGAGATTGACATGGCATTCATAAGAGGAGTAGGCCTGCATAGGAATGACAGAGGCATGTATCCACTCTGGGAAGATCAAGGCTACACCCCCCCCCCAGAACGGTTGGATCTGGGCGCAGAGAGAATCTTGTAGCCATCAGGGAGGAGAGTGTCAAATATTGTGACAAAGCTGGCAGTGAACCATATCTCGGTGAGACCGAGGACATTGAGATCAAGTTCTTCCAGGAGGTGGGGGATGTCAGAGGAGTGTTGACAGCTGAGCGAGAGTTGAGAGTGGCAATATGGAGAAGGTTTCCCACCTTGAAAGACTTCCTGGGAGGGGTAAAAATAAGAGGCATGCCCTGCGGAGGTGTAGAAGGAGTCTGAGGGGGGCAGAAGAGGAAGGAGGCGAGTGTAAGGTAACCAAGGAGGAGGCAGAGGGGGGAGGAAAGGAAGCAGAAGAAGAGAGCGAAGGGACAGGAGAAGAAAGGAAACTGAGAAGTGGGAGGCACTGAGAATTGGGATGCGTCCCACCCACACCCACCATTTTAACATACTAGTCAAAATCACAACATACACCTGCAATGAAATGCATGTCTTATATTTCATCTGTTATAATATCACAATTCGAAATATCACCCTGCAAACTAGCAACAAATAAGCAAATTCCTAAATATATCAGTTCAGCATAAACATTTTTAAATAATTTCAAGTAATAAATTGTCCTGCAAGTCCATGTCACCATCAACGACTTTAACCCTGAAAAGTCCTCAAATGATTACATTCTATGTTTATGTTTATTGTGTTTATACAGCGCTTTACGCCAAAGCGCTTTACATTATAACAAGGATACAATGAAAAACAGTAGAAGCAATTACAAAATATGAATCAAACCAAATACAGTAAGTAGAACAATTTGCCAGTTAAGATAAACGAGGGAGGAGGGGGTGGAGAAGGGGAAGGAAGTGGGAAACAGGAAGAGGAATAGCCTGAGGATGAGAGAGGAGGAGAGGGGATTTAAGAGGAATGGAGCAGGGAGAGAGAGGTAAGAAGTGGAAGGTAAAAGGGAGGAGAGACAAAGGTGGAAGGAGGGGATAGGAGTGTCAGGGAGGGGAGTGGAGAAGAAGAGATTTCAAGGAGACACGAAAGGAGGAATAGGTGGGGATGGAACGGATAGAGAGAGGAAGGGAGTTCCAGTGGAGAGGGGCAAGGAGCTGACAGGAGCAAAAACGAAAAAAGGCACATGGGGACGGGGGGACAGAGAGAAGGAAGAGATTGGCAGATCGGAGAGAGCGGTAGGGAGTATAGAATGAAATGAGAGAGAAGAGAATTGGGGAGCTAGATCGGGGGAGATTTAAGGACAAGAAAGAAGAAGTGGAATTTAAGTTGGGAATGAAAGGAAAGCCAGCCAAGATGAGAGAGCGAGGAGGAGATAGAGTTGTGAGGAGAGAGAAGACAGAGGATACGAATGGCAGAGTGGTTGAGGGATTTGAGGGGGGCAAGATGGCAAGCAGGGAGTCCAAAGAGGAGAGACGATGAGGGAGGAGATTCAAACTTTAGTGGCATGGAAGGTGAGAGAGGAGCAGACTTTACAAATATTGAAAAGGTGGTAGCTACATGTGCGGGAAGTAAGAGAAATATGGTGGGTGAAGGAGAGGGAGGAGTCAAAGTAAATGCCTAGATTACGAGCATGGGCAGAGAGATGAAGATTAGAGGGGGAAAATGAATAAAAGGATAAAAGGAGGGGAGAAGAAGGAGGAAGAGTGTTGGAGGGGACGAATAAGACTTCAGTCTTGTCTGTATTGAGAGAGAGAAAGTGGGATGGCATCCAGTTTTTAATGGCAGTAAAACAAGGGCAGAGATTAAGATGGAGGTCAGGCGTGAAGGAAGAAAATGTTCATTCTAGCCCATTACTTCATGACTCCAGGAGCAGGTTAGACAACTGAAGTTCCATTTATTAGGTTGTAAAAGGTAGGTAGCTCAGGCATGGGGCAGAGCCGAAGAGGGGTCCCACTGCACCCACCGCCCAGGCTTACATCTTCAACTGCCTGGATTAGAACACAATTCACATACGAACATTCCAGACACACAGTCAACATTCTCTCAGTGACATCACACAGCCATGGGTAAGAAAGGCCCCGAAGGCTGAAACAAATGAAAACATTAAAATAAAGAGGGACAACAGAGATCAATCGTGGTGGCTGCAAGAAAGTCAACATCAATGGAGCAATACATGGTAACTTGCAGGAGCAGCATGATGTACTTTTGTGGCCAGGATTCACAAAATAGTGAGGTAGGGTTACAGAAGGAACAGTTTTGGTGCCCAAGAAAGTGGCAGATATGGTAAATAAATCTTTAGAACATATGTCAACAGATCAATGGCAGTGTTTCTCAATACAGAATCAGATAAAAGCTCTGACAATTAAAGGAGATGCCTGCTTTGTTTACATAGAAGCCATTTTTTGTAGATAAAAAAGAATGACAGATTGTGGTTTAGATATGAAGTGATCTAGGCTTTAAGATATTACAATAATCCCTAGTGTGCAAGGGCGGATAACAGACGGCATTGGTTAAGGGTCTTTCCCTAGTGGAATTTCTAGATCACTAGCCACGATGATAGTGATATCCTCATCTGTGTGACAATTTAACACTGAGTCCACTCGAGATATAGGCCAGGAAAGTAAAAGAGAAATGTGACTTAAAAAACCTGGAGAAATAATACATACATGGTACAGTTCAACATAAATTAAGTGTGGATTATAATTGCTTGGTTGAAGGTATGAATGGAATTCCAAGAAAGTCCTTACTAAAAATGTGGAATTGTTGACCTGATTTTTGTTGAAGAAAAAAAGAGGTTATAAATGCTTATTAGAAGAAGGTATCTGAAATGTCTTTTTATGGTTTGGCTGACTAATTCCCCCAGGATGGATTGCTACCAAGTGTTTTTTGCCTAGCTGCAAATAGTGGGAGAGGACGTCATAATGGGGGGTTAATAATTGTAGTAGCTAATAATATTAAAGCCAATTTGATTTTTCATGAAAACAGGTGCAGCAATTTTCTAGTTGTGCATCTCATTGGTTTTGGAATTTTGTTAGCAAATGACTGTGCAATAGAACCTTGAAACCCTGCTTAGAGACAATTCCAATCATAGAACCTATATTTAGTAAGTGGGAAATTATGTATCTACTTATGGGATTGTGCTGGCAGGAGAGTTTACTGGTATGTGCCTGGACCTATGAGGAAATATGATTTAATGGACCTGAGCATGTTTTCTGTAGTGAAACAAGAACAGAATCACATATGTCAGTATTGGGCAGAAACCTTGATAAATGTGAGCTTTAACATGGCAAACAGCCAAGTAAAAGGGATATTAAAGCAAGTATGACTTGGACCAATGAACAAGTACTTTCCTTGATAGATGAATTCCTTGTCTTAGCTAGCAAGTTTGACAAGAATGTCAAATCGGAGATAAAGCATATGGGACAACGTGATCACGTTGTTCTCTCTGTAAAAATGAAACGTTTGTGAGACGTGTCTCTGGGAGAGGTATATATACAAACACCACCAAGGACCATCTTACATGGTCTGACAAACATTTTTGTAGTCTGGGCAGGGCCATGGATTCGTTATGGGCGCTTAATACCCTACCTGAGTTTGGTTTCCAAGCACGGATCTGGGATTTGAACCTGTGTTGCTTTGCGTGGTCTTGCTTCTACGACCAGCACTTTGCCCATGTGCTATCATCCATTGAACGTTGGTGGTAAAACAAATGCAAAAAATAGGAGTGGGAGGGCACACCTGTAAGAGTATATTAAAAAAATAAAGGGCAAATCACCCATGATTGCCTTATTGGTAAGAAGAAAAGAGGGATGCGATTTGCCTTAGAAGAATGTCAAATATCTGGTACACATAAGGGCAAGCAAGGCAAGTAAGACGGTATACATAAGAAAAAGTACAAATACAGAAATTGGTTAAAGCTGCACGGACAAACAGAGCATGTCATGGAGGGAAACGCTTATGGAAATAAAGGCTAATAACCGAAAACATTTTGGGCAGTGGCAGCTGGAAAGCAATTATGTAAGGGTGTAGTGCAAGTTAATAGTATCTCAAGAGGATACTATGGTCCCTATATATTAATTAACATTGTTTATTAAACAAATTAAAATATCAGCAAAATGGTCGAGACATTACAAATTAGGTTATGGTCTTTCCCACAAGTGGATATACTGGGAAGAACACAAAAGTAGAAAAATGCAGGGGTACCTTGACCGGACAACCTCGTTAATATCAATATGATAAATGACTTGCAAAGATGAGCCAACATGGATGAAGGATTGTCTGATAAGGTTGCACATTCTGCTGCGCGTCCTTGCTTCTGCACACACGGGCCCAGATTCTAACAAATGTTTTTTTGTGCTAGTGATGAGATGTGCTACGGCATACCCTCACTTGCGCAGAAAAAGTGTCTGTCCAGTTCACGGAGGACATCTGAATGAGGGCATCTCAGATGCCTTTTGCTCCCGCTTTGAGCATTTGTATAGAAAAGGGGGCATTTCTGAGCATTTTAAAGCGCATCCGTGAATCTCAAATGGGGTGTGCGTTAATATGTGCAGAAATGACAGTCACCCCCCTGTGCCTCTTAAAACAGGTGCGGGGGGAGGTGCAAATCATTGCAGGGTTACTTCGGAAATGGTAATGCTTTTTTTTGTCATTTCTCTGGCCATTAAGGGACTCGTCTAGGTTAAATGTGATTCCAGCAACCACGTGGTTGGGAGTCTCTGGCGGTCATTCCGAGTTTGGAGGCAGCCATGGTGCTAATAGCACCATGTCCGCCTCCAAACTCGGGTCCGGGTCCGGGTAGGCGGAATGGGGACTTCCTGGAACATTCCGACCTATGCAGACCCGATAAGTCCCCATGCCGAATACCATTCCCCATTCTCATTCGAGCCCTATAGGGCTCTATGGGAATGTGGAAGGCGCTACTAACGGGCCAGCAAATAGCGGGCCCGTTATTTGCTCCCTGGTGCCCTAACCGGACCCGCTAAGGACGTTCTGGTCTGACCCCTTACCGCTCACCTCGGAATGGCCCCCTCTGTCATGCAATAGTGTCAGGAACTCTCATTTCTAAAAATAGCACTAATGAAACAGGCGCATTTTCTCCACCCTTTTCACAATCTGTTGAGAATCTTCCTCCAGGATATTTGATACCGATTTATAAAAAAGTAACCATACAAATCTTCAAAACTATAGGTTAATTGCTTCACAGATGCTTAAGAAAGGCTTTTTGCCTCCTCTTAAACTTTCAGTGAATTTAATTTATGGATAAAATAGAAGGCAAGGAATGTGGACCATAGAACATGCATTTATGATAAATGCATTAAACAAACAAGCAGTAAGGAAAATGTTAGCTGCCACCCCCTTTGTCACCTTCTCAGACTTGACTGTGGAGTTTGATAAAGTAGATAAAGGTAGGCTTTGGAGGAGAGTGGTTGCTTTGGGAATGGATGAAGGATTTAGAAAATTAATGCTCTTACTTTATTCTAAAGGTTGCATTCAGGCAAGACTGCATAGGGAAAGGCGACGTCTGAGGGCATTAAAATGGATTTGGGCCTAAAGCAGGGCACTATATTGATATCCACCCACTTAAAATGATATAAAGTGTGTGAGCGCTTTAAAAATGCAAAAATAAAATAAAAAATAAATAAAATGAATTTAGGAATTACATGAAGCAGGAAAAGGAACTTAACTCCATAATTTTGATTGACTCACTTAAACTGATGATGTTGTTATTTTAGATGCGACGCCAAAAGGCGTTCAGTGAATGCTTAATATAATTTGGGAGTATGTGTGACACAATGCCCTGGGAATAAATATAGCTGAAACTAAAATGATGGCCTTTCAGGTTAGAAAGAAGGAGCAACATGTATGGTGGTTGGGAGCAGTGACGGCTGGGGAGTTTGAAACATGGGGGGGCGTACATTTCCCCGGGGCAATTTTTGAGCGAGCGCGCGGTGCACCACCTAAGGGGGCAGCAGGGTGTTCTCCCCCCGTGAATTCTTTTGCAAAATGGCCTCCAAAATGTGGAATTTACTGTCCAAAAAAACCACAGAAATATGATAGAAAGCATTAGGTTTTACATACTAATGGTATGGTGGTACATTATTGTTATGTGTGCAAGTGTGACAGTGTATTTTACAGCAGCTTGTATTGAGAATAGCTGGTACTATGGTGTATGCATAAAGAGTTAATTATATATTCCCTCTGTTCCCCAGCCCTCCCTTGCCTCGTCGCGCCTTGAAGCACTTGTGTATAGGCGCGTTATAAATGCCATATCCTATCATATCATAAGCAAGGGTTGGGTTGGGTCAGGTGTGTCATGGACTCATGGCCCTGACGTGCGCTCGAGGTTGCCTGCAAGTTGTGGGGGCTTCAGAGCAGCTGTAATGAGCTCCCTCCTGATGAAAGCCATGAAGGGGGGGCTGGCAAGGCCGAGCCTTCCGAGAGAGGTACCATGGCCAAGTGCTGGTGCTACACAGAATGACCACTGGGGGGCACAATAAGGAAAGTTAGAAGAAGCTCTCCCAGCCGAGCCAAGCCAGGAAGGCCTCCGGTGGAGAAGGGAAGGGGTGTCACGCATGTATAGGTATGCAATTATTCTGGCATAGGTGCAGCGTGCCGAATAACCTTGTCAAAGCAATCCCGCTGGTGTAAGTTGCCTCGTGGTAATGGGGGCTGCTGTAACACTAGGTGCGCAGTGCCTGCTTGTAATGCAGTGCAGTGAAAAAAAGTGCGATATTATTCAGCAGCTATGAAGAGCACAGCACTAAAATTGAAAACAACAGAGTCCAGCACTACCATTAAGAAGCAGCAGCAAATAGCACTACCAGCAACCCCTAGAAGTGCACAGTACTGCAACCAAGCACCAACCAGCATTGTCATAAAGCCAAGGGTACCCGCTCACAGGGCGCTACTACTAACTACTAAGCTGTAGTGTACAGCACTGCCACTGGGCTCCAGCAGCACAACGCACTACTACTAAGTCTTAGTGTCGAGTACTGCCATGGGGCATCATCCAGAACTGCCATTGAACACTGCCATCAGCCCCGAAAATATACAGCACATCAATCAAGCAGCATTAAACATCACTATCCTCAAGCCAAGTGTGACCAGCATTGCCATTGAACTCCAGCAGCACCACACAGCACTACCATGGACTGCCAGCACCACACAGCGCTACCTTGGACTGCCAGCACTACACAGCGCTATGTTCGACACAAGCAGTGTACAGACATACCATGAAGCCTTGGCTAGCATAACACACCACTGCAAACTCATCATTACATGCAAATACCTGCATTGCCACTGAACACATCAACACACAGCACTCCCACTGAGCAAAAGCGACATCTGCATACAGCACTACCACTGAGCCCTGAAACCAGCAGCAGACAGTGCTACAGTCCAGCCTGAGGAGGACCCAATTAATCACAGTACTGCCAGTGCCAGTGAGCCCAGAGCCGACAGCACAAAGGACAACCATCGAGCCACCACAACACACAGCACTACCATCAAACCCTAGCCCCCACAGCACCCAACACTACTCGTGCCCATCAGTAGATCAGACCACAGAATTGAGCCCAAACAGAACACAGCACTACAATAGAACCCTAGCAACATACACACCTACCGTCACCAGCAGAACCGAGCAGTGCCATTATCAAGCCGGAGCCACATGCAGCACTACAGGCCAGACACCGCCTCACTGCCTCTGATCCCCAAAGTCCACTGCACACAACACCTCAATGGAGCGGAGCACCGCACAGCCCACTGCCATAATCCCAAACATAATTAAGCACACCCGTGGGGCACTGGTGTCTGTAGCCGCCACCCACCCCCCCCCAAAGCCATCAGCCGGGGACCTTGTCCAGTAGAGGTTATGCAGATTTTGGGAATAACGCAGTAAACGAGCACTCACCTTTGTAAAGCAGCACAAGTTCCAGGCGCTACGAGGAGAGGATTGCGGCATTACAGGGACTGCCGGCGCGGTGTGGTGGGGACAGCGGGGACGGCAGCAAGGCCTCAGGTTTACCTGGCTGGGAGTTCAGGGGAAGGCGAAATGAGAGAGCCAGAGAGACTAGAGAGGCTATAGAGAGAGGGGCGAAGCGCTCAGGGGAGAGATTACACTGGACCCCAGTTGCAGTGTATGCTTGTCGCTTGTGCAAGAAGGCAGTGTGCTTGTAGGCCTGAACTTACAAGCTTACAAACTTAACTTACAAGCAAGAAGCATACACTGCAACCCTGAACACGCGCCGTGGCCCACACAAGACAAGTCCATGAACATGCGCTGCGAGCCGCCCAATGGCACCCACACAAGTACACGACCATTGTGCGGGCCGCAGCGCGTATTCAGGTGGGCAGGATTGAATTAGGATTCAAGCAGCAACCAAGAGTCATGGTTGCTGCTTGAATCTGATTCCTGATTCAATCCTGCCCACCTGAATACGCGCTGCGTCCCGCACACAAGAGTAAATTAATTTAAATTACTTGCAAGTTGCTTTTAACCTAACTTACCTTTGTTAATCTGGGCTGGACAGGCTCTGTCAGCGTCGCTAAGGAGCAGGCAGCACTGCAGCAGGCGAGCCGAGGCAGAACGTCCGGTCTGTGGATGGGCCTGGTGGTCCCTGGAAGAAGTCCATGTCGACACCACACCAGCAACAGGGCCCGGAAAGAAAGGACTCGAAGGCGAGGCACCGTGTGCCCATGACCCGACCCGACCCCACCCACCACACACCACACGGATTGTCCTTGGCTGGCAAACAGCCAATGACAATCCATTCACAATGTTGTTGCTATGCTCATGGCCCACAGGAGGAGAGGAGTCAGACACTCTGGTACGCTGTTTTCGCAGAATACCAAGAGTGCAGAGCCACCCCTCCAGCGCCCTGCCAGCCTCTTGAATGGGCGAATGGTTACGTAGAGTGCGTGGAGCTACGAGCTCCATGCACTCTACATTGCCGAAATTCTACTAAATCGGGACGCGCCCCGCCGCAGTAGCAGGCCGGGTCCATGCCAGCAGAACAGGCTGCAGAGTGGCAGATTAATAAATAAATAATTAATCTGCCGCTCTCAGGTTTAATAAATGTAGGTAAATAACTTAAGAGAAAGAGAGACTCCTCTTCTTCTCTCTGTGGTGGGGGGGTGGCGCCCCCCCGCCCAATGTAAGCAGCCGCCACTGATTGGGAGGACAGAAGAGAAGGATGCGGCTGTAAGAGATTTTAAGGATTTAGTCATTGATCTATCATCTAAAAAAAGGCAAATTTATAGATGAAAAAACTAGACATGTCTTCCCACAATGGAACTTTTAATGCCAAATTTTTCTTTATTTTTCTTTATTGCTGGTGAGTGAGCTTTATAAATTGAAGGTGAGCCTTTCTATCATAAATGAAATTGAGGCAAAACTAGAGAGCCCAGAGTTATTAATATGGAGAATGGAAGCATAATTTTGGAAAATGATACTGGGGCTTCCTAGGTCTATACACATCCAGGCCATTAGTGCCCTGAGCTTGTTGCCAAATCTAACTCTAACTAGCAGAGCTTCTTTGTTTCTTTTCAGAAGAACATATTTTATATACGATTATAAAAAATTCCCTAGAGAAAGGCAATCGGGAAGCACTACATGAATATGTGTTGGGATGGAGAAGATTGCTTAACACAATTAGCGTGAATTGGGAAGACACCGTTTTGGGATTCATAATAAGGAGATGGAAGATAGGGCACGTGAATGGTATATAGTGGAACATGTTCCATACTTAAGGACAAATATTTTATCTAAGACATTTTTCAAGGTATGTCTGGGTTATAATTGCAAAGTGGCCTATATTGAGAAGTTCCCTGAGCCTCAGCTAATTTTTCTTAACGTTTATCTAAATCAATTTCAAACCTATGAGATGATAGGAATTGCTGCTCAGATACCACAGGCAAAAAGTATATGTAGGTTATGCATACAGAATTTAAAGGATAGAAGCTTTTGGGCATTTGTTTATTGAATATCTAGATACCCTTTTAATAATTTTGCTGGTGAGAAATTATTTTGTATATTTGACATTTAATTATCTTTGATTATGTTACACAGGGCTATAGTGTAATACATTATAAACAAATTCACAGATTTTTGCTTTGGTAATGAGTGAGATGGAAATGTTTTATATGTTATTATTGTGTGTTAAACATAATTTTAGAGTCAATATTGTATGTATTATTGGGAGTAGGTCTGGAAAGTTTAATGAATACTGTAGCAAGTATACATGAACACATAAATACATAAATAAATAAAGGTGACTTAGGTCTGCCATCTACTTTCTGAGTATCCAGTGAGCTGAGTTGAATGTCAAGTTTAAGCATAGGGCTAAGAAGCATATATACATATTCTGAAGAATAATCGACTTCAACACAACCCAACTATCCTTTTCCAAGAGACTACAACCCAGTATCATGGCATTGGCAGAAGCTATATGTAGTCAAAATTGCAACCGAGAGAACTGCAAGAACATTTTATTTCTGAGACTATAAACAAATGATAAAAACATATACATCATTTTCAATGGCAAACTTTGGCTCACAAACACCTGTTTAACCTGTTTAAAACGACAAGAAGCCTTAGAGGAGGGGATAATCGAATGCTACATAGAATGGTATCCACAGAAATAATAGAATTAAAAAAATAACCTAACTTTTTTGGCTGATTTCTATTGAACATTTCAGGACAGTTTTAATAAAATATAGGTGTGGTTTGGGGGTAAGGGTATTAGGAGGGGAAGAAGGGAGGACGGTGCTGAGGGGCTCCCCCAGCATTATTAGAAAAAAAAGAAATACAGTCATTTCTACTTTCGATTTTTTAAATTTAATTATTTCATGGTAATTCACACAGAATAATTCACACTGAGGAAATACATTTCTGATAGAGAAAATAGCTAGGAATTGTCTATAATCCAATATGTAATCAGACGAATGGTTTGGTCTGCTGCTCTGTTATGACTTATGGTCGACCTAGCTTTTTGATGAATTTATGAACCAATGTTGAACTCTTATTTGCACATTAATGTTATCTTTCAGATTATTTATTTTGCATTCATTAAACAATGTATTGATCACATATTCACCTACAACACCCATCAGAGCATACCATGATTTAAAAAAGTGAAGTAGTACAAAGTGGGATCTCTAACAGATTTTTTAATTCAATCTAGACACTATAGTCTTGTTAGCAAAGAGGAGATTGAGGGCCTGTCCACAGAGGAATAGAGAACACTGGGCCTCATTCCGACTATCCCGGTATCCTGGTGGTAGAGCCACCAGGATACCTGCATCTGGTACTTACCTTTACCGGCATCTGGTCCGGCGGCATTGCCTCCGGATTACAGGTGCCGGCGGAGTGGTGTAACTCCCCATTCGTGGAGTCCCATAGGACTTTATGAAGGGATTTGCTGCCATTACTGCCACGGCAATGCCAGTGGCGGTAACACTGGCTTTATGGGCCGGTAGGGTGCCCACCGGCACTCCCATACTGAGGTGGTCCAGTAAAGTCCTGGCATCCCCAGATATCAGCACTTTTTTACCGGACCCCCTGACTTGGAATGAGGCCCACTATCCAGATAACATACTGGTATTTGTATCTACTTTATGTGTAAAACACGTTGGCTGAAGAACCTTCTAAAATGTGATTAAATACATATTCCCCAATTGTGTATTTCAAAGCAGCCATGAAATCAAACAGACGCGTTAATATTGAAGGGAATCGAGTATGGAAATCGCTTTCCTATTGCTAACCAACCGTGCATAAAAACGTCACTCGTCCTATGCTATTACATTGTCCGCTAAGTGATCTTACGCCAAAGCAGGATGCAGTGAATGACCAAGTGGTGAGGAACAGCCAAAGAACAAGTCTCTCCTGTACATAAAGTAGAAAACAAGGGGGCTTCTAAGGCGCCTCGGTCTCTCTCCACACATTTATGAGAAGGCCTTGCAGTAGGCACTCGCCATTCCTTGGGTTGTTCAACTCCAGGCCTAATGGTCGGAAGCATGCTGTGTTTTGAGGTTTTTCCCATTCATACTCATGAGATACATTGTCTCGTGAGCTAATACGGGTTTTTGATAGCAAGAGAAAACGTTCTCAATGACCTGAACTGCAAACACAATATATGCCAGAGTATGACATGGCAGATGTGACATTCTGATCAGTGATGCCGTGAGTCAACCGTGCCCCTCAGGAACAGGAACCATATGGACTGCAAAACAGGTGAAAAGAAGAAACAAGACAATCAAAAAACAGAGGGTTCCATATAACCTGTGCAGGGTTGTGCAGGCCTGTGCAGGCCCAATTCTAATCTTATATACAGGAGTTCAAATGTTTACTTTCCATGTTTTTTAAAATGTATTACACTATTACTAATTGGGGTTTCTAATTGGTAAGATGGCTCAGTGGGCTAAAGGCTTGTTGCTGTGATTTGCAGTTGATCGGCAGGTCGCAGGTTCAAATCCTGGCAACTCAGTCTTCCGAAGTTGATAAATGAGTACCATTTTCGATTGGGTAATAATAGTAATGTATGTAAATTTGTTGTATGTAAAGAGCTTTAAATTAAAGCGCTATATAAAAAAAGATGCCATGGGAGGTTTGCCTGATGTCACACAATGAAGTGTGAGAAATGTGTTCCCTTATTTCCTCAGTTGGCAACTTAGGGCCTCATTCTGTGTATGGGGTAATGGAAAAATATGTGCTATTTCAAATGTTTTTAAAATACCACTTAATGACAAGTTGAGATTCTAAGAGATGTTTCTAGCAATGGGGACATAGAAAGTACTGCATGCGGAAAACAACTCGCATTTACACCATGGGAGCACATTCTATGTACTTTGGCGAATCCCTGGATGTTGTCATTTTTCCCCAAGGGGAAGCACCTTCCCATGAGGCAAGGGAGGCGAGTCCACTACCCAATAGTCCCCCTGGGGCACAGTGGGAGGATCCCATGCGGAGAGGGGATAAGGACACAGACATCTAGGGAGAAAGTGGTATGACCTCCTCCCAATCCCCCCTCCTCAACTTCCACCTGTGGTACAACCCAGTAATTTAACCAACCACCTCATGTACCTGTGAAGGGCCAGTGAAATAAGATCCACTGAGACAGAGAAGAGCCCAGACTACCTAAGTAAGACTTGGATCACAAAGACTGGGACGAAGAGGAGAACTATGAAGATCACTACCAAAAGTTGTGTGAGCATTCTAGTTCTCCACTAAGGGCAACTGCTAACACATACATGAAAACAGAAGATGGACTAGGGTGAAGGCACCCCTGGAGAAGCCGAGGGCAGAGGGCGGCTGGCCACAGGACGAAGTAAGGGCTGCAGACTGGGACGTTGTCAGTGGGAAGCAGGTGTCTCTAGCGGTTCTGATGTGGAAAGAACTATCTGGTGGCTGGAAGAAGAACAGCCAGGCCGGAGAAATCAGAGGAACCACACAGTCCAGAGCAGCCGAGAATACCAGAGGAAGCCAGCAGCTGTGGAGATGCCAACCGAAGGAAGAAGTATGCAAAGGAAGTGTGAAGCCCAAGAACGAGTCCCAGGAAAGACCAGAGCACTCCAAGATGTTCCCCAAAGGTAGAGAAGAAACGGGGCCAGCTGGTGGAGACCAAAGGGAGTGTTGGCACTTAAGGGGAAGTGTCAGAGAAGCCCAACATCAACATTGGGGTAGTAAAAGTCCCCAGAGAAAGAAAGAAATATTGTGATTGGAAAAGGGGAGGAACTCCCAAACAGGGGACAGCACATAACCCCACAAGTTGAGACTCAAATGGACTTTGTAAATCATCTCCTTCATGACAGTACATGGCAGGCTACTTAACCAAGTCTGTCCAATGAACTAAGAGTGAGTCAAGATAGCTTTGTAAATCATTTTGAGAGCAGAGTTCCTTCTCAATGGAATTCTCCCTTTTCTCACTTCCCCTAGAAACTCAATGTTACCAGAACCCTGGTGCTCTCTAGGCTAAGCTACTTCAATAGCCTTCTCTTGAATCTACCTTCTTCTTCTCTACGACCCCTCCAGCTAATCTAGAAGAGGGCAGCAAGACTTATCCTTGGGCTGATGCCCAGGGACCGCATCTCTCCTGCCCTAAATTCTCTCCACTGGCTCCTGGTTGCTGAAAGGATCAAGTTCAAATCCCTCTGCATCATCCAGAAGGATGTCTGGGACCAGGGACCACGCTATCTGCAACTTGCTTGTACTAAATACTCGCCCTCTAGACCTCTATGTTCCTCTGGTACCAACTCTCTGTGTGTCAAGCGTTTCGCTAAACAGAGGGGCAGAGGCGGATCTCTTTCCTCAGCTGGCTCCCTCTTATGGAACAGCCTCCCCCTTCCTTTTCTACTTGAGCCAGAACTCCTCAAATCCCGGATGCTCCTCAAGACTCCTTTTCACCCCCCCCTCTTCCCTCCCTAGCTAATCGCATGGTCACTGTGATTGGTGACCAGAGCGTTTAAGTGTTATCGGGGCCCTGGTTTCCACACCCAATCGCCTTCAGCCTCCGTCTACACACAGCACTTGCCTTGGTACTTACCGGCTTTCGCCACTGTAGGGCGGCACTTACCCTTTTTTCAGATGATAGTTCCCTAGCACCTCGAACTCTGGGCACTGACACCTGCTGCTCAATCACCAGCATGGGCACCCCAGCACTTAGCCCCCCCCCCCCCTCACACTGCAGTTGCACACTCTCAATGCTCTCAAGACCTAGCAGGTATATCTTTATCTTCTAGTGTATTCATAATTTTCTATCCCATGTTCTCTCCCTGTTATCCTGTGGGCGCTTTGAAATGCAATGTATTTGTTGTATAAGCACCTAACGAATGCCCAATAAATAAAATACATCTTATTCATGGCAGTATTTGGCAGGATAGTGAAGCAAGTCTGTCCAAAGAGCTGAATAGAGAGATATGGGTCTGTGAACCAAGAATAAAGAAGGCAAGTGAGAACGATCCTCTTCCTCGTGATAGTAATTGGCAAGCTAAAAGGCCAAGTGGACTATACTTGGGAAACCTGGGTCAAGAATCAATCTTGTGCATGAACTGTTGGGAAAGAAAGGAAAGTGGGAAACAAGATCACCATGGGAAGGGAGCGTTTTTCCCTGGGTACCGCTGAGTGTGACTGTGAAACCAAGAAATCAAGCAAATGGAGTAATTTTCCTGGTAGTTGAATCTGCAAAAAGGATCAAACCACAGAATATTGTGATCCTGGGGAAGGGAGTCATTCCCGGGGGGGAAGGTGAGAAAATAGAGAACATTTCTGATGAAAGTGTTATAAGATTGATAGTACTGAGCCTGGGAAGTATTGGAACCAGGGCAAGGGAGACATTACCTCTGGTTAGGAACTTGCAACCAGAACTGTACTACCCACTCCAGGAGAAAGGGGCCATTCTCCTGGACCACAAACATTTACATAACCTTTTAGTTTAGTTATAAGTGTAAGGGACAGAATTAGAGATGTGAACACATGACAGTGGACTTTTTTAATTAAAAAAGGACATTCTGACAGACCCATTAACACTATAGTTGAGGCATGGACACCCCTCACAGAGATAGGGAAAGTTAGGTTTTCTCTTTATTTTCTTGGTGAATAAAAGTCTATAGCAACCAATATGCCACCTGTGTGTCAGTATCCTCCTTCTGCACCCTTACAGTGCCCTATGCCAGGTTTTCACCTCAATAGCCATTCTCCTAATGAGGCCCTAAGTCAACAGACCAGGTGTAATTCCTTGAAGATTATAAGTAAAGGGGACTCCTCTCCTCTCATCTTTTGGCCAGAGGGAATCTGGTCCCTCTCAGTCTAATTTGTTCATTAGTGGTCTTTAGATCACTGATATACAATGGCACCAGTAAATAATCCCCTTTACTCTGATAAATGAAGAACATGCCCAGATGGGTCAAATGTTATTTTCTCGGTAACCTCAGTTGCCATGTAGGTTGTCCCTTAGTGATGTAGCCCTCTTGTCTCAATTGGGCTCTTTTACATACCCAGAAATTCTTAGATTTAGGATAGGGATCAAAGTGACTGCTTCCTGTGCCTCCAACAGATGAAGAGAAAGCCCTACATCCCAGTTAAAACCCACCAAAACCCATGAAACTCCTTCCTCCTGGCACCAGGAGGGAATGCCGAATAGGCTAACAGCTTTGCTTTTATTCTCGACTCCGGAATGCTATGCAACTTTCTTCTTGCAACATTAGGCCCTAGTATACTAAATAATGAATAAGATGAACACTACCTGCAACAGAAATCTAAAAAAAAACCCAAAACCAGATAAAAGATCTTGTTGAATCGAGTATAGACTCCTATTAAAATAAGGAACATTTTTTTTTTTAAAATAGCAGCTATGACCCAACCAATGTCAAAGATATTAAAACCAAGAATACAAAGGTTCTTACATACCAATTGTATACACCACACGTGTTGTAATGACAATATTCAAAACAATCCAATGCTGTACCTTCAGCAAAAGTAACATTATTACAAAATGAGACTGCCCTACTTCTTTCAGTGCCCTAAACTACTCTTGAACTTTCATAAGGGACTAGGTTCATATGATTATGCTGTTGAAGTGAAATCTATTGTTCTCTTTCCAATTACACTCTTCCCATTTTCAAATACTTTTAGTTGTTTAACTTAGCACTTTTCCATATTGCACTGTTGTCTTTTGCCCATTTTGTTTTCAATTCTTATGGTCTGGTTTATCTCTTTTAGCTTCAGGTCTCTGTTTGAAAATTGTATTTGAAGATAGTTTTGTAGTGGTCTTGTCTACATATTAAAATTTCATTCTTTCAAATTAAAGGGTTATATTATTAGCATATAGTCATTTGAAAACGAATGCAATCTGTAGTAAAAGTTCAATATATAAGACACTCCATATGAAGTTAGCGTCCAGGGTCAAAATTCATACTATCCCAGCATTGTTATAATGTTGTGGCACTTTTAAAATGCACAGTAGCTGAGAAATCAGCATAGAATAAGTTCTGACATCGTTTTATCATGAAAATGGGAGTGAATGAATTACTTGATCAACATCAATAACTCACCTCTGACTCTTATTATTCATCAATGGAATGAAAGATTTCAAGTGGGACACTGTAAATTGCAACACAAAGAATTATTGCCATAGCTACGGTCCTGGGTATATGGTAACCTGTACACTGTTGGTAAAATCACCATAGTAGGATGCTTACACTCAAATGCAATCAATATCCATAATCTTGATTGTTTTGGTTCTCCTAGTATGGGGCCCTTGTTATTAGTCTGGACACCACTGTTCATGCTTGATGTTCTGATACAAACACCTTGAGCGTTCGCTATGAGATGCATTGCCCCGTATCTAATGGCAATGCACAGGTACCTGTTTCTAACGCAGAGTATAGGATGCTTGCACGACAACATAGGTCTTACACTAGTCCCTCATAATTAACGTACTTATAAAATGGAGCCCTACCACATTAACCAAATAAGGAACTTTAGTAAACACTCTATGGCAAACTTGTTATCAACATAATTCAATAAAAATCTTCTGTATAACACACTACTATTGGATACAGTATAAAAAGTCATGAACTTTAACTTAGGCCAAAATTACATGATTACACAATGAGACTAACCACAGATGTATATAATTGAGCCAGTTAGATCCAGTCAGAGTATACACCTTACATCATTCATAACTGATTATTATATATTCATATTATTTTTTTCATTCTCTTATGACCTTACTATGAAATTCCAAAAGTCCTTACATCATAGCCACATCTTTTCTCATGGAGTGGTAAATACAGGTCCAGCATTCATTGAAAGTTATGCAACTCATACAAATTGGCCCCTAAAATGAAACTGTGTCAAGAATTAAGCAATACGCCCTGAGCGGGGTTGGGGGGCATTACCTCCTCAGGTAATGCCCCAGGCTCATAGTTACTGGCCTGAGCAAAGCGAGGACATAATGCAGGCCCCGGGGCATTACCTAAAGCTGTAATTCCCCACCTCTGAGGGGCTTATTGCTATTAGTACCCTGGCCCTAAGGCCAGGGTACTAAAAGCATTTTTTTCAATTTCGAAACGCTGTGTTCTATGGTAGTGGAAGGGGTGAGCAGGGCACCATAGCCCTGGGTTCTATGGTAGTGGAAGGGGTGAGCAGGGCACCATATTGTTGCGATTCGGGAAGTAGTTGTGCCAGTTGTGAGTAAGGACAACAGGAAGCAGGAATAGCGAAGTGGCAAACAAGAGAAATAGGTAGTAGAGTGAGATAGTGTGAGCAACAAAGTAGTAACAATAATAGGAATAGTGGGAAGATTGACAGTGAGTGGGAGACATGAGTAGCTATTGGCAGGTAAGAGCCCTAGTAAGAATATGAGTAGGAAAGGAAGTAAGATTGAAAGGTGGGGGTGGAAAGGCAGAGTAAGAGATTGGAGGGACAGTGATGTGGTGGGAGGAGAACAGCTTAAGAGAACAGTATAGTGAATGGTGAGATATGAGCGGGTGTGAAAGAAGCGAACATGATACCGGGTTGAAGAAGGCCCCATCCCAAACTCCCTAAGACTACTAAGCGGGCTAGGTTAGGGAAATCCTAGAAGCCCCCGAGAGAAACAGGTAGCCATCGCCTTAGGGAAATCATCCTTATTCCTAGTCAGAAGACAACAGTTAGGGATTACCGCCCAGAGAACTACTAACCACCCCCATTAGGTATGCCAGGAGTAGGGAGGTGGGGGTAAAACCGGGGCAATTGAGACAGGGACGGCCCTTGCACCAATTCACCTTACACCCTGGTAAGCCCCTGAAGAACCTTGAAAACCAAAGCCATTCTGACCATTTGTAATTTTAACAAACACCCTTGAACTTACTCTAAGATTCAGCATGGTTCTTTGTGGCGGGCCGCCCTGTCACAGCATCCTATGGGTGTGGCATATTAAAAATCACAAACAAATAAAATATGTACTGAGTTAATATCTGAACTAGGGCTGCCTCTATTGAAACAATTACATTCTGCATGACGTGCACACATCTATTCTACTTTGTTGATGGCGTTATTGGCCCCCAATATCTTGAATATCTTAAGTATGCAAAAAACAGGAAAACTGTCAGGGAGGGCTGGATTAATAGCCTCACTTGGTTAGGATCCTATGACAAAACTAAGACAAAGTAAGTTACCCAAATGTATAGAAATGTAGCTAAAGTTCACTGACCACTCCAAAACGTGCTTCTAAACCATTACGTTAACAATGAACTTATTTTTTCTATGTATGATAATTACATTGTTTCATCTCCTTAGTTTTTGGCTCCCTTGTGGAATCCGGTCATTCCACTGCGGCTATTTTTGTGCCATCCGTCTTGGTGGTGTGCCTTTGGCGCAGGTCCTGTTTAAGCAAGCCCTCTTAAGATATCAGCCAGCAGGGAGCAGGGAGCAATCCATGCTGGGATATTACTGCAGGCAGTGATATACCGGCACATGGACCTATCTGCACCAGGATGCTTCTGTTTGCCTAAATATATTGTCATCCAAAGCACTAATACATGCAGAGTTTTAGATGATAGTATATCTAAGCCAAACATACAATATATTTAAGGAAACAGTAACATCCCAGTGCGGATAGTTCTCTGCGCCGGGATAATACTGTTTGCAGTAATATCTTGGCATGGAGAGGCCCCTCGTCATGTTGGTCCTGGTCAACTGTCTGCACCTAAACGGTCAGTACCAAAACAACCAACGCCAAAAGGCTCAAACAAAAGAAACCATACTGTTCCCATGTACCTTCATTATCATTAAAGCATTTAAATACCTGAAGGTATACATGATTCTTTAAAGCAAAGCAATGTCCCTTTTTAATACATGCCAATTATTCTCACCATTCATACATACACAGCTTACTAAATAAAACATGTTCATTTTGGACAGATCAAAATTGTTAATGCCTCAAATTGTAAATATAGTTAATTCAAACATATAACCACATGTAGAGGGTTCTTTCTCTTTCTGAGACTCTTTCCATATCACATGTCCTCAATCTGAACCACAGACATTGAACGAGTTTGTTTGTTTGTTTAGTAATTTGTAGGGCACACAGAACCCTTAGGTAACTGGGTGCATCAGAATACAAAAGATACTTATAGCTTAGTTACATAGTAGAGACAGGTAAGGTAAGGTACATAATACATTGTATAATCAGGTGCTCAAGTGAAGGTTACATCACCCAATTTACACGATTCGTCTGTTATGAAAAGTGTTATCTGTAAAGCCCACAGCTGTTCCACGAAGCGGTATCATTCCAGATATGAGTGATTGAACTTCCAAGCTGAGAAAAGGGAGGCACTGTTCGAGGAAGGGTAGATCGTCTACCCTTTATCAAATGCTGCCTCCCTAGATGGTCTAGGAGGGGGAGACAGTGGTTAAGGAGGGGGTGACAAACATAAAGGTGGGGAAACAGTGATTACGAAGGAGGAGGAGGATGTGGCTACCAATCCAGAGAAGGTTGTGTCAGAGACAGAGTAACATAAGGAGTACCTGCCATGACCACCAATTTAATCATGGTTGTAGAACTACTTTAGCTTGCTTGAGGTTGTGAATGTTGGGGAGGGGGGCAGTTTAATATGCAACCTCTACCAGAAAAGACTTTATTGGGTACCTTCTTGATGTAAACATACTACTTTAGGTTGTGGCCCAATGATGTGTTCAAGGAGCAAACACACATGCCAGAGATGCAGCTAATGCAGAACCCTCTTGCTGTAGTGACAATGGAGACAAGGAAGTGTCAGATTATACTCCAGTTTATTGATGGTCATGCAGTAGCAGACTCTGGACCAGCCCACCTTTCACAATGAGCAGCCATCTCTGGACCAGCACAGTCTGGTCCAGGGACATCATTGACTATAATGGCCCCTTTACCACCACTAACAGTGGAGCCAATTGCTGATGGTGATATAATGAATATAAGGTGTTCTGCTTTTGGGTAGCACAGCAGGAACACAGCAATGAAGTATGTAGGCACATACCTTGGGAATTGTGTGATCTCTGTCAGTATGAGCTGGCCAAAGAGCCAGTGGTGGAGAACATGGGGAAGCACATTCCCCTGAATCACCCTAGTCTCTAGAAGATGACTGGGAAAGATGGTAAGAGGAAAATATGAGGGTGGACTTTGAGAGTGCAGAAAGAAATGCATAAGTGACATCACTGTTGGTAGAGTCATATACATTCAGACAGAACTTCCAGTTTGGGAGTATAGGAGTATACTCGGTCCATGCTCAATAAATACCCTAATAATAATGATAATAAAGCGCCAATTAAAATGAGGCAGAACCGCCACCCAACCCAGTTAGTGTGAACTGAAATGAAGAAGTCAAAAATGTAATTCTTTGTATTTGTATTTACATGAATGGTAGAGCCAAAAACATGGAGGATGAAGTTAAAAAACGGCATATATACTTTTGCAATTCCCTCAACCACTACTGTCAGAGTCAAAGACTCCCCCATCTTTCCCCATGACACTCCTCCTGTGTGACTGTAGCTGGCTTGCACACATGCATTCATCATCTGAGAAATACGTTGTGTGATCTCCCAAGTGATCGACCAGGGGATTTCTCAAACCATAGGGCCTCATTCCGAGTACGGCGCTAACCAATGGCGCTATTAACGCCTTGGTTGACGCCGTACCCGGACCGGCAGCGCCTTGGTGGATGGCGGAATCACCGCCCCATTCCAAGTTCGGCGGGGCGGTAATTTCCCATTCACCAAGGCTCTTCACCATTCCCAAATGAGCCCCCATAGGGCGCAATGGGAATGGGGAAGATGCAAATAGCGGTGACCGTTCATTACGGTCACCGTTATTGGCTTGGAGGCCCCTTTGCGCCCTCGACTTTAACACCTGCTCAAAGCAGGCGTTAAGGGCGAGGGCGCAGAGGGAACTCGGAGTATGGCGGTAAGGGAATACCGCCACCGGTCTCGTTACCGGTGGCCGCTATCCCTTACCGCCATACTCGGAATGAGGCCCATAGTCTTCAGCAGTAAGATGCTTGTTCAGTTGTATATAAAAATAAACTAGTACAAATGGCTACTCATCACTTGTCAAGCCAGAATTTCAGCTGTTTGTTATCATTACCTAGTTGGCGTTTTTTTGGGAACACAGGCATCAACCATCTGGTCTGCAGTGAGCCTGTTCAATTTACGTCGGTCAATCTGGGTAAGGATTCTATGCCTAATGCTCAGACATATTTTCACCCTATGAAAGATCACCCTAGTGTCAGGTGTTGTGGAGAATGAGGGTCTACTGTCTGATAAACGTCTTTTCACTGCACTGAGTTGTTGATCACTGACCTTTTCTTCTCACTTCTTGTTCCAGCCAGGTTTTTTAAACATGTTTTTAGTGAATCTTCCATATTACTAGCACATCCTCTTGCAAATGTCAACCCCCCCATATCTTGCTCATCTCCACATACACTTGTTGTTTGGATGCTGCCACATTGACTTTGACCATGGGTCAATAAAAGATACCAGAAGATACGCATCATCCACTTCCTACCATGCATTGATTCGGTCAGATGGTTACGAATGGATTCATCTCTCGATGCCCTGATTGTGCATCACCGGACAGTTGATGTTAATGTATTAATTTGCAAATAATTCCAACAGACCAGGGCCAGTCCCTAAGTGATGGACTCTTCCAGTGGCTGAGCACAGAACAAATATTGGCCAGCATTTTCCACTGTGTGGGTGTGATGTATACACAGTCCAGTTGCCAGCTCTGTCTATTAAAAGTAGCCAGTCGCTGCATGGCACTGTTTACTGCATGTGGAGGCTTGAATTCCACTGAGACAGCATTACAGTTTATACCTGGCTGTAAGGGAGAGAGTGGCACACCGTATTCCGGACCGTGTTGGACTGGCTAATGAGCACACAGTTCTTCTGGG
This sequence comes from Ambystoma mexicanum, assembly GCF_040938575.1. Classification (NCBI taxonomy): domain Eukaryota; kingdom Metazoa; phylum Chordata; class Amphibia; order Caudata; family Ambystomatidae; genus Ambystoma; species Ambystoma mexicanum. The sequence continues at coordinate 1,142,393,479 of NC_090937.1, forward strand.
CAATACCTATAATCTCATCAAGTGGTGGGGACTGGCTAAGAAAATAGGTCACTCTAATAATGAGGTGTGATGGTTCATGTAAAATGCTGATTCAGGTGTGTAGTCACAAGTAGATTTATTGAAGACCAGGATAACGGATAGAGGATTCCAGGTAGGTAAGACAGGTAAGTATCACAGGAGCCAAAGGCACGGGTATCCCACACCCACGATGTTCAGATGTTCAGGTGGAACTGCCCTAGCTGACAGACTAGGAACACTGACATTGAACATGGACACCAACACTCAGCATCACTCTCTCCGTCAGACACCAAACATTCTATCCAAGGCAAGACAAACAGATACTACAGTCATCACAAGATGGAGGATATGGGCAAACCAGGATATGTGCCTTGTTTTGGCTATCCTCTGGGCAGCTACTTTAGCTACATTGCCAGTGGCCTGCAAACTCACTTGCAAACCACAAGGTGTGAACTAATGTGCCACAACAGCCTTTACTTTATCCCAAAGATGATTAGCCCTGTGGAACCTGCTGGCAAACCTTTCCAGACAAAAGGTGGAGTGAGGATCTGAATATGCCTGGCAAGAGTAAAAGGATGAGTAGGGGTAAAAAGGCCCACTCATCATTCACATTTCTACAAACCAAAACAAAATGCAATGCAAAATGCTGAATACACAATCCTGAATGTGCGTTCTTGTCGCATCTGGCATATGTAAAAAATGCAGAATACGAAAATACTGAACTAGGTGAGCAGGGGTGGCAGGGGTGTTCCCCAGTACCCATGTTCAGTATTTTCAGGTTCAGGGATTGCGGGGGTGTCCTCTGCATACATGAAAGGGAAAGCGGGGGACAATTGCACAAATTCCGAAAAAAGCTTGCATTGCAAAATGCGACAAAGAGGTCCTTGCTATTTTGTAATTTTAGCTTTTCGGAATGCGGTATAATAACATAGATCCAATACAATCATGAAGGTAAAACAGGGTCAATCAAGAGATATACCTCCTTTGCCTTTTGTCGTAACGTGGGATGAGGGAAGGCTACACTCCCAAGAGGTGTGGGATGGTGAACCAGTAGTGGCCCAAACAAGACAGTATCACAGTCCAAAATAAAGGGATTGTCCAATCAAGATGCTATAAAGATATAAAAATATGAACACTTTAATAAAACACATCATCTGCAAGTAGATCACAAATGGAGAAAGTAGCACTCTGAACATAGTTCCAGGGGTGGAAGGTATGTTACTACCATAAAAAGGGTATTGGGTTGAACACAGGAGTGATCATGGCCCAACTAGACTGTAGGGTCCAAGTGGACTGGAGGGGCAGTTCAGTGTCACAGTACCTGGAATCAGTACTTGGTCGGCTGACACATCAGACCTGGGTTTGAACGTTAGTATGAGCTGGTCATGCTCAGTTGGGCACGTAGGATCGTGGAGACCCTGGCAGCAAGCGGATGTCAAGTAGTGTCAATGCGGGTGCTCTGTGTGGTCAAACGGTGGCGGTTCAAGTGATGCAGGCTGGGGCGGTCCCAAAAATGCTTTGCAGTAGGCCAGGTCAAGTCAGGCTTTAGCCTCTGGGAGATATCAGTGAGTGACGCGACAGCAGTTCAAGTTGGCAGGTGACAAAGTGGTGCGCAAGGGTGCGTCAATGTAAAGTCAATGAGGTGGCAGTTCTTGTGCTTGCTCGGCCTAGTCGTAGTTGTATTCCCAGGTTAGAGACCCTTGAGAATGACCCTTGAGGGATTTGGTTCAGGTACCCACGGTTCAGTAGACGCTTCAAGCTTAGCATGTGATGTGCTTTGATAGGGCACGATTCAGTGTTGAGCTGGTTTGGATGCAGTGCAATAGTTCAGAGGGATGGAGGAAGGCAGAAACCAGCTGCTTAACTATTGTTCAGGATGAGGGGAGCACAGAGCAACCAGTTCAGTGTGGGAGAGCAGGGAGCTTCAGCTGTTCTGGCCCTCCGTTTGCTGTGAGGCCTTCGCAAATGACTTGAGAACAGGATATTCTAGTTCAGGGCCTGCTCTTCTCACACAAAAGATCCATTGCAGTTTCTTTAGTCCTGGCCCACAGCACTGGTCACTCTCGCTGTTGCCTGGGTGTGCTTAGGGGGCAGAGCATCCTTCTGTCTTGGACGGCTCCTACTTCACCTCCACCGGAGGGCAATGGACAGTGCCACTGTCCAAAGGAAGTGCAGGTGAGAATGTTCCCAACATATCTTCGCCCTTAAAGGATCATTGAGGAACTGACAGAATTCTGTTGAATGGTTGCAAGAGTCCTTCTCTTAAGGGTAGAAGTCCTCAGATGACAGGTCTAAAGCTAACCTGCTTTAGGGGACCCATCCCTGCTCCTGGCTGGAGTGGACCTTGCCCTGTTGAGCTGCCCTGTTGAGCTTGCACCCAAAGTACAAAGGACATGGAGGAGACAGGAAAGGAAAAGAGAAACATTGAGACACAAGATGGTGGAAGGCTTCTTCTAGTGTCCAGAACATTCCTGCCAAACCTATTCCCATTCTTTATCTCCTACTGACAACAAAGTCCTTTGGATAGGCAGCACCCTGGTGTGAGGCTACTCCTGCTGAATGGGTGTGCTCCTTTAATACCTGGGCCTGGGACTGCTGCCTGCTGTGTGGTAGTCTCTGGGGGAGGGGGTTGCACACCTTCCCAAAAAGAATCAAAGAGAGGCTGTGTCCTCTGGGTTTCTGTCCTGCCGTGTGTCAGTGTCAGCACGTCTGACCCGAATGCACATTCTCTTCAACAGCAGAGCTGACTCACAGGAGCTTCCACATGGGCAATATTACTTGGGATGTGGAGGCCATGATCATCTGTATCACCATGTAATATGCCTAAACTCAGGCATAGTTTCTTATTACCATGCCACCAGCATGGTGTACTCATGCTCATCGTAGTTTGGGTTCAGGGGGCATATCCTAAATGCCACCCCTGTGCTGCAGTGGCTTTGCTGTAGCTGCAGTGATTGAGTTGACATCTTGTGACCTTTTAACCTGCTCTGTGCCACAAGCAGAGCGAGTACTACTGATCAGGCTACTGATGCAGCAGAGCACAAGTGCACTATGCTTTTGGCATTGAGGTGCGACAAAAGGGAATCTAGTTAGCAGATTACCCCACTGCAGAAGGAATCGCCAGCATCACTGTATGTACTAAAAATCAAAAAAGTCAAGGCCTTGCACCCTTGCCAGATGGCAATTCCTCACCGGCTGCTTGCTAGTGAATGACATATTGTGCCTGCCGTCCTGGAATTTACTGACAAGAGGTACGTGGAAGACGACCCAGTGTCCAGTGATGGCCATTAAATCTGTGCATTAGCACTGGTCCACATGCCACTTGCATTTCAGGGTGGCGAGGTCGGAGTCATATCAAGAATTCTACTTGGAGGTAGGCTTCAAGCGGATTCTCATGACAGGGGCAAGGATGTCCAGAGTGTTGGAGATAGAAAGATGAATGTTAGAGAGGGATGTGACAGAGTGTGAGTCAGCCGCAGGACTAGGGGGAGCAGAGAAGGTAGCAGCAAAGGCCACCACTGACACACGCTTCATGGGCCAAATGACTGAAAAGGTAGGTGGCAGTGCTGGGCTGGCCTTTGTCTGACGGACAGTGAGTTTCAGGTGAGAGGAAAGCAGAAAGTGGTCAGCCCACGAGAGAGGAGTGGTGAGAGGGTAAGAGAGTGGGATGTCTGAGGAAATTAGAACATTCATATGGGGTTCTCAGTGCATTGGCCTTCTTCTATGCCATGGAAATGCACATAGGATTCAAAGTGCTTTGGCTTTCTCAAATGACAAGTACATGTGCATGGGGGTTCTCAATTGCTTGACTGTCCCCTTCACCTCATAAATGCACCATGGGTTCTCAGTTTTTTATTTGCTCTTCTCCTACTGCAAATGGGGTTGATATGAGATGATATGATAAGTCATTTATAACGCACCTGTACACAAGTGTTTATCAGAACATTGGCCTTTTCTATGTCCAGTAAATGTACATTGGGTTCTCAGTGATTTGGCTGCCTCATAAACCTACAATATATATTTCTTTTATTAAAAGGTTTATTGGTTTCAGACTAGTACAACCAGTAAAAAAAGAAACCTTTAACAGTTTTAAGAGAAAAGGATTCCCACAATCCCAATTAAAAGAAATGTTACCACTTCAAAAAGAAATAGAAACGAAAGACAAGTGCTTCCCTTGGAGTGACACAAAAAACAAACAAAAGGCTGATGCCATAAGCAAAATACTGTAGATAACAACATTCCAGAATTAAGCCCCATTCTTGAAAATTCACCCCCATTTTGTCTCCAACTTGCAGTCAGGCATATGGGTAGATTTAGCATTCAGGCCAATTATTAAGTCCACAAATGTAAGCATTCCCAAGACCCGGCCGATCTTTTTTCCCATTAAGTGCCAATCCCAACATTCCTCTACAGATAGTGATCCTACCCTCTCCAAGTGTTCTTCCATGTGTTTGATTCTAAGCTCCACTAATCCCGGGCACTCCATCACAATGTGGAAAAGCGATACTACCTGTTCCCTGTTTCCACAGAATCTAGAAAACCTGTCTTCCACCCCAATCTGATGACGTTTGAACCGTACCTCACGGGTGGGAATAACATTTAAGTGACATTGCAAAAGAAGATCCCTGTAGTAGGCGGAAGGAAATTTGCAAAGGTAAGGAGGCAGATCATTGAGCCCCTTTTTTCGATCCACGATCTAAAGGTCAAGGGGTCAATAGTTCTTGTTTCACTGGTATTAATCCAATCTATCCCTCAAGAGACTCCTTGACCTTAAAACGGTTCACCTTCAGCAAATCAGTGTCCACCCCACAATTGGTCAATATCCCCAGCACTATTTCAGACCACCGATTCAAGGCTCTTTCATTTGACCTGTCCAAGGTTCTCAATATGGAAAAGGGGAGAGGCTCCTCTGTTATCGTACATTTCTGATATAAGGAACTCACCTTCCACCAAACTATGGATGCCATGGAGGATAGGCGTAATTCATGCCGGATGTTAGCTATTGGGAGGAACTTGAGGAATCTTAGAATGCTGTGTCAATAAACCTACAATATGCATGTGGGTTGTACTGCCCGATCACCAATTTCAATTATTTTACTCTAACCAAATTATTCTCCAAAGCCCTTCACTAACAAGCCTGACTTGTTCCTGTCGCTTCAAATTCCAACCATTGACTGACCTGAGTTTTTGCACACCTGTATTTATTAGACATAAGGTTAAACCCTATTGAACCTCTGGAAAATCTTCTAAATTTGAACCCCATGGAAATGATATGAGTTTGCTTGTTACCTGAACTGTTCCTCAAATGTTATTTTTGAGCTGCTCAAAAATAACAATTATCATGGTTTAGATTGAGCATGGGCATATGAAGTACAGAACAAGGTGTTTGAGAATATATGTTTTGAAAGTCACTGTTTGGTCCGCCCAGTACAGACATCTATGTCTCAGAAGTAATCTCAACATCCATTACAATAGTTGGATTCTTTGTCTGGGGCACTGGGCATGGTGCAGGACCCAAAGCTGAATTTAAGAACTTCTAAGTCAAGAGTGTGGTTATGAAAATCTAATTTACGGTGACAATAAATCATAGTATTTGGACACCTATCTACTGATCACTTTTTCCCATACATGTAGGGAATGGGGAGACCACAGTACCTGCTTTAGGCATCAGTAATCCTGGAATTAATGCATGGTCTTACATTTTTGACAGCTATGCGGAATGGTGGGCACCACTGATTAATTTGTTCCAAAAAGTCAAAAAATTGTATTGTGCCATCCATAGCTCTAGTTCTGCTAACATTTAAAGGAGCTGACTTAAAAAAAAATCCAGAGACACCTGGACCAAATAACAGAAATTCATGAAGCCAGATATATAATATCTAGCTAGACAGTCGCTCACAAACTGTATGCATACCAGGGTTACCAAAGAAAATTGTAGAAAGTATCCAAAAATATTTTTTATCCAAACTATAATTGTTCTTCTTAATTGTGCTGAGTTCTTTCCAAAATAAAGGCCACTCTCATCAACATAGTGCATTCACAATTGATCAAATAGATTGTGATGTTTAATTTTAAATAGGAAGCCAGCTTTCACTTAAGTGTGTGTACAGGGCTTAGTTCCACATAGCTACTTCAACCTTTGAGACACTTCAAGGGGCAGGGACACAGAACAGTAATTTAATAATATTCTACTAGTACATAAAGCTACTAACTTTGTCATTTGAATACATAGAAGGACAGTCCACAAAAAGTGCAGAAACATTAGGATTTACTTCGGAGGAGACTTCAGCTATCCTTAACTTGATCAGTGACACTTCAGTCGGCACTTCAAACACCAGTACCAAAGATCCAGCCAAACGCATCAAGCTATTTGAATACTTAATCAGAAAAGAGATCAATCGGAAATTGCATGCCATAACACTTGGAAGATATTATAAGAACCAACATATCCCAGAGGCCTCAGAATACAATTACACCCAACTCTATGTAAGGAGAGTAAGGAGTTTGTGAGGAAATGGGAAGCTATTTTAAATAATGTTTGCTTGATCTTATACTTCTGACAATCCAAGAATTATCCAAAAATCTCATAACACTCAATGCGGAGATCACAGAAATTGTGAAAGAGTTGGTGGAAACACTTGGGAAAGAAGACCATGACACAATTCTGAAGGATATCAATAATAAACTGGATACTTACAAGAATGTATTGGAACAGAAAAAAAGTTAGAAAATTGAAAAGAGACACTTATGATTATATAAACAAAGAAGTTTATACATGGATGGATAGGTATGGACCATCGCCTCCGAAGAAACCTTACAAGAACAACTCAGACAATACATCTAGATCTGATTCCGAACCCGCGATAGACTCAACTAGCAGACCAGGGAGGACACCAATAAATACCGAGCCCATGAATAACAGAACTAATGTGGAGACAACAACGAACACAGCAAGCGCATCAGGAGTATCTTTTTTAGGAGCCGGAAGAAAAGAACATGGAGTGGGAGGAGGAAACCAAAGAGAGGGTCCTCTAACGAGGCAACAACTAAGGAAAACCTAGTTATGAATATATCAGACAGATCACTGAGGGCGGCAGAAAAAACAACACTACAAAAAGGACTACGTTTTGTACCCACTTATTGGACCACCCTGTTTGAGACCAAAATTGAACTGTACAGATTCATAAGTAAACTTAAATTGAACGTTTTTTCGACGAACTGGATACTGGTGACCTTAACATCGATCAGCGGGATGAACCAGAATTCAAAAAAGTCAATTTATACCACCTACGACTGTCCCTTCCATGGAAATCTTCCAGAGACTGGTGACAAGAGATTTAGAGAAAATCAACTACAAACGTCCTAGATATATGAATTTAAAACCCCACGAGATGCGCCTAATCAAGAACCTGTATAGCGCTAAAGATATTACCATCCGCCCAGCAGATAAAGGAGGGGTGTTTATCACGACCTCGGGGGTAACGCCGGCGGTATTAGCGTGGGGCTATTAGTGCGACCGCCATAGCCCCTGGCGCTAATAGCGCAGGATCACGAGTTGGGCGGACTTGGTAGTCCCCATTCCCCATTGAGCCCATTCGGGAATGCTCCATTCCCCATTGGGCTCAATGGGGAAATTTCGCGCTCATACCGCCAGCGCATTTCCCGCCGGTGGTATGAGCGCGAATTCTTGGCGGATTTCACACCAGCTCAGAGCTGGGTTGAAATACGCCGAGGCCCTGATTGGGCAGACCTTTAAATCCGGCGGTAATAGTGCTACCGCCAGATTTAAGGGTTACCGCTGAGGTCGTGATGAGGCCCATGATGTAAAATACTGTCAACAGCTAGGAGACAACAGCATTTATGCTTCACTAGATGGAGAGCCGAAGGTTTCCATCAAGCATAATCATGAAAAGTTACTAAAAAAGGCATAAGATTTAGGTTTAAACAATGACAAGACATACACATTCGTATTGAATCAACATCCAAGGATTACAAACTTTTATGCTCTCCCGAAAATGCATAAAGGCCCACACCAACCACCTGGGAGACCAAAAGTGGCAGGAATGAATAGTATCCTTCAACCATTGGGAAAGTACATTGACTTTCTTCTACAGCCATTGATACAACGGACACACACCTACATACGAGATACTACGCACTTTCTGCGAATCCTCAGAAGCATTACATTCAACCCGGATTACATAATATTCACAGTGTACTTTGTACACTTCCATACCACACAACTTAGGAATGGAGACCATAGAATGGATGCTCTAAATAGAACCAGAACCTGGAGCTCTTAAAGAATTCATACTCGCGTTCCTGAAAATCATTGCAGAGAACCCTGATTTTTAGTATAAGGATAAGTTTTACTTGCAAACATCTGGAAGACTGATGGGGGCCACAATGGCCCCAATATGCAAACTGCTTTATGTTTAAGTTTGAGCCGACCGTGTTTTGTCCAAAATGGATTGGAAGAGCAATATCCACTTGTGGATTAGATACATTGATGACATTTTCTGGGATCTGGTCAGGATCAGAAACAGATTTGAACAGCTTTTTCAGCTATCTCAACAGTATAGATCGCTTGTATACAGTTTACATATGAAACATCGAGAACAGAGATTCATTTCTTTGATGTGAAGGTCCTTAGAAGCACCAATGAGTATAAAACTAATCTTTACCGTAAAGAAATAGACAGGAACAATTTGTTACATAGTCTCAGTTTTCACCAACCCAGCCTCAATTGTAATCTTCCATACAGTCAACTTCTTTGTGTGAAATGCATAGTCAGTGATCCTGCTGACTATATTCAAGGACAAGTGGAAATGACCATACAGCTTCTTCAAAGATCAGTTAAACCAACCGAGAAACTCTATTGACCCAGACGAAAGAGAAAGAAAGCACAATGCCCTTGGTATTTGTCTCTAAGTTCTCCTTGCAGTGCCAGAGGATTAATAATATTGTGAAGAAGAATTGGGAAATCCTGACCTGTGACAAAAGGGTACACAACTGTTCAAGGAACCTCCTATCTCTGCATATCAAAGAAGTCATAATCTGAGGGATGAATTGGTATCCACTAAACCTCCACTTAAGAGACCCGTTACATTACATACTGGTACTTTTCCATGCCTACATTATGCTAATTGTGGATTTGTGAGGAAAGCGAACATTGTCAATCACCCACGCACGGGCGAAAATTATTAAAATTGTGTAGCATTATTATTTCGGCCATAAAGTGCCCATGCGGACTTTACTACGTGGGGAAATCCAAGCGGACCGCAAAGACACGGTGGGATGTACATAGAATGTGTATTAGAAACTTGAACATGAATTCAGCAGTAGTGTGTCATTGGGCAGAGAAGAGAATTTGGCCCAAATCAGATTCAGACCTTGGAAGTAATACCACAGAACAATCCACATGAGGACACGAATCTTAAACTCAACAGACATAAGACCTTTTGGATAGACCGTCTTGGAACCTTGATGCCCAATGGATTAAATGAGGAGATACATTTTCATTGCTACATTTGATGTATTACAGTATTGTCTTTTACTTTATATGCATTTGTATATCTATATCGTTACATTGTACTGTGCACATATTGATAGTCTGCCACAAGGAATACTGCAGGGAACTCATCCATGTGTTGGTTAGACAGTATGCATTAGGTCAACAGTGACAGTCACATTGTAGTATGTTCAAGAACGCACATTAGTAGTTACATCTGTTGTAACTTGTGCGTGCATGGTTTTATTTAGTAAACCTGGGGGTGTTGTAGGCTATACCTGCATGCACCTTGAATATTATGTGGTATTAAACACACTATTAAAGTGACCGTTAGTTTGTTATTCTACAGTAGATCACCCCTTTTCGACCCATGTAGGGTGAAATATTTTACAACACAGTTGTTATCTAGAAAATAGAACCTTGAACATTGATTTAGCTACAGCACCTATTTCATTATGGGTGTCAGAACCATATTACCACACTACAGATACACTTTACTTTTAATGCATAATTTTGCTTACAGCATTTTTTCTTGCTGGGCACACGGACAAGTCTCAATTTGCTATGTCTAGCGGGTTGGGAATTGAGATGCTGTTGGCCACGTGCCATGTCGTCCACTACAGTTGCCTAGCAACTAAACCTCGGCCGTTTGGCCGGGAAGATTTGGCAATTATTATTATTATTATTATTATTATTATTATTATTCTCTTGAAATCTGTCTTTTAGACACTCCCTTTATTTTAATTAACTATTAATGCCAAACCGCCATCATACGCGCTCCGCTTTTTGTAGCACATTCTGTCTAAATTACCAGAGTCCAACACCGTTAGCATGGTAACACCTACGGGCGTGCCTAGCAATGGTGTCTGGTATCCATGGGAACTAAGCTTTTAACACAGCCAGGTGCACGAGCACGTGTTCGTGTATTTTCAATACAGCTAAAGACAGCAGCAGGTAAGACGATTGGGAGCACATAGCAGGAACAGTACAATTATACTGCAAAAAGATAACATCCGATTTACACGAGTTTTACACTTTGATTTGTAGCATAGAGCACAATGCCGCTTTAATCTGTAGGCAAACGCCCTCTATGAAACGCGTGCTGTGACGCGTCCACTCACAGCTACTAATGCTTCGTATGAAATAGAAAGGTAAGTGTTGTGATCCCCACAGACAGCTTTACATGGTAGAATATATTTAGGAGTGGATACATTACTTATGCACGATACATCTAATTTGTTTACAGTGCTTATGAGTGGTTTAGATAAATTGACCAGACATTTACCATAAATTTGGACAGAGGTAATATACGTGACATCTGTACGAATTTTCAAATGTACATTGGTGATCTTACTGTGTACTACATATGCTTTTCCTTTTTTCCCCCCTGTCTTTTTATTACTTTGCGCAACGTTACGCCATATGGACTTTTGGTATGTAATTTGAACTTTATTTTTGCTGGTTTGCTTTTCTATTTTCGTTATGTTTCAACATTGCTGATTTTATGGTTTAATTGTTGTGTTCTAAACAGTGTTTAAAATGTATGTTGACTCCGAAATGCATTGGCAATTAAGCCCTGTACAAACAGTTAAGTGAAAGCTGGCCTCCTATTTAAAATTAAACATCACAATCTATTTCATCAACTGTGAATGAAACATGTTGATGAGAGTAGCCTTTATTTTCGAAAGAACTCAGCACAATTAAGAAGAACAATTACAGTCTGGATACCAATTATTTTTGGATACTTTCTACAATTTTCTTTGGTAACCCTGGTATTGGTACAGTTTGTGAGCAACTGTCTATCTAGATATTGTATATCTGGCTTCTTGCTTTTCTTACATTTTTTGGTTTGGCTCCAGGCACACATTAGGTTGTGGTGGAGAGAGCACTGATCATTACTCGTCAGAGAATGAGGGAATCTAAGTTTCTGAAAGATGCACCTTCAACTCCTGCTTGAGGGAGATGTTTGATGTGAATCTTCTGGAATCTATCTTGACGTCCACTGCAGTCCACATTAGAAACATTACCCGTGTAGTACATAATGACTGGTGTTCATTACACACACACACAAACACAGGCTTCTTCCACACACAAATATGTGAGCATCACCAAAATTCTATGTCCTACATTTCACAAGAAACAAAAAAACACGTACTTACTCATCCTACGATATCGATCCTGAGCACAATCGAACACCTACAGTACAGCTGTTTTGTGAAAATCTTCATCACCCCCTGAAAATAAATAATTCCATGAGGAAATGTCTTCTGCAACTAACTATGATCTTTTCATACCTCTAAAGAAGTGTGGTTACAAAAACAATAAGTTAAACAACCCATGAGTGAGCGCAGAGCAGTCGGCTATTTAGTATCCAGGCTATGAAACAGCTGTGAACAGATGGATAATTCCTGGGAAATAACCCAGCTGTGGGACCCAGTACCCAAATACTTGAATGCCAAAGAAAGAAAACGGAGCAGTTGCCCACAGCCTGTGCACATCTCAATAGGTAATTAATAGCTTATGTCTCCCAGTTTCTCCCAATACAATATAACTATTATTAGGCGCAAGTTTATTTTGAAAAGTGTATGTGGGTGATACCTCCTTGTCTCATTGGCTACTGTTGTGTTGTTTGGAGTAAGTGTTGCTGCTGCTAAATCCATATGTCCATACATAATTACCCACATAGTTGGTGCCCTTTACTTTCATTTGAGACTGACTTAAAATGGAATTATCATGTACCACGTTTCCTTCATAAAGGACTTTTTACCGACCGTTGTATTCCTATGGGAGCAACAATTCACAGCCTCAAATTTATGGTGTGGAGAAAAATTCTAACAAGAAGTAGAATAAAATAGCTGAAGGTAGCAGTACATGAAATGATTACCTCTCGACAATATTTTTGGAGAACAAAGCTTGCTGTTGTTCAAGGATAGAAAATCTGTCTGGTCTCCTAAATAAACCTCTCCACCACAAGAGACTGCATCTGTGTGCCCCACAAGTAAAGCGGGTGCTGCTTGGACGTGTATGTCCTCCCCTCCGCAAATGGTAGGCTCTTCAGAAAATATGGACTTTCACGTCTTTCGCAGTAGAAGAGTTAACTTTTAAAATAAAAGACGTCACATCCACATTACATCCATAGCTCCACACTAGAAGTTAGCACTTCTCCATACTGTCTTAACTACTTGACAACTGATGACACTAGTCGTTGGCTAAGACATGCCCATTTGTCTTTGCTGAATGTAAAAGACACACAGATCATATCACACTGATATTTTCGATATCTGTCACACCAACAGCACATCAAGTTGCCTCAGTGAATGCCATCATTTAACCATTTGGACATGGCCCAAACATTCTAATCGAGTTTTTATTCCATCCAGATCCTACCGGGTCATGTGCGATACAATGACGTGCTGCGGGAGTGTCAGGGTAGTCATACTTTAATTGATTACATAACCGAGCACAGAAATTGCATTTGTTTATTTATAGCAGATAATGACATCCAGGTGTCAAAGGTTCTCTTCAGGAGGTCTGGTTACGGTTCTTGATATTGTTCACAAAGTAGGTTAAACAATGCTCCTTTCCCAAGCTCACCAGCTGGTAGCAGTGGTCGAATTAACAAGGTCAAGTACTCTGGAGGGGATCAAGTGGTATAAGATACAGGATAATAAAGTTGCCATGTTGAATGTAAAGCTGTCTAGGCAGATGTTTTGTTGGGATACATTATATCTCTTTTAGATTCTTCAAATGAATGTGTAGAGTGATACGAAGTGCTGTATAAAGAAATAGGCTACCTTTAAGTGGAAGCTCTCTCCTGTCAGGGTTACGATCAAACATTGGGGTACAACATGATTCTAGGATTCACTGGGGCCACTACTCTCCAAAATCAATTAGCGGGTTTCTGGAAGGAAAAGCCAGAGGACCTAACTCAACTGTAAGGCAGGGCTACCTTGAGTTTCCAGTTAAAAGTCCAGAGGTGGCTGATTAGCTGAACACTAGCTGGGCATTATGATGTTCTGGATACGGGTAATAGCATATTCAAAGGAAGTGGTCATGGTTACCATATTGATCATTGGATGCTGGGACACTCATGGTTACACTTCTCACCATTCCACTGTGATGATTAGCTGCACCAAAGGTAAGATGTGGGAAAATAAGCCATGTACATGTCCAAATATTTAAAATATTACACAAATTTCCTCTGGTTAGATTTAAAATGCTATAATGTATCTCTCCTTGGCCAATATCTCTGACTCTGAACTGCACTGGATGCCTGTGGCTGCCAGGGTGCAGTTCAAGATGCTTACCCTGACACATAAATGCATATTTGTTATGGCTCCCCTTTATCTCAAGCAAAGCTTGTTTAAATATGAGCCTAGGAGAGCACTGCGTTCCAATAGCTCTATTCCCATTTGCTGTCCTAGAGCTCAATGTGTCAATGGAAATGGCAGGTCTTTCCCAGTGCAAGCAGCTTTTGCCTGGAACTCCTTGCCCATAGATTTGCGGCAGGATAGGAATGTGCGCCCATTTCAGAAACTTTTGAAAACCTGCTTATTTGAATAACTGAGCTTATTCAGCTTTTTATGGTTATTTGACATTGTATCCTTTCTTTTGTGTGGTGTCTTGGGTGTTTATGAGCACCCTGATGCCTGTGGGCTTCGGCACAAAACAAGTAAATAAATAAAATAACTAAATAAACCTGAAAGCTGTAGAGCTTTAAGGTCTTCTGGTTGGACCTGCCTATTCCTTTTTTCTCTAGGGTTAGTGAAAATTGTCAGTCAATTCATGCGGGCTCTGAAGCTAATATGATGCTATAGGTAGAGATTCCTGAGTTCATCAGTGGCAGAGGAGTCATGAAGGACAGCTTAACATGGAGCGGGTGATTGAGGATTAGGCCTGTTCAGTGGTGGTTCAGCTCCAGTGGCTGATGCTGGCTGAAGAAGCTGTATAGATCCTGAAGAAACTGAAGTAAAGAATCAAGTACACTTTTAAATATGAAATAGAAGATAACACGTGCACAAAGTGTTGTAGAAAATCAACCATTCAATAATTGTACAGATGCTGAAACACAAGGTAGACTAAGTCATCATAGAAGCTGGCTATACGTAGTGAATAGAGCACAGGAGAAGCCACCATTGTATAGAAGCTGGACATCAGTATTATGAATTTAGTAAGCCAGCAGAATCGACTTGAGCCTTTCCGGAGTCTAGGCTGTCTGTACTCAATTGCATCAAGGATGTGGCAGAGGGCACGATTTGCTGTAATGCTACATCTTTCAACTTAAATGTTTGCTGTAAGAACTGTTAACACCCTTCCTTCCCACCAGTGCACTGGAACCTATTTCCCTCACAACATTTTGCAGAATGATGAGAAGAGGCAGTCCAAATCCGAGGAAAACTTTGTGGACATCTGCAGGAAATATTATTCATACTTCTGAGCATTCAGAACCTCCACATTTACTCAAGGGAAATCTACTGGGGCTGTCCAAATATTTCAGAATCTGGAAGTGAGTTCTGCAATCTACAAAACATCTGGGTTCATAGGAAATCTGAATAACCTGCAGACGAATCTGTCATTATCTAGACTGTCTTTGATAATGAAGCCTTTGGTTTAACTCTGTCTTGTATAGCTCTAAACCACACTTCCTAAGCCATGTACTCACCTGTCATTTTGTTCTTTCCACCCTGCACCTATCTGACACCTATCTGAAGAAAAATGCAGTTGGATGAAAGGAGAGTTAAAAAAAAGAAGGCAGACACGTATGCAAATTCAGATGAAACAGAGAAGGAATATACTGATTTGCTAAGACTGCTTTATATTCTCTACAACAGCCTGGTATAGGTAGACAGGATCCATTTTGAATTACATATGTAATTGCTGACAAAATGGAGTTCCACTTTGGCACAAAAAATCAGCTTCCTACCCACACACGTGTCTAAATGCATCCTCAGCACAAGTCTATGTAATTAGCATAAACTGCCAAATTCTCTTATTGTGAAGGCTGGCCAGATTTCAAACAGAATGTTGATAAGATAGTGTGTGTTTAATCGGGAAACAAGGGTACATCTATGGTATCTTTAGGAGGTGGAGGGAGTAAACCTTTAGATGCCATGGATTCAACTGTTTGGCATAAGGGATTATTAGATTAATTGGAAGGTGTGAAACCCTCATTGATAAAGTCATAAATTCGTTTGCCGGACACATTGGTCTCAATTAACCTTTATATGCTGTTTAATTGGGGATGGAGGCAATGCAGGATCAGGACTGTTGAAGTGTCATGGGGTGTGTTCCTGTGTTTTCTTCACAACACTGCTATAAAAGTTGATTGAGGCAACCTCACCAAGATTTGAGTCCTGTGCATGATTTCTCATCTCTTGTAAAATACTTTATCGAAGTATTTGACCTAATCTCCTTCAATTAATAATTGGTTTATGTTTTCTTAAAAGGAAAACTGTACCACTGACTGTAGAGGCGCTGACATCAGTAAGGCCATTCAACATACATACAACGTATATCTGCTAGTTTTCTCACCGCTCCGAGAGGAAGCATTGAACCTTTCATAAAGCTAGTTATGAAACCTGTCAAATTCCATCCGAGTTCTATTCTTGCTGAATGTATGTCTCATTACTAAACTATCTTTCTCCTCTCCTTTCCATTCCCTTTCTACTTATTTACAGCCTCCACTTAGCTCTGACTCTTTCTTTGCTCGAGCAACTCTGACACTTAACCTCTTTGTATAATTGGCTGCATATTGTACTGGAGCACCGTTCTGCTATCAGCAACCTTTTTTAGGCTGAAGTTCTATCATTGTAATCCTATCCTTACTCATAAAGCAGGTCACACCCTTGATATTATCATCTTGTTGTTGAATTGTGTGGATATTTTCTGTTCTTGCCCAGTTATTTGGTCCGATCATTTTATTATTTCCTTTCCTATTTTCCTTCCCTTTTCTTCCATCGCTCACACACTGCAATTTCTATTGATTTGTCTCGTAATTCCAAAATATCTCTTCAGATAGATTCACCTAAATGTTGTCTACCTCTATTCCTTCTACATGGGATCCACACGACACTGTCACTAATGTGACTTTATCAAATTGGTTTGCAGCTCTATGGATCAAAACTGTGCCTCTAATTATCAATATTAACAATCACCATCCTAAAAATGCCTTGGGTTGGGCCTTCTTAATCTAATGACAGCTGATCACCATTTAGGTCATAAATGACATTCTTATCATGATTACACAATGAAATACTATCTACAAGAGTCATCTACACATCTATGCGTCTGCTATTCTCACAGCAAAACCTCATTATTATTAGCAAAGAGTGCATTGCTGTAAAAATAGTGAGAAAGCATTTTGTCCAATCTTGAAGGAACTTACCCATCACCCCAGCATTGTGCCCTATGACTGACCTTTCTCAAGTGTTATGAGACACCATGGACAGTTCATTTACTAACATAATTCAAATCATATTGCTGTTAACTATCATCCTCTAACCTCACTGGTTTCACCTTCTGGCAGACTCCCTGACTAAGGCTTCCACTCTGTAGCAGAATACTGTCCTATGTGGTTCTTTGCCTACATTGTCATATGATGAACTAGCAAAATGCTTGTTAGCGATTACAAACATTTCTCCTCTTACCTCTGTCCATTTAGGCTCACTACAGACCATCTTTGGATCTTTCTACATTCCCTGTCCTCTATAATTAATAACTCTTGTGTAGTAGGTTCTGGTCCAATGGCTATAAAGGAAGCCAGAGTTATCCCATTCTTGAAGAAACCTACTCTAGATTTCTCCTAACTTCTGCTCCACTTCTCTTCTTACTTTTCTAATAAAAATCCGAGAGAAAATATACACTGTCTGCTTTCAGGACTTCATTGAGACTACGAACAATGGTGAGTCCCAACAGGCAGGCTTTTGGCTGTCTAAAGGGGCAGCATCTGTCCCTCTCTCAGTCCTTGATGATCTTCTGACAGATGGCAGCAGTGTCTCTGCCCTAGGTGTATAAGATCTATCTGCACCTTTTAACACCAGCTGCTTCTGCTGCTGAAAGGACTGTGACACACAGGAATTAATGGCACGCTTTCTCCTAGGATAGAATATTATCTTTCAAGTAGAGCATAATTGCTTCATATGCCTCCTCTCACTCCCATTCCTTACCCATTGTCCTGGAGGGGTGCACAGGGGTCTTTTCGCTCGCCTATACTTTTTAATATCTATATGAACCCCCTGGCTTCTCTTATTCACTCATTTGGACTATGTAAATATTATTATGCTGATGACACATATCCTATTTATGATGTGTCACAGGGAGAAAACTTCATGAATCATGTCTTATAACCATAGACACTTGAATGAGGAATCAGCTAAAATTAAACTCAGTCAAAACAGAGGCTTTGATTGTGGGAGATAATGACAACAATTGGAGTGCCTCTCTCTGGACTTCAGTGTCGGGCAACTGCCCCTCCCATGTTACTTGAATAGAAACAGTGGCTTTAAACATGTCATTGCATCCACAGATGTACTCTGTCACTAATGCCTTCTACCACCAACTGTACATTCTGAATACACTGTGTTTACTTTCTCCTAGTATTACTGTAGTCACAGTGCTAATGTCTTCATGGCATGACTACAAAAACTCCTTTTCTCCTTTGCCCAGTCTTTCTTATTAAATGGATTAAAACCTGCAGAATGCAGCTGCATGTCTTATGTCGACACAGTGGTGTTTACGATATTACACCACTATTTTAGAGGCTTTGCACTGGCTGCTGGAAAAGAAATGTACAATTTTCAAAGGTATGCCTTTCCTATTGAGAAAATCTGTTCTGACACATCGCCCCACCACCACAAAGCCTTCACTCCCTCCAAATCGAAATTGTCATGAAAACCTTTTTCGACGGCATACTGGAACAGATTTTCCACAAAGGCATCACGGACTAGCAAGACAGTGCGTCTCTCCATATCTGCCTGCTACCGTCAGTACACAGAGTAATGGGAAAATATATTGCTGCCCTTTCCTGTGACGTAAACCCTGAGCACCTGATAGGACAATCCCTACAGTCCCATTTCCATAGGCCAGCATGGTGAGAAGCGCTGAATGTGGCACGTGTGCTTCCCCAAGTACCGCGAGGGCCGGGCCCGAGTGAAGTAGGAGTCCTTCTTCCTATTACCTCACACCCTAATCACCTGATTGGACAATCCTCACAGTCCCATTTCCATGGCCGCCATTCTCAAAATCCCCAGATGTGGGTTTCTTGCTGCGCGCGGGCATGGGGGAATAACTTGCATCCAGTGTAGGGGGGAGTTTGTGGTAAGGGGTGGCTCTTAAAAGAGCCTTTTTTTTTAAGCTTCTAGAGAAAAACCTTTTTTCATTTTTATTTCCTTTTGTGTTTTCTTGTGCCCACATTATTACAGTAAACTCTTCACCGCATCCTGTAGATGGGCAAACAAAACTGCATTGCCAATGGGTGACAGCAAAATGCCATTTTCTTTGAAAAACTCAGCATTTACACAACTAATGAGGTCATTGTTGCAGAAGAACATTCCACGAGGGGACAAAAAAGTATACATGCTTCTGTTGATGAGACACCTTCCTTCGTCTGGCTTGGAAAAACATCCATTAGCCCATTGAAGTGGGAGAATGGAAAAACAGGCTCCCGTCCTTCCCCTCTCGCGCCTGGCCTAAAGGATCACAGCCCAGGCACCCGCCACGAGAAGAGTTTGCTCATCTACCAGACAACCAAATACCCTGGTACAGGAACATACGGATGTGTCCATCTGCCTGCCCAGCAGCACGCCCTGCCCATGCTGACACCTGCGGCACGGATCAACTAGACTAAAACCAACACGTCGTTAGAGATGCCATGACGACCTAGCCAACGGTCAGCACACCTGTGTAAATATACACACTGGCCACTCCCGCACCAATCCACACGAAGAATATACTCAGTGCTATGACGTAGGCGACAGACATACTCACGGACGTGCATCTTTATTATTTTCCACATAGGCTCTCAAAATGCAGAAACGCAAGACGCATCATGAACTCATCTAAAGAGCTTGCTTACGCTTCTCCTAAACCCAAGTACCATGATGAGAAATATAATGAAGACACGATACTGGTCATAAGACAATATGATACTATAACCTAAAGCGCCTGTGCATCAAACGGTTTCACCTATACACCAGGCCTAAGTAGGCCGCAAGCAAGAGCTCCCATGGACGTTAAAAGAACAAGAGTCAGGTTGCTGATCCTGCAGAATGAGCCCGGCGAGAGCAGACAGCCAAGGTCGCAATGTTGCAAACCCACATTCCGAAAGCAGACCATCAAGGGCACAATGTTGCAACCTCGCACGCCGCGCACCAACGTTAAAATCACACCTGCAAATTAAACCAGGCACACAGTGGAAAA
Organism: Ambystoma mexicanum; assembly: GCF_040938575.1. Taxonomy (NCBI): domain Eukaryota; kingdom Metazoa; phylum Chordata; class Amphibia; order Caudata; family Ambystomatidae; genus Ambystoma; species Ambystoma mexicanum. The sequence continues at coordinate 1,142,413,424 of NC_090937.1, forward strand.
ACAATATTTCTGCCTCAAACACGGTCCCACTTCACGTGACCAAGCCGAACCTGACAGGATGCCAAGTCCAGGAGAAAGAAGGCGTCTGGATCCCTTGGTACAAGACACAGGCAGACACACTTAAAAGGCTCAATGGACATCTGCGACAGTGGGAGTAGTCGGCCTTCCAGCTCATGAATAAGTCCTCACATTGTCTGCTCGCACTCATAGTGAAACATTGTTGCAATTGACAGGTACACCGAGAGCTGGGAACAGCGATGGTCCCAAGCTGGGAAGCTCACGGGCGCACCAATCAGAACATGGGGCTCTTATCACTGACGCTATTAACATTGACCAATCATCAGTAGTCTTCATGTAACAATCCTCATGTATCTAATTGTAGGGACAACCCAGATATATCACCTGACTAACCCTCGTCCACTAATATTGTTCTCTATACGTATGCTATACTAACCCTACCACTCGAGCAACCAATTAAGAGTGGCAATAGGTTTTTTGCTAACTTACTAAGGTGACGCAAGTAGCGCGTCATACTAAGGTAAAAAGGGCCTGCGAGCCCCACGATTGTGTGTGTGTCAGGACGGACGCGTACGCTCCTTGACCCATCCCTGCCTTTTTTGTTTAATAAACAGCAGAGTCACCTTGCTTCTTGCGTGTGTCTCATACTCTATCTCTTTTGGGATATACGGGAGGAGTTGGGGCCTCCCTGCCCGGAGGTCTGCGGACGGCCCGGCCGACCCCGGCAGAATTTCCCCCCGACAAGTTGGAGGCACTGCTGAGATCTGTTTAAGATCCGCCTTTTTTATTTTTTTTACTTTTTCCAACCACTCCGGTTGCGAGGAGGCCCGGCGGCGCGGCCCCCTCTGCCGTCGCCCCCTTCTGAGGACTACAGGACCATCGCGGAGCTGCTGGAAGACCGGACAGCGCAATCCGGATATTGGCCCTCGGGAGCCGGTTGAGAAGTATCCCGCCCGCGGATGGCGAGTGTCCAGACGTGGTCCAGACGAGGGGAGGTGACGAGCCGCTTGGAGGGGTGCACGCAGTCGAGCGGCCCCGCATCAAGAGAACTTGGTGAGCATGCCACGCACAACAAGCAATGTGAAATTGTGAGGGAGGGGGGAGGAGTTAAATAAGGGAGGCGGGAGGTGTTGCACAGGTGCGCGGCGAAGGTTCGACAACTTAGTGTTGGAAATAAAATGAATGGTAGTCGAAAAAGTGCGAGAGCAGTTGGCTACGTTACGCGAGAGAGGGGGGCGGAGCACGAAAACATCACGTGCGACCGCTCGTAGAAACTGATTGGCCTAGGTAGCGACTACGTGCAAGGGTGGGTGTGTGTGTGGTTTCCTACGATTTGGCATTTATTGATCAATGAGTAGATGAGGATCCCTATTGTTCGAGCAAGAAACTTGATAGGTAGATGACGTTTCCCTGTAGGCGGTAGCTAGTTAGTTGCCTAATACGGAAGATAATTGGCTGGTTAAGCCCTCCTGTCGAGGGGCGTATCACATGCGAGGCGACGCAGCGTGCGCAGTCTGATTATATTATTGATTTGATTACCTTGTTCCAGGAGTGACAGGAAGACAGCTGTAGGGTTAGCGGGGGTAGATTGAAAGTGCATTTTGAACTTAAAGAATATATGAAGAACTTATCAGTAGCTCGAAGAGATCGGTGACGTCACCAGTAGGGCTTTCATAGGATATCCCGAGCATAAGACATCTTTCTTTCTGGGAGTGGTGGGGAAAGAGAATTGTGGTAAGGGAGTGGAAACGGAGATAAACGGCAATGAGTTGATCGGGGAAAGGCGAAACGGGGAACGTGGCTGCGCACGGAGAACGCCGGCCACGGCAAGTGTAGAAGGGGGAGGAGCACGTGGAAATAGGACGACTGTATAAGAACGTCATAAGGTGTACGCAGCCGCAGGGGGCTACGTGCGCCTCGGCCGCAGGGGGCCGTAAGGGTGTTGTATAAAGAAAGAAAGACAGAAGGAAATATACAAATGTAACATACTATATTTTTTATAATTCTTCTTAGCGGACTATCGTAAGTCCCCAAACTTACGGGGCCAGGAAAACAATATAAGGCTGTATCTTGTAAACTGCTGGTGAGATAAACTGCTACTAGATAGGGGAAGGGTAACAAGTGGAGCGCTACTATGTCATACGGGACAGGATCGGGAGGGTGGGGGAACACCCTCACTACCCCACTACAACACATCTGCACAACACTGCCACCCCATAGGGAGAAACTGATTAAATATAGCATAGAATGGACCCAGGGGACGGATAACAAAATGCTAACACCGTGGCCGCCTAATGGTAGCTTTGATCCATATGTCCAACATTCATTATTAAACCATCTGCACAATACATATAAAGGGAAGAAGTTGGCAAACCATGTGGAGGTGTTTAACTTATGGAGGATGTTCCAGGGGTCCCGACCAGGACCAAATGGAATGTTCACTATGGGGAAATACCGGAAGAAAAAGAGATTAAGGAGGGAGGAGAGGATGGGAAAAAGGGGAGTGAGGACCCAAAGAACACGGGGAACAGAAGAGAGGGAGGAGAAAAGAATAATAGAACAGATGAGATAAAAAAGGAACAGAGCAACGAGATACCCATAGCAAGGGGGGTAAAAACAGTGGAAGGGGGGTTGTACCCTTTAAGAGAATTAGGAGAAATAGAAAGAGGACAGTTAAGGGCGGCTGAGGGATACTCGAACCCGGCATACAGCCCTCCACCATATGTGGCTCATAGGAAGATGCCAGCAGGGGAGGGGAGGACTGGAGAAGACCAGACTGTGGAAATAGGAAATGATGAGTGGGTAGCTGCACAGATATTATTAAAATTACGAGGTTCATTAACAGGAGAAGAGAAGGAGGTAGTAAAGAAAACAGATGAGGATAATGCCAGGGACAGTGAAATCAGGGGGGAAGAGCTGTTAAGACAACAGGAAGAGATTTTGGAGGAACGACTAGCAAAATTAAGGGATGAGCAGAATGAATTGATCAAGCAGCTTGAAAGGGAGGAGAAAGAGAGAGCGAGGAAAAGGAAAGAAGGTAAGAACGAATTGGAAAAAATACGGGAACGAATGGAGGAGCAAAGGAGAGAAGCCGAAAGGGTAAAAGCAGCAGCAGAAAGGGTATCAAGAGTAGTACTGCGAGAAAAGAAAAGGGAAGAAGAAGAAAAAGAAAAAGAAATGGCAATGTGGAAGAGGAGATTACTATCAGAAACAACTAAGAAATACGAAGAAGGGAGGGTGATAGAGAGTATAGTAGAAAGAGAAAGGGTGAAATGGGAAAGGAAGAAGGAGGATGAAAGAATACTAGAAAAGATGAGAAGTGAAGTGATGGAGGAATTAAAAAGGAAAAGGGAGGAAAATAGTAGGGAGATGGAGGAAAGAAATGAAGGAGAAAGAGAAGAAATGAGTAGGGTGAGTGGAGAATGGGGGGATGTATATAGAAACACAGAAGTAGCAACAACATCAGCACAAAGGGGAGTGGTTGATAAAGGAGAAACAGGAGAACTGGACCTAATAGACTTACAAACAGTAACGATCAAGGGGAAAAAGACCGAGTGGGGGTTGCCGTTTATGACTGACTTTTGCAGTGAGGAAGAAGAAGGAGTGGAGAAAGAAGGAAGTAACAGTGAAAGGGAAAGTTTAGATAAACTATCCATCACCCGAACCAACACAGACTCACCATGGATCAGTAGGAGAAAGGGTGAACTGGAGAGAAGTGAGGAGGGAGAGCGAGGAATAGTGGAAAGACAGACACATGAGGCCGCACCATCCCCATCACTCCCTCCCCCATCGCACCCTACATGTTCAACCACCTCACGCTCGTTACGCAAAATAAAACTCGCGCCCTTCACAGATGAACTGACACCCTATGCATATCGGCTTAGAAACCTCCCTAGTCACAGGCAGGAAAGACGAATACACATGCCCACATTAAACACAGGAAAAGATGGAGAAGAAAGAGTTACGAGCAGGGGAAATACGGACGAAATTGAAGATGTAAATGAAAGGGAAGAGGAGGAAGGATGTGAGGACTCGGTATTATGGAACACAATGGGTGAAACGAGACATAACTTGATCCCACTTTTAGAGAGAGGAGGGGTTAGACCGCAGTATGTCCCTTGGAAGCATACCGATAAAGAAAATATAAAATGCAGGCTCCCATCATTGAGTGGAGGTGCGGGTAAGTGGATATATGAAATAGAAAAACACACCGCAGGACAGAAACTAGCAGTAGGAGATGTAAAGGGCCTGTTAATATCAATATTAGGGGATAGAGCGGATGACATTTGGAAGAGAGCGGGATTCCATGGGGTAACAATAACAAACACATCGCACGATGGGGCACCATTCGCAAACTGCAGACATGCACTATGGCAGGCACTGAGGGTACAGTACCCAGACACATCAGACAAAGGAGCAATTACCTCTCGCAAGATGCGTGAGAATGAAGATCCTGTTGATTATATCCAGGAGATCCAAGAGAAGTGGCGCATGGAAACGAGAGAGCAATGGGATAAAACACCAGCAATATTCTATCATATACTAGTACAAGGGCTCCCAGAAGGAGTTCAGAAACAACTAAAGAAAGTAGTGGGAATGGAAGCAAAACCATGGCCAGAAATACAACTTACTATAGTGCATCATTGCAGGACATGGCAAGGTAAAATGAAACAAAAGGAAGAGGACAGGAAAACGGAAGAGGCTAAACTAGTACAGAAAAGACTTACTAAATATACAATGGAAGGGGCACTAATAACTACGCCCACAACAATGACCCAAAGCCCCACACAAGTAGTGGCTGCACAAGATTCCGCCCAATTACCACCTTCACAGACTGTAACACAACAGGCGCCGCCAATACAACCATACATGACCAACATGGGAGGTGGACATACGATGGCAGGAGCTGGGTATTATAATTATAACAGGGGGAGAGGAGGATTTATGAGAGGGAGAGGATACGGATATAACACCCAACAACAGGTGGGAGGATTTAGAAACCCCTACCCCACAGGGCAACCAGTATACCAGGACAACACAGGGAGCTTTCCATGGCAAAGTAGGGAACCGCCCGTGTGTTGGAGTTGTGGACTATTAGGACACATGTCACGCACGTGTAGAGTTAGACCAGGTATACCATCATGGAGTGAACAGGGACAACCAAGGCCCTCACAGGAACAGCAGGGCCTACAGCAACAGCAGACGTTGCAACAGGGAAATGAACAACAACAACAATTAACACAACAACAGCCACAGACGTATTCGCTGCCACAACAACAGGTAGCGATGACACAGCAACCCCAAGCACAACAAACACAACTGGGTAGGGTAACGGTCTTGGGACACAACCCTTACACAGGAAATGGCCAATCATTGTACCCCCGATAGGACAGCCCACAGACGGCCTTGATGTGACCCATCCTGTCAGTAACACCTAATGTGCGGAGGAGCCACGCATAGAGGTAACGATAGGTGACAAAAAATTATCATTCCTTGTTGATACCGGGGCAACCCGGTCTTGCATAAGGGAAGGTAAATTTAAGATGTCAGGCGAAGCCATGAACACCCAAGGATTCTCTGGGGCTAGAGGGTTGGTTCCCTTTACTGATAACATTCCCTTATCTATTGGAGATTATGATCTGTCAGTTCCACTTTTATACTATAGTGCCTCACCAGTAAATATACTGGGGAGAGACATAATGAACAGGTTGAATATGACGATCTCCTTTACTGAGGTCGGCATAATTTGCTCTACTCCAGGGATTAGCATGCTCACAGCACGACAGATTATGCAAGCATACTGCGGACAGACAGCGATTAGGGCGGAGCCAGTAGATGGCGAACTATTCCAGTATGGAACAGATATGGCAATTGCATGGATGCCAGGGATAGAAGGGAAAATATGGAGGAGGCCAGCAACCTATCTGTTCAGACCAGAAACACCTGTTAATGAACTAGAAGGAAAGGTGATCTTAATGGACATTGAGAGCATTATTGCAACAGCTGACTACATTGCTGTGCATGCCCAAGACAAAGAAGGACGAGCATGGAGGGCCGTGATAGCATTAGCAGAAGGATGTAGGCTCACCCAGGTGTCAGATGAGGAGCTGTTCTCAGATGAAAAGGAAGAAGGTGAAATGTTGTTTATGATGAGTGTGGAAATATGGCTTACAAACAAGTAGCACAGAAAATTGCAATGGCGCTCGAGGCACCCGCATGCACCCCAGTCCCCTTCTTTAAGGAGGATATGTCAAAGGTACCCAAATCATTGTGGACTACTGGCCCCTATGACGTGGGGTGCATAAAAAGTATAGGGGGAGTAAGGATAAAATTGAAAAAAGGTGCAATACTCCCCAGAGTAAAACAGTACCCACTATCAAAAGAGGCAGATGAGGGTATATATGAAACCATAACGGCCATTATAAATAATGGCATATTGGTCCCCTCGGAATCACCTTGCAACACGGCTGTGTACCCAGTGCGCAAGGCTAAAGGGGGGTCTTGGCGCTTCATACAGGACCTCAGGCCCTTGAACAACATAGTAGAAGCGGAATATCCCGTAGCAGCAAACCCGGCCACGATATTGTGTGGCATTCCAGCAGAGGCATCACGATTTACAGTGATCGACCTTAAAAATGCTTTTTTCTCAATACCATTACACCCAGACTCACAGGATCTGACTAGCTTCACTTACAGAAACACAAAGTGGAAACACACTAGATTGCCACAAGGGTATTGCGAATCACCCTCAATTTTCAATAGAGTGATACAGATGGATTTGGGTAACATTGAAGTGGAAAGCACAGTGTTGCAGTATGTGGATGACATAATAATTTGCAGTACAAACGAAAGAACATGCAGAGAGGACTCCTTAAAGATGTTGACAATATCGGCTGAAAAAGGTTACAAGGTAGACATGGAAAAGATACAATACTGTCAAGAACAGGTACTTTACATTGGTCAACTTATATCCCAACATGGAAGAAAGATTGCACCACAAAGAGCACAGGCAATTTCAAGCACTCCAATGCCACAAACTGTGAGGGAACTGCAGCAGTTCCTGGGGCTGTGCAACTACTGTAGAGCATGGGTGTTTGATTACAGCTCGTACATAGGACCCCTGCTTGAGGCGTTAAGGGAAGCTAATAAAGGGGAGAAAAAGCTGGGGTGGACGATGGAAATGAAAGAGGCTTTTGATGAATTGAAAGATGCAATATCAACTGCTCCAGTACTGGCATCCCCAGACTATGAGCGACAATTTTTCATATTCTCACATTGCGATTCAGCAGTAATGAAAGCAGTGTTGGCTCAGAAAACAAGCATGGGCTACAAACCAGTAGCATTTTACAGCGGCCACTTAGATCCTGTGATGTTAGGCCACTTCCCTTGCGAACAAGGTCTCGCCGCAGCTGCTTTTGCAGTGGAAAAGGCATCAGCAATCACTATGGGGTGCCCAACTACACTGTTTGTGGAACATGCACTATTTGCGATATTGAATAAACCTAAGTCCACTCTAACCACGCAAAGAGCATCAGGTTATGAGATCATTTTATCAAGAGCTGAACTATCAATTGTTAGATGTAGCATGGTCAACCCTGCAAGATTCCTAGCAGAAGTAATTGAGGAGGGAGATTATGCCCATGACTGTACGGAAATAACTGAAATGTACTCATGTACTAGAAAGGTTGAAGAAAACGCACTGGAGGGTGGTGAGCTCTTATTTATTGATGGGTCATCAACTATCGATCAAGGGGATGGTATAAGGAGAACTGGGGAAGCAGTGGTAAAAATGATGGAGGTACCGGTGTGTGTGGCAATAAAATGTGTACAATTACCACAGCATTTCTCCGCTCAAGCAGCGGAGCTGGTTGCACTGATCTTGGCATTGAAGGAAAGCTTTGACAAACGAGTGACCAGCGCATATGTTACATCCACTGTCCACTCAGGGCTGTCGAAATGGAGAAGAAGGGGGTTTAGGAGAGCTGATGGCACTCCAGTGCAACATGCTCTCTTATTGGCTGAACTAATTGAAGTAATAAATGACCCCCAAGAATAAGCTTTAGTAAAATGCACCGCACACACCAATGGTGAAGACCACGTCTCGAAGGGGAATGCAGCAGCAGACGCACATGCGAAGTATGCTGCATACTTTGGTGAGATATGGAACCCCCCAGAGTCACAGAGAGGGAGAGGGAGGGGAATGGCTAAGGAGATGTTGATAAGAGAAGGGTACACCCATCTCCCGGCCACGCAGATTATGGAGCTACAAGCGGCTGCACCAATGGCCGAAAAAGAAATATGGGTAAAAAGAGGATGCACAATGTCACCAACTGACGCACTATGGCGCCAGGGTGGCACTGGAAAAATTGTAATGCCATTGGCACTTTTGGACACTGCCCTGAGCCAACTACATCATCCAGCCCACACAGGCAAGGAAGTAATTGCAGCACGAATTAGGGAAGACTGGTTCTGCCCCGAGCTAAATTCTCATGTGTCAAACTTTATCAGTAATTGTCTCACATGTCAACAGTTTACGGCCGGCCATACTCTAAAGGTGGTAAGAGGTACTATACCCCGGCCAGAGGGACCTTTCCGGCATCTCCATATTAACTATGTTGATATGATCAACATATGTCAAGGAAATAGGTATATGATCGTAGTAGTATGCCCATTCTCTAGGTGGATTGAAGCAGGACCCTGTTCACACCCAGATGCATTTAGAGCAGCTAAATTCCTAGTGAGGGAGGTCTTCCCAAGGTGGGGAGTGTGCGAGGTGTTAAGGTCAGACAATGGCCCACATTTCGCAAACGAAATGTTCCAGCACATCACATCCTTGCTGAACATAAAGCATAAATTTGCATGTGCATACCACCCACAGGCCAACGGTGTATGTGAACGCCTGAATGGCCTATTAAAGGAGGCAATTGCAAAGATACAGCAAACAACAAAGAAGAGTTGGTTATATTGCCTTCCATTAGCCCTATTCGAGCTAAGGAATAGACCCGGGTCCGACCACCACCTCACCCCACACGAGGCGGTTACCGGACGTCAAATGCGCCTTCCCCTAACGCCAACATCAAGAGCATTTACCGACCACGAAAGCACAGCGTGTGTTCTTGGTGATGAAATGTACCAATATGTGTCTTCTTTGATTACTAGTGTAGTGTTTGTGTCTCAACAGCTTGAGCGCACACGGGGCGGGTCTAACAGCAATCAACAAGAAGACGCGGATAAAGAATTGGAAAAAGAAAGACTGTGTAAAATTGCTAAAGGTGACCACGTACTACTTCGCAATTTCGATAGGAAGTGGAACAGTCCACGATTTACTGGCCCCCATCTAGTAGAGGAGGTATCAACGAGAGCAGTAAAGCTACAGGATAAGCGCGCCTGGAATCACCTACACGATGTAAAGATCTACAAACTCCAGACCCGCCCCAGCGCCACCGACAGGTCCGTTGGAAGAACAACAACAACATCGCCGACGGAGGAAGAGAGTTCTATCACAGCCAACGACCCAAGTGTTCCCATACCCTGTCACTCCCCAAATTCCCCAGAGACAATAACTAAAGAAGAAAAGGGCGATCCCCATACTGCCCACCCCATGGTCACACGCTCAAAGATTAAAAATACTTCCGCCAGTTGAGCCCAAACCCCCTGCCCATTTACCCCTACCCCCACTACTAATAAATGAACTAAAGGACATTGCATTGCACAAGTACACATGTAAACACGTGAATGCTTTCTTTTCTTTTCTCTCGCACATGCAGGAACTGCGTATTATTGTACTGCTCAGAAATATATAACTAACAAATTCACTGCCCAGGAGTAGATGGTACCCTCAGACGATGACTACCCAGAAGAATTGTCACACCAATTTGTATATGAAATAAAAAGGCCAACGTACCTGAAAAAGAGAAGGGTACGTGTGTACTACACAGCATTCCTCTTGGCCATAGAATACTCAAGGCCCCACCTCCACCCATACTTGCCTGCCCTAAGAGATAGATCGCTTAGATTGGCGTGGGAACAGCTCTTCGCCTGGGCACTGAATGACTACCTGATAGGGAGAGCTTAAACAACAACAACAACTAACATTTAATAACCAGCATATTGAGAATTTTCAGGCGGGCAACTTTAACGTCGCAAGAATACGCTGCCGGGCCGCAGCAAGGTAAGAGCAAAAATGCCGGTGAAATTAGCATATGTAATAAAAATAATAGGGATTTTGATGATCACCGGGTTCTTGGCTGCCTCTGTATGGCAGTACAGCTGTGCTATCAATATTATTGCTGTACCCAAACCTAATACACCCCCATCCCCAGCTGCAACAGGTGTTACATCATGTGATACTAGTAAAATTATACACAAGCAAAATAGAGTTCAACGCAGCACATATTCAGATAATAAAGGTATTGATAATTATATACAAGATTCAGCACACGTCTCAAACAACATATGGTACCAACACATGACCCGCATTGGTAAGCAGACAACAGAAGACAGCTGCTATGTTTGCTCATTAATACCATACGCCATGAGCGCTTCCCGAACATTTGTTGCCACAGAAATAGATGAAAAGACAGCACGATGCATAATATACTTGGCACTGTTCCAAACGAAAGGAAGATTTCAAGGGACAGTGGTGCATATGGTGTGGAAAACACGAGATTCATACCCATACGAAAACAACTTCCTCAAGACGTATTTGAGTTACCACAAGAGCAGTTTACATGCTGAAGCATTCAGATACATAACAAGTGGTCCTGCAAAAGGGGAAACAAAGAAAGTAACACTGCAGTATTTACCATGTGATTGGTATGCCACTGAAGTTCCTGGTAAACTAGGATGCTGGGAGAGGCCACTGGTGACGATAACGGTGAAGGTGTACTTGGACAACAATTGGGAGATAGGAGTGATTGGAAGCAACATGGTAACAAAGGAAACTATCTCAACTATCGAGGCACACAACCACAGATGTTGGACGACTTGGATCAAGTACGTACCAATGCTCACATGGATAGAGACGGATGAAGACCCAATAACAATACTGCCGCTGACTGCGCCTAAGGTATGCTACCAACATAAAGGAGAAGTGGACGTAGGATACAACACCAATTGTGCCAGCGTGATGGAGTTACCTGAGGGGGAGCAGGAACAGCAGTAATAATGGACCATTACTGGGCCTGTGGAGAAAAGGCATACCACACACTGCCCCCTCTGTGGAATGGTGTATGCACAATGGTGCATGTCAATGTACCATAACTAGTAGTACCCAAGAAGCATGTGAATGTGGCAAACTTTCCCAAAATGGATGAAGGGGACAAGAGAAAGAAGAGATCTGCACCACCTCAGGAGGAGCAAGGGAACAGGACCAACGGCAATAATACCGTCCTAAATAGAAGGAAAAGACAAGGAGAACCTCTGAATGGAAATTACCTATGGGGAAGGTCGGAAACGGCCCTCACTTCAATTCCGCCAGAACACAGACTATTCAGGAGAGCAGCAATGTTCTTCTCCTCAATAATCCATCCGGGACTGCAGGCTTACGCAAACGCAAAATGGCTCCAGATAACTAGATGGGAACTAATGATGACCATCAATTCTACAGTAAATGGATTCAACGCAATAAAAGAGGAGCTGCGAGCTGTAAGGATGGTAGCACTCCAGAACAGATATGTATTGGACCTCCTCACAGCCATGGAAGGAGGAGTATGCGCAAAGATAGGACAATCATGCTGCACGTTCATTCCTGCCAACGATGCTGACAATGATACACTGACAGAAGCAGTTTCGCAATTGGCCCAGATGCACTCCAAAATGATGGATGAAAGTAAAGGTGTGAAAAAGGATGAGAGCTGGTTTTCGCTATTATGGTCATGGATGCCAACTTGGCTGTCAGATGGACTAAAAATTATAGTTGGTTGTACTATTTTGGCTGGAGCTACACTGATCATAATAAGATTTTGGAAGGTCCGGATGGCACGCACCACCGACGAGTTGCTTGAAATGGTCGGCATGCACCCCTTGATGCCAGCAGATGACGGCCAACACGCAGGCATAATAATACAAGAGAGGGAGAAGCTGCGAAAACAGATCATCACCAGCCATCTGGACCCACCATCAGTGAAGATCGAGAACCCAAGAAACCCCAGGAGTTACATAGGGAAATGGCTATACTGTACTCCTGGAGGAACCTGTGAATATATGTACTGGTCATTTGAAGATCATGTTAACCACTATGGACATTTAGGTGGAATAACCAAAATATGGAGAGTAAGAGGAGATAACGAAAAGGATATGTTTGTGGTCGACAAGTCGACCAGAGGGGGGACTGAAGTGGGAGAATGGAAAAACAGGCTCCCGTCCTTCCCCTCTCGCGCCTGGCCTAAAGGATCACGGCCCAGGCACCCGCCACGAGAAGAGTTTGCTCATCTACCAGACGACCAAATACCCTGGTACAGGAACATACGGATGTGTCCATCTGCCTGCCCAGCAGCACGCCCTGCCCATGCTGACACCTGCGGCACGGATCAACTAGACTAAAACCAACACGTCGTTAGAGATGCCATGACGACCTAGCCAACGGTCAGCACACCTGTGTAAATATACACACTGGCCACTCCCGCACCAATCCACACGAAGAATATACTCAGTGCTATGACGTAGGCGACAGACATACTCACGGACGTGCATCTTTATTATTTTCCACATAGGCTCTCAAAATGCAGAAACGCAAGACGCATCATGAACTCATCTAAAGAGCTTGCTTACGCTTCTCCTAAACCCAAGTACCATGATGAGAAATATAACGAAGACACGATACTGGTCATAAGACAATATGATACTATAACCTAAAGCGCCTGTGCACCAAACGGTTTCACCTATACACCAGGCCTAAGTAGGCCGCAAGCAAGAGCTCCCATGGACGTTAAAAGAACAAGAGTCAGGTTGCTGATCCTGCAGAATGAGCCCGGCGAGAGCAGACAGCCAAGGTCGCAATGTTGCAAACCCACATTCCGAAAGCAGACCATCAAGGGCACGATGTTGCAACCTCGCACGCCGCGCACCAACGTTAAAATCACACCTGCAAATTAAACCAGGCACACAGTGGAAAAACAATATTAATTGTGCAGAATTCTGCCTCAAACACGGTCCCAGTTCACGTGACCAAGCCGAACCTGACAGGATGCCAAGTCCAGGAGAAAGAAGGCGTCTGGATCCCTTGGTACAAGACACAGGCAGACACACTTAAAAGGCTCAATGGACAACTGCGACAGTGGGAGTAGTCGGCCTTCCAGCTCATGAATAAGTCCTCACATTGTCTGCTCGTACTCATAGTGAAACATTGTTGCAATTGACAGGTACACCGAGAGCTGGGAACAGCGATGGTCCCAAGCTGGGAAGCTCACGGGCGCACCAATCAGAACATGGGGCTCTTATCACTGACGCTATTAACATTGACCAATCATCAGTAGTCTTCATGTAACAATCCTCATGTATCTAATTGTAGGGACAACCCAGATATACCACCTGACTAACCCTCGTCCACTAATATTGTTCTCTATACGTATGCTATACTAACCCTACCACTCGAGCAACCAATTAAGAGTGGCAATAGGTTTTTTGCTAACTTACTAAGGTGACGCAAGTAGCGCGTCATACTAAGGTAAAAAGGGCCTGCGAGCCCCACGATTGTGTGTGTGTCAGGACGGACGCGTACGCTCCTTGACCCATCCCTGCCGTTTTTGTTTAATAAACAGCAGAGTCACCTTGCTTCTTGCGTGTGTCTCATACTCTATCTCTTTTGGGATATACGGGAGGAGTTGGGGCCTCCCTGCCCGGAGGTCTGCGGACGGCCCGGCCGACCCCGGCAGAATTTCCCCCCGACACCATACTCTTTGTGGTATTATGGATGTGAAATGCACCTTGGCAGTGGGAAAAAGCATCTGCATGAGATCCAGCAATCTCCTCAGTCGACGGAACAAATCGAAGCAAGCCACGTAACCCATATGCATGCCGCTGTAGTCGATGACGATAACATCAACAGTAGCAAAAATGCCCATTTCTCTGCAAAGTACAAGCACAAAGCTGAAACTGTGGACATCGACAGTGCACCACAATGCCTCTACTCCTTCAAAACTGAAATTGCCATCAAAGTGTCTTTCCAGGGCATACTTGTGCAGATATACGATAAAAGCATCACCCAAAGTCAACACAATGCATTTCGCCATGTCAGCCAGCCTCAGTACACAGAGTATAATGTACAACAGTTTGACCACCCCTTCACGTGAACCGCACCCACAGTACCTGATTGGATAATTCCCACACTGCCATGTCAACTGGGCAACATGGTGAGAAGGGCAGATTGAGGCACGTGTGCTTCCCAACATACCGCAAGGGCCGCACCCCTGAAAAACTAGAGCAGTCCTTCTTCCCTTTGCACAATGGGGCACTACCTCATTGGTAGGTCTGCAGCACTACCTCATTGGGTGATGCGTAAATAGACACACATGCATCCACCAATCGCATCCAAGCCGCCATCATCCAACACTGTCACAACTGTACAACAATTCAAATGTACCGTTACACATTCACGGTACAAGTGTTGTACCATTCCAAAGCACGTCCACTGCAAAGATCAGTAAAAGTATTTCTTTTCTCCAATTCATGGCCACCTAGGATGTGGCACGTGTAATCCTGAAAGTACTGCGGAATCTGATACCTTTTTGTGATAGTGAGGGGGCTTATGGGGGAAGCAATATCAAGATGGGTAGGGGATTGGGTCTTCCATCGTAGATGTAGAAAGGTTTTTTTTTACCTGCGTGCGAGCAACTTTTTTGCTTTTTCTTTTTATATGCATTTCTGTTTGTATCTCCTCACATTTTCACCACATTCTGCTCAATGCTTCTTACACAGTGTAACCGTGTAAAAGAAAACGTCATTACTATTGGCGCTCAAATAAATGCCATTTCTACGGAACCACTGCATATTTTGCGACCTCATGATCTCATAATGGGTGGAGAACATGCCACCGGTCTGCATAAATTCACACATGCTTCTGTTTATAACACACCTTCCGACCTCTAGCTGGGGACAAATTACACCGGCATAGGCCCATACTCCTCTTGGTGGTATGCATGAGAAAACGAACTTGGCAGTAGGAAAAAACTTCATCACTGCGTTCAGCAACCTCTTCAGGTGACAGATTAAACATCCACACGTAGACTTCCATAGTGCACCACGATAAAGTGAATGTTCGTAACGGAGGTCATATATCTGCAAAGGTGAACCATCCCGCGGACACTGCAGTCACACTGACAGCCCCAGAAAGCGTCCACTCCTTCCAACCCAAAATTACCAGCAACACCTCTTTGCACACAATACCTGTGCAGATGGCGCACAAAGGTATCACCAACAATAAGCACTGTGTGTCTCTCCATCTCTACCAACCTCACGACACAGCATTGCGAATAAATTGTACCGCCCCTTCCTGTCAACCACACCCTAAACACCTAATTGCCTATTTCCCACAATTCCATTGCCATGGCTACCATGCTCATAATGGCAGGATGTGTCATGTGCGCTTTCCCAACTACAGTGAGTGCCACGGCCCAGTAAATCAGACACAATACTTCTTGCCTTTGCACTGGCATTTTTGCAGCGCTTCCTCATTGGGTGCTGTGACATTTTCAAACATGCATACAGCAATCACATACAAAACCTTGGCATTGCACACTATCATTTCTGTACATCACTCTCTATTTACCGTTAAACACTCTCAGTGCACGTTCCAAAGCCCCTCCACCAGTAATTTCTGCTAAAGAATACACAATTGCAGCATGCACAAAGATCCTGAGGCGCACCCAGCACACCTTTGGCCATGCACACAACAGTGCAGCCCTTGCCCACACCCACCACAACACTATGGATCCATGCATGCGACCATGTGGGCAGCTAACATAATGCACAAACATAATATAGGTAGCAGCACTTCTACCCAACTCCCCCACACCATAAAACACCCATTCACGAAAACGTGTCACAATTAGCAGAATCCACAAACATACCACAGCCTGCACCACGTCTACCCACTGCCATTCACAAAGTATTGTGTCACTGGACACCTGGACACCTAAACACAACATCTTCACAACATTGGACCGACTTCAATAAATCTTCACACAGCAGAGTAACCAAGAACATGTAAGCTGCACTTCAACCATACCCTCTTCCATACTCACAGTATAGAAACACTGCAACCTGTGGCCACATTGCACAACTTCTCACTGCACCATCTCCTGCCGTACACCAAATACTGTAGCATGTTGCAACTATCACCACAACCATGGAACACACACTACATGCTTTTTAACTCACTTGTGCTGCTGTAGCACGTCTACAATGTGCTCCACACCCATTCTCCAAAGATCACCCCCCTGTGCCTGAAGAATTGTCAAACCTGCATTGCTGCAGTTGGTGTGCTCCTTGCACACATTCACTGCACCATAATGCAACCATGCATGTCACCATGTCGCCAACTACCACTATGCACGTACACACCACTGGCACCAGCACTCCTACCCAACCACCACACCACAATGGAGCTATAAGGCATAAAATGCAACAGTCACCATAATCTACAACCATGCGACCATGTGGGCAGCTAACATTATGCACAAACGTAACATGCAAATGAGCAATTCTACCCAACGCCTCCACACTATAAAACACCCATTTATGAAAACGTGTTACATTTAGCAGAATCTACAAACATACCACAGCCTGCACCAGCCCTACCCACTGCCATTCACAAAGTATTGTGTCACTGGCAACCTAAGCATAACATCTTCAGAACATTGGGCCTAATTCAATAAATCTGCACACAACAGAGTAACCAAGCACACATAAGCTGCACTTCAACCATACCCACTTCCATACTCACAGTATAGAAACACTGCACCCTGTGGCCACACTGCACAACTTCTCACTGCACCATCTCCTGCTGTACACCATATACTGTATCATGTTGAAACTATCACCACAACCATGGAAAGCACAACACACACTTTTCAACTCATTTGTGCTGATGTAGCATGTCTACAATATGCTCCACACCCATTCTCCAAAGATCACCAGCCTGCGCCTGATGCACTGTGAAACCTGCATTGCTGCAGTGGGTGTCCTCCTTGCACACATTCACTGCACCCTAATGCAACCATGCATGTTAGCATGTCACCAACTACCACTATGCACGTACGCACCACTGGCACCAGCACTCCTACCCAACATCTGCACTGCAAAGGAGCTGTACAGCTTAAAATGCAACCGTCACCATACTCTGCAAACATTACACACTCTCCGGCTCCCCTATGCCCTTTCATTCACATACTATGGTCTTACCCACTTCCACTCAGAAAGTATTGTGTCACTGCCAACCTAACCACAAAATGTTCACAACATTGCCCCTACTCCAAGCAATGTGCACACAGCCCACTATCCAAGCACATATAAGCTGCACTTCAACCATACCCTCTTCCATACTGACAGCATGCAAACACTGCACCCAGTGCCCACACTGCGTGACTTTTCATTGCACCATCTCCAACCACACATGAAAAACTTTACCATGTTCTAACAGTGACCTCATCTGCGAAACCAAACATACACGCATGGCAGCTCACTTCTGCTGCTCTATTCCATCTGAAATGTGCTCCACAACCATTCCATACAAGTCACCAACCTCTAATTGATGCAGAGTCAAAAATGCATTACTGCCGTGGGTGTGCTCAAGCCCTAGGCTCTTGAGTGCATGGCCTACGGCCTTCGGCTATGCACCATGCACCGTAATGCCACCATGCATGTCACCATGTCACCAACTACGACAATCCACATACACACCACTGCCACCAGCACTCCTACCCAACCTGCTCACCGCCATGGAGCTATGCAGCAAATAAATGCAACAGTTACCATAATGTAGAACGAAAACACTGTCTCCTGCATCCCTGTGCACTTTCATTCAGATACTATGGCGTACCCACTTCTTTTCACAAAGTATTGCGTCACTGCCAACCCACCCACATACTGTAAGCAACATTGGCCCTACTCCAACCAATCTGCACACACCACACTATGCAAGCACCACCCTCTACCGGATGCAGAGTCAGACATGCATTGCTGTGGTGGGTGTGTTGAAGCCCTAGGCTCTTGAGTGCATGCCCTATGGCCTATGGCCTTTGGCCATGCACCCAATAGTCTAATCCTTCAACAGACCCTTTTCAACTTCATGCACCAATGCATGCCACCATGTGCCCAACTACTGCAATCCATGGGCAGAGCACAGCCACCTGCGAACCCAACCAACCTATGTCATGTGCAATTCACTCCCCTTCTGAAATTCACCTGCCACCACTCACCACGTAAAGAGGTTGCCACAAACACGTTGCGGCAGAAGCTATCTGGCCGTTATGACAGCTGCCTCCAACCACCACCCAAAGCAGTCACCTGTCTAGGTACCCGTGAATTGGGGCAATACGCACGAATACTGGAATGACTCCTCCATCTTCTTCCACCTATTTATATATGGCACATTAACCCTTTCTCACTCCACCACCCTTTCCCTCCCTTCTTGCCGCCAACACATGGCGTACAGTATATTTTCCAGACCCTTCCGCTGGTGCACTGTCCTCCGATACACCATGGCGGCGTCAGCCAAAAAATGTTGACGCACAGCACGCTTCCCTCCAGCCAATCACCGGCCACGTCCAAAGTTCTCCGACAGCACGCCGTATCGCAAGCCAATGACACTTCTGTCCGTCAAGCGAACAGGGAAATGGGTCTGCGGCGTGGACCCAGATATCACACATTTTTAGAGACATACATTTCAGTTGTTTGGAACAAAAGTACTGATCGGATTCCCACCAAACACAGAAAAGCACGCTTTCTGACCCAAGCCCCCTCTCCTGCCGTAGTTTTTGCCCATTCAGTATATGGGTCCCACACTATAATCCCCCCCCGCACGAAACCTCACCAAACATGCCGGGCCATATACCTTTTTATCAAAGTTTGGTGCAAATTCCTCCAGTGGGAGCAAAGTTATAACCTGGCAAAAGGGTGGTTTTCCTATGGGTTTAGCAACTTAACCATAACTACACATCTGCTACCGCGGGCAGTTTAATATATATATATATATATATATATATACACACACATATGAAGAGCTTGTTAGCAATCACATTTTCTTTGCTGGTTAAAAAAATCAATGCCATGTAACAAATGCTACTATTATGCAGTTTTATGTTTTATGTTTTAAGACATTTGTTACACAGCCCGTACAAATATCCTTTTTGTGGAGAATGCGGTCCACCAATCGTGCATATGCCCTTAAAACAGGTCCTTTTTTCAAGTGCCAGAAGGTCTTGCCTTCCTGTTCCCAGACCTCTGTGCATGAGTACCTTTATCTTGATAATAGTTTGCTGTAACATTTTAATAATCGGATGGCTAATAGAGTGATGTAACTAAACACTCACATGTATGTCTGTATGGCCAATACCAGAATGGTCTCTGATCGGGATTAGCTCCCAAAATAATTAATGGTTTATTACAGTGTGGAATGCATGAGACCATTAATGGAGGGAAAGAAATATATGACTCCAGACACTGACCCAAAATCAACATTGTTTTTAAGATATGCAAAAGACAGTTCTAAAGGGATTGGTGAGGATTTGGCTAATTGCCACAGTGGTTCCTAAATTTCACAGTGCTTACAATATTTGACATGGCAGAACAAGACAGACCAAATGAAAAGCCATTGGACCTGAATTAATCAGAGGTTTGGGCTACATTGTCTTTTGCTTTGTCAGGGATGCAAATTAATTGTTTTTACAAGACCATAAAAAGGTCTCCTCATGAATATAAATTCAAAAATGGTGCTGCTTGTGATATGTGGTTTACAGACAGGATGGTAAAGGCGATAGGGAAGGTTGTGCCAAATTTAACGCCCTAATTGTTCTAGCTATGTCTTTCTGCTAGGACTCGCTGATAGAGGGCATGTTTAACTGGCTGATCACAATACCATCTTAAAACACAGGTCAGTATGGCCAGAGATCCTAGGCCCCCTATGTCGACACTTGTGCCGCATCCAAATGTGTCTCTCAGAAAGGACAGGGTGAAACAGGTTGATGTCTTATAAGGAGAGATCAAACTCACATCTAGAAGTTAGAACCTTAAAAATGTCGTATGCCATTGTGCTGGTAGGAGCTCACCTTTTTTTCTTGCAAATTGGTTGAATGTTTCAAAAGAACCTTTGGTAGTACACACAGTCTAGGGATTTCAGATAGAATTTGTGAAGATGTAATTTCATTGGATTGCTCCCCATCCTATTCAGGTCAATAATTGCCAGTCACAACTGGTACATTGTGAGATTTTGCAAAGATGGCAGGAAAAAGGTCATACAGACGGGTGTGAGGTCACGACAGAATTGCTTCAGTGATATATTTCTAGTGAGGGGGAAAGATAAGGGGTACCACCCTGGGTTCAATGTGAGGTTTCTCAGCCAATATGTTGTCGACTGACCTTTCAAGAGTGAGACAATTGTTACTTTTAAGAGAAATATTGAGTCCAGCTGGTTTGTTTGCCTAGACTTTAAAGATGCCTATCGCCATCTTTGTTATTACAATTCACTGACACTTTCTTTCCTTCCTTAGGTGGCAACATGTTTCTGAGTTCTGATCCTTACCCTTCAGCTTGTGTTTGGGGCCTCGGTACGCCATTAAGTTGTTAAGACCAGTTGGTAGTTAAAGAAATGAAACTACGTATTTGGAAGGTATACTTATTATGGCCTGGACCAAATAACAGCCCAGCAACATGCATTTATCCAAATGCTTCTGAGTGAGTTTTCTTTTAATAGCCTAAGAAAGTTACAACTATGTACTAGCACATTTTTGGTGCCGAGGTTTTTGGAACTGTTGTGTGACACTGAATCACTGACTTCCCAGAATAAAGATGGCTTCTTTAAACAAGTGATTTCATGTGTGTTGGAAGACCAGATAGTGGCCCACCAATGAGTGGCAAGATTAGTAGTAGGCTGTTTATCATTCAGACATTTTTTCAGGTCCACTGCAATAGTTGAAAAATTGACCTCTTCGAGCAGGTTATTATTTAAATTGGGTATGCATTTCTTCAGATGAAATATTGATGTTGCAATGGAGTCTAACACACATGGAAGCAGTTAATAGTGATTGTTGGTTCATTGCTATGTTTCCACTTAGAACCACATGCCAGCCATATCGGTTGGTGGACTCAATGAAGATTCTTTATAACCAATGGGAAATGGTCTAAGTAGGAATCCAATTTGTATATAATTTGTTTGGAGATTCTTGTGTGCTCTAGTACCTTGAAGCGTTTCATGTGCAAAATGGAATTACCAATAATGATATCTGAGTCAAATACTTTACAGACTCAAAGAATATAGCAAAAATACTACTCTATTATTAGCATAAAAATAATGTAGGGCAATCTGGTGAACCACAAGCAGTACTTCATGCACTCACAACCAAATATGATTATACAAAGGTGTTAAACCTCAATATGCGTCATCTATGACATCATCCTACGTGGCAAACTGTAAAACCAATTGAAGGGAGGGATTGTTTAAGGGAGCATATGTACCTATAGTATGTATAAATGTTAATAACTTCATTGGCTGCCCCTTATCTATTAGGCACGCCTCGAACCTCATCGAAATATGTATAATACTGATTATAGTGGAGAAATGGCAACGGGCTGGTCCATGCAACATTGTATAGCATGTTGTTACATATAAACTCTGATTTGTTGGCATGCTTTCCCAACCTTGGACATTTGGCTCGTTAGCAGCATGTAAAGAAAATGAAACTCAGGTGCCGAAAGCAACGTCAGACTACTCCCCACTTTCCCAATTAGTCCATCATCTCTTATCGGTCAGGCCCCAAGACAAGGCTTCTCTCTGTCAGAGAGAAAACCTGGACTTTATCTGGCAGTGTGAACTATGAATCAACAAAGGAAAACCTAATTTGGTCCCAAAGGTCAGGAGGAATGCAGGATAACATGATCCAAGCCAGAGAGGTCCCAAAGAGGAAAGTCATGAAGAACCTGTACCCCTGACCAATTTAATACCCAACGGGGCAGACAGATGTATCCTCACTGATGCAGCAGTTGCACATCCTAAGAAAGCTAATCTTCTTCCACACACTCAATAAGTCCCTCGAAGGGGAAGAAGTCATGTCACCCTCACAAATTTAGGCACAATGGAGAAACCCCTGCTGCTCCTCCCGCAGAGTAACTGATGGGAAAAAAATCAACAGCAAGTCACATTAGGGAAAAGCAATTTTGCAGCCTTCCCACACCTCAAGGGGAATGATCAGCACACCCACTGTGTGCAGGTCAAAAGCCAGCGGGACCCCTCAACAAAAGGCAGCAAGACAAGCAGCAGAAGTAGCACAGTCACGAGGATGAACATTCTAGCATGTGATCAAAGATGGCTACTGGCCTATTTAAAGCCTTCCTCCAGAAGGTTAGAACTGCATGAAATCCCACTGACTGAGATTGAGATGGCAAGTGAAAAATAGAGAAGGTTGAAGGTGGTGGGGAAGTGGAAAGCATGAAGGGGTTTAAGAGGAAGGAGTTGGTGAGCGAAAACAGCTGGGGAGTAGGACCAATAGATGGAGTGAGATGGTTGGAGAGAAAATTAATGGAGGAATAAATAGAGATTGGAAGAGACATTGACATTGAGGAGAAATCGGAGTGTGGTAAGGGGGTGGTTTGGAAGTGGCAACACACTGGGGAGAAGGAGTATAATGAGGTGGTTAGGAGAATAGTTGAGATGAAGCAAAGGAGGGGATGACCAGAGGGAGGTGATAAAGATACTGACATGTCCTTAGAATGAGGTGTGTGAGTGGAAGAGAGGTGGACATATGAACATGTAGTGAGGCATAAAGTAGGTGGAAGGGATAGAAAACAAGAATATATGAGGTGTAGGCAGAGTTCCCTTAGACACCATAGCCATACAACTCATTGAGGAGGTAGACAAGGATGGATTGTTGGGTATTGTCCAGTCAGATTCTCAAGAGAGGGACATGAAGAAGTCAGCCATACCGAATCAATATATAAGCTTATGTTGTTAAACTATTGGTGGAAGCTCTGGGACTCATTTCCCCACTACCAGCAATTTCTTCCACCTCTTCCCTGGCCTACGATGCAGGCAGATGAAAGCCTCAGAGACACAGAGAAGGGGGGTTCCTCCTGGGGTTGAGGATGATCAGATGAGGAGTTACGAGGGAAATATGGAAACCCTTAAACCTCCCCAAGAGTGTCAGTATGGAGAAGGTAAAATATATCCCAGAAGGGTTTCCTGGATTGAGACCTGGAAAAGTTTTGTCAAACCCAGATACTTGTGTTGCTTACAGATGCACTATTTTCATTGAACCCACTGAGAAGTCAACCAATTTGGATGCTGTGGGAAACAAACCAAAACTGTCCCACTATCCCAGAATACTGATAAAGAAAATGAACAATCTGAAAAACACCATGCTGGTACTTGTGACAATCCTTTGCTCTTCCGAATTTCACACAAAAAAGGACTCTGATGCATAATACGTCTGAGAATGGAAAATCTCTCAGCCATAAGGAACATTAATAAGTTGGAAGGGACAAAATCCAAATGTCTGACAGATTTGGCCACTGAATTCTGGTAATTTTGCCTTCCCAGACATTCTGGCAGTATGTTTACCAGGGATCTACAACATAGTGGCAATAAGTGCTCCAAGCTATGGGTGGCTGAGCAGACAAGCGGAATGGGGAAGGGCCTTGGTGAATGGGGAATTCCCGCCCCACCAACCATGGAATGGGGCGGTAATTCCCCCATTCACCAAGGCAGACTCTGTAAAATACCGGCGGCAACCATGGCGCTTATAATAATTTCTTCCCTTTTGTCTAGTGCTTCAAAAGACTACTCTTTAATTAGATGTGTACTTCTTGGGTGGTCATGAAAATGAAGTCTGCATTCATACAAGTAAACAACACTTTACTATTTCTATTACACATGTGTGAAAATCACCTATTCTAAATGCTGTTCCACCTTGTACATTCTCATGCATGCTGCATCATCAGGCCTTGCTTGAAGTTATTCATTTGCTATGCATTATCCCACATATTTTTGCTTTACATGATTTAACATGGAACTCGAAAGGACAATATAACAATGGGCCTCATTACTAGTGTGCCGGTACGGAAACAACAGTGCCGGTAAGCTTACTGGCACTGTTGTTTCCGCACCGGCACCCTACGTGTTTGCCTGCTGGAGCCGCTCTGCTCAACAGGGCTGATCCTGGCAGGAACAGCGGCCATGGTAGATAGACCGGCATGGACGCACCAGCATCGTTATAAATGGTGCTGGTGCTTCTGTGGTCCACATTCCAATAGAGTCCAATAGGACTCTATGGGAATTGGGCCTTAAAATTTGCTGGCGCCTGACTTCCCGGGCCGCCGGGGTTGTTATCCCCGGTGTAACGGGGAATTCAGGCGCCGGTAATTCTTTCTGAGTCTGGCGGAAACCAGTCCGGCAGAAACCGGGCTCAGAATGAGGCCCATTGTCTGTGTGAATTGCTGTATCGGCTATGTTAAATGCTACCATTTTGTACATATTCAATATTCAATTTTACATAATTTCTCACCCAATTTCCCAGATGATTTGTTCACAGTAGTATGATCACCACTTGTTTATCAAATCATATACCGATGTATATCTTCTAAAAGTTATATAAGATATTGACTTGAGGTGACTTCAACTAACAGGAAACACATCAGTATATATTACATTTTTTATCATTTATTTAAGTGCTATGTCGTTAATAAAAATCTACCTTTTGCACTACACTCCAAAAGAGATAAAATACATAATAAAAATAAATGTTTAAATTACATGTAAAAATCATTGTCATTATGCACACAATTCATAAAATTCATCTTAGTTTCCATTTAAAACATCAAAAAATGTTAAGAAAAACACATCCTAGACTCGGATTTCTTAGTCCACATTTAGACAAATTATATAAAGAGTGTGCAAAGATAAGAATGACCCACACCTCTTTAATTTGCCTTGTCCCTTTTGGCTGTTTCCTTCAACCTTGCCCTTTACTTCTTTGTCAGTGTTCTATTTAAGGTTTTCATTTGACAGATTATTTTAAATGACGTTCTTCCAATATGATTTTTGCCCTTAACCAAATGTGGTATGCCGCAGCCGTAAGAACCAAAGATTCTGCGTTAAATATCATGGACCAAAATTGGCCCGATCCCCAGAACTCATATCTGTTGTATCCTTTACGATAAAGATGATCAAAGCATGTGCATTGCGTCAAAATATGTCTTACTGTCTCAACCGGTGAGTTGCATAGACGACATAAACACATATCCCTAGGTGTTCCCTTCCAACCCTCAGTACTTGCCAAGACTGGTAATATATCAAAACGATCACATGCGAAGAAGTAGATCAACGCCAAGAGGTGCATTTTTATCAAGTAAGAGGGAGGCACCTCCTCAAATATTCCCTGTTGAGCATAAGTGATGTACTTACTCAGGTAGTAAAGTAGGCAAGTGATTGTATCCTGTCAAGGATTTTCCTTTTTTTGGATAATTTACTGAGAAAAATGGGGAGCTCCAATTCACAGTCACAAGGGAGATTGAGGTCTATGCTGTATGTCTTTACTAACATCTGCATGTTACTAAAGCTAGTACTGTTTGTAAATCGCCTTGAATGGTCTATGAAATATGATAGCAAAGTATAAACCGCTGAATAAAGATATTTGATCTTGACCCAAAATCTGAATACTGCCTCTTTCCACAATGGCTTCAAGGATTGGAATCCAAGTTCCAACCTGATAGCCTCTACTGGTACTGAGCTGGGCAGTGCTAATATAGATTGTTGCATTCTAGTCTCTAATTTTGCTAACCAGTTTATTGCTTTTTCGGGAAGAATCTCTAATGCATATAAAATAGTTGGTACTATTGAGGTTCTGTAGGCTCTAATGTTTGCTTCGCCCCTAAACCCTGGACTTCCTGGAAGCCCGCTGGGTCTGCGGCCCACACCAAAAGCCAACCCTTAAGGCCACTGTTACCCGTGTCAGGCCGTGTAAGGCCCTGTCAGGACCCTGGAGGGCTATGGAGGGCCGCTCAAACAACACGGTATGTACCACAGTATGTACCACACCCCTGCAGGAAGCCTGTCATTACACTATCTATGCCTGATACACATCCGGCATACACCTCGATACGTCTGTCACTTTTTCTCCCTGTTACCTACCCCACCCTCAGGTGATCCCCCACCTATACGTAAAGTTGATTTGAGCTCCATAAGGCTCAGAGCGTCCAAAGCATGCAGCACACTCTTGAGAAATTAGTGTTTGTTGGCCCGTACAAGACACCCTCTTAAACCCATGCCCAGGATCATCAGGAATATTTGCATCTGTTCACAATTCCCATCGTTCTCCATCACTCACTCACGGCTGCGTTACACGAGCCGGGGCACCCACTACAACATAAGCAGGTCCACCCGTTTTCCACAATCAATCTCACCTATTGCATGTAAACTCAACATCCAAATGGGGAGCCATACTCTCCCTCACCCTGCTTCTACTTTGATTGCTGCACTCATCCCAGCCAATCCCACCCCAAAACTGACGAGCACCAGAAAAGCCTACAGGATATCACATCAACCCTGCTGAGTACCATTACACACGCTACGAAAAATCAGCTTGTCTACAGTAACTCTACCCGGGCTGTCTTCCTACCTCCTGCTCCATCTGCCAAGGCTGCCTTCATTGTCACCGGTGTTAAGAGAAGTGTCTGTGTATTACCTGTATCGCCCATTGCCTGGCTTGCTAATGGTACACTGACTGATGCCTGTAATGTTAGAAATGTTTGCACTCCACCTGTTTCGCCCATTGCCTGGCTTGTGAAAGGTACGCTGATTGATGCCTGTAATGTTAGAAATGTTTGCACTTCACCTGCCTCGGCTTATGCCCTTCAGCATAAAGGCACACTGATCAATGCTTATACTAATAGAAATGTTTGTTCTTCACATATGTCACCCCACACTTCTTTAGTCAAGGGTATGCAACACCGGTCACCTAGTGACTCCTCCTCTCCTACCCTCCTACCTACACAAAGTTCAAAGGCAGACAACCACATCTCCCACTGTCCAAAGCTTACCCTAGCTCTAATTTACACACAATTACTAACTGTGCACACCCTAGACATCCACAACCTCCTAACAGTGAATAACCTTGATGGCCTAGACATTACAGAATCTTGGCTACACACACTCTCTGACCCGGCCCTGTCCCTTGCCCTCCCAATAGGCTACACTATCTATAGGAGTGATCGGCTCAACGCTAGAGGAGGCGGAGTGGCTTTCATCGCAAAAGAGCACCTAATTATTAGACCAGTAATTACCTCTCTCAACACCAACTGTGCCATCCTCTCACTTAAACTGACCACCTCTCCCTCAAACACCTTCTCAGTCCATTTTGTATACTGTCTGCCAGGTTCCATGCTCACATTTGCTGAAGACCTCCTCTGTATCTTAGGCGATAATACCAAACCCTTCTCACAAATACTTCTTCTAGGTGACCTCAACTTGGGATTTAATGATCCCACCATCCCCCCCAGAAATTGCATTAGCCAATGCCCTAACCACTTTGGGCTTCAACCAATGCATTCACAACCAGATGAACAACAGAGGGTGCTCCCTAGATTGGTTAGCTGACCTCAACTGTCACATATCTGTCATAATCAATTCTCCCTGGTCAGACCACCACATCATCACATTGGGAATCCCCATCGGCCCATCACCTAAACTACCCACTTCAAGGCTACTCCTGTGCTATCCCACAGTTCATGCAAATTAACCAAAGAGAACCTCCTTCCTTTCCTCAACACCCTCAATCTAAAAACCTTTGACAGCCCTGACCCCAAGCTACTACCAACCTTTATACCCAAATTCTGACCACCACCATCAATTTCATCGCCCCATTAGCCTCCAAAAATCTAAAGTAGTAGCACATACTAATTCCTGGTACACCCAAGAACTCATGACACTCAGACTCAAAAAAAGACTGGCCGAAACCCACTGGAAAAGTAATACCACAGAAGCCTCCAAACTGCAATTTTTGAACCTCTCCAAACAATATAAAAATGCTATAATCCAAGCCAAAGCCTCTACCTTTAACACCAGAACACCCAATGCCAAATCAGACACTAAGAAATTATCCACTATCCTCGGACGACTGGAAAACCCAAACCCAGAGGCTTCCTCCCTTACCAAAGATACTGCATGGTGTGACAGCATCCAGAATGCCATGATCTTTAAAATTGACTTGCTAGAAAAGAATATACTCACTAAAAAAGCCAGCCGCCTTCATCCCTGCCAATCCACCTCCACACCCTATACTCTTGCCTCAGATATCCCATTTTTCAGCTTCCACAATGTCTCCACCCACGAAACAATACGCATCCTAAGAAGCCTCAAGCCATCTAAATACAAAGGTGATTTCTGCCCGGCCCCCCTGATAAAAGAGTGTTCTAAAGTTCCAGCACTGCTCATCACGGCCATCATCAATACCTCCTATATTACTGGCGTGGTCCCCTCCAGTCTTAAGGAAGCTTGAGTACTCCTTCTTCTTAAGAAACCATCACTTGACCGGGCCTCACCCAATAACTACTGGCCCATTACCACTGTCCCCTTCGCTCCCTGGGAATGCGCCATTCTGGTTTACGCCCAGGGCACTGGACAGACTGTGCACGTGCACTTGTATACGTGAAAAACCGGACGGATGAGTTCATGGATGAAGGGAAACCTGCCCTGCTGATCCTCTTAGCCTTGTCGGTAGCATTCAACTTAGTCGATCACAGCATCCTATGCCACCACCTTACATCATCAGCCTACTTTTCACATGAAGCAGCATCCTGGATTTCCTCCTTCTTTGAAGGTAGAATGATGAATGTTTTTTACTGAGAACGCTTGTGCACCCCCCACTTCTATCAACTTTGGTGTACCCCAGGGCTCTTGCATCTCGCCTACGCTTTACAATATATAAACAAAATCCCTTTTCAACCTCCTTGACTCCCTTGGTGAAGCCCACACAAATGATGTGGATCACAAGCAAATTCTACTCCCCCTCTTCGGTTCTTACAACAATGACACAGCAAGACTAAACTCCATCTACGCCACCATCCAAGCATGGAATTCTCATCACTGGACCTGCCCTGGTACTAAAAGAAATGGACCCTCTTTACTCAGCCTTTTAGAACGATGGCTCTTCGATCCCAGTCTCTCCCTTCATCAAAACTCTCAGGGTATATCTCGTTGCCACACTATCCCTCACCCTTCAGGTCAACGCCATAGCCTCATCAGCAGCCTACTCAACTAATCTACTAAATGCCACCGTACCATTCCTCTCGAGTGAAAGTTGCCTGACGATTGCCGGGCTGTTGTGGGTGCAAGGCTTGACTATTGCAATGTCCTCTTTGCTGGGACATCGACCTAAAATATAAACAAAACTCCAGATCATTCAAAATAATGCCATGCACGCTGCCTTGAACATCCCGAGATCGGAACACATCTCAGCTGCCAAGGAGCAGCTCACTGGCTACCGGTCCGTGAGAGAATAGGGTTCAAGACGCTCTCTATCACCCACTGGTGCATCGCCAAATCTGCCCCACCCCCATACCTGGTGCAAAAAATTAACAAATCCTTCTCGGCTAGGCCCACCTGAACACCACATACACCAAAGCCGGTGGCACCAGTTTTCCAGTCATTGCGGCCATGAATTGGAACGCTCTCCCCACCGAACTGAGAGAGGAAGAATCCAACTGGGTCTTCCGTAAATCACTAAAGACTTTGCTGTTAGTCCAACTGGTTGACCCTGCTGCCTGCTGTTGCTGATGGTACCCTGAAATAACCGCCTTTGTACTCTTTTGTAACTACTATGTATGCTGTTATTGTTCCTTTGGCCCCCGGGCTTCATGTAACTGGTTCTCTCTAGAGCCTAGATGCCTCAGGGCTTCTGTGCGCTATGCAAATGTAAAATATAGACACATAAATAAATAAATTAGACTGCTGTTTGTCGAATTTGTCTCTACAGTGTTTACATGTCTGTATCCCGAGTGGCAAAACCTCTCCCCCAATTTTGGTGGACATGTCTCTTCAACTGTCCTGGGTTCCTGTAGGGTATTATAGATGTTGAAATGGATCCAGCTTGATCTACCAGGCAGGGGTTATTTAAAATGTTATACCATTTCCTAAATAGGGGGTTTGTTGCCAGATTGATATTTTGTTTTGTAATCCCCCTAATATATCTGAAGAAGAAGAGTCCTATATTGCTTGCGTAGGGCGGGCACTCAAAGCCCTGTCATTTACAGGATTAGGAAGGACATGATTTTTATTTAAAAAATGTAAAGGGTTTAGGACATTTGAATCTGCCGTCAGATTTAGAGCATGTGCTTCTTTGTTTTTGTAGGTGAAGCCATGAATGATTGTTTGATCAATAAAGCCTCCAGTGATGATCCATCCGATCTCGCTGTGATTTTGGCCGGATCCTGATGTACGACTATTATCCTCCTATCTTGAGCCTCCCCTTTAGATGTTTGTATTTGCACTTGTGGAGTCGTCCAGTCAGGGGCCACGGAGGGGGGAGGCTTAGGATCAGGGGCTTGAAAAGCATTGATGATAATGTCTACGGCCATTGTAGCAATACGTGTTGTTTCGCGTTGATCTTCTGCCAGCTTCATATTTGGTAGAAAATCGCTTCAAGTTTTGCAGTAATCAAGTTCAGGTTAGACTTTATTCGTGTATTTTTACAATTCCTCGCCTTAAATACCATGGTCTCATGGCTCGTGTGCTCACTATCAGAATAACTTGAGTCGTATATTTCAAGCGGTGACACCAGTTTTTACACGTCAGGGGATGCTAAAAGGTTTGTTCTAATCAGATTATCCTGCCCCAACACTGGAAGAACTATGTTTTTTTGTTGGACACATAAATTTAACAGTGAGCCGTTGTTGTCAATGGTGGGCGAGCATTGTGGGGTTCTTTTTGGGCCTATGTTGTTATTTCTGCTGCCAGAGGTAGTAGGGTCCACTCCTTTGCCCAATCTGGCTGTTCTCTTTATCGTAGTTGGGCCCGTTTTATCAAAATACCCATTTATTTTTCGTTGGGTAGCACCCGGGATCTTTAAGATGTCCTATTTCCCTTTTTTTGAGCGAGGGAAGATTTGGGAATTCGAGCCTCCACCCAAGGGTCTCTGGACTGCAGGTCCTAAAAAAGCAAACTCTGCAGTAAGCAGTGACTTTTTGACCTTGCCCCTTCTACCACCAGCTTAATTGCACTTACATTTAAATCGAGTTACTCAGAGTTTTACAGGCGGGCAGAAACCAATGTCTGCTCATTACATGCTCTAACGCCTCCCCGCTCTTTCAAGGGCCACTGTTTAGTTCCTCTCCAGCAATGAAGTCCCACTAATACTTGCCGCTAATTTTGTATGTGTAAATTGTCCTCAAGATGCAACAAATGACTCACCCAAGTATTTGGTGTTCCTCACTGCTTATTAGACTAGCCTTGCCACTGCTGTCCCTGCTGTCACTGCAGAACTGCACAACTTCGACTTCACACGTCGCACATCGCGCGTTATCCACGGAGGGTAGGAGATTTTGAAGTTGTAGTCCTGCCTCCAAACAGTGGGACTAGTAAGCAGACTCCAATTTCGCAAGTCAGCGAAGTTCAATGAGCAGAGTCTCCCCTGCACAACTGCGACTTGACAAGTTGCCTACTCTGCCCGTTCCGTGCATTATAGGAGATTTTAAAGGTGTAGTTCCGCCTCCAAACAGTGGGACTAGTAAGCAGACTCCAATTTCACCAGTCAAGTTCTATGAGCAGAGTCTCCCCTGCACAACTGCGACTGCACATGTTGCACACTGTGCGCTTTGTGCGCATTATAGGGGATTTGAAGGTGTGACCCCGCCTCCAAACAATGGGACTAGTAAGCAGACTCCAATTTCACCAGTCAGGGAAAGTTCAACAAACAGAGTCTCCCCTGCACAACTGCGACTGCACACATCTATATTATAGATTATGATATATTATTACATTGTTTTTATGAGTGAGATCAAATCAGTGTGCTGCAAAATGAGCAGAACAACATCCCTTACTAGACTCCAAAGTATATGTTTGCAATGCCTGCATTGAATCCTAACTTGACTGCATTTTCCTGGACCACAGACAAATTGTGAGAAACATTATGTGTGGGAATGACTCACAATACAAACCCTTCACAAACCCTTCTTGTCTTTGACCGATGAAAAGGTTGGTTAATAGTACGAGAAAGAGAGACAAAGAGAAAATTAACTGAGTATGACCTTGCACAATGTGTATGGGCTGTCTAATTGAAGCAATCCACACAGAATATGGGCATGTGGGAGCAGCACCGAGTGCAGGGAGCTCATGAGTGCTTGCCCCACCTGTCACATCTCATGGTAAGAACTATGTATGTATTCTGATCATGATGAATGCTCAGGTTGTAAATGAAGATGAACATGAACTTTGGATGAACTTAAAAAAATTATATTTTTCACTTTCGAGAGTTACCATCTTGGCAATGGTGCCATTCTGTGCCATTTTGAGTTCTAGAATGCAGATGCATAATCTGCTATACATCTCTTGGATGCTAAATTATAACAGTGGCTCATTTCCAGGTGTTCCAGAATGGTTGAAGTCTATATGATTTTCTGCTCTAAGAATAAGGTATCAATTTTTCCCCTTTATTTAAAGTGTCAAGCTGGATAATTACTTTGTCCACTTCAATGACATTCGCTTTGCCCAGATAATTGTTGCGGTGCCTTTAAAATGACACATTGACATACCAAGGCCTAAGCTAATTAAGCAATAAACTCAGAGCCGCAGGGGCATTACCGAGTCAGGTAAGGCCCCGGGGCCAATAGTTACAGGTCCGAGCGAAGCGACTAATAAAAAGGATGACGCGTAGTGCACTCTGAAAGATGGCTGCCGCTGAAAACAGAAGATTGCCTGCCCACACTATCACCCTGAGCTTGCCTAGGGATATGGTTTCCTGTTCTGAAGCCTGGGAGATGGCAGGCGATGCTGGCCCCTTCCAAGAGCCACCTCTAAGGGTCTTGCATTACCCTGTCTGGGTCCATTCAAGAACTAGTGCACATGAAGAAACCTCCCGCAAGGATTGAGACATTTTTGCTGGCCCTATAAGAATACAATGTGACATTATCTTATCATCCAGGAGATCACAATGCTGCAGAATACCTGTCAAGGCATCCTTCTCCTCGCAATCCAGAGTCATTGATGGAAGACAGTCTCACAGAAGAATATGTATGTCTGGTTACAGAAGCAGCTCTCCCAAAGAGACTGCCCTCATTCTGAGTCTGGCGGTAGGGGATACCGGGCACCGGTAAGGAAACCGGTGCTGGTAATCCCCTACCGCCCGATTCCGAAGTCCCGTTAGGGGACCAGGGAGCAAATAACAGGCTTGCCATTTGCGAGCCCATTATTTGCGCCCTCCCCATTCCCATTGAGCCATATAGGGGCTCAAATGGGAATGGGAAATGGCATTTTCAATAGGGATTTACTGGTCCCGCAAAGGTCGGACGACACCGGTAAATCCCCATTGAACTATACCGGTGCCGGACCCGTTATTGGTGGCAGTCATGGCGCAAATAGCGCCATGACTACCACCAACCTCGGAATGAGGGCCAATATCTGTGGAAGAAATCAGAGAAGCATCTGGGGGAAATTAGTGTGTTAAAATGGTAGAGCAGGCCATTACGAATCGTGAGTGGAAGTATGTGCTCAACCATCTGGATACATGCAGTTGAGATGCAAAGACTGCCCTTGAGCAGTTGTGGAAGGTGAAACACGAGCTGATGTATGCATTCAATGGTCTGCTGCTGTGATGCACACACATGGTTATTCCGGCCAAACTTGTGCCAAAAGTGATTGGTCTCATCCATCATGGGCACCAAGGAACTGCCAGGCTCGTATTTGCCAAAAAGTCTGGTTCCTGGGGTCGGAGGAATACGTGGATGAGTATGTTAAGGGGTGCCAGGCAGCATCTCCCAAACAGAAAGAACCTCCAATTCAGTCAATGGCCAGAAGTTACAACCCATGGGAGAAAGTACACATTGATATTGGGTCACTTTATATTAATGATTGATCAGTGGTCATGCTACCCGAAGGTAGAGTTTGGGTATTAATCAAGCTAGTTTGATGTAAGAAGTGACGTTATGGTTTGTGTCTGTTATTTTCATTGTTATGATGAAGAAGGACTCTTGTGGTGCCTTTAAGGTGAAGCCATGGCACGTTAAGGTGTCAGATAATAAAAAGGGTCACTCTGGATCCTCATGTCAGAACGAGCACGAACAGAGCCTGGTACACAGATCCACTGTGCCCTACGCAGTATTCAAGTATACAATTGTGTGAGCCGTTCTCTCTGCCACCTCCTTGACATGTCTCTTTTAATCTAGTGACAGAGGCTTGTAATTCCAAGATACCACGACCATACTTTAGATACCCATGCTCTGACCATTATGGGATGAAATCTCTAGATCACTGTTTCCTTGTAGATATCATTGGTCACGTCACAAACCGGTGGGGGATGAAAGCATGGCAGCCAGTTCAAATGCACTGATAGGGTAGCATAGCTGTGCTCTTCTGCATCCACGCGTGCCGTTTACAGCACCAGATGGATTTCACGTGTTGTCTCTAGGGTGGGCAATGCTAATATGTCACTGGCCAAGTGCTTCCACATAGCGTCATAGTCTAGCATTTAATGTCATGTAGACTTTCGTAATAAGAACGTCTTTATTTTTGAACACTTGGCTTTAGAATTGACCAATGAAGCGCAGCTGGCGTTACTCTTATCCAACTCAACTATAATATACTGGGTGGTCAATCTTGTCACCTGCATAAGGCACCTATATCTCGGAAGTTAGTGCTTATCATGCACAGCTATCACACAGGCGATTCCACTAACGTATATTATGACAATACAGTACCAAAAATGACAGGTAGGAGGCTCTCGTTTGTTTGTTAAATATGACATTCGTCATTTTCTTGTGCTGCTTCACTGAAAAACTGAATTATGTAAGTACATTTCCGGAGGTTGAATAGAAAATGAAGAGAAAACTCGAGAGGGAGATAGTGGGTGCAGCTCGAGGTAAAAATAAATAAATAAATATCTCTTCATCTATATTATGAAGCCTTGCACAGAGTGGAGTAAAAAAAAAAAAAAAAAACCTCAGCACATTATACTACAATAAAAACAGCTGCACCGTCAAAAAGGTAATTATAGAAATTAGCTTTGCATAGTGAAATAGAAGTTGGCAAGTGAACACGATGAAAATGGTGTAAAGAAAGACGAAGTTGAAACGATGGGGGTACTTACCGTGATCAATGCAGAGGAAGCAGTCAGCGTGGACTGTGTCAACAGACAGATGTAATGAGCGCAACTTGGAGTCGGGCCAGACTCACTGTGGAAAATGGGTCGGTAATTGGGATGACAAGAACATTTGTACAGGATAGACATGACATTTCAGTGAAGTCAAGTACATTTAGGACAGATGGAGCCTAATTTACAACGCGTTTTTAAATGTCTTCAATGAAATTGTGTGTTGGTTCTAGGATGCACTTTTAGAATCATTCACCTTTTCGGGGTGCATTGTGGTTGTTCCCTAAGCCTCCAAATTAGATAAAGATGAACGGGCATGCTTTCAGAGGACACAATGTTCTGGGACAAGGGTGTTATTTTTTACAAACACCGATTTTCGAACCTGTCTCACAGATAAATATTGGCTTTTCGAACAAGCACAACTTCTGTAGATGGAAAGTCACTAGATCGGGATATTTAGGGGGGTGTTCAAACACCTGAAATGTTAACACAAATATGTTTATTCATCAGTGATTTCTAAGGCACAGATTGCAGTCAATCTATTTCTTGGCAACAAGAGTTAAAGTCCAAGGGAGTGACATGGGATAAGCAGTGGAATACGTTAAATAAATGACTCAAAGTGCATCACATCCCACATTAGGCCGGGACCAGGTGGGAATCTCGGAAGGAGGGAGATGATTGGAGAGTGGGAGGCAGGGAAAGAAACACGGGAAAGCGAGGATTGGATGCAGGCTAATAATTCACAGTAACAGTCCAATTGCAAGTTAGCTAAGTAAATCTTATAGAAATATTATTTTATTGCAAACTAAGTGCTAGCATCCAACTGCATGGTGTAGGAAATTACAAATTAGGGTCAATTATGAAAACAGTTGTAATCGCAGATGGGTGACACATACATTAAGGAAATAATCATTATTGAAACACATAAATATACTATAACAATTCTCCTCAGCTCCTTAAAATTTGTAAATCAAGATGCTGACTGAATTTGGACACAACAGATCTCACACATCTTTGCAACGCTTTGCAATTTCTTTTGAGAGAAAACATCTACACAGTCTCTGAAGCCATCCACAGAAAAGCACTGTCCACCACAAATAACGTGTAGGTTGGGGAGGAAATGGATGTTTCCCAAAGGATCGAGAGGTTAAAACATGTTTATCTCGATGAACTGAGGTCATTGATTCAATAAAGCATTTATCGGGGTCTCCCTCGACCCATTCTAATGAGCAGTTTTTAAGGACCTTTCTTCAGCAATAATGACCACAGCCCTCAAACAAACTGCACAGACATCATAACTGAGAAAGCCAAAGCAAATCCTACTGACCATCCTAATTGAAGGAAAATACCTAATATTCTAAAATTGGTAAATTAATGAAACAAGTAATGATAAAATGATGGAAGCATACTGTGATATCCCTTTGTATTCTGAGTCCAAGGCAGGCTAACTTGACGTCAATGATTGAGGGTCTTAGATGGTTTGCAGATGTCAGAGCTTTGATACGGTTAAACTATCCACAGATTTTGACACTGTTGATCCAACTCTTGCTAGCATGAGTCAGACAAGTCAGACTACTCTGCTAGGTAATGGATAAAGGCCTTCTTCACAGACAGGGAGCAAGCAATATCAATTCCATCTTTCTGACCAATTGTTTTTAAGATCACATGGGGCGTCCCCAGGGACCTGCCATATCACCCACACTTTATAATGTAGTCATTTGAACTTTTATGAAGGTCTTGATTTCATTTTAAATGCAGTATTATATGCTTGGGTTATACAGTTCCTATTTTATCTAAAACCAGCATCAATGACATCAAGCTTACTGTTGCTTTACTAGAGATACATGTGCGTGCAATAGAAAATACATTCAAATGAAATGCCATAATTTAAGGATTAATACACGGGTACACCCCTTACTCCATAAACTGGAACTTTGTGAATGCTAACCAGCATCTAGATCTACATCAATGAAATCACTAAATTGAATCTCTCTGTGATGTGCCAGCAGCATTTCTTTTTTTATAAACTGTATTTATTCAGATTCACATTTTAGTCAAGCACATCAAGCACAATGAATTCCACATTCCATAAGCACAGTGTTCATACATGATTAATACAGAGTATAGAGTAATAATTCGTTTTTGCCTGATGAGGCATGCCAGGTATAAGCAAGTAGAGCAAGCCGCACCAGCAGAGACCCCTACTATGCCATTTCTCAAATTTAATGAAAAACCCCTGCCTCGCTCAGTCATTTACAAGCAAGAGTTTGCTTTCCTTTGATGCTACATCATTGGCTTGGGCGAGGACAAAGGATTGAAAAGAAGCCCAAATATCACGGGGTCTAGCAGTCACAGTGACCATACCACAATAGTCACGCTCAATGTCACAACACCAGGACTCACACGTTTGTGGCGTAGGGTTGGTCCATTTTAGAAGGATACCTCTTCATGCCTGAATCATACAAAGCAAAAGCAATTTTCTATTACATTTGGGTAAGCCTGGTAACAAACCAAACATACAGCACAATTATTCCCCCGGCACTGCATGACCCAGTATAGCAAACGTCAAAACCTCCCTATCCCAGAATGTAAAAATCTGCAGACTGGACCAAACCAGGTGTTTGAAGTTTGCAATATTTGCTTGACATCTCTGGCATTTCCTATCCTTAGTAGAATCGAAAAGCAAATTTATTTATTTTTACTTTTTGTAACACACTATCAGGCCGATTCATGGAATTAATGTGCACCAAAAATTCCAGCGCAGAGGTGCCAAAACATGCGATTCGCAGTAAAAGTGCGAAAATCGCAGTGCAACTGCGAAAAACGCAGGGAAACCAGCGCACATCGATTCATGGAAGTCCGTGCACGAGAAAAATATTGGATGTGCGCTGAAAAAGTGCGCGGTGCACGCCGGCGCACAGGACATCCAATGGCGTGCACCACGGCCGCCGCGAAATCGCACATAGCGCGGCGCACATCACAAAAGTAGGCGGAACACGGGGTATAACACTCGGAATGGGGAACAACGCGTGAAAATATGGGCGTCACAGGGGGAAGTACAGGAGGCAAGTGTGCGGAACGCCCACACGCTCGCCTACAACTCGTATTCATGGAATCGAATAGGGCAAACCAGCGCACGGGCAAAGACGCGCACAGGGCCAAACAAGTACGCCACAAGAAAGCAGGCGGTAGCGTCCCTGCACCTGAAATAAATGTGCGCCAAAATGTGCGCTAACAAAAAGCACCCATATACAGAATGATCCATACAGTGGCCCTCTAGGACAAATGAGGTGCAAAGGGGTACCGACAAACACGGACTCCCGCTGTGTGAAAAATAGCGTGTGCGTGTATTACGGGGTTCGCGGGAAGTTTCACACGCGATTGGCCTGGGCACGTGTGTACCGGGGTGCGCGGGAAGTTTCACACGCGAATTTGCAGGGTATGTGTATTTCGGGTGTGCGGCAAATTCCACACGCGAATCCAGCAGCCTATGTGTATTTCGGGGGTGCCGGGGAGTCCCACACGTGAATTGGCCGTGTGGGTCCTCCCAGCTGTTCCCTCTACACCCTCCACAGCCCCTGCAGGCGGCCCACACCACAGGGGACTACCCTGCACCCCTGCACATGTCCCGCAGGCAGCCCATCCACTATGGCCATGCGCCACAGCCAACCCAAATGTCACCTTGCACTACTGCCCACCAACGCATGTCTCCCTGCACCCCCACCCCCCAGCATCCAGGGGCACCCTCCAACAGGCCCCCACTCATGTCCCCTTGCACCCCCAGCCCTGTAAGGCACCTTCCACCAGGCCCCCACTCCTGTCCCTCTGCACCCCCACCCCCCTGCATCCAGGGGCACCCTCCACCAGGCCCCCACTCCTGTCCCCCTGCACCACCACCCCCCTGCATCCAGGGGCACCCTCCACCAGGCCCCCACTCCTGTCTCCCTGCACCCCCAGCCCCCAGCCGTGCGATTTGCCTGGGTATGTGTATTCCAAGGGTGCGCGGGTAGTCTCACACGCGATTCCATCAGGGTACGTGTATTATGGGTCCGCATGAACTTCCACACGCTATACCAGCAGGGTACGTGTATTCCAGGGGTGCGCGGGTAGTCTCACACGCGATTCCATCAGGGTACGTGTATTCTGGGTCCGCGTGAACTTCCACACGCGATACCAGCAGGGTATGTGTATTTCCGGGTGCGTGTGAAGTTCCACACTCAATTTCAGCAGGGTACATGTACTCCGGGTGCGCGGAAAATTCCACACGCGAATCCAGCAGCCTACGTGTATTTCGGGGGTGCCGGGCAGTCCCACACGTGAATTGGCCATGTGGGTCCTCCCAGCTGTTCCCTCTACACCCTCCACGGCCCCTGCAGGCGGCCCACACCACAGGGGACTACCCTGCACCCCTGCACATGTCCTGCAGGCAGCCCATCCACCATGGCCATGCCCCCCAGCCAACCCACATGTCACCTTGCACTACTGCCCACCAACGCATGTCTCCCAGCACCCCCACCCCCCAGCACTGTGGGGCACCCTCCACCAGGCCACCATTCCTGTCCCCCTGCACCCCCACCCCCCTGCATCCCGGGGCACCCTCCACAGGCCCCCACTCCTGTCACCCTGCACCCCACCCCCCAGCACTGTGGGGCACCCTCCACCAGGCCACCACTCATGTCCCCCTGCACCCCCACCCCACTGCATCCAGGGGCACCCTCCACCAGGCCCCCACTCATGTCCCCCTGCACCCCCACCCCCCAGCACTGAAGGGCACCCTCCACCAGGCCCCCACTCCTGTCCCTCTGCACCCCCACCCCCCTGCATCCAGGGGCACCCTCCAACAGGCCCCCACTCATGTCCCCCTGCTCCCTCACCCCCCAGCACTGTAGGGCACCCTCCAACAGGCCACCACTCCTGTCCCCCTGCACTCCCCCTGCATCCAAGGGCACCCTCCACCAGGCCCCCACTCCTGTCTCCCTGCACCCCCACCCCCCAGCACTGTAGGGCACCCTCCACCAGGCCACCACTCCTGTCCCCCTGCACCCCCACCCCCCTGCATCCAGGGGCACCCTCCACCAGGCCCCCACTCCTGTCCCCCTGCACCCCCACCCCCCTGCATCCAGGGGCACCCTCCACCAGGCCCCCACTCATGTCCCCTGCACCCCCACCCCCCAGCACTGTAGGGCACCCTCCACCAGGCCCCCACTCCTGTCCCCCTGCACCCCCACCTCCTTGCATCAAGGGGCACCCTCCACCAGGCCCCCACTCATGTCCCCTTGCACCCCCACCCCCCAGCACTGTAGGGCACCTTCCACCAGGCCACCACTCATGTCCCCCTGCACCCCCACCCCCCTGCATCCAGGGGCACGCTCCACCAGGCCCCCACTCCTGTCCCCCTGCATCCCCACCCCCCTGCATCCAGGGGCACCCTCCACCAGGCCCCCACTCCTGTCACCCTGCACCCCCACCCCCTGCATCCAGGGGCACCCTCCACCAGGCCCCCACTCCTGTTTCCCTGCACCCCCACCCCCCAGCCGTGCGATTTGCCTGGGTACGTGTATTCCAGGGGTGCACGGGTAGTCTCACACGCGATTCCATCAGGGTACGTGTATTATGGGTCCGCGTGAACTTCCACATGCGATACCAGCAGGGTACGTGTATTCCAGGGGTGCGCGGGTAGTCTCACATGCGATTCCATCAGGGTACGTGTATTATGGGTCCGCGTGAACTTCCACATGCGATACCAGCAGGGTACGTGTATTTTGGGGTGCGCGTGAAGTTCCACACGCAATTTCAGCAGGGTACGTGTACTCCAGGTGCGTGGAAAATTCCACACGCGAATCCAGCAGCCTACGTGTATTTCGGGGGTGCCGGGGAGTCCCACACGTGAATTGGCCGTGTGGGTCCTCCCAGCTGTTCCCTCTACACCCTCCACGGCCCCTGCAGGCGGCCCACACCACAGGGGACTACCATGCACCCCTGCACATGTCCCGCAGGCAGCCCATCCACCATGGCCATGCCCCCCAGCCAACCCACATGTCACCTTGCACTACTGCCCACCAACGCATGTCTCCCAGCACCCCCACCCTCCAGCACTGTGGGGCACCCTCCACCAGCCTACCACTCCTGTCCCCCTGCACCCCCACCCCCCTGCATCCAGGGGCACCCTCCACCAGGCCCCCACTCCTGTCCTCCTGCACCCCCACCCCCCAGCACTGTGGGGCACCCTCCAACAGGCCCCCACTCATGTCCCCCTGCACCCCCACCCCCCTGCATCCTGGGGCACCCTCCACCAGACTCCCACTCATGTCCCCCTGCACCCCCACCCCCCAGCACTGTAGGGCACCCTCCACCAGGCCCCCACTCTTGTCCCCCTGCAGCCCCACTCCCCTGCATCCAGGGACACCCTCCACCAGGCCCCCACTCATGTCCCCCTGCACCCCACCCCCCTGCATCCAGGGGCACCCTCCACCAGGCCACCACTCATGTCCCCCTGCACCCCCACCCCCCAGAACTGTAGGGCACCCTCCACCAGGCCCCCACTCCTGTCCCCCTGCACCCCCACCCCACTGCATCCAGGGGCACCCTCCACCAGGCCACCACTCATGTCCCCCTGCACCCCCACCCCCCAGAACTGTAGGGCACCCTCCACCAGTCCCCCACTCCTGTCCCCCTGCACCCCCACCCCACTGCATCCAGGGGCACCCTCCACCAGGCCCCCACTCCTGTCCCCCTGCTCCCCCACCCCCCTGCATCCAGGGGCACCCTCCACCAGGCCCCCACTCATGTCCCCCTGCACCCCCACCCCCCAGCACTGTAGGGCACCCTCCATCAGGCCCCCACTCCTGTCCCCCTGCACCCCCACCCCCTGCATACCGGGGCACCCTCCACCAGGCCCCCACTCCTGTCTCCCTGCACCCCCACCCCCCAGCACTGTAGGGCACCCTCCACCAGGCCACCACTCCTGTCCCCCTGCACCCCCACCCCTCTGCATCCAGGGGCACCGTCCACCAGGCCCCCACTCCGGACCCCTGCACCCCCACACCCCTGCATCCAGGGGCACCCTCCACCAGGCCCCCACTCATGTCCCCCTGCACCCTCATCCCCCAGCACTGTAGGGAACTCTCCACCAGGCCCCCACTCATGCCCCCCTGCTCCCCCACCCCCCAGCACTGTAGTGCACCCTCCACCAGGCCCCCACTCCTGTCCCCCTGCACCCCCACCCCCCTGCATCCAGGGGCACCCTCCACCAGGCCCCCACTCATGTCCCCCTGCTCCCCCACCCCCCAGCACTGTAGGGCACCCTCCACCAGGCCCCCACTCCTGTCCCCCTGCACCCCCACCCCCCTGCATCCAGGGGCACCCTCCACCAGGCCACCACTCCTGTCCCCCTGCACGCCCACCCCCTGCATCCAGGGGCACCCTCCACCAGGCCCCCACTCCTGTCCCCGTGCACCCCCACCCCCCAGCACTGTAGGGCACCCTCCACCAGGCCCCCACTCCTGTCTCCCAGCACCCCCGCCCCCCAGCACTGGAGGGCACCATCCACCAGGCCACCACTCCTGTCCCCCTGCACCCCCACCCCCCTGCATCCAGGGGCACCCTCCACCAGGCCCCCACTCCTGTCCCCCTGCACCCCCACCCCCCAGCACTGTGGGGCACACTCCACCAGGCCCCCACTCATGTCCCCCTGCACCCCCACCCCCAGCACTGTAGGGCACCCTCCACCAGGCCCCCACTCCTGTCCCTCTGCACCCCCACCCCCTGCATCCAGGGGCACCCTCCAACAGGCCACCACTCCTGTCCCCCTGCCCCCTCACCCCCTGCATCCAGGGGCACCCTCCACCAGGCCCCCACTCCTGTCTCCCTGCACCCCCACCCCCCAGCCATGCAATTTCCCTGGGTACGTGTATTCCAGGGGTGCGCGGGAAGTCTCACACGCGATTCCATCAGGGTATGTGTATTATGGGTCCGCGTGAACTTCCACACGCGATACCAGCAGGGTACGTGTATTTCGGGGTGCGCGGGAAGTTCCACACGCAAATTTGCAGGGTAAGTGTATTTCGGTGTGCGCGTGAAGTTCCACACGCGACTGGGCCTGTGAGAGTGGGGTACGTGTATTCCAGGGGTGGGCGGGATTATTTACTTGTGAATGGGCCTGGGAGAGCGTGTTACGTGTATTCCTGGGGTGGGCGGGAAGATTTACATGGTCGCCTACAACGCGCCAAAAAATAAAAGGTCCAATCCTGAAACACATACGCCAGCATGAAGCAGGCGCACGTCCTGCGCAGCATAAAAGAGTGCGCAAACAACAAATAAGCTCAGACGCCAGGATGAATATACCGTTCTTAGCAGCAGTGGCCGTGGGATACCTCAGGAGGAGAAGGATAGTCAGGGCCAGAATCTTCACACCCAGAACCAGCCTATTTGGTATGCCTGATGACCAGGTGTATGGGAGGTACAGGTTTCCACCACACATAATACTCGACCTGGTCAGTGAGTGGGAAGATGACCTCACATCACCCACCCTGTGCTCTCAAGCACTCAGCCCCCTGGAGAAGGTCCTCAATGTACTGCACTTCTTGGCTACCGGATCATTTCAGCGGACAAGTGCCATAGTAGGGGGGTGTCACAGGCCACGCAGTCACGATGCCTACACCAGGTGTTGGCCATCATCACTGCACGCCCATCAGTCCGCAGGCACATATACCTGCCCAAAACACCTGCAGAAAGGCAGGCTGTCAGCCAGGATTTCTACAGGGTGGCACAATTCCCCAAAGTGCTAGGTGCCATTGATTGCACCCATGTGGCTCTACGTCCCCCCAGGGCATCTGAGCACATCTATAGA
Organism: Ambystoma mexicanum; assembly: GCF_040938575.1. Taxonomy (NCBI): domain Eukaryota; kingdom Metazoa; phylum Chordata; class Amphibia; order Caudata; family Ambystomatidae; genus Ambystoma; species Ambystoma mexicanum. The sequence goes on from NC_090937.1 coordinate 1,142,457,791, forward strand.
AAACGCAAGCACTGGCATTCCATCAACGTCCAGGTAGTATGTAATGCTAAGGGAATCATCACCTCAGTATATGCCAACTATCCAGGGTCCACCCACGACAGCTTCATTTACAGGATGTCAACCCTAAACCGGGACATGGAAGCTGGGCGGCATGGCGATGCATGGCTGCTTGGTGAGTAGAAATGCCACAGCACACGCATGCATGACAGATACAGAGTAATGCCAATACCCCACTAATGATCCCCATCACCACCTCCCCAGGGGACAGTGCCTACCCTCTGAGCACACACATGATGACGCCAATTCGGAACCCCATCACGCCTCCCGAGGTAAGATACAACACAGCCCATATTGCAACACGGGGCATAGTGGAGCGCACATTCGGACTGCTCAAGTCACGCTTTCGCTCCCTTTACCGTTTTGGTGGGCAGCTGTTATACGCTCCCCCAGTAGTGTGCAGGATCATAGTGGCAGCATGTGTCCTGCACAATGTTGCAACACGCCGGGACCTGGCTGTGGACATGGTGGTGCCCCCACATCCCCAACCACATGCACGCCCGCTGCGCATGGGAGGGGAAAGGGCACGGGGTGAGGCAGCCCGTACGCAGCTGGTGGCTAATTACTTCACATAGAAAGCACACCCCTGTGGAGTACACACAGCCCTGACACATACCATCTGACAATTAATGATGACTCAATCTGACAATTCTGATGAATTTAGGGACAGTCAAAGTGTCAGAAGCATAGCATCCTGAGATTGTTCACCTGGAAGTGTCACAATGTGTGCATCCCTACCTACACAAACACCACCAATGCAGTGTCATCAAAAGACACACTTCCATGCAGCAAAAATGAATACCCACTTGCAAAATACAACATGAGAACAGTGCCATGTCACCCAACCCCTCCCCGGCACGGCCACACAACACACCATGGCATGTCATGCAATGTGAGAGCAAATAAATTAATCCCCACAAAATGCCCCAAGTGTCACCAACTACAGTGTCCCTAATGGAAACTGGCCACACATGAAATGCTCACAGTAATGCAGGACCAACAACACACATTACCAAATACTTACCAATAATACCAATCACCTACACAACCTCCAACCTACCATAAACATGACAGTACGGACTTACAAAATTTGAAGCCACACTACCTGATAATGCCAGCACTTCGAACACTTCCAAGTATACAGTGTTAGTGCCACGCAAGAGTGTAGGTGCACTGCTTACAACATGGACTCCAGTTCCAAAGTAGACCGCCTTGTGAAGACATGAGAAATGGACCTGCAAATTCGGAGGATGAGATGGATGCAGAGGCACATATCAATACACCATGCAGTGTACAATACAACCACAATATGCACTAGGAATGCATACACAGTATTGACTACAGACTGCCCACACATCATATGGGAGTCCAATGTCACCATGTAAGTCAATGTCACTTGGGCTCACCCTTTGCAAGCCCATGGAAACGGGAAGCAGGAGGGGTGTGTGTCACACAAACCCAAGCATCTGACCCAAATTCAGGACAAGCCTGCATGTGCCCAGCCACAATACAGCGTATGCCCACGGGAGCCACAAGGCAACACACTCAACACACTGTCAAAAAAATCAAGATTAAAAAAAAAAAAAAAAACAAAACAAAAATGGCCATGAATGGGCCCAGGGGCATCGGGGAGGCCACCCAGGAGGTCCGAGGATAGGGTGCACACCAAAACCCACCTGTGTGGGTCTTGCAAAAAAAACACCTCCATGGGCTCATGGCTTGCACGGCTACCCTATTGTGGAAGAATCGCTGCTGTCGCTCACCTCACCCTCTGCAGCTGCATCAGGAGGTGGTGGCACTATGGGAGGCAGCCCACGCAAAGCCCTAGTCTGGTCCTCCATGGCAGCAAGCATGCAGGTGTGGAAGGTCTGGCTCTGGAGGATAATTGTGCATAGGTCCCCATGCAACAACTCATGGGATGCCCGGACCTCCGCCCTAGTTGCCTGCATCTCAGCTGAGAGCGTACGTGTGAGCCGCTCCAGCTGCTGTTCTGTCCTCATGTTAGCTGAAGCCTCAAGCTCAACCAGAGTTGCCCTGAGCTGACGGAGTTCCACCCTCAGGGCTTCCCTGTGGCCCTGGGACTCAATAGAAATGGCTTCCCGCAGAGACTCCAGTGCCGCCCGCCTGTCCCTGTTGGACGCCAACATGTCCTCCCTGTGTGACTGGCTAATGGAGTCTGTTGCCTGCTGTAGTTGTTCAATTAGCCTTTCTTGGGGGACAATGGAAGTGGCCACCCTATCCATGGCCTGAGCCATCATCTCAGTTGATGCTGCCTGTTGGTTTGCCATACCGCATATGGATTGCTCCCATGCGGTATTGCCAGGTGCGTATGGCCACCGCGTTGGCGGGCACCACACCTGTCTGGGGCAAGGCGAACTGCGCCTTGCTGTGCCGGCACTGCCTGAGGTTGCAGGACTGCATTCCCCCTCTGATCTGCTGGCCCAGGAACAGGATCAGATGTAGCGGAGTGTGACCCTGCATCCACCAAAGGCGGACCTACCAACACTGACATCCCCATTGAGGGTTCTACCCCTGGTGCAGGTGGGTTGGACAGTACAGAATCCCTCCCAGAAACACTTACCTGCGACGGCACATAGGTCTCATCATCCGAATCAACACCTGAATAGAGCTTGGGGGAGGTGCACCCAGAGACACCCCTTGAGATGATGGCCTGCAGCAAGTGTGGGTTCTCACCCACCACCACACCATGTCCCTCACTGGTGTCCGGTCGGGCCTGAGACCCCTCCTGGGTCTGCACCATCTCCACAACCCCAGCAGTATCAAGGGCGCCATCCCCTGCAAAGACATGAAAGAAAACAAATGGGAACAGGCATTAGCAACATGGAACACAATTAGGGCTGAGAAGCAACAGAAACAGTACTTCATTGACACATGTACCACATGACTATAACCCTCCCATGCATGCACTGTCACTGCGTATGAAGGGGAGGCAAATGGCACACATTGATGACACCAAGATGGAAGACCAACAAATTTGCTGCATGCTGCCTAGCAGTGCCATCACACATTGGCCTGTGATTGGCATGTCCAATACACATACATGACACATGCCATCACACAGATGGCATGTACCCTAGCTATGTCACACATGTGACAATAGGACTGAGAAATGCCTAGTGAAAGTGGTCGAATGCAGACAATCAGCCTGAATGAACACATAATAACATGCAACTATGTTGTGGCAAGATGACAATTCAAGGGCAACTGGCGTGAGGTTGGGCTGAATGTCTACTGTTGCCAGAAGGGATACTGCAACACCCAAATCCTGGTGCGCAGAATGTGTTGGATGAAGCACATGGGTGACCCAAACCACTCAGGCACACACCCCCTCACCTGGCACTCAATCAGAAGCACTCACACACACCATGCACATGGATGACACACACATGCATGTGCACTCACCGGACAATGCCTCGTAATCTGGCAGGTCTCCCACGCCTTGGATCTGTTCCTCCGTGACGTAGGTCCTAGCAACATACTCATGTGGAGTGAGTTCTATGTCCTCTGCCGGAGACCCACCTCCAGTCACTAGAGTTGCGGCATGACTTGAGGCCAGCTTTTTCTTTGCCCTGCGCTTAAGGTCATTCCAGCGCTTGTAGCAATCATTAGCTGTGCGCCTCACGAATCCAAGGGCACTTATGAGTTCCGCAATGGTCTGCCAGTGCGCCTGACATTGTGCAGGTGTGGTCTTGCATCCTGCAGTAATCACCATTTCGCTGTCATGTGCAGACACATACTCCACAAGTGCATCAAGTTCGACCTGATTGAAGCTGGGCTTTCTTGGTGGGCCGGACTGTGTAGCCGTGTCTGGGGCATCAGCCTGTACTGGACGAGCACTCTTCCTCTTCCGCTTGGAAGGTGGTGGTGATACTGAGTGTCCTACGCCGCTCTGGACACTAGGGGCAGGAGCCCCGGTGGACTGTGGACTAGGAGTGTGGGAATGAACACTCGCCATGGAACTTGGTGCAGGCATTAGCTGAAGTGTGATGTAGTCAGGGGGAACGTCAGCAGGATGGACTAGGTCGACACTGTCCTGGCTGGGACACTCAGAGCTGGGGTGGATGGAGCCGCAGCTGCCCCTGCAGCCTCCCCACCCTGCCTACTCCGGGCAGCAGATGACATAGCTGCCCCTGAAGCACGTGGGCTGGTGACACCAAAGTGCACCGCCACACTTGGCCTAGACCTGCTGACCTGGAAGTCAGCCATGGAGTCACCAAGTGCCAGGTCTGGTGCCAAAATGGGCTGGTCAAACAAGGGCTGAGCAGGGATGGTGTCAGCCACGTTACCCTCAACCAGGGGGGGCATGGGTGTCCCTGACTGGTCACCCATACATGGGGGCTATGGGCACCCTGCAAGTCCTGGCCACGTCCCCTACCATATCCACCACAGCCACCTCTTGTGGCTCGCCCACCTTTGCCACCCTTACCGCGTGCTCGCCTCCCAACCATGGCACTGATGTTGTTGTGCGTATGGGAGTTGCAGTAAACTATTGTCCTGGGCAATTGGGGGTCAAAGGGGTAGGGTACTAGATGGAATTCGTACCCTAGTGCTCTAGCAAGGTTGTATGTAACCCCTGGGGGAAGATGACGGGTCACGCAACGCACAGGCACCCCGAAAAAGGGAGATAATGTGCATGCAACCCCTTCTAGACCAGGTGCGTGGAAAAAAAAACCTGCACTATGCTGTGGCACCCAGAAACACAAAAATGAACGTATGCATGTCACACGCAGCCTAGACTGACCTCTGAAGGGGTAGGCAACACACGGGGCAAGCACAGATGTCAAATACGTGCGCGACTCACCGTCTGCCAGGAAAAATCGCGTGAAAAATACACGCATGTGCGCGTTGGCAACACCCCCGCCAAAAGAAGAATTGTACGCTGTCTGAGGAGACAGGACAACAGGAGAAGTGATTGCTGTTTGAGGAAACAGGCCCAGGAAAAAGACAAGAAGACAAAAAGCTGTCAGAGGTAACAGGGAGTACGAACTTGGAACGCTGTGAAGTAAATTGCGGGTGAACCGACAAGAAGTACAGATTTCACCCACTCGCTCTCCACGAAAAGCACGTACAAGGAAATGGCATTCTACACGTACCTTTTAAACATGCCCACACGTCCAGCGTCACTTCCGCGTGTACGCGCTAAGGCCCCATCCTCCAATTACACGAGCTGACACTCTGACGTGCAGTCATTGGAGTGTAACATGCACCCGTGTACAGGAAAACGCCCGCGCACGCACGTCACAGACGCGCATACGCGCTGGTGGCCTTTGGGCCAATGAATTCACTTACGTGCGCTGATGCACTTATGCGCTATGGCCCTTTCCTCGAATTACACGCAGACGTGCTGGATTTTCACGTGCCAAATCACTCCGTATCAAGCTGGCCATGCGTAAGCACACGGAAGACCATGCTCCTGCCCAGAAGGCCGAATTACTGCCCCCCAGAGCCCCAAGCACGCTCCCACCTGCCATCTGCTGCTGCCTGATTGCCTGCTGCCCACGTGCCCTGCCATTTGCTGCCTTCACATCAGCCAGGGGTGCTGTTGCTGTGAACACTCCTGCTGGAACCGAAGACTCCCGACTGGGATTCCATCGCTCCACAGCCCAGCCCCAGGACCCAGTTGCCCACCGACTCCTGCCTCTGGGGTTGTCATGTCGGGCACTGCAACATCTGGCACCACTGACAACCCCCGGCCAGAGAGGCAGAGGGGCACCAGCTTCACTGCCACCGAAGTTGGTGTCCTGGTGGAGCAAGTCCTGGGGTAGTATGATGCCCTCTTCGGAAGTTTGAGCGCCGACAAGGAAGGACAGACTCGGATCTGGACGGACATCGTGACTGCCATCAACGCGGAGGGGGTGGCAGTCCGTGACTTCCAACATGTCAAGAAGCGCTGGGAGGACTTCAGGTCCAGGACCCTCAACAAGGCCCGGTGCCACTTGAAGGCAGCGGATGCTAAGGGGCGCCGGGGCCACTTGTCGGACGATCAGATGAGGGTCCTGGAACGCATATCCCCAGCGCTCCACATCCAGGTCCTTGAGAGGCAGACCCGTCTGGAGTCGAGCGGTAAGTGTACATGCATCATGATTGTAAACTGTGCGTGTGGTGATGTGCCAGTAGTGTGCAGGTTGCACATGTGTTTGTATGGGGCCAAGTATGGGTGGGGCTGTACAGGGCCGTGAGGCTAACACATGCGAGGGCTGTCATGTGTGAGACATGGATGGTGCTTGTGTGTGTAGGCTTGCATGCCAAATGCAGTTGTGTGGGCACACATGTTTGGATGAATGTGTATGTAAGTAGGCATGTTCGTGATGTCACACATGGATGTTGTTTTCAGCTGCATGTATCAGCACTGTGTACATGTGCATGTGTGTGTATTTGACAAGGGTGCAATAGTGATGCAACATGGATGCATGTGACAGCGGGATGTGGAAGCCTGATTGGCAGATGTGACATGGATGCCGATCTGAACACTGAGACAGTTGGAAGAGGTGTACACATGCATGCAAGTGTGGTGGTGTTTGTACATGTGTAGTGCACTCCCTGTGTTGCATGTGATGTCTGGCTCACCTTTGCCTGCTCATGCTGTTGTATGTGTATGGTTGGTGCTGGCAGTTGCGATATGGCTGTGGTATGGCTCATGTGTGCAAGTTGAAATGACATGTGTGTTGGCGATTGTGATGCCATGTCTGAGGTTTGCCAATGCCACTCATGTACAACTGTCATGCGTGTATGTGTCCATTGTACAGTGCCCTGATGCCTGTGTTTTATTTCTCCCTGTCTGCAGTGTCAACCGGAGACGCAAGGCCCGGCTCCCCTCCCAGGTTGTGATCTCGTTGGGGAGTGAGGAGTCCGGTGCCGCGTCCCAGGCCGCAGCTGCCGGGGGGAGGTCCAAGAGGCAGAGGTCGGAGTTGGACTCCTCGGCAGCAGAAGGGGCAGCTGGGACACCACAGGGCCCAACGGGGGAAGATGGCACGGAGTCATCCAGGTTGGTGGGCGGTTTGGTAGAGGAGGAGGACGTTGTGCAAGCAACAGACACGGGGTCTGGAGTTGGGGATTCCACTTGTGCTAGTGGTGCAGTGCAGGACCAGGGACAGGAGGCAGCACAGGCGGCCGCGGAGGTGCCTGTGTGCAATCCTGTCCCTGATCCTGTCACTGCATCATCTTGCACCAGCAGGGATGCCTACGTCCAGACCTGTTTTCAGGCAGGGGATGAGCTCACAACAACTGGCCTTCCTCTGCCTGCGGACGTGGCTATCCGGGTCCGGGTTGAGCCTGTCCTGACTGGTGTGGCGTTGCGTCAACGGGCCATGCGAGGTGACCTGCAGTCTTTTCATGAGGAGACTGCACGTCATCTGGAATGGCTCGTTGACCGCGTCGGCCTACTGGGAAAGGTCACCCAGGCCGGATTCCTCCGTTTGATGGGGCTTGCTCAGACCCCCTCCTCAACTGAACCCCCTATGCGCCAGTCGTCCTCCGTGCCATCTTCCCACCGATTAGTCACCTGGGTGCCCTGTGGAGCTGCCTCTGACGGTGCGGCCAGGCTGGTGGAGGAGGCATCCCTGCCACAGTCGGGTGTCGGACGTCCAGCAGGGGTGGCCACATCAACGACTGCACCCCAGCCGGTGGAGGATGTGCAGGCAGCAGGAGCCAGGGCACGGGCACAGGCACAGAAGCAGCAGCAACGAGGTGGGAGCCATGATGGCTCGGGGCCTTCGACATCAGAGGGGCAGGCATCGGCCAGAGGGCAGGAGGACCCAGGACGGGAAGTGTCTTCCGTGTGGCAGCGGTTGGGCCATGCCATAGATGCAGAGCGGCAGCGGGCGGAAGAGGCACGGCTCATGATGGTCAGGGCGGAGAACTCCATGTGGAGGGCCCTGAGGCAGGCCGAGTGCCTCGAGGCAATCCGCAGGGAGTTGGAGGTGAACATGTCGACGGCCCTCCGGACCCTCGGGGCCATGGAGGAGGACCGCCTCTGGGACATTGAGCAGGAGTTCGATGATGCCCTGGCCCGGAACATCCCGAAGTGAGCCGTCGGACTGGCCCACTGCCCTTGTAAATAGTTCTGTAGTTAGTGTTAGGTTTCCTTTGGTTTTGCATTTTTTGGGACCTTTTGGACAATGGGCCACATTTTTGCATATAGTTTTTTTTTATTAGGTAGTGTTATTAGATAGGTTTAATTTCTTCTGTTGGGATCATGGACCCTGGATTGTTTATCTGTATATAGTTGACTGTTGGATTTTCTATTTTGTTTTAATGATTTACCCATGGAGCAATGGTTTTCGATTTTAATTTTCCATTGGATTTACTTTTGTGAACTGTGACTTTCGACACCTTTCCTTTGGATTATGATTTGTGGTTTTACATTATTTTATGGACATGCTGCTTTCTTTTTTTTAAGTCCCATTTTCGTTTGTTTATTTTTGATTCAATTTATGTTGCTTTTAATACATATTTTTTCTTCAAACTTCAATGTGTAGTATCATCTCATTGGTTTCATGCATATCATGCTATGGGTTTTGACATTCACTGACACCCATTGTGTGTATGTGAGGGACATGTGTTCATTTACAAACTTGCCATTGGGGTTGTATCATGTAATTGCCATTTCTAAGTGGGTGGATGCAATACTCGGGTGGGTGTTTGGCATTTGGAGGCTGCCCATAAGGCCCAGGGATCTAGATTGTGATGACATGTTGGCTGGGGGACATGTGTGGGGGCCTGCTGGCAGGTGCCCCTGACTGGTGGGGGTAGGGGTGCAGGGGGACATGAGTGGGGGCCTGGTGGAGGGTGGCCCACAGTGCTGGGGGGTGGGGGTGCAGGGGGACATGAGTTGGACATGAGTGGGGGCCTGGTGGAGGGTGGCCCACAGTGCTGGGGGGTGGGGGTGCAGGGGGACATGAGTTGGACATGAGTGGGGGCCTGGTGGAGGGTGCCCCACAGTGCTGGGGGGTGGGGGTGTAGGGGGACATGAGTGGGGGCCTGGTGGAGGGTGGCCCACAGTGCTGGGGGGTGAGGGTTCAGGGGGACATGAGTTGGACATGAGTGGGGGCCTGGTGGAGGGTGCCCCACAGTGCTGGGGGGTGGGGGTGCAGGAGGACATGAGTTGGACATGAGTGGGGGCCTGGTGGAGGGTGCCCCACAGTGCTGGGGTGTGGGGGTGCAGGGGGACATGAGTTCGACATGAGTGGGGGCCTGGTGGAGGGTGCCCCACAGTACTGTGGGGTGGGGGTGCTGGGAGACATGAGTGGGGGCCTGGTGGAGGGTGGCCCACAGTGCTGGGGGGTGGGGGTGCTGGGAGACATGAGTGGGGGCCTGGTGGAGGGTGCCCAACAGTGCTGGTGGGTGGGGGTGCTGGGAGACATGAGTCGGGGCCTGGTGGAGGGTGGCGCACAGTGCTGGGGGTGGGGGTGCTGGGAGACATGGGTTGGGCATGAGTGGGGGCCTGGTGGAGGGTGCCCCACAGTGCTGGGGGGTGGGGTGCAGGGGGACATTAGTTGGACATGAGTGGGGGCCTGGTGGAGGGTGCCCCACAGTGCTGTGGGTGGGGGTGCAGGGGGACATGAGTTGGACATGAGTGGGGGCCTGGTGGAGGGTGCCCCACAGTGCTGGGGGGTGGGGGTGCTGGGAGACATGAGTGGGGGCCTGGTGGAGGGTACCCACAGTGCTGGGGGGTGGGGGTGCTGGGAGACATGAGTGGGGGCCTGGTGGAGGGTGCCCCACAGTGCTGGGGGGTGGGGGTGCAGGGGGACATGAGTTGGACATGAGTGGGGGCCTGGTGGAGGGTGGCCCACAGTGCTGGGGGTGAGGGTGCAGGGGGACATGAGTAGGGGCCTGGTGGAGGGTGACCCACAGTGCTGGGGGGTGGGGGTGCAGGGTGACATGAGTGGGGGCCTGGTGGAGGGTGCCCCCAGTGCTGGGGGGTGGGGGTGCAGGGGGACATGAGTAGGGGCCTGGTGGAGGGTGACCCACAGTGCTGGGGGGTGGGGGTGCAGGGTGACATGAGTGGGGGCCTGGTGGAGGGTTCTATGAATTACCCTGTATATCGCCCGTAGGCCTCAAAGCGCACAAGGAAACACACAGGACCCAACAACAAAAAATGTGCTAAGGCAGGAAAGAGAATGTGCCTTCCTGAGATGAAGGGGTAACGTATACCAGGCCACGGGAGCTTGAACATTGAGGATGGAGCAGACAAATCTGGTGAGTTTAAATCTCAGCTGTACAAGTTTTGTAGGATCAGAAGAATGGAGAGAGGGTCCATGCACAAAAGGAGTGAGCTGATCAATTATGTATTGCAGGGCATCCTTATTACAACATTTATAGGTTAATGACAAGATCTTATGAGTGAACCGATGTATGACAGGTAGCCAATGAAGCTCCCATCTGGCCTCAGTAACATGATCTCTTTTGAAAAGGCCAAAGACAGATCTGTCAGTGAAATTGTGTGCGACTTGGAGCATGTTCAAATTATCTTAGGGGGTTCCTGCTAGGAAGCTGTTGCTCTAATCAAGACGAGAATTAATCAAGGCTATGGCCAGGAAAGTTCTGTTTTTTAGCGAGATGTAGGGATGAATATAATTTAACAATTTGGTAGTATAGCCACAGAATGCTCTCACCTGGCCCACATGAGGCTTCAAGGACAACTCTGCATCAAAAGTGATGCCAAGTACTTAGATACTTTATTTTTATTGCCGGCTATGATGCCACTTTCATAGTCTGGGCCATGTTTTTAGATTTTGTTACATGATGCTATGATTAGAGGTTCTGTCTTATCAGCATTCATGCTAGAGAATTGATCACCATCCACCCTGAATGGCTTGATAGATTGAGTTGACAGACAGAGTATCTTCGGTATAACAACCAGACAACTCAATTATGAGCTGGGTATCATCAGCATAGTTGGTATATTGGAAACCCAGGTCATCAAGAAGTGCAAGGAGGGGCATGATGTATATATTAAACAATCTGGGTGAGATACAAAATCCCTGAGGTACTCCACAGGTGACAGGTGTGGGAGTAGAGCTCGGATTGTCTAAGGCCACTCTAGCATTTCCAGGTCCTAAATAGGAACTATTCCATTTGGATGCAGCATGAGAACAGTGTACCTGTTCTATCAATCTGGTGATAAGAAGAGAATGCTCCGCTATGTCGAAAGTGGCAGATAAGTCAAGCAACATGAGTAGTGCTGGCTTGCCACGATCTACAATACTAGATTTCAGGTCGAAAAGCTTGGTCTCCGTCCCATGTTTCGACCTAAATACAGACGGTTTTAGGTTCAAAATATTATTACTTTCTAAAAAAAATTGCAATTGACAATTTTGTGTTATACAGTTTGTTACAAACGTTTAAAAAACAGACAAAGAAAGAACAAGTGAAAATAAAATAGCACAACAGTTGTGCAGCAAGCAAGTGGTTTGTTTGATCGAGTTCCAGTCACTTGAAACGATAGGCAGCTTTTGATTTATGCTTTGATTTAGTTTGAATTTCAACGTTTGGACAATTAGTGTATCAGCGATGTCATAGTACGGGCAACTCTTTCCAAGGCCTTAGGAGCTGCTTTAAAACTCAGTGGTTGTGTTAATGCTCATCATCGATGCAGGTAGCAGGTCCTTCGATCTGTAGTCATGTCATTATTTTTTGCAAAAAGAAAATCAGGGCAAATGTTAGTTTGTTGTTTGAGCCCTCAAAAATGGCAGACCACCATTGTTCACTACACCAAGTAGATCGTTTCTCAATTTCTGTGCCCAATAATGACATCCGTAAGTCCCGTAAGGAGGGGCAAGATAGCACCAAGTGTTTCAAATTTTCTTCTGTCAGGTTACAGAGTCTACAGATGGTATCGTTCCCCACAGTTTTGTTTCTTAGATTTAGAATTTCTTTGGTTTCCAGTTGATTTAATCTAAATCTCAAGAAGACATTGCGCATGCTTTTGTTTGGAAATTTAGCCAAAAATTTGGCAATATGCTTTGGCTTCAGGAGGAAAAAGCTGCATACATTTATGCAGACCTCTTTGTTGTATTGTTTCAAACCAATCCCATTGCCATAATTTTTCTTTACTTCGTTCGGGTTGGCCCATAAGTTTTCCTTTGTTGTATTTAACGTTTGTATAATTTCCATACAGTTCTTCTCCCACATACCTTGAATTGATCGATCGTCTTTATCGTGTTTTTTTTCAGTATCTTGAACTGAGGTATATTATCCATGCCATACACTTTTCTATATAAGGAAAGTGAATTCCATATGATTTTGGCTGTTACTGACGTCAATCCAAGCTTGAATCTAATACACGCCATTGGGGTTCCATTTCGCAAGTGTAGGTTTTTTTTCCAGAACATGTATTCGCATGCTTCCCGAACCTTATAAGAGCATCCAAACATAACCACTGCTCCATGGATCAGCGCAGGGACAGCCTTGGTCTTATAGAAATTGAGGACTGGTTTTAGACTAAATTTCCTGTATTTGTTATTTATTATTGCGCCCTGTGAGGTGAGATTTTTACTTTTAGATTAAATAGCTCTTTCCAATGGAGCGTCGTTAATGCTGGTGCTTATCATCACACCAAGGTATCTTGTCTGGTTCACTCGCTTCACATTCTCACCACCAATTTTCAGTTGGATTTTATTTTCCTGTATTCTTTTTTGTCCACATAAATTCTTCATGACTAGAATCTCAGTTTTTAAGATTTTCATTTCAAGACCGTTCTTGTCAATGAATTCTTGCAAGGCAGTACATTTTCGTTGGAGTCCTATCGGGGTGAGATCTGCGAGAACAATGTCATCGACCTATAACATCCGATCAATCATATTTCCGTGAATTTTCGGAGGGAATGAGTTAACTTCTCTCAGGGTGTTGCCCACCTCTGATATGAAGAAGTTAAACAGGATCTCACCAAGAGGGCAGCCCTGTTTCCCGGCCTCGCTCTGTTGTTATCGATTTAGACAGAGTACCATTACGATCAAGGCAGATTTTTATGTTGGTGTTAGAATATAATTCTCTTATTGCACAAATGAGTTCTTCGGGGCAATTTTGCTCTCTTAGTTTCTTCCACAGGAGATTACGATCTGCAGCATCAAAGGCATGGGCTAGGTCCACAAATGCTAGATAGATGGGTTTCCTTTTTTGATTGCCTCCATTTTGAATATATTGATTGTCAATAAGTTCAAGTTGCATCCAACACCCTTTATGAACCTGTTTTGTCTAACGTTGTAACAACCTGACTCCTTGATCCCGGCTGTCAGTTGTATTTGGAGCTGGGTCGCAAAGATCTTTCTGACTACGTCAATAACGCAATCGGTCTGTAGTTTTTCGGCTCAGACTGCGTTCTTTTTTTAAAGATAGGAATGATTACTGCAGTTTTCCAAGAAGTCGGTATTTTCTTCTCACTGAGTACGATGTTAAACAGAGCTTCACAGAAGACTGACCACTCATCAGGGTTCTGTTTCAGTATATGGTTTGTCAGCCCATCCGGGCCAGAGGCCCTCGAAGAATTTAGTCATTTGATGTTATCAGAAATGTCTTGTCGTGTAATATTGATGTTCCAAGCAGCAGCAACATCAAAGTTTTCTTTTGCATGTACACCATGTTTTTTAAATAGATCCATGTAATGTGCGATCCATTGTGTTTTGCTGACCATGACGCTGGTTATAGCTTGTTGTTGTATTTCTGTGTTGTTTATTATGGTCCAGAAATCTTTAGAGGTTTTATTCGACATGCTTTGTTGCATGACCGCAGCCTCTTTTTGGTGCATGATCGCTTTATGAGATTTTATCCAGTTGTAGTAGTTGTTTCTTAGTTTCTTCATCTCTTCTTTGTTGGAACTGTTTTTCTGAGATTTCACAAGTCGCATGTTTCTAGTTAGCTCGCGTTTCTTGGTTGCAATTTCCATGTCGAAGCTATGCAATGGTCTGAAGTGAGTCTTACGCTTGTTTTTGCAAGATTCTTTGTATTGCTCTAGCAATGGAATATAGTTCACGTCGTAATTTTCTTCGACACTCTGTAATCTTAGAGTTTTTTTGCCATTTAGCCTCAGTCGGTTCCGGCCAGGTTCTACTTCAACGGCATATGCAAAAATGTCTTTGTTGTTTGAATACGTGGGAGTTCTTATCACAATACTGACCAAGTTGTGGTCATTCTGTGTCATTTCAATTACTTTTAGTTCTATTGTAATATCTGCAATCCCACTTGAGGTAAAGAAGTAATCCAGCACAGAATGCTGCTTATCTCGAATCCAAGTTGGTTTTGGGGGAATGTCACCATGGATGGTCCCATTGAGTCTTAAGTTTCTCATGCATATTTCCCTTTGCCAATGAGCTGCAATCATCTCTAGATTGCCTTTTTTATTTTTTTGATTCCATTTATTGGGGCCATTTCTTTTGGGAGTCATGTTCACGAAGTCCACATTCCAATCACCACATAAAATGATATTTGGTCTATCGATCGTTGACATTATGTCGTCGATGATCTCACATAGCTCATCGATAAAGGCCCAAGTCCCAATGGCTTTATGCTGCCAATATATGTTTTTTTTTATATTCAGCTTTAGATGAAGTCCTAATTGGGTAGTATCAGGGCCTATTATTGAGGTTTGAATATAGGGAGATTTATTGCATGAATCTATGATTTGATATCCATTGCTTTTTTTGACCAAAATAATCATCCCAGATTTTGGACGACCCTTGTTTGGTTTAATGGCTTTTTATTTTTATTTTCATTACGGGCATTGGTTCGTCTTCTTGTTCGTGTTCATCCATCAATTAAGTTAGCACTTTAGAATTGGTCTCTAAATATGTTAGAAGTTTATCTTTTTGTGATGGCTTTTTCAGGTCGCTGTCACTGACGCGTTTTCCACTAAAGTCAAAGGCCATTGATTTCGAAAGGCCCCGCGCATAATCTTTATCAGTCGATATTTCGGTAACTGCAAAGCCTAGTTGGTTCAGGACTGTTACATTCTCCAGAATCTTATCCCTAATGGCCACTGAGCGGATATGTAATAAAACTCGATCTGTTTGTGTTTCATTTACAAATTCCACAGTTTTTATGTCTTTTTAGGCCACTGATCTCAAATGACTAATATGATTAAATAACTCCATGACGTTGTTCCTGTTCAGAATTAAGCCATCATCAAAATAGTGACTTTTCTCCAGCATAATACAGTAGTAGGAGGCAATCTTTTTTTCGTAGTTCTTATCCTGATGTTTTTTTTTGCTGATTAAATATTGTTGTATCTCCTCTCCAATTCACATCAGGCGTGTTCTGAACATTCATGGATTTATTGGACTGATTATATAAGAGATTTACAAGGATTCTTTCTGCCTCGGGTTCACCTGTATTATCTCGAGTCGCTGATACTTCATCACAGTTAGTTGGAGTCCTCGATGTGGAAGCTTTTTGTTGCGCTGCTTTTCTCTTGTCTTCCATGGTTGTACATTTTAAATAATCTTCTTGGTTTGTGTCATTGTCGCTTCTTTTTTTTCCCTTGTTTTTCTCAGGCGAGGTCTCCATTTCGAACGTTCTTTGAGGGTATGTTTTTATGTTCCTCGAGTGTGTTTGAATGGGACTTGCCACGGATTTTTCATTTGTGGCCTCAGACGGACACACCTGGGGCTCAACCAGTGCGTAAATTCTTTCGTCTGGTCCACTTTGTTCCTCATTGCTTATTTCATAAATTGATAGATATAAGCAACACGATCCAAAATCTTCAGTAAGAACAGTACATTAGTGGTGGCACATTATGCTTTGCTATGTTAGGGTCAAGTGTGCTCTTTTTTCAAAAGGGGGGTGATCCATGCATCTTTAAGGACCGAAGTTACACTTGCTTCGGTGAAAGTGAGACTATCAAGGTGTGCCACACATGGTGCAAGAATGTTCATGCAGGCTTTAAAAATACTGGACGGACAACTGTCGCCTAAGCAAGATGTGGTTTTCATACCCCCAACAATTTTACAAATGTGTTCCTCTGAGCACGTTTTAAATTGAAATAAGGTGTGATCTGGTTCCTCACTAAGGAAGTGAACTGAAGTATTAGAGGGCTTCAGAAAATGTAAGGATTGTAGTTGTCCCAAGATTTTATGGTTGAACTCATAATGTATCAGTTGACACCAGGTTGAGTCCTTCAGTGATGTAGTTTCAGTTCAGGATTTTCCTTCAAATTCTTTAAGAAATGCATATAACTCATGTGTATTCGATTTTGCTGAGGAGTAAGATATGCCTGGTGCAAGGTCTTACATTGAATCAACTTAAATCTGGTACTAATAGTACAGGTTTGCATGATCTGACAGAGCTGATCCAATTGATTATCAACAAATTCACTTCCGAAATCCTCCTGCCACCTCCCCCTGCATGATAGTATCTTCTTCAGTGTTTCTTGCGGAACAATACGGTTAATAGAGGAGATAATATTGTGACTATTAGCTGAGATGATAAGGAACTGTAAAAGAGGATCTGTCAGGGATTCAAGCAGAAAGGCAAGGGACTATTCCTGAAAAGCCACACAAACCCGACAGTATTGAAAAAGTGCCCAAACTCAGACTCAAAATTTATAGTAAATTGTTCCCAAGACACAAAGTTCCCTTCTGGATATAGATCATACATGAAGTGAATGCCCAATCTCCCCCATCTCATATCAGGATGGACTCAGTAACATAATCCCCAGATTGAAAGTCCCAGTGCATGAGGATTGTCAATTTGCATATGACCCAACAGCGTCTTCCAGGTATGAATAGTGCAGGCCACAGAACCATAGCAGCATTTGTCCGGTACCTGTAAATACACAAGACATCCCTGCAGACAAAAAGGGTGAACAGATTCCCTTTCAAACCTCACATACAGCTATCGGATGATCCGGCATCCAGAATAAGGCAAAGTGCAGCTGAGAAGTCAGAAAATATAGCTCCATATAAGGGGAACTCAATCTGCCCTGACCATAAAGCTGGACAAGCACGCAGGTGGTTTTAGGGGACCAGGTTAGTTTCACTAAAAGGAACTTGATTTCTGTAAAGAACCCCATCCCCGGGCAGACCAGTATATTCTGGAAATAATATAAAAGTGTTGGTGCAATCACCATTTTAGCAATAGCAATACAGCCCAAGGCTGAGAGGGGGAGAATACACCAGTGACTAATCTTACCATGAAGGGCTTGTAAATAAGACAAATAGTCATCCCTTAAAAGAGAGGTGTGACTCCTGCTAACCATGACCCCAAGATATTAAACCGATGAGTGTTCCCATCTATCTATCCCATCTCATTCGGAATCTTTAAGTCCTAAGAAGGATAAAAAGTGTATTCCCTCGTTTCCTTCCCACCTTGAAGCGCTTTGAAGCACTTCACTTGTGTATAAGCACTTTACAAATAAACAATTATAATTACAATTGCAATTGGACCCTATGTCTGCCAGTTGTTTTGTATTTTCATTAAGTGGAAAAAGTATAGATTTAGACAAGTTGATCTCAGCCCAGAGAAGTCACCTAAATGTCCTACTTCCCTTGTCAACAGGGCCAGATTAACCACAGGGTCTTTAAAGTATAATATGATCTTATCAGTGTAAAGGGATACAATATCACACGTCCCCCAATGGCTAATCTGCATTCACAATAGAACTTGCAAAGTCTCAAGGACACAGGTTCTATAGCAATCGCAATAGCGGGCAGCCCTGTTTCGTACCCATCCCCGTCCAAAAGGAAAAGAGTCTGATCATCTACTGAACAGGCAATACGGCACTAGCCCCAGCATAAAGAAGCTTAACTCATTGCAAGAAATATTCAGGCAAGCCAACCCACTTTAAAACCGCAAAGCGGTAGTACTAGGCAACAGAGTCAAATGCTTTTTCTGCACCCAAAAGAGCACCAGCCACCAGAACGTTAAGATCAATCTGGGCGAGTATCGCAAATAATCATCTTGAATTCAGTGAGGTGGACCTCCCAGGCATAAATCCCAACTGATCCGGATAAATGATTATGGAAAGGTGGGGTAGTAGCCGGTCTGCCAGGATCTTTGCAAAGATCTTTATGTTTAGATTTAAGAGTGAAATTGGCCTGTATAATGCACACTCAATGGGGTCTTTCAATGGTTATAGTATGAGAGATACCACCACCTTAAGCAGTGAGGGGGGTAAAACACCTGACTATGATGATTCCTGCCAGACTTGCAGCATATATTTGGCTACTCCTGGCCCATACTCCTTATCAAACTCTGCTGTAATGCTATCCGAGCCCAGGGTTTTTCAGGAAGGGAGCTTCTTCACAGCTGCTAATGTATCTTCAAGAGTAACAGGTGTAGCCAGCGACACACATGCATTCTGATCTAACATGGTCAACAATGAATCCTCCAAATACCTAAACAATACATCTATTTCAGATTTTTCCCTAGCTGTGTACAGTTTTGCATAGTACTCTCTAAATGTCTCAAGGATCCGATCTGGGTCTGATACTATCTGTCCATTAGCTGTTCTCACTGCTGCAATATCCAGCTCACCCCCCTGCTGCTAAAGCATCGCTGCTCAATGGCGATCTGGCCTCCCCTCTTCCCCATATCTCAGAACCAGAGTAGGAGTTGCCATATACTTTGCCTCTCGATCTGGTGCTGAGCAAAACTCATCTAATGTTGATGTAAGGAGAGCTAGTACCTCCACATTGTCCATACGACCCAGGCATTGCTCTAGATGTTTTTACCTCACCTCCAGATCTCCCAATTGCTGTCTAACACCCTTCAGTACCCAGTATTCAAGCCCCCTACAGTGACCTCTGAGATACACCTTTAAGGATTCCAAAACCATTGCAATGCTAGGTACAGAATCCACATTATGCTAATGAAAAGGACAACACTACTTCACAAATCTCCCCAGGAACACCACATCCCGCAGGGCTTGGGACTTAAAGCACCAAAACAGTCTCACCACCACACCTGATTCCAGACTAACCATTCATTGGTTCAGTGAATGATCTGAGAGCATTCTATGATAGATTCGACATTACTTAGTCATTCTTATTAGAGATGGTCTGGCCAACACATAGTCAATACGAGATTGCATGTAGAGTACCAATGAATAGTGTGAGAATTTCCTGACGTCGGTATTCAACGTCCGCCACACTTCAACCATTACCAAGTCTTCCATACAGTGCAGTGAGAGTCGATTGGGAAGAAGACTTGGGGGCCAATTCCATATCTGTCCTTAAGCGTATCCAGAATGTCATTGAGGCCCTGCTCAAATAAGGTCAGTGTGCACATATGCCCTACTTCTGTTTAGAAGGGCTTCATAGACTTTGGGGTCGTCAACGTTGGGTCCATATATTTTAACAATCGTCATCTGTCTGTTGGCCAAAATGCCCAAAACAAGGACAAACCTGCCGTTGGGTCTATTTATTGGTCTAGTACCCTAAGGGACCATGGAATTATAGTGATCACACCCTGGGAACAGGAGGAGAATGACGTGTAGAACCTTGCAGCCCCCAAGCCTTAGCCACTAACTCATTAGCTGCACCAACCAGGTGGGTCTCCTGAAGTAAAACAATTTTGGCCTGATGCCTCTCACAATACCACACAACTTTTTGCACTTTCTGTGAGTTATTTAATCCTCTCACATTCCAGCTGATAATGTCACAAAGATCCATACTATGATTCTGTGAGGTCATAGTATAGAACAGGAGAGCTGTGCATAGTACCACTGATCATAGGAATTGATGAGATAGACAAACAGAGGCGCACCCTGTCGGGATGGAAACCCAGCAGCAATTGATGCACTTTAAAAGAATGTGAACCTTTTTAAAACTTTAACGCCAACTTCCCCAAGAAACCCCAACCCACCCCTCCCACACTGCCAAACACCAACCCACAGTGAAGTAACCCACCCAATAGGAAAACTCCCCCCACCACATCGGCTAGGGTAACAAGCTGGGGATGTCGGACTCAACAACTAGGCTGATGAAGAGGAGCAGGAGGAGGAGACCTAATCTCAACAAAAACATACAGCTTATGGACTGCAATGTTACATGCTTAACTCTAGCAGCACCGATCAGTGGTCGTAGAACTTTGGAAAAGCAAACAAAGAGGTACAGACCTACATGCAATAATGTCAAGAGATCGTCCGATATAGAACAGCCAACCAAGGGTATCTATAAATCAGAAATATCCACTGCTGTAAGGTCCAGTTGCACCAAAATTCTTCATCACAATGGAAGACCTCATGCTTTAGGCAAAGACTCTAGAAAATCTTGCACTTGAGCTGGGTCCTAAAAAAAATGTTTTTGTTATTGTGGACCACTCTGAGTTTGGATGGATAAAGCATAGCATACGTTCTCGGAGGGAGCATTTTGCAATCAGAGAGTCTTGCCTTTTGTAACATAGGAGTGAAATCCGGGTAGACAGAGATTCTCACTTCTTTGTATTGCAAGTGTCTTCATTCATAGGCTCTGTGTAGAACATCTCTGTAGTTCAAGAGGCGTGCAACAACAAGGCATGGCTTTTGACCTGGTTTGGGCACCTGCGTAGAAACTCAGTGAGCCCTCCGACCAGAAATTGAGAGGAGAGTGGGGATATGCTAGCACCTCTCTTATGAAGTCCTCCATAAAAGTGTCCATAGTCTGCGACAGTATTGATTCTGGGATCCCCACCACCCTAACATTGTTTTTCCGCGATCTCGCCTCCAAATCATCCTTCTTCTCCTTAATAGCCTTGACATCCTGTTGTAGCGAGAGGAGAATCTGGCACACCTCTGAACTCGTCTCTTCCAGAGGTCTGATCCTGCGTACAGCCTCGGATATACACCCACTCTCCTTATCGATGCGCTATTGCATATGGTTGACTTTGTACACCAGTCCATCCAGCATGGTATGCACTGATAGAAACCCAGTTTTCATTTGGGCCAAGACAATTGCAGGCAGTGACTTTTCAGCCCTGCAAGTAGGTAATGTGGCAGCTTATATCGAATCAAAGGTGACAAGGCTGGTGTCGTATTCAAGGTAGCGTTCGGGAATGCATATGCGCTAGACTGTCTCAAAGTGTACCAAAGCCCTATCGTTATTTCCACACTCACCAACTTACTTGGGGTAGTGCTCTGAAAATATACAATATGGTGAAGAGCCGACTACACGACTCAATAAACATGGGTTTCACCAACAGTTCAGGTCAGTGGTTAACCACACACACTGTACCCCTGGTGTGCTGGTATGCTGAGCTTCAGTAGCCAACAAAGGAACGAGCATCAACTACACAGAGGGACCAGGCAGCAAATGTATTCCGCCTCAGGGCAGAGTCCCGATCTCCCCCACAGGCAGCAGAATTTAACAGGCCAGTTTACAGAAGGTTTCAGTGGTCCACCTTGCTATGGACGCTATCTCAGTCTCTGACGGTATCTCCCAGTGCCTCACCCTTGTTGGCGGTTGGCTGCCCAATCAGGAACTCCCCTACTGAAGTGTTGGTTGTCACAGCCTTAACAAGCAATTTACAATGATCAAGAGTTCCTCATAAGTAAGCCCAGCCCCACTGCATATGGGTTGTGTGGTCTCTTGCCTTCCAGACATCACCACATACGGATCGATCCGGGCATCGAGGTAGCCCATAAAATGAGCAACTTGTGATCCTGGGTTTCCCATATATAAGCCTTTAATGATTCGAGGTAAATGTCCGTGCTGGCACCAATCATCCTCCTTCTCTAGCGTCTGTCATTGACCTCAAAGATCAGTGGCTATATTGAGTGCCCCCATCTCCAGCATTTCTGACAGGTCTCATATAGACTGCTGCTAAAGGTATATTTTTTGGACAGCAGTTGCTATTTAAAAATGATTATTACTATGACTTTTAGGCAGTATCTGCTATCCAATAATACCATCAATTCAGTGTGCATGGCATACTAAAGGTTCTGAGCGAATGTGTTTCATAAAATCTCACAACAATTTACCAACACCTTATGTGCGGTTAACATTTGTACTCTGTGTCCATTTGCATATACACTCCTACAGAACTGGTGGCCTATTCCCCCATATCTGGCATATGCCTGTGGCTCTTGTTTGCCATCAGAGAGAGGGTTGGTCCAACCATTCACCTCTCATTCTCCAATGCCCCCTAAAATAACACATATCCTCTAAAATAGCGGGAGTCATCCTGGTCATATTCATAGTCATCTAAGACAAAAATATTCCATATCAATCTCAATAACTTAGTCTACTCTTTTACTTATTACTCTGAAGTCCACTGTCCCGCATTCTCTTTACCTATCTTTTTTTCAACCCATCCGCTTTTTGTTTCTTTTGCTACCCTCTCTCCACTTGGTATGAGGGGACAACCTCAAAGGACCATTGGATTCTGGCAAAAATAGGTATATCAACACTATCTGAAAATATTATAACAATATCTATAGTTTCAGTCTTGTAAATTTCACATCACTTAGGCTCTCATATATTTAAAACTACACTGAATACCTCATGAACCTGGGGAATTCACTTTTTTAGGAATCTTAATCTACTTTCCAAATATGAATACTAATATTCTACAGAGTATTTCACAATACACAAAAGGACCAAATAACCAAATAAATGTAAACAAAAGTATAGGACTATTGATGTAAGTTGAAAGGAAGCATTGCCCTATTACAGGTATCAAGACAGGCAACAATGTGGTGAAGAGGCTGATGGTTGAATGGGTGAATGTGCATTCATGTGCTGAACCTACTGGAAAAAACAAAGTAGTTCCTCATTTCCGAAATCTCTAATCTCAGCCTCATCAAAGAAAAGCAAGAGACGGACAGACCCTTGCTACCATGTCTCCTTTTACAAGAAACAATGTATATGTAATACACATCTAGGCTCCCATGATACATACTTCCTATTTTTTTGGGAAAAAATGTATGAAACACCACCACCATCACAGGCAGAATAAGTATTGGAGGATACTTCAATCTCCCACTAGAGCCATTCTTAAGGCAAGGTAATTGCATATGTAGACCCCGATAACAGCCTCTGTTTGCCAGGTATCCACCCTAGAGCTCTTCTCACTGAAGTTCTCCAAGACCGGGCCTTCCAAGTTCTGCAGCGCTCCTCCTGCCAGTTCTCTGAAGGCGTGACACTGATTGATAGGGATGCCTGCCTTTTAAAGTCTAGTCTCACCGCCTTTGGATGGTTCTTTGGGTCATGAGCTGTACTTGGGTAGTATTGGCAGGGCTTGCCTGTGGTTTTGAAATGTGTTTGAGGTCATGTGGGTTGGGAGAGGGAGGGCCTAAGGTTATATTAGGGCCTGCTGCAATTTTGGTTTTTACAATGTACCTGGATGTATAGGTGTCCTCCCTGCCATATTAGAAATAGTATTGCTTTTCAAGGCTGTGGCCTGTATACCCTGGCTCCCACGGCATGTGATTGATGACTTAGGGAAATGTCTTGGAAGTCAGGGAAGTTGTTTACTATAAGCTGAATGCATGTGTATTGAAGGATTGGGAATATTGATTCTTATATTCAGAAGGAGCATAAGTGAAATGCAAGCATTTTTGGTTACTCGCACATTTCTTGAAAATTATACTATTTTTTAATTTAATTCAGGAACTGACACTCGGTATCTGTGTTACCGGCACAATCTGGCATATTGCTGAAGGATTATTTGGTACCTCTGCCGAAGGACTAAGTACTTTCTTTCCTTTGTTTGCATTCACTGTCGGAATAAAGAAAGTATCGCAAACCTCATTTTTGAATTTAGGAAGCACAACATTCCATCTATTGAATGGGAATCCTCCCTTTTTTACATGAAGTGTGTGGGTCATCTCGAGGGAGCGTCAGGCTCCTGCCATTGTAATGGTGTTCCTGTTCATTGGTGCTGGGGTCCCCTAAGTGAGGTTCATAAAGGAGGCGAGAGAGGGAACTTTCTTAAACATGTTTTAGAGGTCTTGGTAGTCAAAGACTTATGAAATGAGGGTGAGCAGTTCTCCGTTGCGCTATTTCAACAATGTAACATTTTATATGTTTCTAAAATTGAAATCATGTTTCTATCTCTACAAATTAAACCAGAACTCTATGTATATTTTCTTTTAGAGGACACTCTCTAAGATATACTAACACCTTCAAACTAAAAATTACAAATAAACTGAGTAATTGGCAAAGCAATGACACGCCTTACACTTTACCAAGCAATTTTGAGGACCACAAACCCGTAACAAAATCACATATCTCAGCGAATACATCCCAATAATTGTCCAAACCTATTATACGGCATGGAACCCTGAACACATTTCCAGTTTAGGGCTTACCTCTACTGATTCATGTTGGTATTGCTCCAGTGCTACAGGAGACTTTCCAATGTTTTTTTACTGTGCACAAATGTCCCCCACTTATAGGTACAGCTTAAAACAGAGATGTGCAGTATATTCCAAATTCAAATGTTAAAATAAGCTTGGGTTGTGTGCCTAGGAAGGTAGGCCTACCCCATCACCATTCTAATTGACCATCACAACACCCTACTCTATTAACATTTTACTGGCCATTGCACTTAGGATGACAATGGGCAACTAGAAGACCATCTCAAAACGTTTTCATCACACGTGGTGAGCAGGGTTTGCCATACATTTCACTGTACAGATCTGACATATGGCAGAGCCATACTAATACCCCCTTTCTGCAGATGATATGTGAAATTAGATTCACACATTCTTTGTAACAATCCAGCACAATCTAAACAGGTGTTGTGTCTATATCTTTTTTCTGGTGTACACCCATTTTTTGTATTTTAAGAACATTACCAATACATTAATACACACACAGCAGCACCCTCTCTCACATCACTAACTCTAAAATGCACATGACTTGTTGATCCCATCAGGTACAAATTCCAGATCAATAACATTTTACTCTCTCTTCTTGCTATATACACACACACCCTCACATCTCACCATCACTCGTATTGGTCTTTTCTCGTTTGCCTCTTTTTTATTCTCTCCCTATTCTTCAATGATATGATATGATAGGTTATTTATACCGTGCTTAAATACCCAGAGGTTTCTAAGCGCGGACCCAGCGATCGAACCTGTGGTGATCTGTGTCGTCTTGCTTCCAAGACTTCAGTTCATAATGGCCTGTAATACAAATGGTCTGTCTTTGTAAAATCAATGATACGCGTTGAAATCACAACAATAAAGACCCATACTATTGAAATTACTGTAGTTCGTATCCTAGCAACCAACTGGCCTCAAGGCATCTGGCACTCAGCTTTGGAGCCCTGTCCCACCCCGTGACACACATGAGAAAGAAGAGAGTAGAGATCAACACCAAAATCACACTCAAAGACCAGTAACCAAATCAGGGTTCCATTTCCTAAAACGTGTCTTCCCATTTCTGACATTACATAACACAAGATTCAGGAAATTCTGCCACTGGTTATGTCCAGTATATATACTATGCAAATGGTATCTATTTGGGAAACTCCTCATACTGGCTTCAAAGCACTGCAGCTCCAATGTTGCCGCATATTCATCACAGAGACACTGCAGCTCAAGTCTTGGAGCCCCTGCGCTGCTGACCAGTGCACAGCATATTACACGTCTCAGTGTATGCTATGACCAATTTTCATCAAAGAAAAATTCCAAAATCTACAACAACAGAAATTCAAAAAGGCATAGTCGGGAGGAAAAAGCTTCACCACACTGGCTTGGAAATCTATGAAACATCCTTCCCCTATCTCTGAAAATATTCATGAATCATCCTGCTTTTATGAGGAAGCTAGAAGAGTTATTCGTTTCCAATTCAAGTGGACTGGATGATAAAGTTATAATTGTGTCTGGGGAATCAGCTCAGAGATGCTGATTGCAAACCATCCCGCTCAAGAAACTCTTAATAACAGAACATTGGCAGGACCTTTTTGAACCGATGTTAGCGTACAATAGCACATGAGCCAAGGATGCAAGCACAATTATAATCAAAATCCCTTTAAAATAGCGTGAAAGATGTGAAAAAGCACCCGGAATCCTCACAGTCTAGCCAAATAAAGAAAGTCTACATTACCACATAAAATGAAAGTGAAGGTAAAAACATTAGGATGTGGGTTAGGGCACAGATTATAATGGGTGGTGCTAGTGTGCACAAGCACATGCAAGGTTGTCTAGTACAGGCACAGAGGGATTGGTGTCATGCTATTTGCAGTGTATGGCCCTCATTAGGACCGTGGCGTTAAGGGGTTAATGGCACCGTAAAAGGTTGCGGCGCTGTTAACCCCTTAACGCCTTACTACGAGGTCCCTTTGCGGCACCCGACCTTAACGGCTGGTCTGGACCAGCCGTTAAAGTAGGGACCCGCAAAGGGACCTTGAAGGTAATTACGGTACCGCAATTTGCAGTACCGTACTTACCGCCTTCCCCATTCCCATTGCGCCCTATGGGGCAAAAATGGGAATGGGGAAGGGCCAATGGTGAATGGGGAATTACCACCCCGCCAACCTTGGAATGGGGTGGTAATTCCCCATTTCACCATGGCGGAGTCGGTAAGTTACCGGCGTTAACCATGGCGCTAATAGCGCCATTGGTTAATGCCGGGGTCCTAATGAGGGCCTATGTGTCTGCCCCAAAAAGTTAGCAGACACATTATCGTCACATTTAATTGGGATACTCAAGCTCAAAAGCTGTTTGCATGATACAGTGTAGCACATTCAACTGACCATATTCAGGGCAGTTCCAAGGTAATATGGTGCACAGTGCAAACACAAAAATGCTCCTCTGCTTCACTTTGCATAGTGTGAGAAATCTAAGGGTATTCTCACTCCTACTCCCCCTGGATCCTTTTCTCAGGTGGCCAGGGAAAGGCCATTGCTTTTGGATCCTGACCCTGGGGGCAGAGAATTGAGGTGGATCACCTGGGTGGAAGGTCCTTGGGGTTTGGGAGTCGGGTGCCCTCGGGTGAAACATGGTACAACCCTTTCACTGTTGAGGAGCAACATAGTCTTCCCCCGGTCTTTGTAGGCTACTGTAGAACAGCTCACCTCATTTCCCCACATTTGACATTTGAAAGTAGTGGGACAAAGAAAAGGAGACTGGGATTCATGAACAATACCTCTTTATTTCTCCATTTTGTAGTGGAACGAGGAAGATGCCTACAAATAATTGTGAGGGTCAGGCATGTCCCTTTAATTATGGCCAGGTAAGTATGATGGTGAATCCACATCTGCAACCTGTTGAAGGGTTACAGGTGTATAAAGAGAGGTCAGGGAAACAACATGGGACATGGAGGCCTGTGTAGAAGCTAACAGCAGCGGACCCCTGTCCTGAGAAGGCAGCCATGGTGGGGCCTGCGAGGAAGCCAGGATGCTGGCCTAAGCCCACAAAAGCTTGGGAGCCCACTGACCAGGTGGGCCGTTGGATTGCCAGAAGAATGGGAGTCTCCATGTTGGGCTTTGTGATGCAGCATCTGCGAGCGAGCAGGACAAAAAGGATGCTGTCCGCATCCGTGTGGAGGACCGTCAACCGTGGACTGGCGAAGCAAGAAGAAGGCAGCCAGAACTGCCGGGGAGGAAGCCGCAGACTGCTGATTGTCTGGGGAGTTTCTCGAAGCCGGGGCGTCTCTAGAGCACTGCATGTCAGTAATGCAGAGTCGGGTAAGACTGATTAAACGCTGAGCGTGTTGAAAACTTGACCCAATGCTGAAAAACATATATTGAATACCAAACTGTGTGAAAACTTGAAACATTTATGAAATACATATATTAAATACCGAATTGAGTGCAAAACTTGAAACAACGCTGAACTGCATATATTGGATATCGAAATTGAGTGCAAAATCTGAAACATTGATGAAATATATACATTGAATACCGGACCAAATACAAGTTGGTACTTAAGCTAAAGCAGGCATATTGAATACAGAACTTTATGTTTTATGGGAAACTCTAATGCCGAACAGAAGCCAAGAGTAAAGTGCCCATTTGAAAAGCATTATGCAGAAAATTGTGCAGGTGGAAAGAAGGGTAACCAAAGGTATAAACCAGACCACCAGAAAGTGAACTTTATTTTGCATCACTTTATTACCAGCAAAACTCATGGACTGAGAATGAGGGATGCTAGCTTTTAATTGAAGGAAGAACATTCTATGGACCTCTCTCCCCTTACTCTATGCCTTTCAAGCAATGTCCCATCCTATCAAAATAATTAGAGACATGCCACCCATCAAGTAGTATGCCAACAGCCCTTTGCCATGACGATGATGTAGTTTAACCTTTGTCAATAGAGGGGTGATTCCAGGAGGAGCCATCAAATATGTGCAACCCAATGAAAATGTTTAACACTTATGGAATCTATATGTAGCAAAGCCCATTAATCTATCCCCATTCCCCATTAGTTTTGTAAACTGACATTATGTCATGACATGATTGATGACGAGTTTGTAGTACTAAAACAATTGTTCCTGATTAATATGGTGAGAGCAGCGAGTCTTGAATGCTTGAATGCTGTCCCGGCTTTGTTTCAATGTGAATAAAAGTGGGTTTTGCCATTCACTTTGTCTACTTCGTCATCGAGTCTGGGTTGGATTCACTCTGATTCCTCTGGGCCTATCTGCGATTTTGGGGCCACATTAACATAACTGGCAAGAATCCCAGTTACCATGACATATGTAAGTGATTTCAATCCGGCACACACCCAAGTTAAAGCTCAGCATGTAGTGCACAACTGAAATCCTTGTTTATTTTTGTCTAAAAGTTCAATATTCTGACCGATATATCACTCATATCACACACTTCTCCTGGATGTTGGCTACAAGTAGGAGTTGACATTTTTTTTTCTATCACAAAAACTGGGGGAGTTACAGACGTTTTAGTAAAAGTCGTTTTTTGCAAGAATGAAAAACGGGAATGCACTTTGAATTGACAGATTGGTTTTCTTATGCTATATTAAAGACTACCAAAAAGTAGAATGTCACACAGGGAGGTCATTCACAGCCGTTCATACCAGTTCAGGTGTGATACTCTGCTTTCTGTTTGGTTTGGGAATTACTTTCTTAATCAATCAATAGGAAGTTAGGGTTTAGGAACACATATGAGAGAAGAATTCGTGCAAAGACAGTTCTAACAATACTGGTTCTAGATGAAAGATAGGATGGGTATAAGCTAGTGACAATACTATGCAAAGTAAACACGCTATGGGACACAATTCTTCCTATTTATATTCACTGGATAAGTTTTTTAATGGGACTGTCAGCTCTGGTCAGGATTGGGTCTGGTCTAGGAAAAACAGCACATCAGGCACGGGACTCGATCCTCTAGGCCGGTCGCCAGATTGGCACAGGATCTGCTCTCCTAGTCTGTGGGTATTTAGATCAGCTGGATGGCTTGTTCCTCAGGAAAGCCTAGTGGTGACCAGCCAGAGAATTTCTGGATACTGGTTCAAAAGGCTTTCTCACACCACACAGCACTTTACTGAGTGGGGAGAATACATTTGAGGATTGGGGCCTTGCTGGAAATCAATGTCTCTATTGCTGGCAAGAGATTTTGGCATCTGGATCTGGAAGAATATTTAAAGCTGGATGTAGGAAGCTGGCTCAGAGTGCTTCGCCAGAATCAGGAAGGTGGCTGGATCAGTGAGTCCCCATGTGCTCTCAGCTGTCTCTATTTATGCCTTAAAAATGACATCTCCAAGGGGAGTATGGGCCGGCTTAGCTAAGCTTCCCCCTGTGAAAGGTGGTTGGGTCGGAGTCTACTCTCTGCCTTGATAGGAGGAAAGAAACAGAGTGTCATCTTTATGGTATCATTTTATGATGCTGTGAATCCACCCCTAGCCACTGGGACACAAAGTCTAATTTTGGCAAAATACATATTTACACATGTGCAACCTCTATAAACATCACATACACAGATTGCATATTTTACATAGCAGCTATTCCTCAAAATCTCATAGCTGTAGGATCTTGTCTCCGCTTTCTACAGAATTTTGCCCTTTTTACTATGAACACACTTTCCCATTTTTCTGCAAATTTCCACAAGTGTGCGTGTTTAACATAGGCATATGCATGTAAATTTTCACAATTCGAACAGTAATACATTTTGTGTAAAATCACATATCTTGCCATTCCTGTCCAGAACATGTCACACAGTTCTGCCACCTCTTCACACGTGCAGCCAGAAATTAAATGAACTATGTCATTTTTATATTTTTCACCATTTTGAGTAGCAAGTTATAAGTCTTTTAAAAAGTGTTCTTTGTTCATGTTAGCAACAGATGGTTGCTTGGCTCTGCCTCTTTTTTGTCTCCCTGCAGTCCAAGAGTATGCTCCTCCTTGTTTGTTCCTTTCAGAGGCCATTTACTACCCACTTCACACTTCCAATTTCCTGTGCTGCAGTTTGGTCATTGTTCCTTTGCTCTCTGTAGACCAGATTCCTTCCTACCCTGCAATTCACACCTCCCCATGAGTTTCTGCTGAGGGGAAGGCCCTCCTTCTGGGGAAAAAACCTGCTTTCCCAGTTTTTTTCAGCTCGGCTAAGCTAATTAACTGTTTTAATCTAACAAAACCCACATTTGTTGCAGCACATACAAATACATTTCTTTCTTGGCCTTAAAATCTGTGGGATCAAACACAACTAAAATCTGTATTCCTTTTTGGCAACAATCCTGTTTATGTTTGTTGATTCAGCAGATTTTTGAGTTTTAGGTAATTTTAAAGCTGCCTTAGTACTCCTCTGACAGCTGTCATTCAGGCAGCCTCGGGTACTGCACCAAGATTTTGGCATAGAGGCTGTCAGTTTTTCAGACTTTGTATGTTTCACAATGCTTCATTTGATACATGAAATTTAGCACCAAGCAAGGTTGTGAATGTTGAAAAGTGTTGTGTTATAGGCATTCTGGAGTTTTTGGCAACAAAACACATGACAATTGTTGGCACATTTTGGTTTCACTTGCAAAGTGCTGTTTTTTTCTCTGCACTCTGCTGGTTATGGAGCCCACTGGCACATTTCTGCATTGTGTGCTCTATTCCAACGCTCATGCGCCATGGGTGGCATGTTGTGCATCCCTCTTTTTGTGTGCTGAAGCACACGTTTTTTGTGGGTTTTTGTAGGTTTTGTCATGCACAAGGGTTTTGCCACTATTGTTGCTGATTCTTTCCCCATAACTGGCAGGGTGATGCCGCATAGAATAGTGGAGTGGGTCAATACATCCCACACATACAGACATACATATATTGCTAGTGACTTCATAATGAGAGAGAATCACAGAGTTTGTTGGAGGGAAGATATTACATGATGTGTTACAAAAGCCATTTTGTTACTAGGGAGGATATAGTTTGAGAAAGTTTGGGTGTGATGGGGAAGAACTTGTGAGTCTCTTGATAACCTGTACGTTTGTTAAACGTACAATAAGGGATTCAGTTCCACTGGCAAGTTGATGAAGATGTTCAGCCAGGCAACTTTAGACATCCCTAGTGACAATACTAGGACTTTGCAGTCATAGGTAATATCCAAAGGAATAATCGTAAAGAAACCAGTACCTGTTTACAGAACATTTACACTTCCCTATTCACAGCACAAAACTCCTTTAGCAAATTAACCGGTGCTAGCACAACAGTGGTTTTTGCAGCTGCACTAAGTCTGGCTTATTCGCTAAATGAGCTTTGCCCTGCGCATAGCACTGCATAACTGTTCTGCAATATGGGCACAGACATGTCAAGCTTTAATTATTGTTGAGGTATATCATTACATAGGAAGAGTAAAGCTCAAAACTAATCAACTTTTTAGAGGTCTGTCATAAATTCCCTTTATTGTAATAGTATTATGAACCTTGGTAATACTCAATGTATCAATCTCTGAATAATGAAAAACAGAACCAGGCATGCCTGACATTTTATTGAACCTTGTAGTCTGATGTGCACATTTACAGATCACCACTTCACCTTTACTAATGTGATCAAATTCAGAAGGCTGAACAGTTGAATTCTTGCCCAGATTCAAATATATGACCTACAGGCTCCATATAGATTTCTTCAGTATGCGTTCATCTACTGAGTTACCTTACTGCAGAATTCAATGTGCTTTCATACGTGGATAATATTCACAGATGAACAGAATTGCAGATGAACAGAATTGCATTTCCTCAATAACCTCCTACCCTGCACCGAGCCTGATGACTGTGGTTCGATCCCTGATGTTGGCTTTAATTCATAAATTCAAAGAAGACTTTCAAAGTTTCTAATTTTAGCTGTGGGGGACTGGGTCCACCCTCTGAAAAAAGTGGGTGGTCTCTGTCCACTGGCGTGTACCCTCGACTTCAGCCCTGGATGTGGTAGAATTTGCAGAGCCTTTTGATGAGTCGTGCTGCAGCACATGGAAGACATCTCTCAGGGGTGCTGTGGTCACTAAAAGGCCTTCCAGGAGGGCATTGCCACCATCCTGGTGGGAGAAGACAACCAAGGAATGGACAGCAGATCTGAAGAAATGTGCTGGTGTGAAGAACTGCAGTTTTCGGCAGGGGAAAATTTGCATATGCAGTTTTGCATTAGGCAGAGTGTACTATTTTGTGTTTCACGCACAGAGTGCATCTTTAATTTGTCTCCATCACAGCAAACACCCTCATCTGCAGGTCTAACCATAGATTTTACCACTTTAAAAGAAAGCAGCTTTAATGTTCATGAATTGAAAGCAAAGTCCTCTAAGAGGCGAAGACGTGTCTACAAGTTTGTCGCATGACGGAAATAATCATACTCAGTGTGCCGTGAGGCACCTTAACTGAAGATATCTTCTCAACTGTGTATCTGAATGACACAAATAACTATAAAGTAAGCACAGAGATAAGGGAGTCGGTAGAACCTAGAAAGTGGCTACAGGTGGGACAGTTGGCAAACGGGGTGGTCGTTATGCGGCAGTAAGATCTATGAGGCTTTTTAGAAGGATTTTCTTTCATTTGTACATGTGCTTGTCCATTCCCAAACAGAATGCATAATGAAAGACAGCACTTCAGAAACCAGCATTCAGGTGCACGCATTTATGATGTGCATATGCCCTATTTAGTCCAAATGCACAATTAAGCTCCACATGTGGTACGTGGGGTCTTCTATCTCAGTGTGCATCTGATATTCACAAACCGAAAATGTTCACAAATAAAAGCAAATGTCCAGAACTTTCACAGCACCAGCTCCAAATGGCGCGTGGTAAAGCAAAATGTACAGACGGACGATCCCTGATTGGCTTTTACATCACTAACATATTTGGACGTCACTTCCAAATGCATTTCCACTTCTTTGATAGAGTCATAAATATAATTTGTGTAGCTGTACCTATAAGATCTGCTACGTTCTATTGGTAATAAGTAAGGTGCAATCGTATGATTTTCAGACGCTTTTTCTATGTTCACCTAAGGGGTGCCATTTGGGACAAAATGTCCCAACTGCTGCCTGGCGCTGATCACATCCAAAATGTCTGGCAGACACAGTGGGAATGGGAGGAGGCATACCCTCCCCCTATCTCTACGTTAAACCCTCATCAGCCAGCAGGAGCTTCCTGAGGGGCCATGAAAGTAACAAGGGCGTAATGGGGGCCCCCACAACCCACGTGGTTTGGGAGGCCCCACCAGCTCATGACCTGGGAGGGGGCCCCGGAGAAAAAAAAATTGATTTTTTTAAAATATATTTCTTTTTGAATTCACTCTGCATTCGTAAAGAAATAATTTCTGTAACAGAAATCATGTTTTTATGATGGCAGAGTATCTACAAAAAGAAACTTTCTCTTTGAAGTCCGAGCGCTCCCGCCACCCCATGACATGGAAGACCCCAGGCCTCTATGTCATGGGGTGGAGGGAGCCGGAAGACTTCAAAAAGAGTTTTTTTTTTAAGTCACTATGCCTTCATAAAGAAATTATTTCCGTTATAGTTCAGTCCTTAACGGAAATAATGTCTTTATGAAGTCAAAGTGACTCAACCCCATGACATGTGTGTGTATTTTGAAAGAGTGTACACTTAAATGTGTAGGTGTCTACCGGTATGAGTGTATGGTGAAAGGGTGCACACAAATATATGGGTGGCTGGGTGTGCTTGCACAGTGAAAGGGTGCACACTTAGGGTGGCTGCCTGAGTGTACCTGCATGGTGAAAGGGTGCACATTTAAATGTATGGCTGGCTACCTGTGTGAGTTTATGGTGAAAGGGTGCACATTTAAATGTATGGGTGGGTGTGTGTGCCTCTATGGTGAAAGGTGGCACACTTAAATGTACGGGTGGATGCTTGGGTGTGCCTTTATGGTGAAAGGGCGCACACTGGGTGGGCCTGTATGGTGAAAGAGTACACACTTAAATGTATGGATGGCTGGGTGTGCGTGTGTGTGTATATGGTGAATGGTGTGTGTGCCTGTGTTCAGGGGTGCAACAAAACCTACATTCCGAGGGGGCTGCTCCTTCAAATGTTGGGAGAGGCGCTAACTTCACAGGCGGTGGGGGAGGGGCAAACTTATTTGTGTGGGAACATCTAACTTCTTTACGCATTTTAATTAGACTATTCTAGTTCAACTTCAATGTTACAAGCAGTAAACTCTCTCCTTTAAGTCTGAAAGCACCCACTTATGGACTGCTGTGAGAATGAGCGATCACCTGTTCCCTCTCTACCCTTCCAATCACTCCCCTGGCATGCAAGTACTAAACCCACATCACGATTTAAATTGCCTAAAAAAATGTGGTGTTTGAATGCAGGTACTAACAGTGAAATGCTTTACGTTAGTAATTGCTGGGCCCTTGTTAACAGCGAAACCCAGGTGCCGTTTAACATCTGTGTCCTGTTCAGACCAACTGTAAACTGAAGGTCAGCCAGGTTGAGTCAACATAGCCCACATTTTCAGGGGGGGGAGTACTGAAACCCAGTCAACTCAATTGTGTTTCACCACAACTTGTGTTTAATGTCTTGATTACTTATTGGTAATCATCATTACTCCTAGCCGTATTCTTCCTCATCCCTGTACTTGTGTATGAGGCAGTACTTGTGTACGCAGCACTCTGCCTCATACACAAGTACTGGGATGAGGAAGATGTGCATGGAAGTAATGCCTTACTCGGGTACCTGTAATCTTCATTACTCCTAGTCCCACTCTTCCTCATCCCAGTACTTACCTAGGAGGCAAGGAGCCTTATAGGTAAGCTCTGGGACAAGGAAGAGGGACTTGAAGATAATTCTGGACCAAAGAATTTTGGAGGTTGAGGTAGGTGGCGGGAGGGAGAAGGGATGTGTGGGGGTGGGATTTTGTGATACATCATAATGGTTTTCCATGTGCAGACTAAGCAGGTATGGTATGTGGTATTAGTGGCTAGAGTCATTTTGGTGCAGTCAGTCTAGTCATTCCTCAGTTTAGTATGACTTTTTTTACTGTGCATTTCTGATAAAGCAGTCATGCTAAGTGTAATTACCTGGCTAGACTGGCATTTGGGTACTGCCAGTCTAGCTGTTTCTTACTGCGGCATTGTATATTTTTCTGGGCATCTGTGATTAAATATGATATAAGTAATTTGTAACACACCTGTACACAAGTGTTACTAGGTGCAACAAGACAAGGGAGGGAAGACAGAAGGAGGACAAGACAAACAATCTTACTAACCCTTGTGTCATTCAGTTTGTGCAAATGCGAGAACGAGAAATGCAAGGGGAAAGGGAGTGAGGGAAGTGCAAGGAAGAGGGGAGGGGAAAACAGGGCAGTAATGCACTGAGTAAGTGCAGCACAGCTCTGGGTAGTGCAAGGAGAACAAGGGACTGTAGGGTTACAGTTACACCCCTTAAGTGTGTGGTAGGCCCTGAGGCAGTGCAAGAGTGGCTGATCAAGAAAGAGCCTGGACTCTGAGGGTAGCCAAGCAACCAGTTGGTACAGCAGACAGGTAGGTCAGGTAGGTCAGCAGGAGAGGGAGAGAGAGAAAGCAGAGAAAAAGAGGAACGTTTTGAGCTGCTTCCGGAACTTCAGGTGGTCCGCTCAAGTTTGAGAGGGGCAGGGAGGCATTCCAGAGGGAGGCACCTGTAGATGAGAGATCTACCCACCACTCTCTGCCTGGAGAAGCGTCTATCACTTAGAGTTGGAGGTAGCTCGGGGAAGGGCTTGAGAAGGAAGGTATTTTGGAAGAGAGCGTTGGATGTAGTGTGGGGCCCGACCCTTGAAAGCCTTGTGGACAATGCAAAGGGTCTTGAACTTGATCCTTGCAGCCACTGGCAGCCAGTGAAGAGACTTCAGGGCTGGAGAGATACGATCCCTGAGCTTGAGGAAAAGGATAAGTCTTGCAGTCCTGTTCTGGATTAGTTGTAGAGGGCAGAGAGTAGAGGAAGGCATATCAAGAAAGAGGTTGTTGCAGTAGTCCAGCCTAGAGAGAAACAGGACTCTGGAGACAGTAAGCTTCTGGGTGAAAGTGAGAAAGGGAAGAGTCCCTTTGAGGAGGAGCCGCTGGTAGTGGAACTTTTTGGTGATGTCCAAAATGTGAGGAGGGAAAGAGAGAGTGGAGTCGAAGATGACACCAAGGTTGTTTGCCTTGCAGGAAGGCAAAGGAAGAGGGCCAAGGTGGGTGGACAGAGTGAGAGAGGGAAAGCACAGGCAGGGGTCCCATTGAGAAGGATCTCTGTCTTACTGGCATTAATGCAGAGATTGTTTAAGGCGCATCAATCCTGTATCACGGATAGACAGTCAGGAATAAGTGAGGGAGGAGAGGAGCCTGAGGGAAAGCTGAGTGTCATCCGCATAACACTGAAAGTTAGAGGATATTGTAGAGATCAGGTGGCCAAAAGGGCCAAGTAGAGGTTGAAAAACTAGGGTGAGAGGATAGAGCCCTGGGGAATGCCACAGGTAGAGAGAGAGGTGGCGGAGGGAAAGGGAGCAAGTTGTACCTGGCAGCGGCAGTCCAAGAAGAAGGAGGTCAGCCACTCCACGGCCTGATCTGTGATGCCCAGGTTCTCACGTAGTCGATTAATCAGGATGGCGTTGTTGACTGTGTCAAAAGTAGAGGAAAGATCAAGGAGGATTAGGACAGAAGGAATGCTGGAATCAAGGTTAGAGAGCAGTTTCCGTGCCTTTGGTAGCTCTTAAGCCAGACTGATGGTCATGGAGACAACCAACAGATTCAGTGTGGAGGGTAAGCTGGGAGGCGGCCAGCTTTTCCAAGAGTTTGCCCAGGAAAGGGCTGATAGAGATTGGGCGATAGTTAGCCGGGCAGGTAGGATCAGCAGATGGCTTTGTGATGATTGGGGGGCACTAGGGAGTTCTCAAGGGGAGAGGGGACCGTTCCAGTGGCGAAAGAGCGATTACAGAAATTGGCCAAGGCTGGAGTGAGGGTGCCAATATGGTCCTTGCTGGTTCTGGAGGAGCAGGGGAGCACCTGTTTGGATGGCACTTTCATAGATTGAGCTTGTCTAGAAACCTTGTCAGGTGATGTCAGAGAGAAAGAGGGAAATGAGGAGGAGAGGTAGAGATGGCCAAATGGGGCCCAAGAGAGAAAGAGGGAGAGGAAGAGGAGATAGAGGACAGGATGTCCTGAGTTTTAGCCAGAGCCATACAGAGGGCATGGAAGGGAACAGGAGAGGTAGAGACCACAACAGGATTGACCAGTTCCTTGCAGGTTTTAAAGAGTTTGTTGTTAGAGGCTGCAGAGACCCGGGCTTCAATGTGTGCTCTCTACTTGATGAGTGTTATTGCTTCGACTGGCATTTTGGTGCAACCAGTCTAGGCATGTCTAAATGTGGCCTGGCATGCTTTACTGTAATGTTATTACGTGTCTACATTGGTCTACATTGTGCAGCCAGTGGGGCATGTTTTTAATGTGGCATGGCATTTTCAATAGCAAAGCATTAATGTTCCTGTGCCTTGTTGGTGACTTACTTGTATTGGACTGGTGTTACCCTACAAAACAATTGCAAACACTTTTGCTTTTTAGCCAATTTTTCTCAGTAAGTGTGCTGTATATTGCATTAAAACACATATTGGGCCTCATTACAAGTGTGCCAGTCTGGTAACAACGGTGCCGGTAAGCCTACCAGCACAGTTGTTACCGGACCGGCACACTATGGGTCTGCCTGCCGGAGTTGCTGTGCCCGGCAGGTCTGACCCTGCTGGGCACAGCGGTCATGGTAAGCAGACCGTAACGGAGTCCACCGGCACCGTTATTAACAGCTCCAGTGCTTCCGTGTTCCCCATTTCCATAGTGGCCTATGTGACTCTATGCGAATGGGGATTTACAGAATTACCAGCACCTGACTTCCCGTCCGCCGGTGTTACCGGGAAGTCAGGCGGCAGTAATTTTTTACGCTCTGGCGGCAAACCACCGGTATCACAGGCAGGGTTACAGCCAGACCCGTATATCTTTCTCCTAGTGCAGTGTGCGGCATACCCCTTCAGCAGCACGTTTGTGCTTATTGTGGAAGCGTGATCATCTAAGCCCTCCCAGAGTGAGGCATGACCCGTGATTTGTTGCCGAGTTGCGGGGGACCCACAGCATGGCTCACACAGGGGGGCCCACATTTTGTGTTACACCACTGAAAGGGAGGGGGCAAAAGAAGGTAAGCACGGCTCTCATCACCACCAAGTTTACTTCATTTTACGGCACTGCCCCAACTATACCTGACCCAAGGTTGCAAAGGCATTGACTGCTCCACAAATACATCGATGATTTTCAATTTCCTTTTCATGTTTGAACTGATTTTCACAATTAGCACCCAACTCAGAGTGGTGTCTTGTAAGGTTCCACTTAAAAACGCCATTTTGATGGCACTGGAAACGGAAGCCCTCCATTTCTCCTCTATTACAGACAGCTGCAGTGCACATCCCCCCCCCAACCTCTCCTAGCTGTGATCTCAGCCAGGCCCTGATTACCCTTAAGAGTGCAGTATTAGTAGCACTGTCACTTCCAGACAAGAGCCGCGCTTGACACGCCTTGGCTGATGCCTAATCGCTATCCCAGCTGTGCTCGTGATCTCTTCATGTAAATGGTAATGCTCGAGCCAGGGGATGGAATTCATATGAGATCCTTAAGCCTCTTCCGTGCAGCTTCTCAAATGAATATGAAGTATCTTATAAAGTCTAATCACAAAGTAGAACATTCATGTTAATCTAAGAATATGTATCATTTATGGATTGAAACCATCAAGTCATTCTCACTGCACTCCTCTTGGCATCATTTTTAGCATTTGATAATTAAACGTTCCTGATTTGTTTTTATCAAAATGTGTTCTAGACAAATACAAAACACTGGGATAGTAATTTCTGGGGTTATTTTTTTATTTTAATTTTAATAGATTTGGCTAGGCGCTTCGTAAATCTCTTTGATAGTGCCCTCCGGAGCAGAGGGAATCCGACCTTTCACAGGTTCAGGAAGCATTCAGATCAGTAAAGTGGCAGGGGAGAGGCAAGGAGAGAACAGTTCAGTACATCGTAGTACATGTCAAAATGAAGAAGTGTGAAGTACACAGAAGTTGGTATAAATACATACTATAATGAGGAACACGTTTTTTAAAGCAATATTTACAAGACTGGGAAGTCGACAAAATGATAGGTGCAGATCTGTCCAGCCCGAAGGATTTCCCGAAGAAGAAGATGTCTTTTGTAGAAGGGGAGGAGAGGGGGTTATTCTCCACTTTTATGACAGTGAGTGGTAGACTGGTCCAAAGGTGGGCTCATGCTGCACTCAGTCTTCATTGTTTTTAATGTGTTTGAGTTGAAATGAAGAGCCAGCTTAATGCTATTCTAAGGAGTATACAGAGGGAGCCACTCTTTAGTCAGGTGGCAATGGACCTAGATTGTTCCGTACACTTATGTGTCAGATTGTAATTTACATAGGTTACATTTTTGAAGCTATTAAACTCCAAGACAGTTATTCATTAATACCAGTGTCCAACTGGTTAATGGGCAGAATCAAACATAATCTCTTCACCTTCTTCTCTTCTTTTTACTAACCATGTACTTGCCATTTTACTTCATCATTTAACCTAATTTAACCTAATTTGGATTTCTCAGTCGCTCTTTTTTCAACAATAATTTCATTGAAACTAGATTTTATTTGTTCTAAAGTATGTGTGCATATTATACTTGTTAGAGGCATTTGCAAATGTCACTCTTTTTATGTCAGCCTTGCCCCCATTTTAATCCCAATGTATTGACAATGTAAACTGAAGAAACCCTCTCAAATTGATGTTCATCATTGCCCCACAGGGTGGCTCCTTGCAAATCAATATGGTTTGAAGAAAGGACACCAGAATATACTGGCTCTGGCTTCAAATGCACTACGAAGAGTGGGAGAGTATGGCTTATGCATCCTTTCAAGCATATATGCATGTAGGCA
This sequence comes from Ambystoma mexicanum, assembly GCF_040938575.1. Classification (NCBI taxonomy): domain Eukaryota; kingdom Metazoa; phylum Chordata; class Amphibia; order Caudata; family Ambystomatidae; genus Ambystoma; species Ambystoma mexicanum. Next base: position 1,142,498,082 of record NC_090937.1, read on the forward strand.
AAATGTGGTTCACTGTAACAAATGTAGCTGTAGCTGTTGGGTTGACGGCTTGTTTGACCCACTCTCAATTTAATGAAGAGCAGCATTTCCACCTGGTGAAAACCCATCCACTGTCTGACCTCTCAATCAACTGTGCAACAGGTTTCTATCAACAATGTTATTTTGAAGACGTTGCATAAAGAGTATGTTAGGCACCTGTGTTATTAATATATTATTTGTTGTTTTAACATATCTGCTGTTTATCTTTTGCGGTGTGTTTTATCTATTCTAATATTTCTTTCGTGTATTAGTGCCCGGAGGTGGTGGATTTTGTTGCGTTATATGAAGACCACCCTTGACCTGGGGGTTCCTCCCACCCCCAATCAAGGAGCCCTGCGATACTCACTTAAGTTTTTCAGCACTGGACTTACTGAAGACTCATATAGAGTCACACAAATCTGCCCCCCTCTGCCCACAGCGAGCCAAGAACCAGGCCAGAGTATAGGAAATATAAATGTATTTATTTGAATGATAAATAATGGAGCTCACACTAAAAAAACACATGCCACCTTCTTCGTGGCTCACATTTAAACTTCTTGTTACACAAATAAACCACACCAGTTGGTTGGGAAAAAAACATGAATCACAATACTTAGCTTTATCCCAATTTCACTTCCAGAAGTAATAAATACGTGTTGAGAAACACAAGAAATTTACATAGGTAGTGATGTGCAATTTGATTTTCCTGCATGCATAAAAGGCTAGCAGTTTGGTTTATAAATTGGTACAAATACATAAAGTAATTTTGATTTGACACTTTTGCTTTAAAATAAACAGTTTGTTTTAGCGGTTTGTTTTCAGGCCCCCCACCCCTTAAAGGTCGGTGTTGGGGAAGTTGGACATTGAAAATTGGGATGATTTTCAAATTTTGAATTTTCAGCCCCCATCCCACTTAAAGGTCTGTGTTAGGAGAAGTTGGAAGGTAAAAATTGGGATGATTTAAGAATTTGGGATTTGCAGTCCCCCTTCACTTAAAGGCCATGTTAGGTAAAGCTGGACAGTTAAAGTTCAGATGATTCAAGAATTATGGATTTGAGACCCCACACTATGTAAAGGCCTGTGTTGGGGAAGCTGGACAGAAACAATTGGAATGATTTGAGAATTTTGGATTTCAGACCCCACTCCACGTGAAGGCCTGTGATGGGGAATCTAACAGAAAATATTGGAATGATTTGAGACTTTTGGAATTCAGATCCACCTCCACTTAAAGGCCTGTTTTGGGGAAGCTGGACCAATAGGATTACACAGTTGATTTGCAGTCTGGAAATGAGCTTTGTTAATTTCGAATTTTGAACAAAAATCACAATTATTTCTAGTTAAATATAGGCTAAGGATCTACACAGTTGTGCCTCCCCCCGCCACACCCACTATAAAGGGAAAGGATTTAAGGTCAGCGGATACCACCACCTTTTGGTTTGAAAGTGGTCAATTTTACTTGTATTGAAAACATTTTTTTATAGTTTTAAAGTTCAGGAAAGCCAGCATCATTCCAGGACCCTTTTGCTTGGTCACTCCACTTTCAAGGATGGTCCCCAGCTCTTCACCATAAAACCCAGTCAGTTCTTTAGGCCTCCACAGGAATAGACAGCTCCACCCAGATGCAATCTCAGCAATCTCCTTTGGAGTTTCCATGCAGCTGTCAGATAGAAATTTTCAGCAGCTCTGTCCCTCACTCATAGTGCATCCACTGTTTACACCAGTGATGACACCATCACAATTTCAATTTTGGTCACTGCCCTGCAAGAGTTCTAACAACCAGGATTGGACAGTTACCCTTCTCTCTTCTCCCAAGTCCAGCCTCTCTCTAAGGATTGGTTTACGAGTCTGGAGCAGACATATGGTAATTGCCATTTGCAATCTCCTTTTTTTCATGTAGACTTTTGGCAAAAATCTAGTTATGTGTCGAAACTTGGTGATTTACTAGTAACTGTCTTAATATATATATATATATATATATATATATATATATATATATATTCTGTTTCAGCTAATCAAGGCCAATTTAATAAAATAAAAGCCGGGCCGCACCATTTTGCAGGGCCGTTTTGGCAATTGTCTGCCTTTTATTACAAAAAACATAATCGTTAGGAACATGCATTTTAGACCTCACTTTCCAATTTTACCCTCCATCAGTTTGCCAACTCTCAAATTTGGAACATGTTCAGAGAAGCCAGAAACACCTTTTAGCTGGTCATTACAATTCCATAAGTCACAGGTGGATCAATTTTATTTCAACAAAATAGCCTGAGAAGCATCCAAAAAATGGCACAGAAATAAAGGGAGTATGGTTGCTGAGAAAAAGGCATACGTGATAACCATCCCTTTAAATTAAAATGAAATCCTCTTGTTATGCAAATTGTAGCTCTGTGGTCTCTAGGCCTTTTGCCTCTTTAAGACAGCCTGTGACTAGAGTTGATTTTATTAGTCTCTTTGTTGTTTGAGGTGTAGGCTGCAGATTGTAAATACCTGGGATGCACCGGCCAACAAAAAGATCCCCACCCCACATTCCAGTCATGCACTGGCTAGAACATTTGGCCTACACAGAACTGCCTTCTGAGATGGCAGGTCTGGGGACACTTGGATTTCAACACCCTTCAAGCAGGTCACATTGTATTACACTTGTTAATAGTGAGGATGCATGAACCAGGCTTGCAGTGGGGAAGCCACTTGAGAATTCTGCCCACAGACCCACCAAATATTATTGGCTGAAAGGAACTCACATATTGTATTTTGTAACATCAGCCTTGATTATTTGACATACAGTGGGCCTCATTACGACCCAGTGTTAGGGAGAATTCTCTGTTTAGGCTGAATTTCCTAACCTAGTGAGTCCCCCAGCAGCTTTGCTGGATTTCTGGAGTCTGTTTTTTTCTCCTGCCAAGAGTGAGACTCTTTTTCTCCGACTCTTGGACATGATGTGTGGTGTTCCTTTGAATGTTAATGTGTTTCATGGGCTATGGGGTCTTTTACTCCATAGGGTCTCGTATGTTGTCCTATGTGTGTTACACAGCACCCTCCGTGCCGTAACACTGGGGTGTCATAGTGACCCCCCACCATAGACTCCATACCCTGGGACTGACTACTGTCTCCCAGGGCATGTAAAGTCACCATTGGCTTTACTAGTCCCAAATTACTAACAGAACCAGTACAAATCATCATATTGTGGACATACTGGTAGGGGCAATTTGATTGCCCCTAGGTCTGTTGTTCAAGGGGGTACTTTCCCGTCCCCCCTCGTCGAGTTTTGGCTGGTGGCAGTGGATACTACTTTTTATATTCAACCGCAAATATATCTCTATGGGATTTTCCCATTGTTAGAGGCTAATACTGTTTTAACATAGCCTCTAACATACCTCCGGTTTATTTATTTAATATTAATTCACCGGTTGGTATTTTCTGCCAGAACTCGGTTTTAAAATGGCGTTTGTGTTCGCCTCTGTAACTCCAAACCAAAGGTCGAGCCCTTTGTTCCACTTTTTGGCGGGCTTCTCCACAGAAGCCTCCAAAAGTGGTGCCATTCTGTTTGGGTACAACAGGGGGTGTGGGAGGGGGTTTAGGCACCGTGGACTGAGTTACCTTGGTAGCTCAAGTCGCACTCTTGTGTGATTGGCCCAAGTGGTGAGCCGGCCGGCTCACCACTTAGCATGTTTGCTTGACAGCGAGGCTGAGTGAATGGGGGTGTGCTGCATAAAAGCAGGGCTTTTGGGACTGGAACTTCAGAAGTCGCCACAGGACCTGAAAATCCAACGACGGAGAAGCTGAGCCAGCCTGCTACGATGACACCACAGGTAAAGCCCTGCTGAACCGACTCACCACTTCCCAACGACAGAGGAGATCTCCCTGCTGGAGAGTCTTCTTCCCCTGACTGGTGGGCACAACCAGTTTACCTTCTTTTCTCACATCCCAGGACGTCTTGTGGTCGAATTGCCCATGCCCAGCACCCCGGCAACCGGATAGCCACTTACCACTGGACCGCGAATAAAAGGACCGCTCCTTTTAATTGAGAACTCCGTGGCTGGTTTCTTCCCTGGCAGTGCAACTGACTCCTGCTTTCCTCCCCGATGAGATCCTCTCTTCCTCCGGACGAAGCACCGACTTGCACCCGCTGCCAGGAACAACTGCCCCCGCTGGAGCGTTCTCACCATTTTAAGATACCGTGTCCGCCAGGCCTCCCTTTCTAAAGATTGCTACAAGGTAACAATAATCCCTTAGCCTTCTGGACTGGGCTGGCTGCCTTGACCATCTAACTGGTCCCTTTCTGTTTGGTCCAACTCTTTCTGAACTTACTGCAAGACTTTTGGGCACTTTGAACCGCGTGACCTTGGACACATTTCGACCGGAGCCTCTTAAAGTGGGTCCGGCCTTGTTAACTTTGACTTTACGGTTTTAACCTGCCTTCTTCTCCTACTGTGTTCTTCCGAAAGGGTTGGGTTCTGTTTCTATCTTTGCTCTGCCTTTCTCTTCCTTTTAAACCGATTGATGAGAGTGCCATCTTCGTTAAGCGCTCACCACTGTCTGAAAATAAGTGTTGCTTTACTTAAGACTTGTCTAACTAATCGTTGAAGGGAGTGTAATCTTTTAGTGACTGTGTTTTTGAACTGCTTAATATTAGTGCCAGTGTGTTTTACTAGATGTGTTTTTAAATAAATGATTATATCTCTTTTACACCAAGCTCTGGTCAGTGTTTACTTGTTCTACTGTGTTCTTTTGACATATTGTGAATACTCTGTATACTGCCTAACTCTTCTTGAGAGAAGTCTGACTGCTCAGCCACAGCTACCAGGTAAATCTGGGTGGTACAGACTGCTACCAATTGGGTTTACTGCCAACCACCTGTAGTCTTAAATCTTTTGCAGTGGTCCCAGAGGGAACTGCACAGGTTTCTGCCTAACACCCAGGCGGAAAACCATGCCGGTAATTTACCAACTCTGCCATGGAGAAAGGGGGAATTACCACCCCATTACAAGGTTGGCAGGGCTTAATTCCCCCTTCCTCCATGGCCCTTCCCCATTCCCATTTTTGCCCCATAGGGCTCAAGGGGAATGGCGGTACCGTACTTAGCACCAAGGTCCCTTTGCGGGTCCCTACTTTAACAGCTGGAGTAGACCAGCCGTTAAGGTCGGGTCCCGCAAAGAGACCTTGTAATCAGGCGCTAATGGGTTAACGGCGCTGCAGCCTTTTATGGTGCCATTAACCCATTAGCGCCAGGGTCGTAATGAGGCCCAGTGTGTTTTACTGATCAGGGTACAATTTGCCTTTGTGCAGAAAGTACAGGGCTTTCAGTCATTAATAAAAATACACTTGTAATTATCTGCTGTTCATTTTCTGCTGAAAAGTGGGTCTGAATTGCCACAGTACACCACCTTTTGATGGGTGGCAGTGTCAGTGAAAATGCTGCACTTATTAATTAGCCAGCAATGCAATGTGCTCTTCCATTCTGAAATTGCATTACATTTTCGTTTTAGCTTTGTATGGATTTCCACTGCAGAAAGACACCCACATAGTCTGCCTCAGGCATACAGGAACTTTTCATGGCAACCAAGCTGGTTTCTCTTTTCAAATGTTTGCTGGAATTTTGCGTGTGAAACATAATATACATGATTTGTTTGTCAACACGAACCATGTCTTTTCCCTGACATCCTTATGTTAGAAGGGGAACATTTTTCTCATGTCTTGCTTTAAACTGCAAACCCACATGAAAAGCCATTTTAGTGTCAATGTTTGAAACTCCTGTTTTTCATGAGAAAGGGTCATTTACATTTCTTCTGCCACTTGTTTGTCTCTTTCCAGTAATCCTGCCTCTGGTTGTGCTTCCTCCTTGAGATTTTGTAAAGCACTAAGCTGACAGTTCCTCTACTTCCACTTTCTTTGCTCCTGCCAATAGTTGATCCTCATCCTATCAATGTATTTCCCTCCTCCACTTGACTTCCCTCTGTTGCCTTCATTCCTTTTGCTGGTGATGTTCTCTATTGATCCTCTGCATCTTTCAACACTCCTTTCACATTCTCCTCCTTATGATATTCTCTCCTCCTCCTTTCCCATTCAACTTTCCTTTCACACAACCTCTCATTTCTTCTATCTCCTCTTTTCCACAGCTCATCTATATGCCCTTCCACTCCTCCCCCGAGTTCCTCTATCTCTTGTTTCTCCACTCCACAGTTTCTCTATCGCCACCTTCTTCTCCCGTAGAAGCTCTAACTGCTTTGACCTGATGACACCCACACTATTCAGAAGGGGGATGTTTGGCCTGTTGACTTCATAATTGTTTAGTGATGGTTAACCGAGATTTGGACTCCTGTCCACTCCCAGAATGGCTGTGTGGTGCTGGGAATACAGATTTCTGAGCATCATCCCTTAGAGTTGTGCCCACTAGCATGGGCACATGGTGTGAGTCTTCATTCGGAGTGGCTGCCATCTTGAATCTACTTCTCCCTGTTCTTGATTGGGGATTTACCACAGATGCTTGTGCTCCTGTGCATTAGTGGTGAACATGCCACCAGCTTCTTGATCTGTGTGCATCTTCACAGCCTCCAGTCTTCAGTTCCATGAATCACTGCACATACGATCAAGGCCTACAAAATGAAAGTTGTTCAAACCATTCCTTTATGTTACTAGTCTAAGATTGTCGGGCGTCTTTAGAAGTCGACCCTCTAGGAGGAGTACACCGCTATTCACCTTGTAGAGGCACAGTCCTGTGTACATGATGCTCCATTTCTCTGAAGTTAAGAAAATGTTGAGTAGGTGTGACTGGGATAATAAATGGGCCATTAACACTACACATGCCCTCAGTTTTATGGAGAGGTCCTACAAGTGAAACTGGCAAAAGGGAGCATAAAGATAGGGAAGAACTCAAACACACAGGGCTAGAACTCTGGGGTTCCTAATCCTTGGAACAGGAGGTCATCCCCGGCTTCCATGTCTCCTCAGTCCTGTCCATTAATGTAAGGCAGGAGGCACTATCAAATCTGCTTGCACTCGCTTCTTTAAAATCACCTGAGCTGAAGATGCCATCCTCTTACTGCTATTCACTCACTAAACCCTTTTACAGGTGACTGAGTGCTGAGCCTTAAAATGTTTGGCCCATCAGGAGTCATTAAGGAGACTTCGCACTGCAAGACTTTGAATGGCTTCCCTGGAAAGTGTGAATTGACACTCTCTCGGTGAACCCTTGTCATGGCATGTAGATAGAATGTATTTGCATGTGTATTTGACAATGTCTGGTCTATCTCTTAAAATTGATGGAGATTATGGCAAGGACATCAAGATCGGATTTAGAGGGGCATGTAACATGACTCACGGTATGTGGGTATTTCAAGTTCTAGCTGCAGCGATATCTCAGCAAATAAACAGATGCATTTACCTCTGTTTCATAGACAACTCATCTGCTTTTGGCTGTGTCCCGCGACCCCTGCTCCGGCGTCAGAAACTAAAAAATTGGGGGATTGACTCAAATCGATTATATTACATTAAACAGGTATACTCTAATACGAGTGTATCAGTTAAAGTGTCACAGTAAGGATTATGATATGATATGATATGATATGGCATTTGTAACGCGCCTATACACAAGTGCTTCAAGGCGCGATTCCAATCCATATATATATCATATATATATATATATATATATATCACACTGCCACAGTAGTGGCCGTGTAGTTATGGTTAAGTTGCTGTTTCCATAGGAAGAGCCCTTTTTGGGCGGCTTATAACTCCGCTGCCCTTGACGAATCCTCACCAAACCTTGCAAAAGTATATGGCCCACTCTGAATTTTTTTGCAAAGTTTGGTGATGTTTGGTCCGGGGGGGACAAAGTTATAGGGGGGGTCCCAAAATGTCTTTGTTTGCCATAGACTGAATGGGGGGAATGTTTGCGCATGGCTGCAGGCCAAACCGCTGGACGGATTTGCCCCAAATTTGCGGCAGGGGCAGGGGCTTGGTCGCAAAAGCGTGCTTTTGTAAATTTTGTGACAATTCGTCCAGTAGTTTCCTTAAAAAAGATCAAAAAGTACATCTCTAAAAATGTGTGATATCTATGTCTGCTCCACGGTCACACTTCCCTGTTCGCTCCATGGAGAAGATTTCAATTGGCTATTCCATGGCGTGCTCCCCGTGACCATGTTGCGCTTTCACTGATTAGTTGCGCCACAGCGTGAAGAGCATCATTATCTTTCGATACGTCTGCCATGTTTACTTCGTTTTCTGTTGTACGCAGACATCGCTGCCAACATACATAAACGCAGAAGACACCAATGCACTTGTTACACTTATGGAACACATTTTCGAAAGGTGAGCGTTAATGAGATGTGCCAGTAGAAAGTCAAACATTGGTGTATTCTTGTTACCAGTGTCATACGGTACAACGGGATTTGCTACGCATTGTACAAAATGAACTTACTGCGTCCATGTTACAATACATAAACAACATTACAGAGGTCAGACTGGCATACTACAGTTTGAAACGTAAGCCAGCCACCTGCACTATTTCCTAGACACAGCACTTCTGCACGTGTAAGGGAGTAGCGGTTCTCATGAATAGCTGCTGATATGTTGTCACAAAATGACAATGTATTTGCATTCAGAGTGAAGGTCACTTGATTTTCTCTTTTCAATATGAGCTCAGTACGGCCACATATTTTTCGGCACCCACAAGGGTCACTTGTTTTTTACCTTGAGCTACAGGGAAACAGCAGAAAGAATGCAGGGAGTAACAGTTTGAAAAACATATCGTTTGATAAGGTTATGCTTCAAAAACGGCCACATATTTGTCGGCAGCCATAAGGGTCACTTGTTTTTTTACCTTGAGCTACCGGGAAAAAGCAGAAACAATGCAGGGAGTAACAGTTTGAAAAACATATAGTTTGATAAGTTTATGTTTCAAAAACGTTTGTAAGGAACATGAAATATCAGTTCCTGAAGAGGCACTCTTCCAAATACCCGACTGTCTGACTGTTCCGAACGCTATGGAGGCGGTCCACATTATCTAAGTTTATTTTTGATGCCTGTATACCAAACTGGCATTACATTTTTAATTTCAAAAAGAAAAAATGTATTATTGCTAATGAATTACATGGTTTCTGTGGCGTTGAAGTTTTTTTTCCCATTATGGAGATTGCACATTGTCGCCGTTTGTAGGGTGCCACTACATTTCCCCAAATTAAATTAATATTTAGTAAAAATGGTATGTGTTACAACTTTGGTTTATGCAGAGGTTGCGTATTGATACACCTTTTATTTCCCCTTTCCCGATCAGCTACTTCCAAAGAAATGTTTTATTATTAATAATGAAGTAGCCCCTTTCTGTACCGTTGATATTTTTATTCCCTTTATGGGGATTGCATATTGTCTCTGTCTGTAGGGTCCCACTACATTTCCTCATATTAAATACATTTTTACTGAACATTTTATGTATTACAACTTTGGTTTGTCCAAAGGTTGCGTATTGACACATGTTTTATTTCCCTTTTCCCCCTCAGCTACTTCCTTCCCTATTGTGATTGTCACGGATTGGAGCTGCCGAGTGACGGCTTTTTTAACTGTCAAATGCAACTGTTCGTCACCGGTTGGCTGTGCGTTATAATTCAGTGGGATGATCGTGTCGGACCTCGATGTCCTTATGCTGCTGTCGCCATAAGGAGTAACATTCCATCCTTTTTGGTGGTGTAGATCACATCGATAGACATTGTCTTGCAAATCAATGTGCAAAGAAAACAACTACTGTGCCGACAATGCATACTTTCTGTGTGGGAAAACAACAATGTGGCCATCACCATTAACATTTTCATTGTCAACCAAAGAGACAAACTTACTATTTCTATGGAAATGTGAATAGGGCAATAATTTCGCACAGTTTGTTGTGAAATAAAGCTACTTTACTAATTGCATTGGGAGATGATTTTGCACAGTTTATTGTGTAATGAAACTTCTTTACTGATTCTTAAATGTTAGTGTTTTTTTTACAAATGTACTCTCCTATTTCAAAATGTGGCGTGCTATGTTGCAGGCCGTAATGTGTTCTTTTGTAGGTGATGCATCACGGCACGTAAGTCCTTATGGACGCATTTGTTTATACTGCCAAGGAACGTTATGGAAAAAGGTATTGCATACCACTTGCTTTGGCTATGGGAGGGTCAGGCCCATCTCATATGCTTTAGTGCCGTCAGGCCAATTTCTGTCACCCAAATGCCCCATTAACCAACATTACATCAGAATGATTAGTATCTTTCTAAAAGAGGAAAAATGAGGTAAGGTGCACTGAAACTGTTTGCTGTATAGAAATGTTTGTAAAAAAATACATGGTTACACCCTCCCAATACACATATCTTCACACCTTTCGACCTGTGCCACTTACGAAATTATGTGTCGAGAGCTGAGTGGTAATGGTGTTGCTTGCAGTATTTCTGATGTGATTACGCTTGACATCACAGAGTTTGTTGGGATTTTGTGCAGATGTAAGAAGACTACTCGTTTGCGTTTTGTACGCATATTTTTACAAAAACAATTACTGTATGCACAAAACATGTATATACAGGTCATTGCCAATGACCAAAAAGGTTTGTGTTGTGCATGTGGTAGTGTTTTGATATTTGACAAGTGTCTTCATGTACATAACAAATCAACGGTACATCTTCCGTCTCTGAGGGGTAGGCTATGGTTAGTGGCCACAATGTCGGGGATGTGGGTACTGGCCATTACTGTAAGGGGCAAAAAATTGCATTGAATTTGCCATGTCCACCAGGGACTGGCTTTCTGGTAAAGGTCTTGCTCATAACTAATTATTTCACAAGGAAGAAAAATGTGGTCCTGCCATTACGGTCACACGGTTTCATTTTTGCTTTCTGCAGGCTGTAATGGAAAGCGAAGAAGGGTTTCTATCCAACACCCGTCTTCCCTTTCTATGGTGGCCATCTTGGAAAAGGATTTGTTTTCTTCAGCCGGGAACGCCACAGGCGTTCCGGTTGAAGACAAAAAATCCTCTTTTTTGGTACCACGGTTTACTGCTGTAAAATCTCGATTGCTAATGGCATTCATCCCCCATTTTTTGGGGAGGAATGGGGGTTAATGATCCAGAGACATTGGTATGCACTCTTGCTTTTATTGTGCTGCAAACTTGCCCTGTGGAGTTCTGCGCGGGAAATTTTGCAGTTACAAGTTCCTAAAAGAATATACAATGTACTTCTGCACTATCAACCAGACACACATGTTATTGTGAAGTGTGTATGAGTTTTCGAACACGCCCCCATGCTGTGCGCCAGCATATGATAATGTGGAATTCTTCGGAAGGTGGGCAGTTAATTCAAATGTTCCTTTACAGTATGCTTATGTGTTACTATTAGAACCCTGATAAATGCAGTAGAAAAATGTTGTTAAAGTAATGTTATGATTCAATTACACTATTAAACACCTATGGAATTCAGTGAAAAAACTTTGTTAAAGGGACGTTATGGTTAAGTTGCAGTACTAAAAACCTGTAAAATTTACTACAAAAAAACTTTGTTAAGGGGATGCACTTCACTAAAAAAAACTTTTCCAGCCTTCCATTACGGTTCACATTACAACCTAAAAACCCCTAAAATTCGCCAGTTATGGTAGGCTAAGCACCCACTCCTACCATTATCACTGTGCACTGCTACCACTACAACCCAGAACATGAAAGATGCCATCACAAATGTCATTGATGACATCACTGACAACATCACATGTTTCGCCCCTTTCTTTTTCTTCACTGCTATATATATATATATATATATATATATATATATATATATATATATATATATATATATATATATATATATATATGTATATTCAGTGAAAAACTTTGTTACTGGGACGTTATAGTTCACAGTAAAACCGAAAAACACTTGACAATCCCTAAATATAGGACGCTAAACAACCATAACTCGCGCCACCTATGTGCATTGCTAAGACTAACACCAGAACATCAAAGATGACATCAGAAAGAATGGATATCAGGTTAAACCAATGCACCTAAAGCTATACTGTAAAGAATGATTTGAATGAATTGTGGTATATAGACCAAAGCTTTATGATTTTATTGTTATATAGGTTATTTCTGTCCTTCGTTGTTATATATATATATAAGTGTATATTGTTTCTGTGCATTTTATGTTAAATGTGCATTGTTTTTTAGAAAAATGGTGCAAAAGGCTACTTAGCAATGTTTAAAAAAATAGCATGACTTGAAACAGACTGAATGAAGGCATTTGCAAGATGGAACGTATTTGCATGTGTATGTGACAATGTCTGGTGTATCTCTTAATATTGATGGAGAGATTGCCAAGTACACCTTTGCTGCTGCTTCACTTGAAAACACAATATTTTCCAAGACATGATCTGATCCAATCCAATCACACTGATCTCTAAATGGACACGAGCAGGATTGTAACCTGGCTGCAGAAAATGGCATGCACACATCTTGCCTGGCTTGAAAAAGGAAGGTGAAGGAGATTGTTCCCCCAAAGGTCAAGAAAATCAAAACAGGTGCAGTTAGAAACAAGGTCTTCTTCACCACCGCAAGTAAATTGCTTCACTTTCATGTCTGTGCTTTATTGTAAACATCTGCATTTAACATTATTATTGTTAATGGAAGGGTTTGAATCTATATGGCGGTATTGGCGTGTTTATTGGGTGCATTCCATTACTGCCTACTACTGACTTTGGAATTTAAAGGGTCGCATTTAAGTTCTACTGGAATTAGAAGGGTTTGGTACTATACAGTACTATGAGGTGCAATTTCACATTACAGCCCTTTCATTTACTGTGGCTCCAGTACTGTGATGGACAGCACATTTATGATTTTATGTTGGATTTTTCCAGATAGGAATGTTAGGAAAAAGCTCTGTGCAAAACTCATACATTCACACAGATGAATGGTGGCAAACGTTTATGTGATGTCATCACAATTCTGTCAAAACCCTGGAGAACAGCCTGCAGCCGGGAACACTGCCAGAACCATGGATTCTGTGGTCTCGCACCGATGCAGCACAGCCATGCCATGGGTGCCCCAATACAGAACAAGAGAATGCAAGACATGTTTGTCATTTCATGTGTTCATATCATCAAATATGGGTGATTGCTGAATATATTCAATACATGTAAGTACGTAAGTATTGCCTCTGGTGTAATCAACACACGAGTTCCCACTTTGGGATAATAAAGTACTGCCTGTTGTGTTCTTCCCTCCTGGGTGGACTCATGACATTAATATGCTATATGGCCCTTTTATGTAGTGTCAAACCTTGGCCAGTAGTGGACACCACGGTGGATGAGGCATGGTCACTAGATGTTGCCATGAACTGGAATCAAAGGTCAGTGGCCAGATGAAACATGGCTATGATCTCAGTACAGGCGTGGAGGTGCAAGGCCAGGAATGCCATTCACATAAATAAGAGCGTCAGAGGCCAGCAACAAAGTCTGTCACCTTCAGAGCTGCCTGTGCATCACCCTCTTTCTAAATCAGATGATTTAGTCTGACATGAGCACCTATAAGCAGCTTGTGTGGCTCTTAATGCGTATAGGGTGACTATTGAGGAGGGCAATGCAAAGGAAGCATGGTAGGGTAGCTACACTAGACTTCTACAATATCACAGAGTAACAGTGGCAGCCTGGAGAGCTCAAAGTCATAACCCTGGCATTTCAAGAATTGCGTTTTAGTATCCCAGGACCATCAAGTGGCAATGCCAGTGATCTTGGCACTGCTGGCCTCTCCACTTCTTAAATAATCATCACTTATTACACCTGGTCATCATTATCATTTTCAATATTTTCCTGGTGAGATGGTATGCATACCTTTCAAATAGCAGGTCTTGTTTGAACAGCATCATGAATGGTATGAATGCAAATGCAACTTAGATGGGCTGGACTACATGGCATTGATCACACTGCACATTAAGGACAATATAAACACATTCTTGTGGATGGCCCGCTATCATGCTGGTCCAGGTTTGCGCCTATGCTTGACAACTTTTGCCCCATCGTCCACAAGGCCCTCTGGGGCCTGGGGGCTTCAATACTCTTCAACTCAAGAGGCTTCAACTCTCTCTTCCTAAATATCTTCCCTCTCAAGCTCTTCGTTCATCCGCCTCTGACTCCTTCATGGTCAGTCGCTTCTGCAAGAAACAAGTTGGTGGTAGATCTCTCTTCTGCTGGGGCCTCCCTCTAGAACAGCCTCCCTGCCTCCCTGAAACTTGAGGAGAACCACCTTCGGTTCCAGAAGCACCTTAAAACCTTCCTCTTTGCTTCTGCTTTCTCTCCCCCTCTCTCCTGCTGATGTCCTGGCTGATACTGAGACTGCACTGGTTACCTGGCCACCCATCTGATCTCCGGCCCTAGCCCTGCCAGTTGCACACCTGCACTGCCCTCCTGGAAACCCCTGCACCTGGGGACTGTTATCTGTATCCCTACAGTCCCCCCACCAGCACTTATGTCTGCACTCACCCCGCACTGCCACCAGCTGGTCGTTCTTCTATTATATCCTGTTATTTATTATACCATGTACTGCCCTTGCCTTCCCCGCCCCCCACACTTTTCTCTTCCCCCTTCCCTTGCACTTGCGCGATCTGATTGACACCTGGCCTAGTAGGATCGCTGTCTGTTTTACCTCTGTTCCCGATCCCTTGGCTCGTTGCCCCTAGAAACACTTGGGTATAGGCGCGTTATAAATGCCATATCATATCATATCATCCCTCCTTTAGTCGGGCAAGTGTCTCCCACATCCACTTCGGGCTAACACACACTGATTACAAAGGGAAGCGTCAGGAATTTCCTGCTAGTCTCGGGCAGACCTATTCAAGTTGGGCAGTAGCAATGAGTCACAGACCACTCCCATGTTTGTTCAGCACAGGTAGGACACAACACATGCCTTTAAAAAGTATTACGAGCATGGTTGTTTTTATGAGTTTACCTAGTGTGCACATTGAACTGTTTAGTAGTAGTCCTTGTGGGAGGGACCAGGCTGATAGGCAAATAGAGATTTCTTCTCTGCGAAGGGTGCAGTTAGCTGAACGTTGTTGTAGACCCTCCTGAGAGGAACAGATTCTATATAACAGTTTTTTTTTTTAACCATGCCCTTTTCTGTAGAGGGGCTACCACACTCTTGTTAATTCAGTTTATTAGTAGTAATTGCATTTACAGCTGATGTCATGCTTTTTCTCCTAGGCATTGTTTGGACAAATAACTGTGCCATAGTCATTTCTGATCTCTTTCATCATTACCTTTTGTTGCACAATGAGCGGATTACACCGGCCAGCAGATGTTGCTGGGGTTTGAATGTGTGGCACTTCCTGGATTTTCTGTGCACTCTTCCTTGACTGTTCAAGGTCATGGATCAGAATGGACCACACCTTGCCCTGCCAGAATTAGCTAACAAAAAGTGCAGTTCACAAGCATGCGATAGCGGTGTATGCAATCTAGAGTCAGGAAGGAGCAGAAGATATACTTCAACAAAAATTGCTGCATGCTGCACAACTAGAACACTTTAAGTTATGATGATATGAGAGGTTATTTAGAACGTGCTTATACCCAGACCCGGGCATCGAACCTGTGTGGCTCCATGTCGTCTCGTTTTCCAGGCGTGCACGTTGCCGCTGAGCTATCCTCCCGAGGCAAGTTACGAAAATGCATCAAGCCAATTAAAAACAGAGTGTAGTTTACACTGAATACTGGACCTCATCCGCCCATCTCATGTAAACTAATGGTGGGTCATACATTCCCTTACGTTGAACTGCAAAATGCTGGTTTATCTAACAGGTTCAGCCTGGAGCGCAGTTAGAACAAAAACAAGTGAATGCATTAGATAATTGCATCAGTGAAATAAAACATGATGAAATCATTTCCAGAAACTAAAATATCTCATTTCCCGTGGCGGAGCATCATGCTTCCTCATGGACAAGAATAAGGTAACAGTGAATGTAATCTCCAGGCTTGATGGCATGTGGTTGCAGGATTGGATGCTACTCATTCCTGGAAGAAGTTAAATTAGGCCTGTTCCACAAATGGAAATATATGTGCGAATGACGTTTTCAACTTGAATGCACAGTTGGGATTAAAGTACACAGCAGTGCAGGTATTATGCATACATTGATTCGGAATGGTGCAAAAAAACCAGGTGCAGCACATGCATAAGAACGTTTTTAATGTACAAATCAACAATGGGACTACCAGGAGGCTCAACGCGAAGTACCTAGGAGAAGGCAGCAGTAATAAAAGAATAACACGCTTTCAGAAAAAAGCAATTCCAAAAGCAGGGGTGTAAACACCAAACAGGAAGCCCACGTTCACTTAAAGTAATAACCGCTGTGACTCATTCCCTTATCTGGAAGGTGTTATACATGGAATGTACTGAATGGTTTGCTGTTGCTCCTGTAAGGGTATTGCGAGGAAATGACAGGGAACATTAGCATAGCGTCTATGGACCCCACGCTGTGACAGGCTATCTGGGGAGTATGTGCTTCCCCCTGCATGCAATCCGGACACTTTAAGCAGGGAAAGCTGAACAAGTGCTCATTCTCTTGCCAATGCTCCATGCTAACCTACCTGCTTCAACGCATATCGTTGATGCGGCCTCCTTTCCGAAAACCAGTGACAAGGCAATTATTGTTGAGTTTTTTGCCCTCGACTTTTTAGATTTGTTTATTTATAAAATTGAATTTAACAGGTTACAAAACAGAATACAACAGTCATGTGAGAAACAGTCGTGATTGTGTTAGCATTTGTTCCAGTAAATTTGTTACCAAAGTACAGTCAGTTAAATCCATGAGCCCCTACAATGTAGTCCTCCCCTTAAGAAATTGATGGGTAGAGCGCGTACACAGAAAAGAATATCCGCCTCATTGTGAATTTGGTGCTGTGGTAAAGTTCTGGCTGTACTTCTATTACTGACACATGTTGACATTAACAGAATTAGCAGCAGTTTTACTGCACCGCCGAATTCATGCCAAAATGGAGGATTTACCTCCTGCACGTACCAAAGTAATGTCTCCACTTTGCCTCCAAAAATCATCAGATTTACGGCAGCGAAATGACCACTCACAATAAATCAGATGTCAAATGGACTAAAAAATGTGGTTTAGAACCGCCTTACCACCACTCATAATCACGCTGTAAATCCGCAGGACCAAGTAGCAGTAACAGTACAAGAGTTCGCCATAATTCCACCAAACATATAATAAGGGCATATATAGCCAAACGTTAAGTAGTACTTCACTGAAACAGAAGTTTAAAACGCTACAAAATATAATTAAATAGCAATGTTTCATGTATAGCAGTAGTGTGCCTCTATATCTGGCCATCCATGGTGGGAGGAGAGGACAAATAGAATTTTGCAAACCATTGAGAAAAACAATGATAGAAACGTGAAGGGGATAATTCAATGTTGCATATTCAATCTAGTTGCATGTAATTATATGAACTCATATGAAATGTTCAAAAAGATACAGATAATATATCTGCCCATTTTGGGTGAAACCTCTATCTTTATCTCACCATTTCTGTAAAACATAGATTAGGTAAATGTTAACATAAATAGTGTATCCTTTATAGTAGCACAGTATACATGTCCCAGTTGTTCAATCTTCCTTAAACCCATCCTTAAACCACAATTGCCTGAAAGGTGGCATACAGCAACATCTGCAAGAGACGGCTTCTGGAGCAAGTGTCTTCATGTGTTCTCTGTGAATTCTGCAAAGCCACAGAAACCAGCCACAGAGCATTCAATGGCAGTAAAGTTAAAACATGGTCCATACCTTTCAAACTACTTCCCCCCAATAAGTATTTATTTATTTATTTATTAACATTTATATAGCGCACAGCAGCCCTGACGCATTGTGGCGCTGTTACAGTGAACCAACCTGGTTACAGGGAGCATAAATGTTTACAGAGACAGGGAATACGCAAGCTTAATTACAAGATGGTCTGTTTGGTTATACATACTTAGTTAAAGTCAATACAACGGGATGCAAGGTCCGGCAGGTAAAAGTGGGAGTGTCAGCAGAGAGCCTGAGCCTCTGCCATGTTCTCCCCTTTGGCATCTCAGATCTAATCAATGCAACACAGTTTGACAAATGTAAGGCATGTCACCTCACTCACTAGGACAGCCAATTTGTGATATAGATGAAAAATCCACATTGGGCCCGATTGAGGAAGCTGTTGGGTAAGTGATCATGTTGTCATACAAGGCATATTCTCTACTGTAGACCATAGTTGATGTTGTAGAATGACGTCATGGTTGCAGGACAGAATATGTTTGCAGTGCCCTTTTTAAACTCCCAAACAGTTTCCAAGTTTTTCACAACTTGTGTTTTTTGTTGTTGTATTTTTACTGGAGGGGATCAATATTATCCAGTAAACAGCAGGAGTGACAGAGGAAAGTGAAGGAGCCCAAACAAGCACAGTGGATGTCCCCCAGATAACTAGCTGATGCCGGCCTAACATACGCCATTCTAGCATATCTTAAAGGTCAATATCGGTCTGTATTTCATAATGTCACTTCTGCCCCCCTTCTTAAATATCAGAATTACCACTAATTGCTTCTGGGAAGGGGGTGTAGGACCCTGTGACTTATTAATGGTGATTGAAAAGGCTAAACGTATAGAAAACTGTCTTCTTTTGAATTTGAGAGGCATATTTGTATTAGAGGGAATGTGAAGTATGCACGGTATGAGAACATTATCTAAGTTGAATCCATCGATTACATGGGCCTCTGTAGATGCAGAATGGTCAACCTTGATCCATTGCAGTATCCTCGTGATGGCATAAGACTGCTTAGTAGCATAATTACAGCACCTAATTTCAGAGTTAGCTTGTGAGGAGGAATTCATTCCATAATGATTCGCCCTTTAGAGACTGAAACGTTAGCCAGTAATTAACTGTTCATTCACACTGGAACCATTTTGCCCTGTGTGAAGAGAAGTGGGGTGGAATGAAGTAACTTGAAATTATTCTGTTTGTTAAAATGATAGCTGTTGTTGAAGCAGAAGGGCCCACAGAGGTGCGCTTTACCATTTGGACAGCAGAGGGCAACCTAACACTGATAAACTGTGTAAGAGGATTCAATCCAGCACTACAGCTAAGTCAATGCCTAGTCTGGGATACTGAATGGAAACCCTTATTGATATATCTTTATGTCCAGTTCAAGAGTTATGGATGACTACCCCTATATAACACCCCTCTCTTGGAATCCCCCTGACCAAACTGAGCCAAGAGGTAGTTCTGTTTTGCAAGTTAAAAGGTTTATTTGAGAATTTAAACAATATATATATATATATATCACACTTATAATAAATTAATAATTGAATATCACACTTAATCTGAGCAGTAATCAATAATGGATAGTCTGGCACTAGCACACTTCTCTATAATCAATGATGAGTGGTTATAGGATGGATAAGATAGCAACAATACTTTTATGGTTTCAAATGGATGCAAGGTGGAATGAAAATGCAATACAGAAAATAACTTTATAGGGTTTCAGCAAAAGACAATGTAATCACTTTCTTGGACAATTCACCCCCCCCTTTATGCAATGCAAGGAAATGGAAGGAAAGCACACAGTTCTCAGAAATGCAATCAAATGTAATTCAGTTCACCCCAGCAAGCTTAGACTACAGAAGTTTGAAACACAGGCCCAAAATGCTTTTATATGTGCTGGCAATGAAGTGAGGAATATGCTGAAAATGGTTTTAATTCCCTTTAGGAGGTTCATGGTGAGTGAAATATACTTGGGATGAGTTCAGGCTCACTTTAGCAAGGATCTAGGAGTAACTAGCAGGTTAAACAAATTTTTGGCAAAGGAAAGCAAGGAAGCTGCTGTTTTCACACGTGGCTGGATTTTTAACCAAATCGCGAATCGCGGCAAAATTCGCGAATGCATGAATCACGATTACGGCAAGAGTATGAGGAGTAGCAAGTCGGTTCTAAGCTTGTTGAAAAGCTGAGATTCTATGCTTTCAGAAGAAAGTTAAACCAAGTTCCTAGCCCAAACGGTTCCAGAGATACGGACGATTAAATAAAGGTAGTTTTTCGGATTTGAAATTTTAAAAGTTCAAAGCGACAGGTTACAGCTTGCAGCTAGAAAATGACAGGTGACAGCTTTGCAAATGACAGGTGACAGTTAGGAGGCAGTTCTGGTTAGATTAAAATAGATTGAATTATATTATTTTAACTAAGAGATTGGTTCTGCACAGTTCTGCTAGGTACTCACAATATATTTTTGAAATAAGCCTCCCCACGGATCTGGTCAGGTTTTGGACTGGACTCCGGTTCTGGTCTCGGCACTTCACAGTGATCTGGGTCAGCTCTCTGGTTCTGCTAACAGCGGTCTGGGTCACTCTGGATCTCTGGCCTCTGGTTCTGGATACTGCGCTGCTTTCTCTGGGTACAGCACTGCTTCTGGATCTTTCTGCACAGCTTTCTCTGGATCCAGCGCTGATCTGCACGGCTCCTGGATGCTGCTACCGCTGTTAGGTTTGCTGGATGCTGAGGCCTACTGAGAAGAGTTCTCAGTTGGTGGGTTTAGGCCCTTGCCTTGAGTTCTGAATCAAGTTCTTTGGAGTTTTAAAGTCTAAGAGTTAAATCTGGTATCTTCTGGATGTTGTATGGTCCAGCAGAGCGCGTTGCAGCAAATGGAATTGAATGTCCTCTCTAGCTTCCAGTGGCTCTTTTTATGTCTTGTGAAAGTGGGTGTGTGTGCAGCATCACTAGCCAGCCCCTCTTTCAACTTGTCATTGGCCCAATTCTCCCCTCTCCCATGATTGGGAAAGGAACTGTGAGTCAGAGTGATGCTGTAGGTTTTATGGGTCAGAGGATCCTCCCCTGGTCAGTTTGCCCACAAATCTATATTTGATCTAAAGACATATTTCATAGATACACAGTGGTTTGAAATTACATGCACCCATCACATATCACATGAGGTATACCCTGTTCCAAATCTTCCTGAGGGCTTGCATTCAGAAACGGCAACATTTTCGATTTTAGTGGGTTATGCAACCTTGGTTCTTCATTAAAAATTATACACATATACACGGCCTGTCCATACATACTCCAGTAAATTCCCATGTCTCTAGCTTAAACACAGAGTCTGTAGTATCCATAAATAGCGGGGTTTTGCCCCAGAACATCACACAAATTCCCAACGCGTCTTAAAATGTGCACAGAAAAATCACAAGAATTATGGTATCATTTAAATAATTTTGACACGTCCGCACTGTGAGTTATACATCTTTCTTAGAATCATATTCTGGCCAACAGGGGTGTGTCTTTTCAGGTCACATGGTGTAGAAACCAGTTTATCCAGTTTCTGCCAAGCTCAGAGACCCTGCCCCTCCCAGCTTCTGCCAAGAGGAAGCTATTTTACGGTCCCCCTAATAAACCATCTGCCTGGGCCCTGGAAGGCCCATTGTTCAAAAGGAAGCCATTTACGACTACCCTAATAACCCATCTGCCTGGGCCCAGGACAGGCCTTTGTTCAACTCCCTGTAGCTGCTCCACCCCTAATCTAATCAGAGAGGTGACAACTCCTTTTGGCAAGGGGAAGAGTGGCTGAGCAGGTTTTAACTCCTGTGGGGGTAGATGTCAGGCAGAAATCAGTTTCATTAAGCCATGTTTCAGATAAAATGTCACTTTTCGTTCCCCAGTTTAAGTCAAGACAATTTTTACACATGCAGCTAGAATGCTGATTTTAAGTTCAAAACTATGACATTTCAACAGTGACAAACTATGTGACACTCAAAGTAGGTCACTCAGTTAATTTAAACATTTTCGATTTTTGGTAGTTTTTAATCCAGTTTCAGTTAGGCTGCTGCAGACCTGCAGATCTCAGCCAGTCTTGTTATAAACATTGTTTTGGGGCTCTTCAACTTCCCAGATTTAGTATGCACACATACTTCATTCTGCCAGATGTCTGCTGGTGTTCAGTGAGATTTTTGGAGGTGTTGCAATGTTTGAAACTAGGCGTTTTGACCTGGCATTCGGGGAAACAAAAGGTGATTTTAAAGTGTGGTTTTTCCTTTGGCACACATTTCACTCATGGCACCCCGGCCCATCCTGCTCGCACTGGTGGGTGGCAAGTTAGGCAACCATTTTAGTGTGCACAAACTGCGTGGTTCTCCTAGATTCTGGCGCACATGTGGGCTTTTTGACCATCTTGGATTTTCTAAGCCCACAGCACCAAATGTTACAGCATGATAGCTCAAACGTGGGTCAGGACACCCAACAAAGCCCCCCCACGTGACTGCCCTTTAAATTTGAGTCGATGGGGAGTCGGGTGCACAAGGGTTTTGACCCACGCACTGGTCTGTCCGCATAATCTTCTTCCAATTCTGCAAATGGCACAGTTCAGCATCTTTTCCTCCATCCGGTACTGATCGATCGGTTCTCCTCGCCGGTCCTGATGGGAATATTGGGCGGTACCCTGGGCCCCTCGGATCGTCCTCCCAGTCTCCGGATCATCCTCCTTGGCCAGTCTCCAGGTTTTCTTTCTCCTAGGACGACAAAGGAAGAGCGGCAATACCTATTCATAGTGGCATATAAATTTATAGTCAAAACATATGAACATGCACATTTCTTTTTGCATTCAAAAACGAAAACACCCACATTGAGAAACTCAGAATTTGATAGGCGATATGTAGGATATTTTAAGTTAGAACTGAATTAATCTAAGACAGTACCCTCTAGGATTCCAGAGGATTCCTCCAGTTGTTGCAGAGTGTGCCTGGGATGGCAACACTTCAACTGGTTAATGTGGACCCACTTGTCTTCCCCCTCTGCCAAACCGCCTTTGGGGATGCAGATCTTGTAGGCCACAGGGGAGATCTTGTCTATAATCTCAAAGGGTCCCTTCCATGTAGGCAAAAACTTTCACTGTTTGGCCTGGTTCCTTTGGAAATTGTATAAATAGACCCGGTCCCCCACCTGATATTCCTTCCTGGAAGTTTTCAGGTCATAGTGGGTCTTCATACTCTCGGCTGATCTTTCTAGATTCCGCTGAGCATAAGCAAAAGCATGTTGAAGGTGTTTCCTTAAATTCTCCACATACTCGTGAGTTGTGGAGGCATTTATTAGTGTCTGCTCTTGGGTCCTGTAGAGCAAATGCTGCGGAAGCACCATCTTGCGTCCAGTCATCAACTCGAATGTGACATTTTGGTTGCAGATGAAGGGGTAGATCTGATGGCCCTTAGGACCAGAGGTAATCGGATATCCCAACTTGGCCCAGAATCTGCCACAAACTTCTTTAATATGCTCACAATGGTTCGGTTGTATCTCTCTACTGCTCCAGAAGAAGCTGGCCTGTAAGCAATGTGTAGCTTCCTTTTAACCCCCAGTATCTCCCACATCTTTGTCATTACTTCACTGGTGAAGTGGCTACCCCTGTCTGACTCAATCCTTTGAGGTAGACCGAATCGGGAAAAGATGTGGTTAATCATCAGGGCAGCTGCAGTTTCTGCCTTGCAATTTGGGGCTGGGAGACATTCCACCCACTTGGTAAACAAGCATGTAACGGTCAACATGTACTTGTTTCCTCTAGTCGAGCGAATCACAGTGCCTACAAAGTCGATTTGCAAATCTGACCATGGCAGTGTCATCCCCCTCTTTTGGAGAGGTGCCCGGTGTGTGAGGGATGATGGCTGAAATTGTGCACACACAAGACACCCCTTCAAGTATTGGTCAAGGTCCTGCCCCATGTGTGGCCAGTATGCAACCTCTCTTAAGATTTCCAGTGTTGTGTGAAACCCCCTATGACCGGCGGTGGCCGCATCATGGGCGTGACTTAACATCAGGCTTCGGAATGAGGTAGGAACCACCCACTGATCGTGGCCAGCTTTGGATTTCCTTACCAGCAAACCGTCTTGGATTCGGAACATTTTTGGACATTTCATCAACACTCTTAGGTCCTCTTTCCCAATGTAATCGGTATCCGTCAGGGGAAAGTTCTCAGGGTTCTCAAGGTGCTGGTAAAATTTACCAATTATTGGATCCCACTTCTGAGCAGTAATCAAATCAGCATCAGGGGTCTCCTTACTCCATTGTGCAATTGAAAGGTCATTGTGAGCATTTGTCTGGGACCTAGTGATAGCAGTGACCTGGATTTCCCCCAACAGGGACTCAATCTCAATTAGATCCCCTTGGATGGCCCCGGTTTTGGCCAGCTGATCAGCTAAGTCATTTCCAGTTTTGTCTGGTCCCTCTATTTTGGAATGACCCTTGATCTTCTTCCAGTAAATGGTCATCCCATTCGATGTGACCAGATCATCAATGTTTTGGATACACTTCCCATGTTTCAAGGGTTTGTTGTTAGCACATAACATGCCTCTGGTTTTCCAATTAACCAGGTGCTCCACGAACCCGTTCCGTACATAATCAGAATCTGTGATTATGACCAGTTTGTGGAGTTGATGCTGGACAGCAGTGAGGATGGCCTGATGCACAGCCATCAATTCTGCCACCTGACTACTTCGGGGACCAATTTTGTATCCAGCGGAGGGTTCTGGGAACTCCTTCACCCATGCATTCCCTACGCCAGCCACCAGTTCTTTCTCCCCGTCGTTGTCAACATGGTAAGAGCATCCATCCACATAGGCAGTGGGCATTCCCTCACACTTGTCCTCTTCAAAGACTTTGTGTGGGGAATTAAGGTATGCCTCCATGTTGTCCTTGATTTTTAGACTTTCCTCCTCGAGACAGTTTTCTCTGGCACAGTCATGCAAGTCAGCCAGACCTTGCGCGAGGGGACTCTTCTTGTTTTGGCCATATATGACCTCCACAGGAAAGCCTTGCATTGACAGAATCCAGGAAGTAATTCGGGAATTACTCACATTTCCGGCCCGGATTCTATCACTTTGGAGATATTGCAGAGACTGGTGTGGAGTCTCCACTATGATGTGTTCCCCCTGGATAAACGGGCGGTAATTCTTCAATGCCCACACCGTTGCCAGGAGTGCCTTCTCACAATCGTTGAATTTTTCCGGCACAGAGGATAAAGTTTTGCTCGCATAGGAGATTACTTTATTGACTTTGTCATGCTTTTGGTATAATACTGCCGTCAAGCACGTATTAGAGAACCCTGTCTCCAGGAAGAACTCCTTGTTTCTGACAGGGTAAGCTGGTCAGGGCGCTTGTGAAAGGCTTCTTTTGAGTTGTCTTACTGCCTCGGCTTGTTCTGGACCCCATTCCCACTTGACCCCCCCTTCAGGAGATAAATCAGGGGTCTGGTGATCTCTGCGTAGCCCTCAATGAACTTTCTGCTGTAATTAGTCAGTCCAAGGAGGCTCCTTAGTTCCCGCAGAGTTGTGGGGTCTTTCAGTTTCTGAAGTGCTTCCACTTTCTTTTCCTGGGGACAGAGACCCTGAGGAGTAATCTCATGCCCCAAGAAATTAACACGGGTTCTACACCACTGTGCTTTCTGAAAGGAAAGTTTTGCTCCGGCAGCCCTCAACCTGTTCAGAACATAACGGATCTCCGCTATGTGTTCCTCCACAGATGAACTTTTGATGAGGACATCATCTACATAAGCCAGGTTACCCCTTGCACCCAGGTCGGGCCTGGCCTTGTGTAGGAAAATGTTGAATTCATTGCCGGAGTTGAGGTATCCGAAGGGAGTCCGGGTCCATGTGTACTGCTGGCCCCCAAAGGTAAAAGCCAGCTTGTATTGGTCCTCCCTACTGACAGGCACAGTCCAGTATCCATTGGTCAGGTCTATTGCAGTGAATACCTGTGACCCCTGGATCTGGGCCAGCCCTTGGTCAATGTAGGGCAGAGGCCATCGGGAAGTATGGACCCGTTTGTTGAGCTCCCTGAGGTCGGCGCAGAGTCTCCACCGGCCGTTTGGCTTCAATCTTCCCAGCACCGGGTTATTGAAGGTGCTGTGAACTATACGGATTATTCCCCGGGACTCCAGGTTCTTAATTATTTCAGTAAGGGACTCCATTGATGCGAGAGGCAAGCGATATTGCTTCAGAAACACTGGAGTCATGCCAGGGTCCGTGGGGATTGTTGTTCTGTGGATGTCGGTGCGGCCACAGTCATATGAGTCTACCGCAAAGAGATCTTGGAAATCCAAGAAAACTTGTTTCAACTTTTGCTTTTGTTCCAGAGTCACACAGGCATCAGCTAGGTTGACTCTCTCTTCCACCATCTGCCTGAAGCCTGGAAAGACTTCTGGTTTGGCTATCTCAGCAGCCTCCTCCAGCTGGGTGGAGAAGTCCCTGGTCAGAGTGCTGATTTGGACTAGGGGCTTCAGGTGGGAAAGGCAGCCCTCATGGACTTGGAAAATCACCTCATCCCTCCTGAAGTCACAAGTCACATCTTCCTTACCATAGGGGCAGGAAGTGTACACCAGGAAGTTCCCCCCATGCCGGGTAAAAATCCTGTCTGGTGTTGTATTGTCCTCACTGTCACTGTCAAAACAGTCCTTGGGGATTGGTCCTAACAGTTCATTTCCTAAATCGATGGAAAAATGACGGTCATCAACCGCCATTCCAATAATGGTGCCTGCGGCTAGAGTAATACTCTTTAAGTCGCTGTTATCCACCTCTATTAGAATGGTGTCATGTTCTATGTTGACTAATGGAGTTGGGTTTACCCCCAACCCTTGCTGTTGGAGAAAAGCGTTTAGATGTATGTAAGCATCAGGGTTTTTCAAATGTTGTCCTCTTTTAACTTTCACTTCTAGGGAGAATTGTCGGGTCCTTTCTGGGATGGTGACTTCCTCTTTAATCTGAATTTCAACTGCATAAGGTAGCAATTGAGCTGACCTAAATGATTTTTCTGGATCATCAAAGCCCATGGGATTATCCCCTAATCGGGACCAAGCTTTGAAGTTTATTAGGTCCAAACTAATGGCAAAGTGATTGAGAATGTCACTGCCTAAGTAAAAAGCGGCAGTGATGTCTCGTACGACCCAACAATTGTGGACTATGCTCTTGTTGCCAATGGAGATTTTGAGCATACACCTGCTTGGCAGAAAATGTTTGGAATTGGGTGCTTCCATGTCCATTTCCCATTTGTCTGTCAGTTTGAATGTGGGAATGGCTGGATCTTTTAGGAGTTGGCGGAACATGGCTTCGCTGATGAACCTCTTACCGTTGTTCACGCACCCTCGAGCGAGAACAGAGTCCTTCCCATCATTTAACTGAACAGGGATGAACAACTGCTCTCCAATTTGCTGAATATCAGCCAGGCTCTGAGCTGATTTCACCTCTTTCTGGACTATAGGAGTGAGAGTTTCTGATTGTGGATTAGTAAAGAATTTCAGGGTGTTTCCTTCCAGTGTGGAATACCACCTTAAACTGGAAGGAAGGTTGATTTTCAGAAATAGAGAGGACCCCCCATCACCAGTCTGTTGTACTACTGCTATTACTGTCACGTCTGGAATTTGGTTGTTCTGGAAGTGAAATTCTACTTGGTCAGATTTTTGTTCAACCATGTGGCAGGTGCCGTTTAAACTAACATGGTTGACACTCTGTTTTAATTTTATTGTTCGGCTAGTCTGGGTCCAGAGGACCTTGTTTACGCAATCTATTAGGGGTGACAACCTTCTCAGGAGGTCATTCCCTAGTAAACAAGGGGTGCCCTCTGGAGTCACTACTATGACCGGATGTTTCACCTTGTGTCGCCCAATCTTAATGTCCAAGTCTGCAGTCCCCTCAACGGGAATTTCCTTCCCGTCAAAGTTCTGCAGTTGTCCAGGAAGAGAGGTGAGAAGAATTCGGTAATTCTCCCTCCTTCCTGCGTTTAGTTCCTCAAAGGCCCTTGTGGACAGAAGAGTTGCTTGGGATCCAGTATCCACCAGTGCCAAAATTGTACCCTGCCCCTGTACTTGTACCGGGGCATAGTGTCTTCCCTCCTTCTCCTCAAGGGGGCACAGATAATGCACATTTTTGGACAACTGGTGGGCTAACTTTTTGGTTTTGGACATTGCTAGTGAAGAGATTTGGGCAGAATTCTGTGGAGAGCCTTGGGAATCTGAAAGAAAAAGTTGGCAACTGGAGATCAGAGCCATTGTGGATTCCCCTGGTTCCGGTTCTGGGCCACCCCCCCCTTTTTGGAGGCAGTCACCAGGATGGGTTTGAACCAGGGGATTTCGGTATTGTGGGTTCTGGGATGAGATGATGGGTGGCGGTAGCTCAGTCTCCACATCTCCCCAGTCTGAATTGACATCCCTTGGGACCCATTTTTCTTTGGGAGGAGTTCCCCCATCTCTGAAGGAGAAGATCCTTTTCCCAGGATCTTCTGAGGATCCCTCTCCCTCAAATTGGAAGACCCGTACCTCCTCCACAAAGTGGGTCTGTTTGGGTCCTTTGTTTCTCCTACCCCCCCTCTGCTCCTTGGGAGGCAGGCTTTCAGGGGTAGGAGATTTTGTTTCCGGTTCCTGGTTTTCCAGGGGCTGTTTACAAGTTGGGAAGGAAGCTTCCTCCAAGGTTTTACACCCCCCTTCCCCTTGTGCCTCCTCCCTGGGAGCCGGTGTGTTATCGGGGTGCTGCCCCCGTCATTGTTCTGGAGTACCAGGTCCAGAGTTTGGGGCATTCTGTGGTGGCACGCTCATCTGAGGGTTCTGTTGAGCCCTCAGTATGTGACCCAGATCCCGTGCCATATTTTGGACCTGGCGCTCTAACTGGGAAACCCGCTCAGGCTGTTACGGGGCTCTATTTTCTCCCCTGGGCTGATCCCGGGAAGGGTAGCTATCCCTTCTCTGGTAGTACCCTTGGTTGGGAAGATTTTGGTACCCCTCCACCTTTGGCCTCCCCTCTACCGGATTAGGTTGTCTGGGCTCAGGGAATTGGGGAAAGAAGGATGGATGATTTTGGGGCTGGAAATTGGGTGGATACCTGGGGAAAAAGTTCTGCCCAGGATTTGGACAATTTCTGCCCTCCTGTGGGAAGTTGGGAGGGAAGTTCCCTGGGTTAGGTGCTTGGCCGGATCCCCCCCCTTGGGCTGGAGGAGTCCACACATAACCCAGGATTGTTCGGTTTCCCTTATAGCGGGGCCTTACATAGTCAGGGGAGCGGGGGACCCCATTTGTGGGACTTCCTCCTCGACTCCCTAATCTGTGATTGTGCCGAGAGCCTTCTGGGCTGTGAATTATTAGGTGCAGGTAGGTTTTTAGGACCCCCATCTCCAAATCCAAAACGGGGGTGACCTTTACCTCTGCCACCTTGGCAGCAGCAGGGGTGCTGTTGGTTTTGGGATTTTTCTGGGTATTGCTTTTATTTTCTATGGGCTTCTGCACCTCATAGATCCAGGTAGCCTGTTCAATGACCCAGTCTAAAGATCTTTTCTCATGAAAATCTCTCACGAGATGGGTCATTATATATTTGGGCAAGGCATGGAAAAATGTATTGACAAATTCTGCGCAAAGGCACGTTTCAGTTCTTGCACGAATTCTTGTGGGGCCTGATCCTCCCCACATTGCAAATTGTAGGCTGCCTTGCGAGCCTCTTGAGGATTTCTGTGAACAGAAAAATGTTACAAGATGGCCGCCTTATAGGTGGACCATCTTAAATGATTTTGGTCCTCCAGCCCCGCAAAGAAACTGGAGTATTCTGGTGAGAAGGTCCTCTTTACATATTGAATACAGCTTTGCCTGTCCTTCAAATGGAAAGTCTCCATCATTTGCTCGTAGAGCTCCGAGTGTTCCCATACGGAATACTTGGCGTTCTTATGATAAGGCGTGATAACACTCCTTATTGCCTTTATTTGATTCAATGGGTTCTTAAGCAAGGCCCTTTTTGCCTTATTGGCCTTTTTGGTTCGGGTAACCCTGGTCCATTCATCCTCTGACTCAGAGGCATTGCTCCCAGAGGTTCCTGTCTGATCTTCCAGGTTTTCCCGGATTCTGCGAGCCTGGGAATGGCTGGCAGAATGTGGGGACCTGGTCTCCAGTGTCCTGTACCGTTCAGTGGAGTCTTCAGATTCCTCTTTGCTGCCAGGATTTGATGGGTACCCCCCCCCCACTGACCTAACTGGGCAGAGGTTTTCAGGATGCCCTTAATGGGCCTACTCTCCTGGGGTTCCCCACTAAATTGCACTGTGCTTGGGTGCCCATACCCGGATGCCCGCCCATCCATTCCTGGGAGGTACTGGCCTATGAGCCCCATGCTTCTGGCTGGATAGTAATCTGCCATCCCTGTGGCCCGGTGCTCATGTGCGCCAGGGGACATGGGGGTGGCAGAGGCCAGGGACTGAGAGAGATAAAGGCCTCTGGTACTAGAGCTCCTGAGGTTATGCTCAGGAGTTTCCCTTTCCCAGCGAACCTGGTCTCTATCCGCCCCTGCTCCCTGTTGCAATGCAAGAGCCTGCACCTTCAGTTCCTCAGTTAAGGCCTTACTAGACTCTATCAGTCTCTCCTGCATCGCTACCTGTTGTTGGAGCCTATCATTGTGCTGGCAGAGAGCCTCATTCTCTCTCTGCGTTTCCTGATTGGTCCTGGAGCACTGGGCCAGTCTTTGCTGCAGGAGGGTTACCTCCTGAGTCCCCTCCCTACTGGCCTGCTCCTGTCTTGCCAGAGCCTCCTCCATCCTCCTGGTGTGCTCTAGCAAGTCCTGGTGTTCTTTTTGGAGGTCACCCAGTCCCTGGTGGGCCAGGTGATTTTCTTCCATTTTTCTTCTTAGGTGACAGACTTCCAGGCCTAAGGTGTCCCTTTCCTGACCAAGAGCTTGAATTTGTGACGCCAGGTCGTCCCTTTGCCTTTGGAAGGCACCAGCTTTCTGGCGCTCCTGATCAAACTCTGCCTGGGTATCCAGGTCTTTCAGGATCAGTTTATTGCTCTCCTCTTTCTCTCTGTCTAGTTGGATTTGCAGGGTGGCTACCTGCTCTGTGCATGCCCTGTTGAAATTGATCTGTTACTCCAGCTTTTTCTGGCTCTGCAGTAGGGAGTCCAAACTGTCTTGGCGTTCCTTCTGCAAAGCCAGAATTCTGGTATCCTGGTCTGTCTTTTCCTGTTGCAGTATATCCATGTCCTCTTTCATTTTAATGATATACTGCCTACTATCATTTTCTGACTCCTGGCTCCCCTGCAGCCTCTGCTCAGAAGAGACCAGGTCAGATTGGACCTTCTCTAACGCCATCTGTCGCTTATTCGCCAGATCTTGTCTTTCAGTACATTTATCCTGCATGTCTCCCATATATAGGTACAGGTATGCCGCTATCCTAACCATATTGTCTTGTTCATCCTTAGCTTTAGGAGCCATGTATAGTTCACTCAGGGCCACATGTAAGGGACCCTGATCTCTCCATCTATCTGACCCTGTTTCAGTGACCTGTTGCGTGATGGCCTGCAACCAGACCATGCGGTCCTGGTGAGTCCACTCACCTCTCACAAATAACTTATGTAAGAAGTGCTCTCTGGCTATTTTCATGTCTACTAAGGTCGTCATTCTAGAGATTGGTCTCTGTCCTGACTTACAGAAGTTTGTATTTTATTTTTGCAAAACAGACCTTTTCCTTAGAGCGTTCCTTTGAGGAGTGCTTTACAGCGTAACACAGCGTGGTGATCCGACCGGATATGTGTATCTGGTCAGCTGGCACGCTGTATTAATCTGCACAAGTGATAGATCTAACCCAAACATCCGGCTCAAGCCCCCAATTTGTAAGAGGATTCAATCCAGCACTACAGCTAAGTCAATGCCTAGTCTGGGATACTGAATGGAAACCCTTATTGATATATCTTTATGTCCAGTTCATGAGTTCTGGATGACTACCCCTATATAACACCCCTCTCTTGGAATCTCCCTGACCCCACTGAGCCAAGAAGTAGTTCTGTTTTGCAAGTTAGAAGGTTTATTTGAGAATTTAAACAATATATATATATATATCACACTTATAATAAATTAATAATTGAATATCACACTTAATCTGAGCAGTAATCAATAATGGATAGTCTGGCACTAGCACACTTCTCTATAATCAATGATGAGTGGTTATAGGATGGATAAGATAGCAACAATACTTTTATGGTTTCAAATGGATGCAAGGTGGAATGAAAATGCAATACAGAAAATAACTTTATAGGGTTTCAGCAAAAGACAATGTAATCACTTTCTTGGACAATTCACCCCCCCCTTTATGCAATGCAAGGAAATGGAAGGAAAGCACACAGTTCTCAGAAATGCAATCAAATGTAATTCAGTTCACCCCAGCAAGCTTAGATTACAGAAGTTTGAAACACAGGCCCAAAATGCTTTTATATGTACTGGCAATGAAGTGAGGAATATGCTGAAAATGGTTTTAATTCCCTTTAGGAGGTTCAGGGTGAGTGAAATATACTTGGGATGAGTTCAGGCTCACTTTAGCAAGGATCTAGGACTAACTAGCGGGTTAAACGAATTTTTGGCAAAGGAAAGCAAGGAAGCTGCTGTTTTCACACGTGGCTGGATTTTTAACCAAATCGCGAATCGCGGCAAAATTCACAAATGCGTGAATCACGATTACGGCAAAAGTATGAGGAATAGCAAGTCGGTTCTAAGCTTGTTGAGGAAAGTTAAACCAAGTTCCTAGCCCAAACGGTTCCAGAGATACGGACGATTAAATAAAGGTAGTTTTTCGGTTTTGAAATTTTAAAAGTTCAAAGCGACAGGTTACAGCTTGCAGCTAGAAAATGACAGGTGACAGCTTTGCAAATGACAGGTGACAGTTAGGAGGCAGTTCTGGTTAGATTAAAATAGATTGAATTATATTATTTTAACTAAGAGATTGGTTCTGCACAGTTCTGCTAGGTACTCACAATATATTTTTGAAATAAGCCTCCCCATGGATCTGGTCAGGTTTTGGACTGGACTCCGGTTCTGGTCTCGGCACTTCACAGTGATCTGGGTCAGCTCTCTGGTTCTGCTAACAGCGGTCTGGGTCACTCTGGATCTCTGGCCTCTGGTTCTGGATACTGCGCTGCTTTCTCTGGGTACAGCACTGCTTCTGGATCTTTCTGCACAGCTTTCTCTGGATCCAGCGCTGATCTGCACGGCTCCTGGATGCTGCTACCACTGTTAGGTTTGCTGGATGCTGAGGCCTACTGAGAAGAGTTCTCAGTTGGTGGGTTTAGGCCCTTGCCTTGAGTTCTGAATCAAGTTCTTTGGAGTTTTAAAGTCTAAGTGTTAAATCTGGTATCTTCTGGATGTTGTATGGTCCGGCAGAGCGCGTTGCAGCAAATGGAATTGAATGTCCTCTCTAGCTTCCAGTGGCTCTTTTTATGTCTTTTGAAAGTGGGTGTGTGTGCAGCATCACTAGCCAGCCCCTCTTTCAACTTGTCATTGGCCCAATTCTCCCCTCTCCCATGATTGGGGAAGGAACTGTGAGTCAGAGTGATGATGTAGGTTTTATGGGTCAGAGGATCCTCCCCTGGTCAGTTTGCCCACAAATCTATATTTGATCTAAAGACATATTTCATAGATACACAGTGGTTTGAAATTACATGCACCCATCACATATCACATGAGGTATACCCTGTTCCAAATCTGCTCTTCCTGAGGGCTTGCATTCAGAAACGGCAACATTTTCGATTTTAGTGGGTTATGCAACCTTGGTTCTTCATTAAAAATTATACACATATACACGGCCTGTCCATACATACTCCAGTAAATTCCCATGTCTCTAGCTTAAACACAGAGTCTGTAGTATCCATAAATAGCGGGGTTTTGCCCCAGAACATCACACAAATTCCCAACGCGTCTTAAAATGTGCACAGAAAAATCACAAGAATGATGGTATCATTTAAATAATTTTGACAAGTCCGCACTGTGAGTTATACATCTTTCTTAGAATCATATTCTGGCCAACAGGGGTGTGTCTTTTCAGGTCACATGGTGTAGAAACCAGTTTATCCAGTTTCTGCCAAGCTCAGAGACCCTGCCCCTCCCAGCTTCTGCCAAGAGGAAGCTATTTTACGGTCCCCCTAATAAACCATCTGCCTGGGCCCTGGAAGGCCCATTGTTCAAAAGGAAGCCATTTACGACTACCCTAATAACCCATCTGCCTGGGCCCAGGACAGGCCTTTGTTCAACTCCCTGTAGCTGCTCCACCCCTAATTTAATTAGAGAGGTGACAACTCCTTTTGGCAAGGGGAAGAGTGGCTGAGCAGGTTTTAACTCCTGTGGGGGTAGATGTCAGGCAGAATTCAGTTTCATTAAGCCAGGTTTCAGATAAAATGTCACTTTTTGTTCCCCAGTTTAAGTCAAGACAATTTTTACACATGCAGCTAGAATGCTGATTCTAAGTTCAAAACTATGACTTTTCAACAGTTACAAACTATGTGACACTCAAAGTAGGTCACTCAGTTAATTTAAACATTTTCGATTTTTGGTAGTTTTAAATCCAGTTTCAGTTAGGCTGCTGCAGACCTGCAGATCTCAGCCAGTCTTGTTATGAACATTGTTTTGGGGCTCTTCAACTTCCCAGATTTAGTATGCACACATACTTCATTCTGCCAGATGTCCGCTGGTGTTCAGTGAGATTTTTGGAGGTGTTGCAATGTTTGAAACTAGGCGTTTTGAGCTGGCATTCAGGGAAACAAAAGGTGATTTTAAAGTGCGGTTTTTCCTTTGGCACACATTTCACTCATCGCACCCCGGCCCATCCTGCTCGCACTGGTGGGTGGCAAGTTAGGCAACCATTTTAGTGTGCACAAACTGCGTGGTTCTCCTAGATTCTGGCGCACATGTGGGCTTTTTGGCCATCTTGGATTTTCTAAGCCCACAGCACCAAATGTTACAGCATGATAGCTCAAACGTGGGTCAGGACACCCAACAACTGCCTTGTTTAAATGATAGCTGTTCTTGAAGTGGAAGAGCACACAGAGGTGCACTTTTCCAGTTGAACAGCCGAGGGCAACCTAACACTGATAAATTGCATCAGCTTAGTACAGAAACGTACCTAAGCATATTATATGTATAGATAGATGTGTTAAAATATTGCATTTTGTAGCACACTTTCTTAAAATGAAAAAATTAGGTAAAACCCATGCTGTTTGCAATAGGTTGTGGAAGGTAACATGAATACATGCAATAGATGCCTTATCACCAATAGCACAGAGCAGCAACTTTGAAAGTATTTTCATGAATCAGTGCCTACAATATATGCAACAACTCACTACCAAGGATATGTTTATGATGATTGTGCCCACAATATATGCCATCGCCGCCACTCTAAAACACATGTATGATACCTGCGCCCACAATGTATGCCATTATTGTACCACTGTAAAACAACATGTTAAGGCTGTCTTAATATATGCCAGTGCTGCCACTGTAAAAACACACTCATATTGTCTGCGCATACTATTGCCATCATTGCCACTGGCCAAGCAACTACTATGCTGGCTGTGCTAATATATGCTATCACTGCACTACTTGACCTTTCATCAAGTGTCCAAAATATGGCATGATTGCCTTTAAAACATCTCACCACCACCACCACACTGCAAGCACTGTTCCCCTCCCACTGCACAAACTTACTCCTTAACATTGCATTAAAAAAGATGAACATATACAGACTTCCTTGTGTTCATATAGGCCCATATGCGCACACCATCCAGCTCCAGTACTCCACATCACTACCTCCCTCCCTTGGGTAGCATGCCTGGATGCATGCAAGCAGACAGGAAGTAAGGGTAGTTGTCAATTAACACCTTTTCCTAAGTCTTGAGTCTTGAAAAACACTTACAGCTTTTCTTCGACCACTGACATTCTTCAAATGCGGTACTGGATGCAAATGAGATATCATGAAACCTGCAATACCAGCTGGCCTGGTGTCTCCTCTTCTACATGCTGCAGGAGAAAGAGCACTCGGATTTCACTGGGTCTTCCCCCTAGCACATCCATAATGTATAGTAGTGCAACGTCCTGTTGCCCCCTATGGATTAGGCACCAGTGTCCATGTGAGTTATTAGTCTCACACCTTAGCAGCAACACTTGTATTAACGCTGTCACTTATTTTTTTAATTAAAATGTTTATTGGTTGAACGTATTAGTAAAATAATAAGATATTTAACCATTTACATTTAAAACCAACAATCAATTTGGGATACATCATCAGAGTTCTTTACATGACATCATCCTTTTCTACCAACTTTCATGGGTTGCCAGTTCAAATCAATCTTATGTCCATGATCGTTTTATTAACAACATGGTTTATCTAAATTCATTGTTTCCACATTTTTTCATTTTTAATGGAATTAGGGCGGCTTCCATAAACTGCAAAACTGCCAAATATAGACCTATTCTCTCTCCCATAAGTATCCATTGCCACCATTGGAGTATGAAAGATGTTACCAAACGATAGAGGGATTCATGTTCCCCTGAGAGATCACAATGTCTACTCTAAGACTGTTATGGCGTTATTTGTTTCCTGGCTAAATGCACTTCTTTGGTTGCCAGTATATTCTGTCGCACTCTCAATAACGGACCTCTAAGTGTGGAGAGGGGAACTTTAGTAAATATTGAGGTGGATTATTTAAACCCTTTTTCTCCAATTGTAGACACTGTCTTAAATTGTCAAGATCTCTTTTTTGAATGGTTTCAATACAATCTGACTCTTGTAGTTTATTTTTAATTTTTATGGGATTAATAATTAATTCCTCCCTTTCTATCTTGTTCACTGTTAAGATTCTTTCAAGCTTCTCCCACCTCGATCTCAGTGGATCATCAGTCAAATTATCAATTGTATGGAAGAATTCAAATGGAGAATCTTTCTCCGCCATCTTACATTTTCTGTAGAGTGCAATCGACTTCCAGAGGGAGATTTACTCTAAAGACTTGAGTCTCAGCTCATGTTGGATTGTTGCAATTGTAAGAGACCGAGGCAGTCTTAGGAACTTTCTCCAGAATAGGCCCTCTAATGGAGCCCATAACTTCCAAGACAGATTTAACATCCCTCTGACTCATAAATCAAAATGATGACAGCTCGTTGACGATAATATGCCAGTAACGGAACGAGGGAGTATTTGCAATATTTGCATAGAATCCTGATTCACTGAGTCACTAACTTCTTGGTTTTGGCACCCAGCGAGAGATAGTGAGCTCTGTCATATATGTTTCTATTGACCATCACACCTAGATAAACCATGG
Source organism: Ambystoma mexicanum (assembly GCF_040938575.1). NCBI lineage: Eukaryota > Metazoa > Chordata > Amphibia > Caudata > Ambystomatidae > Ambystoma > Ambystoma mexicanum. The sequence continues at coordinate 1,142,535,185 of NC_090937.1, forward strand.
TTTGAACCACTTCTATTCTCTCACTTTGTGCCCATCACACATGTTCTTTTTGAGGTCTCTTGTTAGCAGATGACATGGTCAGAGTTTTCAATTTGGCAGCATTCATTTTCATGTCATTTTGGCCCAGATATTCTACAAAGCAATGAATGCGTCTTTGCAGGCCAATTGGGGTATAATCCATAAACACTATGTGTTCAACATAGATGACCCAGGCAATAATTGTCCCTTTGATTTTTGGTGGGAACACTCTCACTACTTTTTGTGCATCACCTAGGTCAGAAATATACAGGTCCTGCGCATGAAACAACTGCCAACTACCTGGTGAGAGACCATTATTGTCCCCATATACAAGAAGGGGGATTGTGCTGATCCCAAGAACTGTCGGCCAATCACTCTTCTTGATTCAATGGGGAAACTTTTTGCCTCCTTTTTATTGTGAGACCTCACAAGATGGGCAACAATTTCGGGAACGTTAGATCCCCGTCAAATGGGTTTTGTTAGAGGGGTGGGAACCTCCCTGAATCTTTTCATAATTTGTGTCCTAAAACAACATGCACTCATGTAGGGAGCCAGTGCCCATATGGCCTTCATGGACTTGGAACAGTCTTTTGACTGTGTTAATAGGACAAGATTATAGGAAAAGTTGAGGAACTGGAATTGCCTCCGTGATTTTCTGGAGGCATTTCACGGCCTATATTCAAACACGTCAATACAAATAAGATTGGCTTCTATGGGGTCCTCTTTAAGAACAGGGGGAGGCGCCCTGTTGCCTCCCCACAATCAAGATGGCATCACACAGGGAAGGGTCTCGGGTGGCTGGAAAATACAGATGGTATATTGTGTGTTTTTGCCTGCATTTCCAGCCACCTGATTGGCTGAGTGCTTTCCCTCAATGCGAATGTAAATCCACTGAGTACAGGGCCCGTATGTGCCCGGTATGATCCCAGCATGGTTCGACACAGCTCAATGCTGCTATCCCGCCTGACCATGGCTTCACTGGGCTCTTGGTATCTCAGGTCCTGCAACTTTGAGGCTGGTTTCCTTATGTTACACGTAGGGGTGTCAAGGGTAATGTCCCACAATTGAACTCTAATTTAGCACACAACTGCAAAGCTATCTGGAATTGAAACTGATAACATTGCTGCTATTGTGTCAGGCATGGTGGAAGGGCCCAAAGTTTTGAATTATTAAAACAACATTGCACTGTGTTTGCCCTGCTTTAGGGAGTGTGGTGGCATCTTTAATGATGCCCCAAATGCAGTTGTGTGGTCCAACATGTTTTATAAACTGTTTTGCTGTCACAACTTCTCTTCAACTAGTTCACCAAGAAGTACCATCCCTTCCGGTCCAAACCCTTTTCTTTTGTCCCACTCCTCCCAACTGGAACTGTGTAGTCTTGCTCGGCACCCCTATGGAGGCTGAGCAAGGACTGAACATCCCCTGCTCACTTATCTTAATACAGTTTCATTTCTTTTACCGATGTGTGTGGACATTGGTTCGTCCTTTTTGCTTTGGCGCCTTGAGTTTCTTCCTGATTTCCATCTACATCACGTGCCGTTGCAGCTTCTCCCAAGTCTGATTATGTTTTTTTTTCATGTATATCAGTGTTGGGTTCTTCTAGTGGTTGTCTATCCATCTCACTTGTTTGTTTATCCCTTGATCTCCAGAATTGGTGGAAGTGTGATATATTCCTTGTCATCTGGTTGTGGACTGAAGCAGTTGGGACCATGGACTCTTTTTGGGCTGCTACTAGGAATGGCTTGGGTATATGGCTGTAGTACATTTTTCTTGTTGGCTATTGTTGGACCATGTACTTTTCACCTTTTTCAAATTTCTTTGCTTGTGCATGTCTCCTCCTTGCTGATGTCTCTTTTGTATTGTTTCATCTTGGTTTCATTGGTCCTTACTTCCATATTTGTCTAATTCCTTGGAAGGGTCCTCTGGAGCGGTATAGCATCAGTGGGCACAGCATCATCAGATACGTCGGGGTCATGCCTGATGTGCCATGTGGCATTGTCATATAGTGTCACAGCATCTTAAACAGAGCCTGCTGAAGAGACATGTATTTGTCTCCTCACACTTCTATGCAGTTCTCTTTATTGTGGCCATTAACTGTTCACCCTTTCTGTTAGCCAGTGGCCACACAGGTGTTACATTTTGGTGGTTGAATCCTAGGTGATCAGTCAGCCTTCTGAAATCTTGACTGTTGAATAGTGCACCAATGTAGGATTAGTCCACCATTGGGATACCCCATCAATGAACACTGTATTAAGGGTTTATGTCACAGTATTCAAGTTCATGGAGAAAATGATTTGAAGGATAGAAAATCTTGATTAGTCATCAGTAGCGACAAAGATATATAGTCCTTCTTGCATTGGTCTGAAGAAATAGATAGCAGCGGTGCGCCATACAATCTAGATGAGGTGCAGGGCTGCAATATATCGTAAACTGGTATGCTTTGAAATGTCTGATGGCCCTCTCAACACATTAACTAAGTGTGGGTACCACATTTGATTCTGAAAAAGTTATTTTGGGTTGACGATCCTTCGGTTGCTTTTGTGTGATGTCACAATAACTGCCCTCTTTAGGCTCTTGAGGGTGAGGAGTTTGGTGCCTCATAAGAGTAGTGAATTACAGGAGATGGCTAGTTCTGCTGGTATGGCTACAAAGATTGTTTTAATCTTCAAGTGTACTCCTTATTGATGTAACAAGTGCTTTTGAACACTTTCCATTTGTTGTGTTCCTTAAATTCCATGGAAACATAGATATTAGGGTCTTCCCAAAATGATGTGGCTATCGCTTCTTCTGATAATGTTGTTGGTAATACATTTACTGTCATATAGTTCAGATAATGTCACCTTGGTTGATTTTTTTCCTTGATGTGGTTACGCAAAGCAGGGGCATTTGGTATAATCAGCCAGGTGAATAGGGCCACATTGACCCGGCACCTTTATCAGTACAAGGCCGAAATCCGCAAAAAAAAGCCCACTACAACTCCCGAATCCAAAAATGCAAAAACCCAAGCAAAGAACTCCACAAAATCATCTCTGAATTCACCCATCCTGCTTGCAACACGACCGTCCCGACTCCCTTACAATCACTGTGCGACTCACTCTCCCTCCACTTCTTCACCACAGCTCTCGAAAGAACAAATACTCTAGCCACCAACCTAGCTCTCACATCCTCCAACCAATTCCCCCCACATATCTGCCACCCCACCAGATGCAACCATTACGCAACCAACATTTGAATCCTTTAGTCCAATATCACCAGAGCAATGTCACAAACTTCTATCTGCCCGCAAACCATCTGGCTCGCCACTGGACCCTTGCCCAGCCACAACCCTCAAAGAAATGTTCACTTCCACCTGCGCAGGTGAACACGCAAGATCCATCATAAATACCTCCCTTTCCTCTGGTATCTTTCCCGACGCATTCAAAATGGCTTATGTCAAACCGCTAATTAAAAAACCTTCGCTCGACCCTCTCGAGCCCAAAAACTACCGCCCCATCTCAAACACCAGATTCCTTGCCAAACTCATTGACCAAACTGCCTACTCCCAACTAAATGCCTTTGTCGAAGCCAACAATCCCCTAGACCCCGCTAAATCAGGTTTCAGAGCCCGTCACGGAACTGAAACCACCCTAACCTCAATTTGGGATGACCTTAAAATGACTGCAGACTCCGCGGGATGCGCGGCACTAATCCTTCTTGACCTATCCGCCGCCTTCGACACAATCAATCACTCAATCCTCCTAGACCGCCTCCACTCCCTAGGAATTCGTGGAACTGCTCTTAAATGGATAGCTTCATTCCTCCAAGATCGGTACCAAATAACGATACTCTCCAACTATACCTCCCAAGCCCGACCAGTCGACACAGGAGTCCCACAAGGAGCGTGCCTTTCCGCCCTCCTGTTCAATCTCTACTTAATCACCCTCCCACCAATAATTCGTTCGCACAACATCCTGTGCTACAACTACGCCGACGACACCCAACTAATTTTAAAACTCCTGAACTCAAAACCCAAGTGCAGACCTGACCTGGCCTCCTGCCTCCTTGACATAGAACTCTGGATGACCCAAAGCCACCTCCTGTTAAACCCCTCCAAAACTGAAATCATGGTATGTGGCAACCCGGAACTTCTCCCACAACCACTACCCTGGCCTTCCGCCATGGGCAAGTCTCCGACCCCCTCTAACTCAGTGAAAAATCTTGGATGCACCCTTGACTCTGACCTAACACTCTCGCGCCAAGTCAAAAACGTCTCAAAGTCCTGCCACTACCACCTTAAAACCCTTAGACACATGTTTCCATATCTCTCCTTTCCCAACAGACTCTCCGCGGTCCAATCAATCGCTATATCAAGACTGGACTACGCAAACCCCCTATACCTCGGAGTCCACGCGTACCAACTGAATAAACTCCAAAGGGCACAAAACACGGCAGCCAAATAGCTTCTTGCACTTGGGCCAAGAGACCACATCTCGCCAGCCCTTAAGACGCTGCACTGGCTTCCAGTAGCCCGCAGGGTGACCTTCAAAACCTTGTGCATCTCCCATCGAGCGCTACATAAAACCCAACCTCAATATCTTCAAGACAAGCTAAAACCCTACAACCCCCCAACACCTTAAGATCAAGCTCAGCCAGCCTCCTAGTCATTCCGAAGACAAACTCAATTAAGTTGGGCGGATCATCATTCTCAGCCTTGGCCCCCGCGCTATGGAACTCACTCCCACCCCACATCCGCCAGACTGAGGATTTAATGGCTTTCCGCAAACTGCTGAAAACCTGGCTCTTCCCCTAAAACCAACCTATACCAAACTAACCCAAACAGACCAACAGCAACTCAATGACACAAATCCATCAAACCACCTGATGTGAGAAACTGGCAGCTAACGACCCCCAATGTAATCTAGAAGGGCAAACAGAACTAAATGAATAAAGTAGATCAAAGCAGTGAAATGGTTAATAAGAGTAAATCATACGGGAACAGGAAAGAGATTTAAACTCCTGAAATGGATAGAATGCATACGGAGTGAACAAAGTGAATGGCGTAGATTAATTACTTAGAACAGATAACTATATAGTTTGAATGAATCTGAGAATCAAATGAATATGTAGACCGGATGAGTGTATGGAATGGATGAACATGTTGAGTGGATGAGTGTGTAGAGCGGCTGGATGTGTAGAATGGACAAGCATGTAGAGCGGATGAGCGCGTAATATAGGGAAGCGAGTAGAACGCAGAAGTGCGTAAACAGATGAATGTCCAGAACGGATGAGCATATACGGGATAAGTGTGTAGAAATTACGGGTATGTGACCCTGATGAGTATGTAGAGCACATCAATATGGACAACGCATGAATATGGAAGTGTGAAGACCTAGCGAATGTACAAAGCAGAGGAGTGTACAGAGCGGAGGAGTGTACAGAATGCAGGAGTGGTTAGACCAGAGGAGTGGATAGACTGGAGGAGTGGATAGAACAGAGAAGTGGATAGACCAGAGGAGTGGATAGACCAGAGGAGTGGACAGAGTGGAAGAGAGGACTGAACGGTTGAGAGAATGAGTGGATAGGGCGGATGGATGGATAGAGCGGATGAGCGAATACAATGGATGAGAGGATAGAATGGACACGTCGATAGAACGGATGAGAGAATTAATGGATATGGTGGATGAATGGATAGGGCAGATGAGTGAATAGAGAGGATGAGTGGATAACGCAGAGGAGTGTTAGAACGTATGAGTGGATAAGTATACAGACTGGATGAGTGGATAAAGCAGATGAGTAGATAGAGCATATGCCTGGATAAGTGTACAGAGTGAATGACTGTACAGAATGGATGAAAGTATAGAATGGATGAGGGTAGAGATGAACATATAAGACAGAATATCGCTGCTGAATGCGTGAAAGGCACAAGCCCTTAAAACAGATGACTACGAGGAGCAGATGAGTGCGGGGAGCAAATGAGCACAGGGATCAGATAAGTGTGTAGAAGGGATGAATGCGTAGAGGGATGAGTGCGTAGTGGGGATGAGTGAATAAAGGGGGTCGAATCGCGTAGAGGGATGAGTGCGTAGAGAGGAAGAATGCTTAGAGAATGAGTGTGTAGAGAATGAGTGCGTAGAAATGATGAGTGCATAGAAGGGATGAGCGCGTAGAAGGGATGACTGCATAGAAGGGATGAGTGCGTAGAAGGGATGAGTGCGTAGAAGGGATGAGTGCATAGAGGGGATGAGTGCATAGAGTGGATGAGTGCGTAGAGGGGATGAGTGCATAGAGGGGGTGAGTGCGTAAAGGGGAGTGGGTGCACAGAGGAGGTGAGTGCGTCGTGGGGGTGTATGCATCGTGGGGGTGAGTACATCATGGGGGTGAGTGGGTCGTAGGGGTGAGTGCGTCGAGGGGGTGAGTGTGAGTGCGTTGAGTGGGTGAGTGCATCGAGGGGGTGCGTGCGTCGAGGGGGTGAGTGCATCAAGGGGGTAAATGCGCAGAGTGGGTGAGTGCGTCGAGGGGTGAAAGCACAGAGTGGGTGAGTGGATAGAGTGGATAGAGCGGATGAGAGGATAGAACGGACAAGTGGAGAGAACAGATGAGAGAATGAGTGGATAGGGCAGACGAATGGATAGGGTGGATGAGTGAATAGAGTGGATGAGAGGATAGAACGGACAAGTGGATAGAACAGATGAAAGAATGAGTGGATTGAGCGGATAAGTGGATGGGGCAGATGAGTGAATAGAGTGGATGAATGGATAAAGCGGATGAGGGTTAGAGCGTATGAGTGGCTAAGTGTACAGAGTGGATAAGTGTACAGAGTGAATGAGTGTACATAATGGACGAAGATGAGTGTAGAGATGAATAAATAGGACAGAATACTGATGTTGAATGCGTGAAAGACACGAGTGCTTAAAACAGACGAGTGCGGGATCAGATAAGTGCGCAGAAGGGATGATTGCGTAGAGGGATGAGTGCGTAAAGGGAGTTGAATTGCGTAGAGGCATCGAGCGTGTAGAGAGAGAGAAAGAATGCGTAGAGAAAATGAGTGCGTAAAAGGGATGAATGCAAAGAAGGGATGAGTGCGTAGAGGGTGTGAGTGCATAGAGGGGGTGAGTGCGCAGAGGGGGTGAGTGCGTAGAGGGGGTGAGTGCGTAGAGGGGGTGAGCGCATCGAGGATTTGTGTGCGTAGAGGGGGTGAGTGGGTAGAGGGGTGAGTGGGTAGAGGGGGTGAGTGGGTACATGCTTGAGGCAGACAAGATGCATGCGTGGGGCAAACAAGCCTCGATAGGGGGGCATGGAACGGACTGAAGCGCATAGAATTGCGCAACATATAAAGTATGGTTTGGAACGCAGTGAACGCTTAAAGAGCATTTAACTCACAATGACTGGAGTGCGCATGGTGAACTGGAGCGCACGGCGCAAACTCAAACGAATGCAGTAAGCCGAAATGCATGAATGCGTGACCTAAATATATGGAACAGACTGGGATCCATGGAGTGAATAGGAATGCATGGAACGGTCTGGAGCACGCAACGTATATAGTATGATTTGGAATGCAGAGATTATCTGAAAGCGTATATAACCCACCTTATGCCACCACCACGCTTACTCTCTCCTTACATCACCACTCAACTAGAACACAGTGATACTATGACACCATTCGGTATAAACATTCTCATACCAACACTCGCTGCTCACTCCACATCATTCTAAGTAATCACTGCTGGTAACACACCCTCCAGCCAGGCGTTCTCCTCAGGCCTAACGCAGCCACATCCGCTATGGATAAATCCTGTCAGAACGAACACATACTCCTGACCTCTCAACCAGCACACGTACCGCTAGAATGCAGCCATTACACAGACACCGCACGAGCTGCACACATACCCGGTTCCCACACGCACCCTTTTGTCTCTCTCTACTCTCTCTACTGATATAAACTTTGGTTCCCAAGGGCGTTCTACCTACCAGCGCCTTCAGATCATACCAATGGTATATAAGGCGCTATATAAATGCAAAATAACAATAACAATAACAATATTGAGGGCTTTCAAGGTCTGTGTATTGCGGAGGATCAGCCTCGCCCCCGCTCTCTGATGAAAGACAGGTAAATAGGGTATTTAGGGCTAATACCCCTCCCTCCTGTCCAACATTGTAAAAATCAGGAGTATTGTCTATTGAGGCAGCTATGCTGTCCTTATTTGAGGCAAATACATTGGAAATGGTTTCCACTGGACACACTTATTTAGGGCAACACAGAAAATAAAGGAATGCCTATATTGCGCTCAACATAATTAACACAGGATACAGATTTCGGATGGAGAATATAGGTCAGCAAAATACTGCCATTGTGTTATAGATAGGTACAGGCCTCAAAAGCTCCATGGGGATTTAAGAGCACTCAGCAGACATAGAAAAGGTGCCCTCGGCAGAAAAGGGAGTATGTTGAGCAGAAGCCATGGTACAGCAATATAGCAGAATATGTGATTTTCAATGGTGTGATTCATAAACTAAACTGGAATACAGTCAACAAGTAGATAAGCAGGACGAGATGGCCTTGGAACAGAATGTACTAGAAGTCTGGAAAATAAATGTGTTTATTGCTAAATGTGTTCTGTCCAATTTTTAAGGTTGCAACATATATCTTGTGTTCAGTGAAATTTGGGAAACCACTTAGTTCCTATGCTAATTTACATAGGAAGTCATGTGTTTCAGGAAGTGTTTATGTCCAATGGGAAACAAGGGATGTTTTGACCTTAAAGCAAAATGGCAATTGAAACCTGTTGAAATACAAGGTTCGTAATAGCCTAAAACCTATACATAATCTGTTGCTTTTATTAAAAACAACTGTGATGTGTGTAGTACAAAATTGAGGCATTTCCTTTTTCAGCTGTAAGAAGCAGTGATTAAATGAATGTACTCCCAAACAGCGGCCCATATGTCTCTTATTTACACAAAAGTATATTTATTTTCAGGGATGGCTGACCGCAGAGAATTAAGGCTGATAATGAATCTCTTTACAGTTTTATATGGTAATCATACTTTTGCAGTCTCACTCACCATCTTTCAATGCTGGGTGGCACTTTTGTTTTGGGATCACCAAACAGGAAAAGAGAGCACAGAGGTCAGACACTTGTGCAAAGATTTTTCTCATGAGAAAGGGGTAGAAATGTTCCCTGTCCACACTGCCCCTAAACTCTCCTTCTCTGGATGTAAGTATGCCAGTTCTTTGTTGGATAGTGTCCTTCTAGCATAAGCAATTTTTTTTAGATCGGGGCATTGTGCCAGTGTATAATGCAAGGATGGTTCTTAGGCTGAAGGGGCTGGTGTCTGCTGTTAACCCTATAATTATAAATATAATTGTTCTTTTATAATACGCTCAATATCAGATATTGGTTTCCAAGCGGAGGCTCGGGATTCATACCTGTGTTGCCCTGCTTTGTCTTGCTTCCAAGTCAAACGCATTTCCCCTGAGCTTTCTGCATCACCCTATGTGCCATGAGGGGTCAAAGTAGGCATGGGGATGGGCATTGGCCAGCAACTGTTCCATGGTTCCAAAGGCTGCTTGGCAGTGGGATGTCCATCGACATTCAGGTGTCATGGCATAGTTGGGATGTAACATGTACAGTATCCAGCCATTGCTAGGAATGATCTGGTTTCATCATCTTGCTATGAGGGAAGTAGGCATTGGATGGTGTTTGCCTTTGTGGGATCTAGGACTATCCCCCTCTCTAAATAAATGTGGCCATAACATTTCAGGTGATCTTTATTAATCTTGCTTTTCTGCACATTGAGTGGGAGGCCAGTGAAGATGAGGTCCTGTCAGACTCCAATCAGTTCACGGTTATGCTCAACATATATGAGACAGAAGAGAAGGCTCGTGTCACTATATTTGAACCCATGTTCAAATAGTAGTAGGATGTGCCGTCTCGTATCCTGGCTGATATCAGAAGCAGAGGAGGTGCTGAGGTTCAGGAATTTGTATCAAAACAAGCAGCAACGAGTTGAAACGAGGTCAGGAAGTCTGGTGCAGCAGCAACCTGTGGTAACTCTGGTTTAGATAGAGTTTTGTAAACTATATTTTATTGTGTGAAGCATAGACCTAGCCCAAGAGCAGCAGAGTGCTGTACAGGGTGTGGGTAGCCAGAGTTTGGGCTTGCATCTTTTAAGAGTAGTGAAGTACTGTGAGTTCCAGTCTTTGCATTCATTGCGATTATCCCTTGATCAGGTGCTGTTGAAAAACCCATGTTATGATAGATTTGAGAATATTGTGGATTATGTGGACATTGTAAAATGACATTGGGATCAATTTCCACAGGGTGGGTCCATGACAAGAAAAGGATTGTTTGCTGGTCCACTCTTTGTGGACGAGTTGTGATTCCAGTTGGTTAGTCTATTTTCAACGCAAGGAGCATTTGCCACCAGAAATGTGTTGCTTAGTCACGTGGTACACTGTTCTATTTGTGACTGCTTTGTAGAGGATATATGCAGTCTTGAACAGGATCCTGGTTTGGAGAGGAAGCCAATGTAGTTCACGTAGAATGTTGGTGATTGGGTTGAATTTTATACGTACCCGTGAGAAGAAGTGATTCAGCGTGGTGGGCTTCTTTCCTTTTAGGGAAGCCAAGTGAGAGGCTGGGATTCCTAACACTGTGTAGGTATTGCATTTAGAGTTCATTTCCTCACAATGCATTTATAAGCAAATTATGCCCCATCATTATTCTTAACAGATTTTTCATGTGTCTTTCCATTCATTAGGAAATTGTCTTTAGAGCAGCACCCACTAAAATACCCAATATTCTAAAAGAATGGTAGTTGTTTGGAACTATAGTTGGGTAGTCCATGTTTGCATGTGGATACACATTGCATCCTCCCCAGCCAAGCAGGACACACACACCAAGGTGCGTCCTTTCCCTCCCCTCAACAACTCAAAGTGTACCAACAGTGTGGTGGCATGTGGAGCAAACCTGTAAAGCATGCGATTGGTCGAGGGATGGAACAGAGCTGTACTGTGATCTACAACACCAATGCCGGCCAAATACTCATTCATGAACCTGGACACAAATTGTACCCCATTGTCTGTAAGTAACCTGCTGGTAAACCCTTCCCTCTTAAGAACCTGGTCCAGAAACATTATCACTGCCCTCATGTCGGCCTCATGCACAACCTTCACTTCTATCCACTTGGAGTATAAGTCAACCAGCACTATGATATATTTCTTCACACCTCTGCCTCCCAGAATGGGTCTCAAAAGTCCATGGCAACCTACTCCCACTGCATTTCTGGAAACCGTAAGGGTTTCAATGGTTGCACAGGAATCCTCAATGCTTTATCAAACTCCTTGCAAAAACCACACTTCTTTATTGTTCCATCCACCTCCCATTTCAGACCTGGCCACCAGTAATCTGCCAAAGGTGGCACTTGGTTTTTGTCATCCCCAGATCAACTTAATTTGCCCCCTCCAGCAATTTGCACAAAACCCCTTGCGGAGGCACCCCAAGCCCAGACCTGAAAACATGACCTGCCTCAACATTCAACTCGTCTCTCACCTTGTGAATCACCCCCAGACCATCTTCATTGGACCACTCTAACCAGTTGTCCAATATAATGTTCTTAACCATGACAAGTACTTAATTGTTGTTCTCTGCATCTTCCCAATATTGTTCTTTAATAGCTCCACTACAAATTACAAACACATCATTGTTCAACATGTCTTCCTCTTCCTCATGCACAGTTCCATCTCCCACCCAATGGCTCTGTGCTCTAGACAACAAATCCGTCACGATATTCTCCTTGCCAAGAACAAACTCCACTACAAATGAATGCCCTTGTAGTGAAATCGCCCACTTCACTATCGTGCAGGACACCCCATCCAGCACCTTAGAGGTGAAAGTACTAACTAGAGGTATGTGATCAATAAAGGCTTTCAAACATTTTCCCCAGAGAAATGCTTTCAATTTCTGTATTGCCCAAACCACATATAATGCTGCTTTCTCAATCACAAAATACAGAGGTTCAACCCCCTTGAGTAATCTGGATGCAAACACAATCCCTGTTTCTACACTGTCCTGCTTCTGCGACAACACTGCCACTAATCATGTGCCGCTGGCGACCGTCATGACGTAAGTATCACTAGCTGTATCAGAACTACCTAACAAAGGTGCCCTCGAGATTGACAACTTGATCCTTTCAAACTCCTGGTTGCATACCTGCGACCACTCAAAAACTGCTTCTTTCTTGTACAATCGCAGTATGTTCTTGCATCGGTCAGCAAAGTTCCCCACAAACGTGGCACAATATTCTACTATACCTAAAAATGCCATAACTCCTTGCTTGTCCCTGGGTGATTCTAAGCCTTATAATGGTAGATACATAATCTCCTTGGGAAACAAATGTTCCCCACTGAGCTTGTGTCCCAAATATCAATTTCCGGACCCTAAAACGAGACTTTCTTTTCTGGAGTGTTAGTCCTGCTTTGCTCAGTTCCCTCAACACGTCCTACAACTTATGTTCCTCCACTGTCCTCCCCATTATCAATATATCATCCTGGTAGAATAATACACTTTTCGACCTCCCCAGTACAATATACATCACTTATTGGAAAAAACTGCAGCGGAAATCAGTCTGAAGGGCATGCGTTTAAACCTAAATGTGTCCTCATGCGTGATAAAAGCAGTGTAGTCTCTCAACGCCGGATGGAGAGAAACCTGATGGTACGCTGACGCCAGGACTAAAGTGCTAAAAACATTGGCACCCGCTGTCATGCTAATTATCTCTTCAATGTTGGGCAGAGGAAATGTGTCTACTACAATGAGCCCGCAAAGGTCCATGCAAAGCATCACACTCCATTGTTTTTATGGAGCGCGACCACATAGGAAATCCATTCCGAGGGTTCAACTGCCTCATTTATGCCCTCAGTCTCAATCATCTAATATCTGCTGAGACCGTGCTTCTTAATGCTAAGGGAACACACCTGACCTTACCTGCCACAGGTACAGCATTCTTTCTCGACCTTGATTTTGTGACATAAACCCCAGCGAGTTGCTGAACACTTCTTCCCACCCGTCCTCTGACTTAAAAGCAGGGCACAAGGGCAGACAGTCACAACAAGTGGAAATGACTCAGAATCAGCGGTTACAGATCCGATTGGCAGAGTCAGCTGTTGACACACCAACTTGTTGGAGGGTCCATCCCTCCAACGCAGATTCACACGGGTGTGTCGTCTCCCACATACGTTGCTGCTTTCAATGTGGAACTCCAACGTTGCTTGCCCTCACACACCGGCAGCACTGGAGAAGGAGTCCCCATGGCTGCCTGCCACCACAGATTCTATATGGTCCACTCGTCACAAGGCTGAACACTCCACAGCACCAGAGAAGGGATTTCCCATGGCCACCTGCCACTGCAGGACCAGCCCAATCCGTTTGCTGCGCGCCTGTAAAAACCGCTGCCAGGGACTCTGCTCCAGACTGCAACGGCTACAGTACAGAAAGGCCTTGACCAGCTCGCAGCCAATATTGTAATGTATTGATCCACATGAGACAGCAGTTGACAACGATCCTTTTATTGGTAGCTTGTATACAAAGCCATCCTTCCCACACCCTTCCCCCACAGTTACAATTCAGTAACCCTGTGAGGGTTCCTTATATACAGTAGCTTGGAAGGTAGAACCTTGGAAGACACATCTATCCATAAACACATGCAGAATCCGAATCAGACCGTTCACATGCACTCCCAGTTGAAACCAAACTCAAACAAACAATATTAAAGGACAACACAGTATTGAAAGACTACACAGAACAAGAACTTTGATTTACCTGGGTAGTTATACGAATTTCGTAAGAAAAACATTTCCATTATCCGGTAGAAAAACTGCATCATCTACAAAGGGTAATCGTGGTAGAGTGGAACACTCAGCTGAGCTATTTTAAGGGCACAGCATCTTAGTGCCGATGGCTTTCATGGGGTAATAGTGTGACAATCGCCGTTTGCAACTTTGAATATGGAGCAGACCCTGGACTGTTGTGTTTGGATGCGATGAAGGTTTTTTTCTTTTTTTTATGGCGGGCATTCCAATAATCTACATAATGTAAGTCACTATAAAATTGATCTGTGTAGTGAAGCCTCTCACCAGTGATGAAAGAAGCACAAAGGAAGCTGTGTGCATCCTTGGTGGAGCATGATTGCTTTTAAAGGTAATTCATGTTGGTGGAATGGAAAAGGAACTTTGCATGGAAGTGGCAGGCACATCTTGTGAGTCAACACAGAGGTCGTGTTGGTGTGGTTGTCAAATGTGCTCCACGTTCCAAGGATGTGATTGCCGGCTGTGGAATTTTGCTGTCTGGAGGCTTGAGTGTGGTAGTGGTGAGATGGTAGTGGTGTTTCATTGGGCATGTGCTGGTGCAGTGGAATGTGACACAGGATATTTTGTTGGGATGTGCGTTTCTGTTGAGCTCTAGTTCTCTAGTTGTTTAGTCGTGGGGTGTCTGGGTCCTTTATTATTTTAGGGAGGAAATGGTATATTGTATTAATTTATATTTGGTGTTTTGTATAGAGCCCCAGGTAGAGATAGCTGCATCAGAGTGCATGATTGATTCTGAGAAAGATATGAGAGTGGTGTATGATCTACTATTGATCAACAGTTGCTTTTCTGTAACCCACACAGACAACATGGTGGTTGCTAAGTTTGCATTGAAAAGCAAGTTCTCAGTGTTCATTCGAGTCAGATCTTGATCCGGCCTGTGAGACTTTGTTTGATGGGTAAAAATAAGGTGGCAGAAGTCAGGTCCTTCTCTTTCCCCTTACACCAGGTGCGAGTTGAATGTGTTTTTCAGGAAATCGTTATTTATGTTGATGTCGAGCAGATTGCTTTAATACTGGTCGTATCACTCCATGGATAATTGCTCCATGATAGGGATCATGACCATGGCAGGAAGAGACTGGATAAAGGGAGGTATCCAGTGGTGCTTCACGTTACAGTGTCAAAGGATTCAAGTGAAAGACAAGGTCACCAGTTGGGGGTAGGCATAGTCATAATATTGCACAACCATGCATTGCTAGGCATGCTAGACTTAGCTGTAATGAAAGCAATGTGCTGAACGCTTTCACTTTCATCAAAAGAGGAGTATCTGATATCCCCTGGCAAACTAAATTGAGAATGATGTTTATTTTTAATTATAGCCAACATACCCACCAACTCATGAATCTTGATATATATCAGTAAGCAACTAAAAAAATTCGTAATTGCTAACAGACTATGTTCCTATTCTACTGTCTCTCCCCTTTTTTCAAACATATATAGACTTTCTAAAGGAATATCTTGCATCCTTCCAGGGGAAAAAGAGAAGTAATAAGCCTTCCGACTGTAACATTGTTCTCAGAATAGAACAAGTGTTCCAAGCACAATGCCGGAATGTAAGCAATCAAGCAGTGGGAGTGAATGCGATCACATGTTGTGTGTTGCCGGCCCTGATCTTTATCAATGTACTCCATTAATGTGTGGCCTAATGAGAAGGAAATGGAGCACTATAGGCATAATAGCCTCCACATGCCATTAATGCACTTGCTGGCATGTGGGTAAGCTTTGCATTCAACCCTTCTAGAAAGGGGATGATCTGAGCCGAGTGATTTATGAATTGCAGCCTGAAGAGCTATAGCTACTCCCTTTCTTCTTAAAATAGCTGCTATTTAAGAGCGTGCAGCCGGGCAAAGGGACCAATAAGATCACTGAAGCAGCACTACTTTGCAATACAGATGCAAGTGAATAAAGAGATTGAACTCTGGCCACATCTTCCTAGCTCTTTTTAAACAGTATTTGTCAATGCAAGAACATTGGTTTTAAAATAATATGCTAGACCATGTGTTAGCAAAGGCTAATGTTCTATGGGCCTAAGGTACACAGGAGCTCTCATGTCTTGGGAGTCTGCATGATGCTTTGATGCACGTAGACATTCACATATAGATTTAGGGATGAGAGTCAACCGTAGGCATGTATTCCACTGGGCAGAATGATATTATCTTATAGATATCAAGAGCATGATGGCATTAGGAACCTCTCGTTGGAAAACACCTTGTAGTTGAAGTTGCCCATCTGTAATTTTATTTAATGTCCGCCTTCCCAACTGGTGTCACCTTTTCACACCATGAGCTGGCATACATATCTAACATGGATTGGGTTATGATTCAACTGCTCCAGGGTTCAAGGTAATCCTTTAAGGGTACATTGTGTCTTACCTTTGGACTTTTCTTTGAGCTTTTCTGTTTAATTTGCGACTAATTGTGTGTGTGTGACTGGCTGTTTTTTGCTTTTCAGCAGTCCTGATGTGTCTCTCTGCTGGAGTAGGTACCATGGGAGCCATATGATGGGCTTCTTCCTTGAAGCCACGATGGGCACCCGGAAAGGGTCTGTCATTCCTCCATCCCTTGATATACAGCAAATGGGCATTCTGCCCACTTACTCTTCCCCATTGGTTTCCTCACTCACCTTTCTGATATTTGCCAGTTTTTGCCCAGCTAGTGCACTCTCCCCACCAACTCATAATCAGTTTAACCAATCACATCTCCTAGTCCATAATTAGTGTAGCTATTATCAAGCATCCCAGTCCTCTCTCCCCCATGCTAGTCGCCTTTTCCTGGCCGATTATTACTCTGGGTCCACTCTCCCCAGCATGCTTTCAGTCTGCCCCCTCATTTAGCTATCTCTATCCTATTCTGAGTGTTGCCCCGCCCTCTTTATAGGTTCCCAATGTATTGTCATTCTTATCCGACATCAATCCATCCATTTCTATACTATAGGGTCCGAATCACCTGCAACATTTGGCTCTCGGTCTTCCATGATTTGATTTGTTCTCACTATCTCTTCATTACCTTTCTGTCCCTTCTGTCTGTGTTGCTTTTTGCCATAGTTATACCTTTTTAAATTTAGTAATCCTTGCTCTAAAACCAATCTGAAACCTATATGGAGCAGGTCCAGTGGTAGCCCATGCCCCAACACCACTGTGAATGGATACTGAGCTACTACATAATTAATGACCGCCACTTAATAGGTATGGAGTATATGAAGGATATGAAGTGGCATTTACTAAATATGTGTGTCGTACCATACAATATGTGGCTGTTAAATGTCGCAGAGTACTCAACAGCGAGCATCAGTGGTGCACCAGACATTGCGCTACAGCATACTTAAGGATCAGCAAATGCTATTCATTAAGTATGCAGTGACCCAGAATCGACTTTTCTTACTGAAAGGTGGTTACCTGTAGTGAGGGCTTGGTAGTGAGAGTGCAGGGACACTAGGCCAACCATCATTAAGTATGGATTGTTACAGAACCTTGTAGTCCTACGAGATGCTGAGTGCCAGTGCTCAGTAATGGGAACTACATTTATTAGCACATTGTGCTGTCAATCAGCATCCCAAGTGCTGTTTCTTCTGAGTGGTGAGGACTTGTACTCAGAGGTGTGTAGACATGTATGTATACATACACATAAATGTGAATACATTATTCTCAATTATACAGACATATATATGTCCCTGCCTCTGTATATCATTGTGTGTATACATTTGTGTGTGTTAGCCTGTGGGCTACCAGAAAACCCACTTCTTGTTGGTGGTAATTGACCAAGGATTTCTGAGTAGGAAGGAATGAGGATGTGTTTGTGCTTACGTGCAAAAACCATCACATTTGAAGTGGTGTGGTGGTCATTAGTCCCTAATATACATATATATTAGGGAATACAAGTAGGTAGTAATAATTGACTAAAGTTCCTGAAAAGGATCCTTTGTACATATACTGCATAATGTGTGTCAGTGTTACTTCTCCTGCATATTTATTCTATACCCCACTTCGGAGCACTTGCTGAAATATGTTGCTCTGTATGATGAGCTAATTCTTCTAAGGCATCCTGCTTGGAAATCTCTACCACAGCCATTATACCACCCACATCCTTCCTGAAATTTGTGTAAGTGAAAGGCTCGAGGAGCTTCGGAGTGTGGCCGGTCAATGCGTGCAAACAGAATCTTTTCATCTGGTTATGCCAAATTGATATCTATGTCATGTCCCAGCTCAGAGCAGCCGCTTGCATTATAGAGGCCAGTATTCTGATAGCTGCTTCTACAGTTATTGAAAGATCACTGTGACCGCCCATCTCGTTTTAGTGGCTTACTTGGCCTTACAGGTTCTAAATCAACAGAGCCATCATGTCGGAGCTTACAATCTCCACACACTCTTCCTGCTTTCTAACACATGCCTTGCAAAAGACCGCTTTTGGGTCAAAGCACGTATCGTCATATGTGCTTAATTAAATCACCTTCAATATACCCAGTAACAAGACCATTGCATACAAGTGCATTTGCCTTTATGGATACTAGCAATTTCTCTGACCCTATTAAATAGGAAATCATATTGTGCCTCTTTCTATGTATATATTGGCCTAAGCCCAGTCGCTCTGCGAAGAAAACTGCAGAAAGAAAGTTCTGATTTTAGATCGACTTCGCCGCCATTTTGGGATCATCCGTCATTTTGATTTCTGTTCAGATCTAACTCTGTGTTCTAAAATGGTGGACTGTGTTTCCAACTTGTAACCGAGCCTTCCCAAACCTTGCACCTTAGTTAATGTTTAAGCTGTCCGCCGGCCGAATGTTTAGACTGGGTAAAGAGACCCTGTCCCATGCGTGACTTGTGGTCCTAGGATTGACTGCACCCATAAGTCTGATCCACGAACATACATCGAAACAATGTAAAGTAAATATCGAACGTGGACACTGGCTGAACTGCATTGTGAGGGACATGTGCTAAGGCTTACTGCTAAATCTGGGAATACACTGTTGCCATTGTAACTTGTTTGTATGTAAACCGAATATAATCCGTGTGCATATTGTTGTATAAGCCATAAGTGAACTCGGCACAAACTCTAGACCATGGATTACTAACTTGCAGAGGGGCTGGACATTATTTCTGAAATTGTATAAATGTATGAATGTCCAGATGTCCAGTACCTCTCACTTCTCACACTGAAGGGCTGGTGTTGACTGTGATGTATTGAGGGCCAGATAGCTATCTGTTTTGTTTCTTTGTAAACTGTGCAGTAGTAATAATGATCTGTGAATCTTTATAAGCCCGTGTTTGGTGTATTTCCTTTTGTGGTACTCAGCCTCGATATTTCCTCTTGCTTTTACAACCCAGCGCCTGGTTTGAGTTTTTTTCTCCCAAAATACTACTTCTTCAGACAGCTTCGATGCTACATTCAATTTTCTCTACGGAGGGTGTTGACCTTACCCCTGGTTTTATTAACTAACAAATCTGAAACAACAATTGCGACCCATATAGGCACACGAAGGAGAAATAATGGACAATTATATTCCAGCCTCTTAAAGCAGAAACGTCAATTCAGTCATAGGTCATTGCAAATCGGTTGCATCCTAATGACACCAGTCCTTTTTTCTGAATATAACTACTCCATAATAGAACTGGTTTCCGGTGGGTGACTTTATATCTTTAGTTGATTTTAGAAATGTAGGGGGCGTGCCTCTTAAAAAACAGATCTACTGTTATAGAGTGTGAGAAACCAGACAGTGTCTCACCCGCTTGCCCCCGGGGATCTCTCTCTCAAGTGGCCAGGGCATGGCCATCACCTTTGGATCCAGACCCTTGGGGTGGACAATGCAATGAGCATAGGTCACGCCAATAAAGGTTAAAAAGTATGACCCATCACCGAGTGGAGCCTGCCCATGGTGTAAGAAGTTAGATGCTGATTTTGTACATTGGGCATGAAACTTGCGGAGAGGTGCAGCATATTGGATGCATATTCAGAAAACTCTTGAAGATATTACTAACTGGATGGTACCACTTAGCCCTGTGATATGCTTGTTGGGTTTAAACTGTTGGGCACCTAAACACCATTGTAGATTCTTAGGAGTAGCCCTCCTGATAGCCATGGGGCACATTGCAATGAGATGTTGCCCCCACAAAAGAAGGGTGGTTGAGAGATTTGATTTGGTGTAATGACCAAGAAGATAACTACAGAGAATTGGAAGTTCATACATCTCGGCCTATTGATTACTGTCCTTCACTTAATATGCTAGCTCAAAATGCGGATTTGTCATAGGTTATGTATTATATAATGGGTAGCATCTAGCCAGAATTAATATGATAGACTGAGTTTGCGGTGTACAAAAGGACAGTTTATCGGAGATTAATGTATGAAATTGTGCTTTTATGAATTGCTGACGATATGCCCCTTTTCGAGTCCTCCTCTGTGGCATGTGGGGTCCCCTGAGGATGGGATGCAGTTGTTTTGCTCAATTATAGCAGTTGAGGCTGTGTGTGGAACTACTGCTGTGTTAGAACACCCCTGAAAGTGGAAGATCCTGTGCTCACAACGGGGCGAACTGTTCGCTAGATGCAAACAACTATGCTGTATTTATTTATTTATTTTTACATCTGTATAGCGCACATACAGCCCAAAGGCATCGTGGCACTGTTATTTGTGGCAGTCTTAGTTAAAGAAAGGTTACATACATGTCATGGTAGCAGATTTCAAGTAATCAGGTAAAGCAGCGTGGGGAGTGGGGGTAGGGGTACATTATGAATTTTTATACAGTAATTTACATACAGATTCAGATTGGGGCAAGTTGAAGCATTCCAGATGAGAGTAGGGTATAAGCTAGGTTTAGTTGAAGAGCATGGTTTTCATCGCTTTTCGGAATGCTAGATGAGAGACTTCTGCTCGCAGGGGTGGTGGTAGGGCATTCCAGTGTAGTGCTGCTGGGTATGGGAAACTGGCCCCACCTGTTCTGGCTCTCTTGACTCTGGCGATCGTAAGCATGTTTGTGTATAGGGTTATAGTTGGTCTGGTGGATCTAGTGAGGTGAATGCACTTGGGGGTGCGGGCAAGTGCTTTAAATACGACTCTTTCTCTTACTCGGAGCCAGTGTGCCTGTTTCCTAATTTAAGTGATATGCTCTTTCGTGGGTATTCCAGTGGCTGCTCTGAGAGCGCTGTTTTGTGAATATTTGATTACCTGTTCGAAATACTGGATATATGATATGCATGTTCCATGCAAACATGTTAAATAAACCTACATAATAGCACTGACCTCGTCATGGCTGTTTCACTGAGGCTGTTCTATCACCTTATTTCAATTTCTCTTTGCTGGGGTGATTCCATCACAAACACTTTGATTCATGCTGGCACTTCTTTACAGATAAGGGAAGGTCTGCGCTTAGTTTGAATTAGTTTTTTAGTAGTTATTAAAAAAGATTTATTCCAGATGCAAAGTTATAGTGAATTAGTGTGATTACATTTTAAATGGTCCTCACAAACTGTTAAGGTGCGCAGAGCGCCAGTGTCATATACCTGCATTCCTTGATATTTTGGTGGGTACGTACACTTCCACAGTGTCGCCAGGCAGGTCTTCTATGCTGATGGTAACTGCTGGCGCAGGAAATGAGAACAGCGGTAAAACCCCAAAGTGGGGAAGTGGTGAAGGCCTGACACAGTTTCTATGCACCACGAGACAACACCCCAGGGATTTACGTGGCCATGAACAGTCGAACCACTGAACTGGGTAGTCAAGGTGGAATTGGAAGGTGAAGGAGAAATCAGGAAACAGCAATCTCTTATGACAGTAAAGGCAGGGTGGAGCAGGTGGAGCCAGGTAAGAAGAATAGAAAACAAGGGGGCAAGGCAAAAGAGAGAGAGAGAAAAAAACTACGGGCAACTGGGAGCTCAGAGAACAGGAGATGGAGTGTAACCTGGTAGCATTCACAACCAGCGTTGAGCTCCAGGCTACCACTGGTTATGTAGTGGGAGGCTGGAAGGCAGGCAGGGCCTCAGTTGCTATGACAACAATGGGATCCCATGCAGTGCACATTTGCTGGGACCAGACAGGGGTCTACTGCATATGCGCACTGGGCACAAAATAGCAGTGCCCACATGCATCAGGGAAACAGCACTGCCACAGGGGATTTCTTTTATTTTGGATTTATTTAATTGTTTTTTTTTTATAACGCGCCTAATACCGTACCAGAGTTCTGTTTCTTAGCGCGGATCCAGGATTCAAACGGCTGTTGCTCTGCGTGGTCTTGATTGCAAGACCAGCGCGTTGCACCTGTGCTACCCTCTGGATGCCAGTGGGTGCTGAACACCAGCACACCATGGCCCATCCAGTGCCACAGCCGATACTGGCTGCAGCGCCCAGATAAGGTTGGCAGTGAATGCCCACGCAAGCAACCATCAAAACACTGACACAAAAAAGGTGAACGATTATGATTAGTTCAAATGAGGATTAAAATTTTATTTTTCAAGTATATCTATTATACTTACAGAGAGGGCAACAGGCAGCTTGTAATAAGAAATAATATCGAGGAGGCTAGTATTAATGTCCACATTTAAAATGGAGCAGTATGTAAAGGATAATTAGGTCTTAATTAAAAGTGAGGAACTTTGTTTTGCTTTTATTTTGATTTAAATCAAGTAAAGGATGCTCTAAACTAACAAATAATATTAAATAAGTGCGGTCAGAAGTGTGCAGTCTGAACAGTTCGGAGCAGCATTAATCCGCCTGGGAGGCTTTCTTGGAACGGTGGCTGCCGTCTGCCTTGATGCCTTGCAGAAACTCGGTGCTCCTTTCATCTTCCCTGGTAGCCCAGTGGCTCAACAAGCATCAGAGAGACCTGGTTGCACTTGGAGACACATGTGCAGCGCGGTGGCGCAGCCCCAAGCCCTCTCAAGTGTGCAGTCTGAACACTTCGGAGTGGCGTTAATCTGCCTGGAGGGCTTTCTTGGAATTCTGGCAGCCGTTTTGCGCTTGAGCCTGACAGAATTCGGTACTCTTTTCATTTTCTCTGGTGGCCCAGTGTCTCGGCAAGCATCCGAGTGACCTGGTTGCACTTGGAGACACATGTGCAGCGCATTGGCGTGCGTGTTCTCATGTGCGGCCAGAAATGTGCAGTCTGCAGCAGTCCCACGAGCCACAAGATCCGAAGTGAGTACATTTATCCTGTTTACTCTTGACAAAAACGAATTTTGTAAAACCATTCATGGGATTCTTATCTGGGACTGCCTGATTTAAAACTGAGGAGTAGTCAATCAATTTCAGTTAAAGTGCAGCGTTGTGCTGTTACTTTGTCTTGACTCACTTCAGTCTTCATCTTATCAGTAGTGCATGGGTCTGCTCTCTTATGGACTATTCATTGGGAGAGTCCAAACCCTTGAATAAATCTACTGGATAGAGCCTTTGCAGTTGGCTGCCAAGTATCCTTTCTAAAAGTATTCTGTATAACTTGACGTTGTATGCTCTTAGAAGTTTGTCCAAACCCCCCCCCCCCCCCCCCCGACAAAGCCATTGCCAGGGAAATGTCTAAAATGGCGCGTAATTTACCACTAGCACTCACACTGCGTGCTCGGGTGAGTGAAAAGAACACTGTTATGGGCCAGGATAAGCAGTCCCCCCTAAAGCAGTAGAGACAAAAATCGCATAATTCTTCACTTCTGTCAACAAAAAGAAGGATGACACCTTAGTTGTTTACACACATTTAGAAAAGAGACACTGTTTGATTTTGCCGTTGATTATTAAGGACAAAGAGATGCTGCAAGTCGAAAACATAGAGGAAGTCATATCTGAACAAATGGACTTTATCTCGCCTACCATATTCTCTGAGAACAGTGAGGGTGAAGCTAGCTATTCTGTTTCCTAGTATAGCAAACTTTGCCCTGGTGCAAACATGTCGTGAAAATACATCTATTTTGCACTAGAGCCATTTTTTCCCCTGGTGCTTTTAATATGCCAAACTGCATTTTTCTCATTATACGACAGCATAAAAGTAGAAACCAGGACACATCCTCTCCTTCCTCACTCTATTTTAAGCAGATTGGAGAATGCTTCTAAGGAGGCTGACCTTAGAGCCATGCTGAATTTGGATCAAAATTCCTCTAAAATTGACCTCTCACAAGCAGTCCTATTATTGCAAAATGCTGCTACACTCGAACAGAATATGGGACCTGGAAGTAACAGCTGCACATCTCTCCCTCAAACAACTCCAGAATCGGCCATTATAATCTAGGGGGGCACAGATAATAATGTGGGGACCCCTGTTAAGAAACACTCCCTGTCTGGTGAAATCAATAAAAGAAACAGCACTGGCTGGCAGGAAATCTTCACAGAAAAAAAATACTTCTATAGTCAAAGAAAAACGACCTAAAAACGCTAGAGCAAAACATTTTAATCGAAGATCTTCGTTAACATGTTCATGCAACCTTGCAATCCAGGAGGCCCTTGGGCAAGTTAGCAAAAAGCTGTCGAAAACTACAGCGTCTCAAAGCGTTCACGCTAGCTCCAGAACCTCAATTCCAACTCTCCTCATAAAGGACTTAGTGAAAAAGTAATTATAGATACGTGTATAGAAGACAACATTGACCTGGACAGCGCAGTGGCTCCCGCTAGTCTTCAATTCATAACATGTGGAGTTAATTATATCACATTGCATAGCAAGCCCATTCCTAATGTAGTGTTCACAGAATAAGATGGTGATTCCGACCCTGAACTACAGGCATATCAAAAAACAGTCACCATGGCAGTTGAAACAGACTGGCCTAGGTGCCACGAGAATGTGGGCGCTGCATTGATATTCAGAGGATCAGACCATATCAAGAGGGGAGTCAACAGGTTCATTAGTTATTTCCAAGAATTGTATAGCCACTGCTATGCAAACAGACCAGTCATCTTTTGATTATAACAGCTGTGCTGCTCGAGTATCTACAGGAATAGGCACAGCTAGGACAGGTGTGGAAACTCCTGGCGCTTCTAACCCTGAGGCAGTGGTGAATACAACAATGCAAACAGGTTTTTGGGCTGAGCCTGTAAAACACTTGTACAGTGACCCCAGACCTTCCTGTTCAAAGTGGTCAGAGCGAGAAGATTTCAGAACATTGTCGAATAACCAACTTTCGTCCAGGTTCAAACTTTTAGATAAACTATTTTTTCCACTTGGAGAAAGCCAGTCACTTAAGGCATCTAATCAACACTGGAACGGGTCATCAATGACATATAGTGTGCTGAGAGGAACGGTTCAACAATGACTTATAGTGTGCTGAGAGGAACGGGGAAAAATTCCTCTATGCATACTAGTGATAAAAAGCACAAAATGATGGACTTCCTGCTGAAAAGTGGTGTGGCTACGCCAAAGGGAGCCCCATGTCACAACCACAATCAAGAGCATCCAAACGTACGTCCTATAGTGACTAAATACATTGATAGGGTAGAGTTCCTGGACATAGTTTGTACAGTCAGGATTATATTACATGTTAGTGCTGATCTTGACATTGACAAGCTATTGCGAGAAGCATGGCACCTCAAGCAGCTTCGTTTTGACATCATGGAGTGTGGAACTAATATTGTTGTTAGTAGGGATGGTACGGCTTCCAAAATGGCTAGAGTTCCGAATGCTAATGCAGCAAAAAATATTATGGTTTTTGTAAAGAAAGATAGCACTAACACTTCTAACACTAGGGGAGTCCAATTTAATAAGGATGTGGGTGGCAATTATAACAACGATCCTGACTGGTCCTGGCTTGCTGGATGATTGCAGTGTAATACCAGGAGGGCACCACAGAGCCCAGAGAAGCTTTAGTGCGAAGCATAACCTTAACCTTATTTCTTGGAACTCCATGGTGGGCCACAGGAGCCTGACTTCGAATTTGGTAGTGGCCAGTATCTTAAATGAATTTGATGTCATCTGTATAGAAGAATCCTGGCTTGCTGATCGGCCTTGGTTGGATGGTTTCATAACGTGTATCCAGGCATCCCAAAAGGGTTCTGGGGGACGGCCAGCAGGTGGACTAATCACTATGATCAAAATTGGTGGCTGTTATTCAGCCATCAAATAGGACACTACTCACCGGGGTGCTCTAATGGTTGAATTCATTTCAGATCATTTTGGATCAAAGTGTAATTTTTTAACTGCCAACATATGTTGGCATAGGGGAGTTTGTGAATTGGAGGGCTTCTTGGAAAGACTGACTGTAAACCTCGAGTGTTGGATGAGTAAAAACATAGCAGGGCACGTTAGTGTGCTAGGAAATTTCCATTCTACATGTCCTTCAGTGATGAGGACAGCAGATAAATTAATAGCATTCTCGGATGACAGCAAATTGCAGAGGAAGATTCAACAGGGTGATAAATGGTCTTCTGTCTTGTCCTCATTGAATTTGATTAAGCTGAATGGCATGGTGGAAGGTGATAGTCCCGGTCATTCAACGTGGCACAGAGGTTGCAGTCAGTTCTAGACTACGTATTTGTGGATGTATCCCAATTCAACATCTGATTAGTTACCCCTGGAGCAACCGCAGTATGCTGCAGTGAAGATATGACTGGTGTATGTCTAGTAATGTAGCCTATACCCAGTTGCGCCTTGAAATGATTGAGGGCAGGAATAGAGTGTCATGGAAGGTCGGAGCTGTTCATAGGTTTAACTCAAAGATGGCTCTGCTTATGATCAACACCAAGCTATCATGGAAGGTTAATATATTTACTGTGGACAGCTTGAGGGTTTCATAGCGCAGAATATAAACAAAGTGTTTTGGGTGAAAAAGCCACCAGTTGACAAACAGAGAAACCTGAATAAAAGTCTCATTGTCATGACTAAGAATTGGCGGACCAAAAGAGAGAAAATTTGGCATCTTAAAAATTCAAATAAAGACGCTAGGGAATTGAATATACTAATTAACAAGTTGAAACTTACATTTAAAAACCGGGCAAGAAGGCATTGTGCAAAGCTTCATAAGAGAGACACAGAGTCTATGTTGGTGTTTTTAAAAGAGAAAGATTCTGGGAATTGTTGGAGACTCCTTAAATCCATCTATTATAGCCAAGATAGCCTCCAAATGTCTGCCATAACAGAAGAAGATTGGATGAAACACATAGAGACTTTATACTCCCCAGGCGAGTTTGGCAAGGTTATTTCTATTTGGGATTCATCCTATAATGGCTCTTGAACCATGGAATGTATTTTTGAGAACGTGCTGGAGGCCATTATATCAGCTAGTAGTTCCAAGGCTGCTGGGCCAAATTAGTTGTCCAACAAACTTTTAAAATCGGATCCTCCCACCTGGGCAATGGTATTGCTCTTGTTGTTTAAAGACATTATGCGGAAGGATTTTTTTCCACCAATCTGGAAAACAGCCTACCTTATCCCGATTTTCAAGATTCGACCCCAAGAGCTACCGACCTATAACACAGATAGTAAAATATTTGCATCCGTAATTTTAGCTCACCTGGAGAAATGGGTGCTAGAAGTTGGCCGATTGAAACCCATTCGAACAGGATTACGAAAACATCAATGAACAAACATTAATAGTTTTGTCCTGAACTGTTGCCAAGAGCAGGCTTGGTCAAAGAACACTGAAACCATATTTGCGGCAGCAGTGGATTTATCTTACCATTTTGACCATGTTTCTCCCAATCTACTTTGGCAAAGATGCCATAAATGGGGCTTACCTGATGGCTTACTTAGAATTATTTTCACCATTCATGACAATTGGAATGTTGAAGTCCAATTAAACCAACAGTTTAATTGTAAGCTCTTGCCCCATGTCTCTTTAATCTTTATGTTTCAGATGCTGCGTACCTTATTGAACAATCTTCCTTTGTGCCTCAAACGTTGGGGATTTGGCAGCCAATTTAGTTGGCTTATGCCGACTTTATCTTTTTAGATCGGATGCCAATAGGTTTGCAAAGAATATTAAATTTCTTTGTAAATTACGCCTCTGCTAACTCCTTGATAGTGAATGCAGAAAAAAATTAAGATTATACCACATTCCCTAATAAGAAGAACTCCTGACTTTCACTAGATGTTTGATTAGATTAAACTGGAAATTGTGGATAGCCTCTTGTAACTTGGTTTCCCAATCACTGGATGCCTGGGAAAATGCATATAACAGCTTTATTATTGTTAGGCAGAATCCTGGGCAGTGCCCTTAGGGACCACTACACAAGATTAAGACTACAGGTGGTAGTACAATTTCACCTTTGGTACAAGCCTGTACTACACAGTTAGAGTGGTAGCAGTAGCGGAGCAGCCATACTTATCTCAAGAGCAAATGAGCAGTAGTAGAGATTACACAAAGGACTACAGTTACTGTGACTCAAGCAAACACTCACTCAAGGTTTCAGGTAAAAAAATATAAGTACATTTATTTTTAAACCATCTGTTCATAAAACACTTCACTTCTATTAAATTAAAACCACACTTCAAATATACTACACACAACCAATTCCCCTTGTGCAGTTCAATTCAAGGTAAGTACATTGGATTTGACTGACCGGTGTTGTGAAACAAAGACGTTACCGTGGGTTCATAAGCAATCACTTTTTCACAGTAATGACAGTTCGGTCTTACTAAAGAAAGGCGTACCCCCGAAAAGAAATGTTACCGAAGTCAAACATACTAAGCACTTGAATGAACACAAGAAAATAGGGGATAAAAATCATAGGCAATACTTTTGTCAAGGCAGATAGAATCAGAGGATACTTTCCAAAATGTAGATAAAAGTCAATAGGCCTGCCCCAGTGTCAAATGGGACAGGGGTCCTGTTGTCGAGGATCATAAGGTTAGAACAGTTCACGATTCGAGATTGCCAGGAGTACTTAGATATTGTCAAAAAGGGCAGAAAAAGTTATAAGAGGGAAGGAAGATAAAGACAAGCCTTTGGTGAGGGAAAAAGGATTCACCCCAATTCCTCGAAGATGGACACAATACCTTATTTGTTTGAAGAAAAACTGGTGCTACGGCGGTAGTTCCTTGTAGTTCCTGCAGACTCACGGTTCCTGGAGCTTCAGTCATGGGGACAAGAAGGAGGACATCTGGAGTGATCTGCACTACCCAGGGATGAGGCCAGCAGCAGCAAAGCAACAGTGAATAAAAGGTACGCTCCTTTAAAACAGGAGAGGCTCTTCAGATGGCTATCTGGACCACTACAGCTGTGTGCAGCAATTTCGACCAAGAAGAGGATCCTCTGGCTGTGGAAGGTGAGCTGGTTTATCTCACCAGGCTCGAGGGAAGAAGACTCCGGACTGGATCGTCTCTTGTCGTTGAAGGGTAGATAGCTCAGGACTGCAGCAGGGCTTCACCAGGACTCGGGAGTTGCAGCAGCCATCTTCTTCTCTGGTTCTTTTCAGTTATTTGCAGTACCAGTGGTGACTCTGACTTCCAGCCCAAGTGTCCTGCCTTTTATGCCAAAATCCCCCATTCACACAGCCTGGCTGTCAATCACTCGGCAGGGGGGTTGTCCGGCCTGGACAACCACCTCAGCCAATCAATACAGATGTGACTTGGGTCTCCAAGGAGACTCTGTGCAGGGGGTGACTACACCCCACCCTTACATTCAGCCCACCTAGACACCCAGATGCCAAAGGAGGGCTTCTGGACAAAAGCCCGCCATTGGTCGGTGAACAAAGAAGGCAAACCTGGCTTGCCTCGCAAAGTAAAATACAAGAAGGATTTTAACAAAAAGAAATGGCGATAAAACCTGACCGGAGCCAAAATAAAAAGTATTTGGTCAAGCAGGTTTAAGTTCGAGGATAATACAATAGCCTAAAATGGTACACGTTTACATAATATAATCGCAGTACAAAAGATAGGGTAGATACCACTGCCACCAGCCACGTCTTAGTGTATTATTTGGGGGAGGTAGTCCCAAAACTAATCTAAGGAATGGAAATATTGTGCAATAGTGTGGGCTTTGGACACACTGAAACAACTTGAGAGTTTAATCTGGAGGAGAGTGCTGGGCATTTCGAATGCTATTCCTTCCTCAGCTATTCGTTTTGAGTTAGACCTCTCTTCACTGAAAGTTACTGCTACATGGAAGTATTTTGCTTTTTTCAGTAAAATCTTAAATTCTCATCCAAATACTTTTTATGTAGAGATTAACCGTACGGTTCTCACATGCTCTGTAATTGCGATGAATGTGGATTTTTGTGACAATGTTCTGAAAGATACATCCATGAGTCCAATTGACTTATTGAAGAACCCAAATAAGATAAAGTGCTATTTGTACAAATGGGATTGGTGCAAAACCGTGCATACATTCCATGAATCCTCGTTCATGTACCAACTGGCTCACATACAAACGCTTGGGAGTAGTAGCGACTCATTTTTGATGCTTTCCTTGCCCGACTGCCAGATTGCTCTTTACCAGATGTCGATGGAACCCAGTCCAGACTAATGAGGTTCCTTTGGAGTATAAGAAAATGGTAACTCAGGATGCTGGATGTAGGTATTGTAAATGAACTGGAAACATTAAAGCATATTTTTATGTCATGTCCCCACCTCTCTGATATTCATACTCACTATTTGGGATCCTTTGTTAACAAATTGGCAACATTTGACCCGGACCCTCTGGAGTACTTTTTGGTTGGTGGCTCTATTTTTTAGCTGTCTTGGTATTTTTAAAATGTTTGAAGCTGGCTCTAAAGTAATATGTGTTGTGTTAGGCAGCTGTCATCTTATATATTAATATTTCGTCATTGGGGGTCATTACAACCTAGGCGGCCACGGAATGTATGGTGCCGGTAAGGGACTGGGACTGCCCATTCCGGCCTGCCCTATTACGAGGTCTGCAGCGGGTCCCACACTGGAACACCTGGTCAGACCAGGCGTCCTTAGCGGGACCCGCTAGCAGACCAGGATGCTAACAACGGGCCCGTCATTAACGTCTGTGCCTACCTACACATGTAGTTCAACTGATTTATACAGTAAAATATGCACCCAAGAAGTGCATTTCATGTGAGAAATAATTCAATATATTATGGGTTCCAATTTTCAATTGAATGGTTACGTGCATATAATTAGAAGTGTTGATATATTCAAATATTTTAATGACTATATTATGAATGTAGCTACAGAACCATGGAAAGTGCCTTTGAATTCTGAAAGTCTTGCAAATCAGAATATATATATCTCATTATTGACACAAGTCTATAAAAGAAATTATAAGATAAAGACATATTTTAGGCCATTTTAATCACAATTCCAGAGGACAGGACAAATTTGCAGCTAAACATATCTCCTTATTGCATGTTAAAATACATTGGGCCTATCAATACGTAGGATTCTTTTAAGTGTGAGCAAGTGATGAGAACCTTTCACAGGTTCTGCCCAAAACATAACTGCCGTAGCAAATGTTGCTGCCCTGCCGGAATTTTATGGGTATACAAAGTCAAACACATTGGAAGAGGGGAGTTTTTGGTGAAGCGGCAAAGGAAAAGAGCCTGCCCAACATGAAAGGAGAAGAGTGGATTGGGGTTACAACTGTAAGTAACTGATGGAAAGACTGATTTAGAAGAATTTGTACAGAGGAAGAGGAATCCAGACACTTTTCCAAGACAGAACTAGATTGCCTGAGAACGATTTTGGAGAAGGGGGACAGACTGAATATAACAACTTATCTGGCAGAGTTGCATTTAGATATTTACGCCTCTACCTGTCCTGGGCCTTTAGAAGAGAAACCAAAAGTCAGAACAAACACACAAAAACATTTAGATCAATTCCATTAAGAATTGTGTACATTCCAGATAGTAATTGAAAGTATTATGTGTAACCCTGTTTACAAGCTTTAAAAACCAAATGATATGTTTCCAAATAATGTTCAACAGAAATAGAAGTATTCTCACTTAAAAAGATTACAAATGCAAATAATGTATGTGTGTAATGCTTGTGTAACCCTCTAAGGCGTGAAGATATTTTGGACTCCAAAACAACATTTTCCACCCTGAACCCAAGCATTTAGAATACATGTAACCCAGCCCGGGTCGGACTGGTCCATAAAATTGTCTTGGGCACCAATGAAATAGTGGCCACAGTTGCAAATGGCTATTCATTTCTTTCGTGACACTGTTTGAATAGCAACCAAGGGGGAGTTGTTTGCTAAAGTGTGATGCAAATTGTGCGTTTGAAAGAAAATGTATTCAGGAAGACTGCTCAAAACTACTAGCCGCAGAGTGAATTAACTAATCAAACTGCCACAAATTGGCAGAAAAACAGGCCAGCATTTTGTGTTTTTGGTTCAGCCATGTGCCTATTGACCTATAGGCCAGTCCGAGCCTGAACCTAGCTACCCGTACCAAATATTTGTGTGTCTATATCAAAGCTAGAAAATAATCTGTCCTATGATAAGCTTAATCTAGTGCACAGGTGCACTTCAAGATTGGTTCTGGGCCTTTAGGCACACAATTTTATCACAACCGGTGAGAAACATTTGCATCAGATGCCCATTAAATACTGTATCCAACTCAAAATCCTTTGTATGGCTCATCATCACCTCACCAACAGTGGGCCTTGTTACATCTCTGCATTCCTTACCATCCCAGCAGAACTCTACGATACGCTGACAAAAACCTTCTTATACCAACGAAAGTTAAGCGACTCCAATGGGGCAGGGGAGGGAATCAACTTTCACTTTCAATGCTGCAAGAGGCTGCAACATGCCTTGAGTAGTCAATCGTTTGTTTGTAAATGCTTCCTAAAAGTCAGCTCTTCAAAACAGCCTTCTGTGAAACCAACAAGCCACCTCTGATATTCCTGCTCAGCATTGCTGAGTTTCTCACATCCAGAATGCATTAATCTCATTGGAGTAATCCAAACTGTGCTGAAGTGCCCTAGAAATAGGATTTCAGAATCTCTTAGGTCAGTATATTTCGGATGTCGGGGCTGAATGGATCGGGGCTGAACACTCTTTCAACTCAAAGTCCTGCTGCTCTTTGATTTGCACATTCTAGTATAACTAAACTCCTGCTAGTTCAACAATTTTATGTAACATAAGCACTTAAATCTGTAAAGCTCAGAATTTATAACATGCTACTATATTTTGGTTGAGTATTATTTTGTACGCCAGGCTCTGTATTCTTTGTTTTCTAACCCCTTGTGCTCTTTTTCTATTTTGATTCTCTGGGAATGTGTGATGCTGTTTGGATGACCACTAAAGGTGTCAGCACTCCCATATTCCCTTCTCATTCCCAGACATTCACACTGATTCCATTACCCTTGCCTAGTGCACCTTAAACAAATGATTGTATTTGTGCACTTTCCACAACATCAACACTATTCTTTTTTTAAGTATACATCGTTGAGGTGTCAGAATAAGAAGTGGAGCATTAGAAATTGGTGGCATAACAGGAATGGGCAGTGACAGGAAGGATCACCACACATCAATACCCTGCCATAGATGGATAAACAGAAGAATACTGTTGTCCCAGAACTGTCATGTCAAACACATTCATGCCACAAAATATGTCCTGCTGCACCTGTGGTGGGAAAATATGTTCCAGGTAGCGGCAGCAGTCATGGCAGACAAAAGAGGTGAATGGAAAGTGGACAGAAATTCTAGAGACTATGGGCCTCAATATGAGTTTGGCAGTGTGGGATCAGGGCTAAATTTGTCTGTGGGGGGCACTGATTTACCTACAGTGAAGAGGTAAATGAGGCCCCCACTGTCAAAAAACAGCTGGTATTTCCAGCATCAGTATTAGTGGTGCCACACATACTGGCAATCCGGTCCATAGAGTCCTATCGGACTCCATGGAATGGGGATTTACCGCCCTTTCTGCCACCTGTAATATCCTGGAAATTCCAGGATATCAGGTAGAGGAACGGTAGCTCAGTTTGCCAGTTTCCCGCCGCAATTACCGGCGGGCACCGGCAAACTGATAATGAGGCCCAATGTGGTTGAGAAGTAGCAAGTTGGAAGTGGCACTAAAAACATTGTAATGTGGTAGCCTGCCGTATCATATACTGGATAGGGACACATCAGGGCAAAACTATGCAACCTTGGTTTGAGAGTGCCATTCCTGGAAGCTGGCAATACTGGATAGGGACACATCAGGGCAAAACTATGCAACCTTGGTTTGAGAGTGCCATTCCTGGAAGCTGGCAATACTGGATAGGGACACATCAGGGCAAAACTATGCAACCTTGGTTTGAGAGTGCCATTCCTGGAAGCTGGCAAATTGTGGGGCACAAGCATATGTTTGTTGGAAGTGTGCTGAAGCTAATCATCTATATGGACTTTTGAGTGATTTTATAGTTCCTCAATTCAGCAAAACGTTGCTGTGATTTTAGCAAATGTAGCAGAATTGCAGTCTGAAACCAAAATGAAAGGCAGTACATGTTCTATTAATAGCAGGGATGAGTTCCGTGATAGTAAAATCGGTCGTATTTTTCTCTACTGCACACTTAATCCGGAAATAAAAATGTAAATAATTCTGCACCTGCAGATGTCTGGTGTTGATGGGCCTCATACTAGAAATAGTTATTTTTATTATTTCTATTGTAAATTTGAGGCAGGTTATTCAATTCCACCAGGCGTTCATGATGGGATTCTGGAGTCCTTTGTTGGCTCACACATTTTCACAGGCCACCCGATTTCACATAGGGTAACCAGTGTATATATTCCATGGTCTCACACATTTTTCAGAGGACAAGCGATGCCCACTAATCCTAGGAATTCGACATGAACAATCAGAGTGCTACAACACAGGTGCATAGTGCAATAGTCTTAACCTACCATTTGGTCTGCAAGGCCCTAAATGTACAGACAGTCTTGAATCTCACTGTAGACCATCAAAGGCACATCTCAATACATTTTAGGATTATCCTACAAAGCACTGGTTATTTGAGTCAATGTTGGTACCTACCCTGCATTATTCATTTAATTAAAACATCATTTGGAAAAGTGCTCATGATAAGAAAGAAAATTAGCACTCGGAAGAACCGTGTCAGCCAACCAAGAAGCTAGGTAATGTGACGAATTGCAGGATTCTGTCACTTCTCCAGTAGGGGGTGCCTTTCCCTCTGAGGCTAGGGAAGTGAGCCTGATACACAATACCCTGCCTAGGTATAGAGGTGACTGGGACCTCACCGGAAGAGACTCCCCCCTTGGGGACAAGGTCTGGAGAAGAACTCCTTAAACCACATTCCACCAAACCTCTTTCCAGAACATCATGCAGTGAAAGGGAAGAAGAACCGCTCAGAATTTGTAATTGTCATCAAAATATTCTAATGGTACCTGTAATGGTAAATTTGTGTCATACTGAGACAAAAAAATCCAATGTAAGAATAATGAGGAAGGACTTCAGCGCTATGAAGGGGAAGTCCAATGGTAGAATAATAAGAGGAGGCGGAGACCTAGAGAGAGAAAACTCCCACGGATTTCAAATTGGCTGGCAACGATACATGGAAAGAAGGTTGGGCATGCAGCGTCCAGTGCAGACTGAAACCCCAGGTACAGCAGCAGAAGCATGGCACCGAAGAAGAGAAGAGAAGCAAAATACTGAGAGGGACTCAGAGAATCCATACCTCGAATCAGGAGTAAGTGGTGGCATGATGACGAACAAGCCATGGTGGACTAGTCGGTCCATTAACTACACCAACACCACTTTTACAGAGCAAGGTTGTGCCACCTGGTGATGTTATCCCTGAAGAGCTTAGGTAATGGGTAAAACAGGAGATACTGAGGTGGACCAAAGATAACGATTGGAACATTCATACTCGTCCCAGTCCAGATTGGATATCGGGAACATGTGAGGAGAAGGAGAGTCATTAATGGGATGCTGATACTTGTCCCAGTCAATCGACAGTACCAGGAGTGTTTAAAGAGAATTAGCAGCATGAATGGACTGTTCATACTCATCCCATCTAAGATAAGGTGTCACAAATACATGAAAATAATGAGAATCTTTACTGGAGTGCTCATACTCGTCCCCATCAAGATGAAAGATTAGGAACAGATAAAGAGAGTGAGAGTCATTACTGGATTATTCATATTCACCAACATCAAGGAAAAGGCTGGACATTAAATAAGATTAAACCTCCAAGTCTGAATGAAGAGAAAAGAATAAAGAACCAAGAGAAATGTGTAAAGGAGAAAAGGAATAGGCAAAGAGAAAGGATACATGAAATATATAAAGATCCAGCATCAGGGATGTGGGACTTGATTAAAGTAGTTACCAAGAACTACTTAATGATCCAATTCTGAACTGAACTGGGAGAAGGATCAGCTCACATGAGAAGAGAGCCATTCTCCTGTGCTTTATTTGTTCAAATAGTGGTAGGGTCAGAGCAGGGTAGATTTTGGACAGTGGACTAATATTGATTTTGGACCGCACTTTGCTCTGAACAATTAACTTGAGAGACAGGTCATTACTACCTAGCCCAATGAGGCATTGTGGGTTACGTTAATCATATTCTTTCAGTTAAGGCCTTTTGAGATGTGTTTTTTGTCCAGAAAAAAACACCTCTCTGGGACATTATGGGGTACATTTGTGGTACCCCTGCCTTAGAAGTCTTAAAGACTCTTAAGGCAGAGCCCAGAAACAGAGCCACTCTCAGTTAGGCTACGTATTAAGCCTGGCTGAGAGGGAACATTCAGCCCAAAACCCAGAAAAAAGGAGCAAAAAGTAACAGCATGGGTCCTGGATGACTCCCATATGAATGTTGGGACACCGGGTCGAATGCCTTTCACCTCCAACTGTGTCTTTAATATATCGTAGCCACACATGAAGTGGTACAGGATTGCTTAAGAGAGTGGACCCGCAGCCGAAGGAACTCCACCAAGTTTCCTAACAATGACATTCACTTAGACTTCTCATGTCAGCAGTATCTGGATGTAAGATACTTAAAAGAAGTCTCCGAAGATCTGAACCCTTCTGGGCATCAACATGAGGAGTACTGAAACAGTAGTGCGTTCATTTTCATCACAATTGAACTTGTTTGTTGTTCGATGATTTGCGAACATATTGGCATGGCTCAGTGATTGTCAGCGTATGTTGGTGTATATGCGGCTGTTTTCTCATGTGGCCTTTTAGGTTGTTGATTGATATCTAGTGTGAACCATGTGATGAAAAATGCATAAATGTGCTTTTCATATTGTCCTACCATGTTGATATTCTTTTCATCTGGGTGATGATGCGTTTTTCAAAATCCCTTGTATCATCTAGGCTCCCTCTTCCCTTTTTCCAGAG
Organism: Ambystoma mexicanum; assembly: GCF_040938575.1. Taxonomy (NCBI): domain Eukaryota; kingdom Metazoa; phylum Chordata; class Amphibia; order Caudata; family Ambystomatidae; genus Ambystoma; species Ambystoma mexicanum. The sequence continues at coordinate 1,142,572,193 of NC_090937.1, forward strand.
GCACTGTTGTCTTTGAAGTTTTAACCTGTCTTTTCATACCCAAAGTTGTTTGCTTTTGGCACGTGTGGCATACGTGTGGTTCGGGCGCATATCGCTCTTGAGTGCATGCTTTTTCTGACATTGAATTCCACTGTTTTCGTTAAAGGACTGTTCTGTTTGCAACCTCTGTTGCTATTTTCTATGCACACAATAGTTATTGTAAATGGATTGTAATATTATTAACACTTTAAACACTTGACAAGTGAGATGTTGCTGCCCATGGCTTCACACACACACAGGTTGATTATCAAGAGCTCGAGAAGGATTCGCTAGAACAGGTGTAGGAAAGCAATCCTTTCTGCAGTTTCTCTACATGTACAACAAGAAACGGAGCCTGCTTTGCTAAGGGCCTGCCCCCTTCAGGTGACTGACCTGACATGAGCAGGGTAAAGTGATGTGGGGCTGGGTGGATCATGGCTCATTGGATCCACCTACCTACCTCCCAAAGAGATTAGAGACTTCCTTACAGACATCAGGGACTGCCAGTTGAATTGCAAAGGGACAGTCTATCTAAGATATCCTTAAGCAAAGTACATGCATTGCCCTATGTCCCATACTGTTTATGTCTAAGACCCATCAATCATAATCACCCACCGATGTCTCTCAAATCACGCACCCTCGTACCTTGCTCGTAGGACTCCACAGACATACCCCTGTGAGAACCCTACGATCAGCTCGCAGCCACTCTCTCATCATACCAAGATTCAGCCGCAAAAGAGCAGGGGGATCCAGCTTGGTGGCCTGCGCTGCCACCCTATGGAACAACCTCCTGCTTCACCTGCAGCCCGAACCCTCCTACCACCTGTTCAGAAAAATACTCAAAACCCACCTGTTCAATTAACCTCAATGTATATTGTCTGTCTTCCAGCTTCACTGTAACTAGCACCTAGATGCAAAAATAAATAAATAAGTACTCCCATTGCTTGGTGCTCTTTCCATGTATTTATTAAAGGCCCAAATACTGTCTGATATGCTGCAGTCAGAAGCCCATTAGTTCGGTGTTTACGTTCTCCACTGTCTCAGATTTTAGGAGGGAGAGATTATTGACACTGCTACTGCAGTGGTGCAAAGCTCCCGACGTTTTGTCCAGTATCAGACATATGATGCCAGCCACGCGGGGAAAAGCTCTCGCTGTAACCAAGCGTACCATTCCTCTGCATGAAGAATTGAATTCCTCAAGAACCCTGCTGCGTACATCCTTCTACTGCACTGTAGGCTTATGTGGACTCTGCTATCGGCCAAAATCTAATGACATTTCGGGCCTGATTTGCAAAGCTCTTTTAAATGGGATTGCCCCATTGTAAAAGGTATCCAGTAATATGGTCGCCGAAAAAGCGCAGTTTTTACAACACAATCGAGGCAAAAAGGCTGACGTGTGATTCGGTAAAAGGGTTTCCGTTACACCACACAAGGAGAGCGTAGGTTGGGGGGTGTCCCCCATTCCCCTTGTGTGGCATAATGGGTCCGGGGATTGCGAGGGCCACACCAATGCCTTTTTGCCGCGTCACAGCGACTTTATTACATGGAACCTTGTAAAACACGTTTGTAAATCAGGCCCTGATCCTGTATCACATTAGCCAGACAATCAGATATCGGCTTCCTAGATAAACGTCACAAATGATTTGAAGAATCGCTGTTCCCAAAAAAAGTTCACGTAATTTTCTTCACGCTGAAGCAATTTAATACCACAAAGCTACTAACCGTGGCACAAGTGCAGTCCTACAAACCTGAAAGTACTGTCTGTCTACGGCCTAAAATGGTGACCGGAAAGAACGAGGCACGGTAATGGATGAAAATCAATCCGAGTGACCGCACCATAAAAGCTTTGTTTAAAAGTGTAGCGTGATGCAGGGTCGAGATGCTGCTGCCTTTACCTGTCTGCAGCTGCTCGGCGGGCAGTCGGCTTCTAAACTGCTGCCCAAGCAGATATCGCAATTTAATGATTGCACCCTAATGTTGTTAATATGATATTTTAATTAGATCTCTGCAGAAACTCCAGCTCGTGCCGAGCACATAGGATCATCAAATAGTGCACAGTGAAGGAGCAAGTTTATGACACCCATTCTCCAAGACCTGCCATGGATCAATGCCAGCTTCAGTGCCCCCATGGCACAAGCACAGTAACTATCGTCCTAAATGTGCAAGCCCACTTTGCAGATCAAGTCTAGTTTCATTTGTTTTAAAAGTGCTTGCTATGGGTGACTAGAAGCATTAGGAAATCCCGGAGGTTTGGGAGTGGTAAATAATTCATCTACACTACCTGCACCTCTGAAGCACCACTTACTCAACTACAGGGTAACCTACAGTGCTTGCGATATACTAGGCTTTTATTTTCAAAGGTTGAACTCAAGACGTGACTCGTTATAGGATATGAATGAACAGCGAGCCGGTCAACATTGAACGGTCGCTTTTGAATAGAAAAGGGGAGTGGACCTGTGGGCATTGCAAATGGGGTGTACTGCATGAGTTCGAATCAAATATATTGTTTGGAAAGAAGAAGAGCAGCCGGCATAAATCACCATAAAGGATCGGTTTTATACATGGAATTAAGGTTGCGAGAAGAGCAGACACAATCCGTTTGTTTATATAAGTGGGATTGAGCCCATTGGAAGAACATGAAGTGGTTCTAAATACAGTCCCTGACTAAAGAAAGATTAATGAGGGACCCGGGACGTTATCCCCCATTATCAATTTTAAAAAGGATTTAATTCACTGAATGGGACGCTGGGAAGAGCTCTTGCTGTAACCAAGCGTACCATGATATCCTTTTCTAAGATGGCCACCATGTTTTTTTGTTTTGATGAAGGCCATAATGTAGTTTGAAGGGTTTCCACCGTGTGAGTGGAAGATCTGTGAGACAAGGCCGAAACAATAAAGTGTCGACATGCATATATTGCCAGCATAGTACATGTTAACTAATGTATGGTCTAAAATGTAAAAACATGGTGGGATTAACTATGTGTGCATATACACAGAATGCAGTGAGAGATCTGTTTATCAAAAGGGTTTGCAAACAACATTGATGTGGAGGGTACCCAGTCTGCAGTACACATTTCTGTGGAAGACTTTTGACCTGTACAATGTTACAACTGTAACCTCAAAGAAGGTGAGCAGAATTGATTTATACAGACTGTCACTTACTAACCCCAGCACACAGTTTGCTGTTTTGTTGCATTTTTAAGTCGATGGGAACTGTGCAGACAATGGGCCTCGTTCCGAGATTGGAGGTAGTCATGGCGCTATCTGCGCCATGACTGCCTCCAATAATGGTACCGGCACCAGTCTCGTTCAATGGGGACTTACCGGTGTAGTCCGACCTTTGCGGGAACGTAAATCCCCATTGATAAAAACATTCCCCATTCCCATTTGAGCCCCCATAGGGCTCAATGGGAATGGGGAAGTAGCTAATAATGGTACCGCAATTTGCGGTACCGTTATTGGCACTGATTTCCCTTAACGGGTCCCGTCCATAACGTCTGGTAAGTTAAAGGAAGGACCTGCTAAGGGAACTCGTAGTAGGGTGGTAAGGGATTACCGGCACCGGTCTCCTTACCGGTGCCCGGTATCCCTTACCGCCCTACTCATAATGAGGCCCAATGTATTTTGATGATGTCTGTGGGATTTTAAAATAACTTTTTTTGGAAGTAACTACTGAATTATATTTAATAAGTTTTTGCACTTTTGATTACCAAAGGAAGGTGTAATATTATAATGATATGAAAGCTAGAGGTAAAAATGGACAGTGTATTTATTTATCTCCCCCATAGGAGTTGTGTTAATATTGTCACATGATATGACAAAAATAGTATGAAAATGTTTAGACTCAGAGTCAGGCAAATATGTATCAAAATGCTGCAAAATGTGGAAATGAACGCATGCTGAATAAAGAATACAGCGATTAATGAGAGTGGCTTTATGGTTGCGTGGTTAGTCGGAGAATGAAGGTGAAAGGAAGGTTTGGCCAGAAGATTTTCCCAAGGACTTTTAACAAGAAAGAGAAAATCTTGACAACCCTGAAGCAAATTTACAAGCCAGCATGTCGTTACATCCTGGAGGACAAGCACGCTTGGGAGTGTAAGAATAACAAGAGAACAGGGGAACAATGGGTGTACCCTCCTGGGCACATCAACATGTCTGGACCCAAGAGACACCATGAGATAAAAGGAAAGAGACAGCAGAACCCTGGAGTGTTAAAAGAGTCTGGCACAGGATCCTATCAAGAGGACCTAAGGCACTAAAGATGGTGGTAGAAGACGGTGTCGTTCTGCACTCAATGTTCTCATCTAGAGGGTGCACATGCTCTAGTGGCTCGCCTCAAAAAGCTATTTAGACAACATATGCAATTGTGCAGATGTACTTGCTTCTGGCTCAACAAGTGCACTTTAATCACGTGGAAGGCCAATAATTCAATGCTTTCCATTAAAAACTTCATAATACTTCTTTATTAAGTCTAATGGTGAAATTCAGGCATCACAGCGACATTGTGTGACCCACACAATAAAGCTATTATCACTGTTTCCAATACATTTGATGTATCAATGCATTTAATTATACTTTGGCTATCTCTCTCTTTAATACAAGATCACGGTTTAAGCATGGAGCTGAAGTGGCAGACCACATCTCTGAATCTGGACCTGACCTGTTAGCCCTAACCGAAACCTGGCTTAACCACTTTATACCCAGTGATGCCACCTTGTCAACCCCTTCCCCCCAACTGTATGATCTTTTGCTCAGACCGCTTACACAGCAAAGGGGGTGGGGTAGCCCCAATGTGCAAAAGTCACCTAGATTGCCATGTTGTCACCAACACCAGCCCATGACTGTGAATCTATATGGGTCAAGATTAAAACATCAGCCAACTCGTCCCTAAGCATCCTAACTCTCTACAGGCCTCCTAAAGACATGCCTCTCTTTCAAAAGCGGTTCCTGGAACTCCTCACTAATATCATCAAACCCAAACACCCACTGATTATCATGAGGGAATTTCAATCACTGGAGGGACGATCCCCTAGAAAAAAAGGCATCCTCACTCCCTTAAATCTGCAGGGTTTACACAATGGGTGAAAGAGGTGAAACATAGAGGTGGCCACACACTTGACTGGTTGGTCTCCCACCATTCTTCTGTGTCCAGTCTTAAGGTCCTGCCTTGTGCATGGTGCAATCACTGTTTGATCCAGGCTACCATTCACCTCCTTGCACCACCTGCAAGAGTAAACATATTGGCTAGAACTTAGAAACCTGTACACAACCAAAGAATGTTACCCCTGCCAAATTTACCGCCCTCTTAGTATCTATCCTTATGTCTCTTACCACCTTTTCTGAGTCCTCACAACTAGTGGATCATTTTACCACCCCTATAAAAACAGGTTATTTCAATCCTAGCTCCACTGAAAAGTAAGACAATCAAACCAGAGGTTAGACAAAAATACATGGTTCTCTGATGACATAATTTCTATTAGACAGATAAAGAGAGTGCAAGAAAGACCCTGGCGCAAGAACCCCAGCACAGACACACTGGCCCAGTATGAGCAAGCAGACAAGGAATTCAAAACTACAATCATTAACTCTAAATCTACCTATTTCAATAAAATAATCAACAATGCACGTTTCAATACCAACAAACTGTTTAAAATCTTAGCAGACTTTCAGGACACTCCACCCACCAACCATGATTTAATAAAAGACTACACATGGTGTCAGGAAATCAACAATGGATTCCTTGCTAAGATTGCAGGGCATAGACAGACCATCAGTAACATCCAGTCAACACCACAGGGATGTAACATCCAAGCAAATGGTCCGCAGGACCTGCCCTATGCATCCAACAACATCCCCATCTTTAATTTCTCTAATTATTCAGAGGAGCAAGTCTCCAAGAGCATACGCAAACTGAAACCTACCTCAAGCCTCGGTGACTGCTGTCCAGCAGATAGCTTTAAAGACTCCATGGAGATAATAGCCCCTTGGATAACTAAACTCAAAAACCTATCTTTTGATGAAGGCGTAGTCCCGTCCTCCCTCAAGCAGCCCTGGATTACACCCCTGCTAAAAAAGGCTCACACAGACCCCTGCCTTACTGGTAATTACTGACCTATTACTAATGTGCCTTTTGTCCTTAAGATTATGGACAAACTAGCATACTTACTGCTACAGAAGCACATCGAATACCATCATATCTTATTTTCCCGCTAATCGGGTTTTAGAGCTGAGCACAGGACTGAAACCCCCATGCTCGACCTTAAATCCACCTTGGCCGGCATAGAGGACAGAGGCCATCCTGCCTTACTGATGCTTCTTGATCTCTCTGCGGCCTTCGACCTGGTGGATCATTCTGTACTAGTGGCAAGGCTCGGGGAGATCGCACATTGCTCCCACCAGGCAGCACAATGGCTGTCATATTTTCTTGGCCCCAGACTGCAAGGTTAGCAGTTGGTGAAGAAAGCTCTCTACCCGTTCCCCAAACATGCGGCATCCCTCAGGGCTCCTACCTGTCGCCCACCTTGTTCAACATATACATCAGACCACTGCTTGACTTGTTGGACGCCCTGGGTGTACAGTATATGTCCCGGGAGGATAGCACAGCGGCAGCGTGCGCGTCTTGCAAGACGACACAAAGCAACAACAGGTTCGATCCACGGGTCCGCGCTTAGAAACCTCCGAGTGTTTAAGCGCGTTATAAATACGTAACTAAGACAAAGAAAAAACACAATTACACAACTAAGAAAAACTAACAATTCCTGTAACAGCGCCTCGATGCCTGCGGGCTGTGTGAGCGCTTTATAAATGTAAAATAAATAAATAAAAATAAATAAATATGAGTTATGCCAATGACACCCAGGTGTTCCTTGAGCCAAGCGGGAAATATGAACAGGATTTGGCCGCCATAAATAAAATCTAGGACGCAGTCCAAGCATAGATGACAAACAACTCCCTTGCCTTGAACTGTGACAGGACCAAGCTCTTGATTGGGGACTACTGAATCCATCTAAACAGACTAGCCCCAGCCTACACCAATTTCTGCATTGCGGGTAACATGATCAATGTGTCTAAGAAAGTTAAAACACAAAGGGTTGTTTTTGGTGATGAGTTGACCATGAGACCACATGTTTCCTATATTGGATCCTCTTGTGGCCTCTGAGCTAATAAACTCCAGAGTGGACTATTGCAACAGTCTTGTAGCTGGAACAATGTGCTCGAAGATTCAAGCACTCCAGGTTGCACAGAATAGCGCAGTCCGGGCTCTGCATGGCATGTCTAAATGAGCTTATGTGTCTGATGCATGTAGGATGTTACACTGGCTGCCTGTACAACATAGGATCACACACAAGATCCTGACATTGTCATTCAAATGCCATACCAATGCCTGTCCCACATACCTAAAGGATTGAGTGAAGACACACACATCAGGGAGCCAGCTACACTCTTCTGCCATCTCCACCTTTGCCCACCCGAGGTACATGGTGCGTTTTGGGGGGGACATCATTTAACAACCAGGCTCCTCTTCATGCCTGACAAATGACTTTTGTTGTCTCGTTTCGGTGTGTACTTCATGTGCGCTCACAGGCCTATGGGCATGTGACGCGTAATATATATTAAAATAAACAAAAAAAATAAATAGGAACTTTTAGTTACACCCAAAAAGGACAAACCATCAAAACAACCACATTAATTATGTTATGATGTATAGTCCGGCAACTTACCACATGCAATGAATACTGAACAAAAATTGCCACAGCTCAACAACAGATATGATACCAAGAGATAGTTCAACACAGTTTTTGAGCTTTGTGGAAAGCACAAACCTCATGTATCCACATTTGTTTCATGCAGATTGTATACAAGAAAGAGAAACACAAACATATTTGACACCAACAAAAAACATGCTGTGCATTCTGAAATAATATTAAAAAATGAGGCTCATTTCCACATGTTGACGCAGGAAAGCATTTGTTAAATGACTATGTAAGATAAAGTGTATTTGTAATCTACCAGTTACAAAAAAAGTCGCACAACAATTGTATAGTTTCAATGTTCTTTAAAATATTTCTTAGTATGCCACTTTTCATGAGATTAATATAATCCAAATGAAACTGCTATGTCACAATTCTAATGAGATATACTATTGTTTTTTTGTGGATACTATATTGTCTACACAGGAAAGGTGTAACCAAGGGAAAAGTGAATTTTCCTTGGACAAGGGTATCTAAGGAACATACCTTTCCCATAGATAAAGAGTATTTGAATGGATTTTTTAGACTTACAAAAATACAAATTTAAGAACTGAGTCATAGCAGTGTCATTTGGATGATATTAATCTCATGAAAAGTGATAGACTAAGACATTTTAAAAACAGTTTAAAATTCTAAAATTGTTGCATGACTTTTATGGTTACTGGTAGATTAGAAGCATTGAATATCAGGTTGCATATGTGGACATGTATTGCAGTAGCTGTAAATAACGTATATATTTTTAACTAATTTAAATTAGTGGAAAGTGACCCTTTTGTCCCTTTTTGAGAGAATCCTTTCTAAATGTATCTATATCCTTTGTATATAGATACATTTAGACAGGATTCTCTCAAAAAGGGACAAAAGGGTCACTTTCCACTAATTTAAATTAGTTAAAAATATAATGCATTATATGATAGGTTATTTATAACGCGCTTAATACCCAGAGGTTTCTAAGCATAGACCTGGGGAACGAACCTGTGTTGCTTTGTGTCGTCTTGCTTCCAAGGCGAGCACTTTGCCCCTGAGCTATCCTCCCGAGACATTGTTAGGCTAATTCATAGAATCCAGCGCACAAGTAGCGCACGCGGCTGGCGCACAGCGTGCGCCTGCGATAGTCTGCGCCAGGCACGTGCGCTAAAACAGATTTCCGCGCACAGCGTATTCATGGATTTCAAGCTCCCAAAACAGCCGTGGCGCAGAGAATCGCAGCGAGCCTGCAGCAGCGCCAGTAACGCCCCCAAGAACGCCCTCGCGCACGGAAAAGCCATCAAAAGCGCTAAATCATCGCTAAGGGCTGCGCTAACCCCGGACCACTTCACAGGGCAGGCAAACAAGGAAAGCAAAGCGGGCAATCTCCAAATCAGGAGTACGCGGGAAGTACTACACGCGACTAGGCAGGGAACGTGAATCACAGGGGTACGCGGGAATCATCACACGCGAACAGGCAGGGTGCGTGTATTACAGGGGTAGCGGGAAGTTCAACACGCGATGGGCCAGGGAACGTGTATTACAGGGGGACGCGTGAAGTAGAACACGCGATAGGCCAGGGAACGTGCATCACAGGGGTACGCGGGAATCATCACACGCGAACAGCCAGGGTGCGTGTATTACAGGGGTAGCGGGAAGTTCAACACGCGATGGGCCAGGGAACGTGTATTACAGGGGGACGCGTGAAGTAGAACACGCGATAGGCCAGGGAACGTGCATCACAGGGGTACGCGGGAATTATCACACGCGAACAGCCAGGGTGCGTGTATTACAGGGGTAGCGGGAAGTTCAACACGCGATGGGCCAGGGAACGTGTATTACAGGAGGACGCGTGAAGTAGAACACGCGATAGGCCAGGGAACGTGAATCACAGGGGTACGCGGGAATCATCACACGCGAACAGGCAGGGTGCGTGTATTACAGGGGTAGCGGGAAGTTCAACACGCGATGGGCCAGGGAACGTGTATTACAGGGGGACGCGTGAAGTAGAACACGCGATAGGCCAGGGAACGTGCATCACAGGGGTCCGCGGGAATTATCACATGCGAATAGGCTGGGTGGGCCCCCACAGGTGTACCCTGTACACCCTCCCCGGCCCCTGCAGGCAGCCCACAAAACAGTGGACTACCCTGCACACCTGATCATGTCCCCCTGCACCCCCATCCACCAGGGGCACCCTCCACCAGGCCCCCACCCATGTCTCCCACCACCCCCACCCCCCAGCAGTGCAGGGGCACCTGCCATCAGGCCCCCATCCATGTCTCCCACCACCCCCAACCCCCATCCACCAGGGGCACCCTCCACCAGGCCCCCACCACCCCCACCCACCAGCACTGTGGGGCACGTGGCCAGCAGGCAGTCAGGCAGCAGCCGATGGCAGGTGGGAGCGTGCTCAGGGTTCTTGGGGACTTAAATTTGGCCTCCTGGCCAGGAGCGTGGTCTTTCGTGTTAGAACGCGTGGACAGCCTGATAGGGAGTGAATGTGCACCTGAAAACCCCCCACTCATCGCGCGAAAACCCGTCACCAGCATATGTGCGTCAATAGTTACCTGCACGTGCAGTGTCAAAGCGTGTGATTGGTGAAAAGTGAGGGACACGCAGGAGTGTCGAAGCGCGTGATTGGTGAAAAAGGATCCACATGCAGGATTGACAAAGCGTGTGATTGGTGAAAAGTGAGCTACACGCTGGAGTGTCGAAGCGCGTGATTGGTGAAAAAGGATCCACATGCAGGAGTGACAAAGCGTGTGATTGGTGAAAAGATACCTACACGCAGGAGTGCCAAAGCGTGTGATTGGTGAAAATGGGCCAAGCACGTACACGGCGTAAGTGACGATGTACGTGTGGGCCTGTATAAAAGGTAGTGTTGAACACTATTTCCTTGTACGTGCTTTTCGTGGAGAGCGAGTGGGTGAATTCGGTACTTCTTGTCGTTTCACACGCGATTTACTTCACGGCGTTTCCAGTTCGTACTCCCTGTTACCTCTGACAGCTCTTTTCTCTTTTTCCTCTTGTACTGGTTTTCCTGGGCCTGTTCCCTCAAACAGTGTCCCCTTCTACAGTTGTCCTGTCTCCTCAGACAGCGTACACCTCTTCTTTTGGCGGGGGTGTTGCCAACCAAAAGTGCTATTTTTTCACGCTCTTTTACCTGGCAGACGGTGAGTCACGCACGTATCTAACATCTGTGCTTGCCCCGTGTGTAGCCTACCCCTTCAGAGGTCAATCTAGGCCGCGTGTGACACGCATACGTTCATTGTGTTACTGGATGCCACAGCGTAGTGCAGGGTTTTCCATCAGCACACGTGGTCTAGGAGGGGTATTGTGCACTTTCCTTAACTTTTCTGGGGTGCGTTGCGTGACCCGTCATCTTTCCCCAGGGGTGTCATATAGCCTTGCCACTGCACTAGGGTACGAATACCATCTGGTACCCAACCCCTTTGACACCCAATTGCCCAGGACAATTGTGCACACCCACTCCCATACGCACAATACCATCAGTGCCATGGTTGGGAGGCGTGCAAGCCGTAAGGGTGGCAAAGGTGGCCGAGCCACACGTGGTGGCCGTGGAGGATCCAACAGGGGACGTGGTTGTGACTTGCAGGGCGCCCCTGTTCCCCCCAGTCTGGAGGAACAGTCAGGGACACCCATGCCCCCCCCCCCCCCCCCCCCGTTGAGAGTCATGTGGCTGATACCAACCCTGATCAGCCCATGTCGGACCAGGCCATTGTGGCACCAGACCTGTCCGAGGGTGATTCCATCGCTGACATCCAGGTCAGCAGGTCCACTGTACGTGCACCGGTGCACATTGGTGTCATCAGGGCACGCGCATCTATGCCAGATAGGTCATCTGCTGGCCCCCGTAGCCAGGGTGTGGCTCAATCCACCCCACCTCTCATACACCCTGCCAAGACTGTGTCGGTCCTAGTTCATGCACCTCAGATCAGGCCTGACCCCATCCCACTACCCCCAATGCCTGCACCTACTCCCATGCTGAGTGGGCAATCACACACACCCAGTACAGAGTCCACCACGGCTCCTGCCCCTAGTGTCCACAGCGGCGTAGGACACTCTGGATCCCCACCCCCTTCCAAGCGCAAGAGGAAGAGTGCACGTCCGGCACAGGCTGATGCCCCAGACACGGCTGCACAGTCCGGCCCATCAAGGAAGCCAAGCTTCACAGACGCCGAACTTAATGCACTTGTTCAGTATGTGTCAGATCATGATAGGGAAATGGTCATCGTTGCAGGGTCCAAGACCACACATGCCAGACGCCAGGCACACTGGCAGACCATTGCTGACAGAATAAGTGCCCTTGGAGTAGTGAGGCGCACAGCTAGTGATTGCCAGAAGCGCTGGAATGACCTTAAGCGCAGGGCAAAGGATAAGCTGGCCTCAAGTCATGCCGCAACCTTGGTGACTGGAGGTGGGTCCCCAGCACAGGAAATAGAACTCACACCACACGAGTCCGTAGCTGGATCCTACGTCACCGAGGGACAACTCCAAGGTGTGGGAGACCTCCCTGATTACGAGGCATCATCCGGTGAGTGCACATGCATGTGTGTATCATCCCTGTGCATGTTGTGTGTGTGAAGCATTCATGTTGGGTGCCTGTCAAGGGGGTGTGTGGCAGAGTTGATAGTGGCACCCATGTGCCTCATCCAGTATGTTCAGTGCAACACCATCTGGCCACAGCACTATCCCTACTGGCAACAGTGCACATATGGGCCAACACCATGGAAGTTGCCCTTGATTAGTAATTTTGTCACTACATTGTTGCTCATACTCCCCTGTCTATTCATCTGATGTCTTACATACCATTCCTCTCCTTTCCCCCAGCCATTCAAGTTTCATCTTCACATGCCTGACATGCAATGATACCACATGCTAATGCGTCCTCTGTATATAAATGCCTACCAACATGCAGTCATAATGTGGATGTAGCCTTGAGATCCACCTCCTTCCTGGGTCCTTTGGTACCGTCTGGTTTCGAGCCCCATTCCCTCACACTCCATGCTGCTCTTCATGGTCTATCTTCCATGACTTCTACAGTTCAGACCATCGTGCCCTACGCACGACACCTGCTTGCCAAAAGTCAAATGAGGGCAGCCTGCCCTCCAATGCGACCCACCCTATTGCTGACCAGTGCATCTGAGCCTACTCTAAGCTAACTCTCACTGACATCTGCTCATACATGCCTTTGCCTGTCCCATAGACCCTTCACATGGTCCCTGTCCTCTCTCCTTGCTCCTCTTCCACCATCATAGGTGGGACCCGTTGGGGTGTACTCCTGGCCTCCTTCCAATCCTCAGATACCACTAATGATGTGCATGGTAATGGGAGCGTCTCAGTCCAAGGCCCTTAGGCCAACCTCAATCTCCTTGAGAAATGCTACCCACATCTCATCAACTTCCTTACCTCTCCTGCTGTCCCCCCTCCTCTCTCCTCATCAATCCTGCACTGCCTCCCTGCACCCTCCCATGAACCTTCTCCGCCTCCCACTCCAACTCCTACACATGCGGCACCTCTGATCTCTAGCACTCCCCGTAAGTCCTACAAGGCTGTCAACCTCCTCCACAATTACACTCCTTTCACTGCGGCTGCATCAGGCATTCCTCCGATAACTGTCACTTACATGAGGTTATGCACCTTGACATCCTTGGTCTCATGGAAACATGTCAGACGGCCAGCTCTGTCTGCATCCTTGACCCTCTCCTTGGCCCGCCACCACTGTGCAGGGGGGGTGTGCCCTTGGCTTCCCTGAGGGTATTCCTGCCACTGTCACACCTACTTAGACCTACTCCACTCTGGAATGGCTTGTGTGAGGTTACTGTCCACCACACCTTGACATTCCAAACAGTGCGTACTGTGTCTGGGAAAACTGGTCAAATGTACTACTTCCTTTCTGAGTGTCCTCACCTCTCCTCCTCACTCATGTCCCCAGACACAGAATTCCTCATCCTTGGTGCGGTACGCATCCACCTGAATGCCTGTTGACGCCCCCACGTGACCTTTCTGTGACCTCAGCAACTCCCTCTCACCCTCTAGACTCCCGTCTGTCCCTACTCATTCTGCAGGGCACACTCTTGATGCTCTGATCTCATCTGACTTTCCCCTCTCCGTCCATCTCTGCACTCCTCTCTCCTGGAGTGATCACATTCTCCTCTCCTCCCAGCTCACCCTCAACACCCCACAGGCAAAGCCACCCTCACCACTGTCACACACCTTCTTTGTATTCCGACCCATGAAGTGTGTGTCAGTCGAGGCTCATGCTGCCAAAATGTCCCCCCCATCCAGCTCCCCCTTAGGCTCACTCCCATCCTGACAGGGCCCACTCCATGCTCCACTCCATGTCAGGTACACTGGATGTCTTAGCCACGGTCATGACCACCTGTCTGAAGCCCCATGCCAATGCAGAGTCCTGGCATGACTCGGATCTTGGGAACCCAAACCACAGGTGCCGGGTGGCAGAGAGGGAATGTCCTGCATCATGGCCATCCTCTGGCAAACTGGCCTGCCACATGCTCCAAAGGCAATAGCGCCTCACCCTTCTCACCAAGATGAGATCCCCAATCCAAGGGCACATATCTGCGGCATGTGACAACTCTGCAGGACACATAGAAATCTGAAAGGACCTTGCCGAGCCAGAGGCAGTGTGTACCTCCTCTGTCCCCTCCGAGCCCACAGCACAGCATGATTGTCTCTGTAACCCTATAGGCCACCCCCCCAGCACTTGTCTGCGCCTAACACCATCTGCCCTTGACGTCAAGTCCTACTTACCTTGTACAGCACTTCCAGCCGCCACTCCCCCTTGCACTTCATTGTGCCACCCACCCCTGCACTTGCGTGACATGAATGACACCAGCACCAGTAGTATTGTTGACTGGCATCCCCTTCTGCCCCACCACCCCTCAGTGCTCCGCTGCACCTACAAACATTACTTGACCGGTGCTTCACGAATGCAAAATTATTCCGTTACAGGTGTTGGGGAGGTGGAATCACAATGTTTACTGCATTATGTTGATCTAGACAAGGCACTGTGCATCGTTGCCAATTTGGACTAGCAGATCCATGTACAACATGTATACTAATTGATGTGACGATGCAATGTCAGGACCAGAGTGGTTGAAATCCAAAAAAGTAGCCCTCCTCTCCCTCCTCACTTGGTGGCTATGTCACATGCCATGTGTGTGATGGCATGTGCCTTTGACATGGCAATCACCGCCCAATGTGTGATGGCAGTGCTAGGCATCAAGGTGAGCAGGCGTTGCTGTCCAATCAGTACATAGTATGCCCTGAGCCTCCCCTACAGACCCAGTGATGGTGAATGCATAGGAGGACTCCCAGTCATGTAGGACATGTGTCGTAGGACTACTGCCTATGTTGTTCATCAGCCCTTGTTGCATGCCATGGTGCTAATGCCTGTTTCCATTTTTCTCTTTCATGTCTTTGCAGGGGACGAAGCACTTGTTGATGCTGGGGATGTGGTGGTGGAGCCGTCCCAGGAGGGCAACCCGGGCCGACCTACCACAAGTGAGGGACGTGGTGTGTTTGTGGGTGAAAACCCACAAGTGCTGCAGGCCGTGCTGTCGAGGGGTGTCTCTGGGGGTTCCTCCCCCGAGCAGTATTCAGGTGTAGACTCGGAGGATGACACCTATGTGCAGTCGCAGGTGAGTGTTCTTGGGAGAGAATCTCCTCTGTCCGACCCACCTGCAGCCAGGCCATTGGCCTCAATGGGGATGTCAGTGTCGGCAGATCAGCCTCCGGTGGTTACGGATGCAGGGCCACACCACCCAATCTCTGATCCTGTTCCTGGGGCTGCAGATCAGAGAGGGAATGCAGTCCTGCAGCCTGAGGCCTTGCCGGCACAGCAAGGCGCAGTCCGCCTTGCCCCAGGCAGGTGTGGTGCCCGTCAACGTGGTGGCCGTATGCCACCTGGCAATACCGTATGGGAGCAATCCATCTACGGTATGGCCACCCAACAGGCAGCATCATCCGAGATGATTGCACAGGCCATGGATAGGGTGGCCACTTCCATTGTCCCCCCAGAAAGGCTGATGGAGCGACTGGAGCAGGCTACAGAGTCCATCTGCCAGGCACACAGGGAGGATATGTTGGCGTCCAACATGGACAGGCGGGCGGCACTGGCGACTCTGGGGGAATCACTTTCCATGGAGTCCCAGCGCCACAGGGAAGCCCTGAGGGAAGAACTCCGTCACCTCAGGTCGACCCTGTTAGAGCTTGAGGCTTCATCCCATAGAAGGACAGAGGAGCAGCTGGAGCGTCTGACACGGACGCTCTCGGCCGAGATGCAGGCAACTCGTGCGGAGGTCAGGTCATCCCGGGAGTTACTGCATGGGGACCTCCGCATGATTATAACCCAGAACCAGAACTACCAGACCCGCCTGCTTGCAGCCATGGAGGAGCAAACTCGTGCTTTGCGTGGGCTGCCTCCCATTGTCACACCATCTTCTGAGGCAGCTCCCCCACCTCCAGAGTCAGCTGCAGGGTCTGGGCAGAGCCATAGCGACTCATCTCCCACAACAGAGTAGCCGTGTGGGCCACGAGCCTATGGGGTGTTTTCCTTTCCCATGATCCACACAGGTGGATTGTGGCGTGCATCCTGTCCTCGGACCTCATAGGTGCCCCCCCCCCCCCCGCCGGCCCTTTCATGGCCATTTTTTCTCTTTTTCATTTTTATTTTGCAAGAGTGTTGCCTTGTGTGGGTACCTGGGCATACACTGTATTGTGGCTGGGCACATGCAGGCTTGTCCTGAGTTTGGTTTCGATGCTTGGGTAGCAGACATCCACACCCCTCCTGCTTCCCTTTCCATGGGCTTGCAAAGGGTGTGCCCAAGTGACAGCAAATTACACGGTGACATTGGACTCCCATGAGCTGTTGGCCAGTCCATAGTCAATACTGTGTAGACATTCATAGTGTTCATTGTTGTTGCACCTAACTATGCATGATGGTATGATATGTGCCTCTACTTACATATGTTGCTCATGTTTTGCAGGTATTTCACACAGATCTTCACAAGGGCATACTCTCTGGAGTCACACTACATGTCGGTAGATGTGCACTGACACTTTTGCATGGCGCCATCACTGTACACCTGGACGGTGAGGACATACCAGCAGATTCAGGTAATGAGACTACCATTGATTACATGCAATGTGTCTTGTTTGGGTGGGCTTCAGGGTGGGTTGGTGTGTAATTTGATAGAAATTACTCTTACACAGGTGTGTAGTAGTGGGCCCAGGGCGGTTAGCTGCTCAAGTGCGGCTATGTTCCATTTTGGGCACTGCTATTTGTGACACTGGTGTCATGTTGTGATGGCCAGTTTGTTTGCTGTCACATACCATGACATGGTGTCCTCAGTGGCGGGACTGTGAAGGGAGTGGGTGACATGGCAATGTTGTCATGTAGTGAATCGCCTGTGGCAATGCATTTTAGATTGATGGAGTTGTGTCTTTGCATTGTGATGCATAGCTGGTGTATGTGTAGCTAGGGGTGCACACATATTGACACTTCCATGTTAACAATCTCAGGCTGATGTGTATCTGACAGTTCATTGTCAAGTAATTTGCAGACATTGTCAGGTAGAGTCATCATTGATTGTCAGATGGCATGTGCCAGAGCAGTGTGCACTAGCCAGCACTGTGATTCCTAGGTGAAGAAGTTGGCCACCAGTTGCGTACGGGCTGCCTCCCCCCGTGCCCTTTCCCCTCCCATGCGCAGCGGGCGTGCATGTGGTTGTGGGTGTGGGGGCACCACCATGTCCACGGGCAGGCCCCGGCGTGTTGCAACGTTGTGCAGGACACATGCTGCCACTATGATCCTGCACACTATTCGGGGAGCATATAACAGCTGCCCGCCAGAACGGTCAAGGGAGCGAAAGCGTGACTTCAGCACTCCGAATGTGCGCTCCACTATGCCCCGTGTAGCAATGTGGGCTGTGTTGTACCTTACCTGGGGTGGCGTGGTGGGGTTCCGGATTGGGGTCATCATGTGGGGGCTGATAGGGTAGGCACTGTCCCCTGCGGAGGTGGTGATGGGTATCATTAGTGGTGTTGTGTCATGACCCAGTATCTGACATGCATGCATGTGGAGTGGCATTCATGCTCACCAAGCAGCCATGTATCTCCATGCTGGCCAGCCTCTAGGTCCCGGCATAGGGTAGACATTCTGTAGATGAAGCTGTCGTGGGTGGACCCTGGATAGTTGGCATATACTGATGTGATGATTCCCTTGCCATTGCATACAACTTGGACGTTGATGGAATGCCAGTGCTTGCGGTTTCGATAGATGTGCTCTGTTGCCCTGGGAGGACGTAGAGCCACATGTGTGCAGTCAATAGCACCAAGCACTTTGGGGATTTGAGCCACACCATAGAATTCCTGGGTGCACGTCCGCCTTTCTGCATGAGTCCTGGGGAGATATATGTGCCTGCGGACTGAGGGCCGTGCAGTGATGATGTTCAAGACCTGGTGTAGGCAGCGTGACTGCGTGGCCTGTGACACACCACCCACTATGGCACTTGTCCGCTGAAAGGATCCAGTGGCCAAGAAGTGCAGTACATTCAGGACCTTCTGCAGGGGGCTGAGTGCTTGGGAGCACAGGGTGGGTGATGTGAGGTCATCCTCCCACTCACTGACCAGGTCCAGTATGATGTGTGCTGGAAACCTGTACCTCCCATACACCTGGTCATCAGGCATCCCGAATAGGCTGGTTCTGGGTGTGAATATTCTGGCCCTGACTCTCCTCCTCATCCTCCTTTGGTAGCCCACTGCCACTGCTGCTAGGAACGGTATGTTCATCCTGGCATCTGGCTTGTTTATTGAAAAGTGCGCAAATTAATGCCTTGCGCGTGTAGTAGGCAGCGTGTGAGCCTCGCACCCCTGGAATCGAGTTCCCACTCCAATCGCGTGTATATATTCCCACGCTGCAGGCATACAGGTGCGCTGACGTACTTGCCTGTGTAAGGGGCCGCGCGGCCCTGAAATACACGTACATAGGCCAATGGCGTGTACGCGCACTTTTGGCCAATTACACGCGATGAAATACACGTACATAGGCCAATGGCGTGTACGCGCACTTTTGGCCAATTACACGCGATGAAATACACGTACATAGGCCAATGGCGTGTACGCGCACTTTTGGCCAATTGCACGCGATGAAATACACGTACATAGGCCAATGGCGTGTACGCGCACTTTTGGCCAATTACACGCGATGAAATACACGTACATAGGCCAATGGCGTGTACGCGCACTTTTGGCCAATTACACGCGATTACACTCAGACGTGCAGGATTTCCACGTGTGCTCCATCTTCACGTGCTGAGTGGGGAACGCCCGTGCGGATCACGTCAGACGCGCTCACGCGATGAGGGACTCTGGTCCAATAGAATCGCGTATGCGTGCTGACGCACTTACGCGCTAAGGGCCTTTCCTCGGATTTCACGCTGACGTGCAGGAATTTCACGTGCCAAATCACTCCGTATCAAGCTGGCCACCCGAAAACACACGGAACACCACGCTCCTGCCCCGAAGGCCGAGTTACTGCCCCCCAAGTGCCCTGAGCAGCCTCCCACGTGCTATCTGCTGCTGCCTGCCTGCCTGCCTGCCTGCTGCCACCGTGCCCTGCCATTTGGTGCCTGCACATCAGCCATCTGCAGGGGTCCAGTTGCTGTGTCCACCCCTGCTGGAACTGAAGACTCCCAACTGGGATTACATCGCTCCACAGCCCAGCCCCAGGACCCAGTTGCCCACCCACACCTGCCTCTGGGGTTGCCATGTCGGGCACTTCTACATCTGGCACCAGTGGCAACCCCAGGCCAGAGGGGCAGAGGGGCACCAGCTTCACTGCCACCGAAGTTGGTGTCCTGGTGGAGCATGTCCTGGGGCAGTATGATGCCCTCTTTGGATCGTCCCGCGCCAGCAAGGAAGGACGGGAGAGGATCTGGGCCGACTGTGTGGTTGCCATCAACGCGGAGGGGGTGGCAACCCGCAACGTCTTGAAGATCAAGAAGCGCTGGGAGGACTTGAGGTCCAGGACCCTTGTGAAGGCCCGGCGCCTCGTGGAGGGGGGCCGGGGCCACATGAGTACCATCCAGAAGAGGGTCCTGGAACGCGTACGCCCAGCGCTCCACGCCCAGATCCTTGAGAGGGAGACCCGTCTGGAGTTGAGCGGTAAGTGTCCAAGCATCACTGTGTGAGACAGGGCATGTTGCGGTGAGCTGGTTCTATGATACTTGCCTGTATGTGTGCCATGTGCCATATATGCATGTATGTGTGCTGGGACATCATGGTACTGCCTGTGCGACCAGTGATGTGTGACCCACATGGTTGTTGCATGTGTAGAAATGCGGCATGGGGAGCACTATGCAGATTTGGGACATGAGAGCATGGCAGTCTCTGTACCTGGACATGGATGGGGGTGAGGATGGGTGCTGATGCCAGGTACATATATGGTAGCCATGTCTGTGTGCCTGACCTGCATGTCTGTGACTTGTGCATGCCATGGATGCATGACTCATGTGTGTGACAATGCACAGATTCAGTGACGCACCCACCTTACCCTTGTTTTGCCTGTGTTTGGTGTGATTGTGGCCAGATGGATGTGACTGAGGTGTAGTGTGTGCATGTGATATGCATGAGCCATTATGCATGTGAGTTACATTTCATTGAATGTTTCAATTGTCATTTGGACATGCATGGAAATGTGCATGGCATGCACCATGCCTGTTACTGTGTGTGTTTCGCCTGCACTGACCCATGTGTTGTGGAGGGACATGATGGAAGTGTACTTTGACAGGGGTGCTCATCTGCTATTGCTTCCTGTCTAGGGGACCATTGTACAGTAGCCTGATGCTTGTGTTCTTTGTCTCCCTCTACACAGCGGCTAGTGAAGAAGAGGGCGGAGACGGCGCTGTGGAGCAAGGCGGCGGGGATGCCCCCACGGCTGCAGCGGAAGGGGTGGGTGAGCCCCCACAGGGGCCTGCTACGGCGGGAGACGGTGAGGAGCCATCCAGGTTGGTGGTTTGCACAGAGGAGGAGGAGGCCGACACTGGTGCACACATGGGCCCTGGTGGGAGCATCCCTGCTGGTGCAAGTGGTGCAGTCCAGGGCCAGGGGCAGGAGGCAGCACAGGTCACCGTGGAGGGGCCTGTGCATGTCGCTGTCCCTGACCCTGTGAGTGCACCACCATGCACCAGCAGGGATGCCCCGTCCCAGGCCCGTCCGCAGGTAGAGGGGATGTCCATGTCAACTGACTCCCCTCCACCTGCGGCCGTGGGAACCCCTGGCCGCGTGGAGCAGGTCCTGATTGGGGTCGCGATGCGCACGGCTGTGATTCGTGATGCCGTGCGTGCTTCCCGGGAGGAGCACGCACGTCATCACGAAGTGCACCGTGCCGACGTGGCCCAATTGGGATCGGCCATGTTCGGGGGGTTCCTGCATGTGTTGGCCAATCTGACGGCCCTCTCCTCCTCTGTGCAGGCTATCCACCAGTCGTTCTCCTTGCCGTCTTCCGGCCCAGATGCCACCATGGCCCCCTGTGGACCTGCCCCAACCAATGCAGCCAGCTCGGTGGGGATCCCATCCCTGCCGCAGTTGGGAGTCGGAGGTCCAGCAGGGGTGGACGACACAGCAAGTGGACCCCAGCAGATGGAAGATGTGCCGGCATCATCGGGCAGGGCACGTGCACGACGGCGTCGGTGGTTACCATCAGCCTGGATGCCGTCGTGCTGGCAGAGGCAGTGGCGTCGCAGGCAGCAGCGGGCTCGACGTGGGAGGCATCATGGCTCAGGGCCATCAAGATCGGAGGGGCAGGCATCGGCCGGAGGGCAGGGCAACCCTGGCATGGCGGTGTGTTCCGTGTGGGAGGAGTTTGGCCAGCGGATAGATGCGGAGCGGCAGCGGGCGGAAGAGGAGCGGCTCGCCATGGCCAGGGCGGAGATCTCCATGCATCAGGCATTGAGGCGGGCTGCGTGCCTCGAGGAGGCTCGCAGGGAATTTGGAGAGCACATGGGGTTGTCCCTGCGAGACCTCGGGGCCAGGACTGAGTCCCGCCTCCAGGACATAGACATGGAGTTCGAGGATGCCCTGGCCAACATCACCAAGTGAGCCGCAGGACTAGCCCGCTGCCTCTGTATATAGTTTTTTAGTTAGTTAGTGCTAGGTTTCCTTTATTTGAAATTTTTTTTTGGACCGCTTGGACAATGGCCACTTCTTTGTACATATTTTTTTAGATAGTTAGTATTAGGTTTAATTAGTGCTGTTGGGCTCATGGACCCTTGAACAATCCTGTAAATATAGTTATTTTTTTTGTGAGATAATTTATTTTTACTTTCATATTGGTCACACCATGACGTAATGGTTTATGTTTCATTTCATTCTACTTGTGTTTACTTTGGACAAAATCGATTCTTTTTTCTATCCTTTGTTTTTTGGTTTCTCATTTTTGTTCCCGGACATGGACCTTTTATTTGCTTTCCCAGATAGTTGTCAGAGTTTACTTTATTTTTATTTTTTAATACATTTTTATATTATCTTACACTTGTGTCATTTTTTCTTTGATTTCTTACATGCCATGATATGGGTTTTGACATTGACTTGCACCCATTGTGTATGTGTGTGTGGCGGACATGTGTTCTTTTGCTTAGTTGCCTTTGGGGTTGTGTCATGTGATTGCATTCACTATGTGGGTGCATGCAATCCTTGCCTGGGTGTTTGTGCTGGGTATGCTGGTCATTACTGCCATTATTGTGTATCGTCAGGACCAGGGGCCAGGGGGACATGGGTGGGGGCCTGCTGGCAGGTTGCCCACAGTGCTGGGGGTGGGGGTGGTGGGAGACATGGGTTGCCCATGGGTGGGGGCCTGCTGGCAGGTTGGCCACAGTGCTGGGGGTGGGGGTGGTGGGAGACATGGGTTGCCCATGGGTGGGGGCCTGCTGGCAGGTTGGCCACAGTGCTGGGGGTGGGGGTGGTGGGAGACATGGGTTGCCCATGGGTGGGGGCCTGCTGGCAGGTTGCCCACAGTGCTGGGGGTGGGGGTGGTGGGAGACATGGGTTGCCCATGGGTGGGGGCCTGCTGGCAGGTTGGCCACAGTGCTGGGGGTGGGGGTGGTGGGAGACATGGGTTGCCCATGGGTGGGGGCCTGCTGGCAGGTTGGCCACAGTGCTGGGGGTGGGGGTGGTGGGAGACATGGGTTGCCCATGGGTGGGGGCCTGCTGGCAGGTTGCCCACAGTGCTGGGGGTGGGGGTGGTGGGAGACATGGGTTGCCCATGGGTGGGGGCCTGCTGGCAGGTTGGCCACAGTGCTGGGGGTGGGGGTGGTGGGAGACATGGGTTGCCCATGGGTGGGGGCCTGCTGGCAGGTTGGCCACAGTGCTGGGGGTGGGGGTGGTGGGAGACATGGGTTGCCCATGGGTGGGGGCCTGCTGGCAGGTTGCCCACAGTGCTGGGGGTGGGGGTGGTGGGAGACATGGGTTGCCCATGGGTGGGGGCCTGCTGGCAGGTTGCCCACAGTGCTGGGGGTGGGGGTGGTGGGAGACATGGGTTGCCCATGGGTGGGGGCCTGCTGGCAGGTTGCCCACAGTGCTGGGGGTGGGGGTGGTGGGAGACATGAGCAGGTGTGCAGGGTAGTTCCCTGTGGTGTGTGCTGCCTGCAGGGGCCGTGGAGGGTGTACAGGTAATGCCTGGGAGCACACAGCCAAATCGCGTGTGCAACTTCCCGCGCACCCCTCGATTCCACGTTCCCTGCCATATCGCGTGTGGGACTTCCCGCGCGCCCCTGGAATCCACGTACCCGGCCATTTCGCGTGTGCAACTTCACGCGCACCCCTCGATTCCACGTTCCCTGCCATATCGCGTGTGGGACTTCCCGCGCGCCCCTGAAATCCACGTACCCGGCCATATCGCGTGTGCAACTTCCCGCGCGCCCCTGAAATCCACGTACCCGGCCATTTCGCGTGTGCAACTTCCCGCGCACCCCTCGAATCCACGTTCCCTGCCATATCGCGTGTGCAACTTCCCGCGCACCCCTCGATTCCACGTTCCCTGCCATATCGCGTGTGGGACTTCCCGCGCGCCCCTGAAATCCACGTACCCGGCCATTTCGCGTGTGCAACTTCCCGCGCACCCCTCGATTCCACGTTCCCTGCCATATCGCGTGTGGGACTTCCCGCGCGCCCCTGAAATCCACGTACCCGGCCATTTCGCGTGTGCAACTTCCCGCGCACCCCTCGAATCCACGTTGCCTGCCATATCGCGTGTGCAACTTCCCGCGCACCCCTCGATTCCACGTTCCCTGCCATATCGCGTGTGGGACTTCCCACGCGCCCCTGAAATCCACGTACCCGGCCATTTCGCGTGTGCAACTTCCCGCGCACCCCTCGAATCCACGTTCCCTGCCATATCGCGTGTGGGACTTCCCGCGCGCCCCTGAAATCCACGTACCCGGCCATTTCGCGTGTGCAACTTCCCGCGCACCCCTCGATTCCACGTTCCCTGCCATATCGCGTGTGCAACTTCCCGCGCACCCCTCGATTCCACGTTCCCTGCCATATCGCGTGTGGGACTTCCCGCGCGCCCCTGAAATCCACGTACCCGGCCATTTCGCGTGTGCAACTTCCCGCGCACCCCTCGAATCCACGTTCCCTGCCATATCGCGTGTGGGACTTCCCGCGCGCCCCTGAAATCCACGTACCCGGCCATTTCGCGTGTGCAACTTCCCGCGCACCCCTCGATTCCACGTTCCCTGCCATATCGCGTGTGCAACTTCCCGCGCACCCCTCGATTCCACGTTCCCTGCCATATCGCGTGTGGGACTTCCCGCGCGCCCCTGAAATCCACGTACCCGGCCATTTCGCGTGTGCAAATTCCCGCGCACCCCTCGATTCCACGTTCCCTGCCATATCGCGTGTGGGACTTCCCGCGCGCCCCTGAAATCCACGTACCCGGCCATTTCGCGTGTGCAACTTCCCGCGCACCCCTCGATTCCACGTTCCCTGCCATATCGCGTGTGGGACTTCCCGCGCGCCCCTGAAATCCACGTACCCGGCCATTTCGCGTGTGCAACTTCCCGCGCACCCCTCGATTCCACGTTCCCTGCCATATCGCGTGTGGGACTTACCGCGCGCCCCTGAAATCCACGTACCCGGCCATTTCGCGTGTGCAACTTCCCGCGCACCCCTCGATTCCACGTTCCCTGCCATATCGCGTGTGGGACTTACCGCGCGCCCCTGAAATCCACGTACCCGGCCTTTTCGCGTGTGCAACTTCCCGCGCACCCCTCGATTCCACGTTCCCTGCCATATCGCGTGTGGGACTTACCGCGCACCCCGGTATGCACGCACACGTTTATTTTTTCTCTCTGCGCGTGTCTGTGTTTGTGGGTACCCCTTTGTACGTCATTTGTCCAGGAGGGCAACAGTATTGTACATTGGTTATGTCTGTATATAGGTGCTATTTGTTGGCGCGCCTTTTAGCGCACATTTCTTGCAGGCGCAGACACGCTACCGCCTGCTTTCTTGTGGCGGTCGTGTTTGTGCCTGTTTGTGCCTGTGCGCTGCTTTGAGCGTGCGCTTTTTTGCCCTATTCTATTCCATGAATACGTGTTGTATGCGAGCGTGTGGGCGTTCCGCGCACTTGCCTCCTGAACTTTCCCCGTGCCGCCCACATTCTTCCCCATTCCGAGTGTTGTGCCCCATTTTATTCCCCATTCCGAGTGTCCCGCCCTGTGTTCCGCCTACTTTAGAGCTGTGCGCTGCGCTCGGAGTGATGGCGCAGTGGCCGTGGCGCACGACGTTGGTTGACCTGTGCGCCGGCCTGCGCCGCCCGCTTTTTCGGCGCACGTCCTCTGCTTTTCTTGCGCACGGACTTCCATGAATCGACGTGCGCTGGTTTCCCTGCGCTTTGCGCTGATTTTCGGCGCAGCGCACGTATTGGCCCCTCTGCGCCGGGATTTTCGGCGCACATTTATTCCATGAATCGGCCTGTGTATGTGTTAAATTGTTTTTTAACTAACCATCGAGATGTTTTACATATAGGTGAATTGAACATAAATCAGACATTCTCTTCCAACAATAATACTCTAGCATAGCAAAGCCTTTCCAAGAAAAATATCTTACAATGATCCAAATACCAGGTTTTGTACGGGAGATTATTCACACACATCCACGTAACAAAGACTCTGCAAGACAGCTACTATGCTATGAAAGTCACTTTATGTATAATGAACTTATATAGTTACATTTCATACGTAATTTGAATACCTTTGTACCTTTTGTTATCATGACAATGTTGGCAGGCTTCAGGTATTAACCGCACAATAGTCTTTATTCATGTTAACGTCCTTTCACTACATCACTTCCTATTTCAGAGGGTGCTATTTTCCACTCTCTGCTGTTCGACTACTTGAAACCTCCTCTGTTCAGATCATTATGTCAGTCAGTCTGAGGTAAGGACAGCATTTTGGAAATAATCCTTTGCATTAGTATTTCATCAGAAGATATGAAATCTGTCCATTGATTGAGTTCACATGATTTATGTACCTTAGAGCACTCCGAAACAAGTTGTGCAAGTCTGGACAACATCAATTTGACTCCCGAAATACATTATTTACCATAAAAAGACTATATAAAAAAGTATTCTGTAGTTATAAATGGATAACATTGACTTATTGGTCTTCTCTGTGATTAAAGTGCATTTTTTGGGCAAGCAACAAGAAAAAGCTCCAAAATTGCATATGTTACTAAAGGTGGTGGTGTCAGACTAAGAATGAACTTTCAGTAGGACTGCTAGAAAATGTGAACCAACATTTGTTTGATGTCTGTAATACAAGGCAGACCCCCTAGGAAACGTAATGATAATAACAAGCTATTTGAGTTACACAGGCAGTGTGCCAAGGGATTAGAGAAGTGTGCACCCTTAAACCCAGGGACACCCCCAAAAGAAAACTCTCTCCAATCATGTGTTCATTTGGTCCCTAATTTGATCATGATTTAAATCACAGTTTCTTTAGTTATCTATGTGGTTACAGAGGGCACAAACAGAAGCTACCCAGTTTACGAGAATTGTGTGTTTCTTCTGCTGACTTCTCTGACATTTCCTAAGGACATCTTACCAACTTGTTCAAAAGTTATAAATGTAAGAGCACAATTCAGTCAAAACCCCAAGTACTTTAGAGCGACAACACAGCATTTCTTCTCCTCCTTCCTTCTCTTCTGTAGTGTAAATAGTTGTTAATGGGTGAGGAGGAACCTTCCCTGGATTCAGGAAATGCTGTGGGGGAACAGCTCACACCTGGGCATATGTTAATCCCTGACTGCCCCTCCCTACCCTTGGATGGACAGCCTTTAGAATCTAGATGAATAACACATGGATGTCCTTTCCCGGCTCCCATCATTTTAGCTGTGGCACAAGTAATGAAAACCCCATGAGTCTCTTAGCGAGAAAGTGGTCAGAGAGACTACAAACTTGAGCTAGCAGACTTATTGGAAAGCCCATCATATGTCTCAGCCCCATAACCCCTGTCAGTCACTGCCAACACCCCGCTCATCACCATCCTGCCGCCATCGTACTACCCCATGCCCTTTTTTACGTCAAGATACAGCACATTTTGAGGATTCCCCATCTTTTGTGCTCTGTGTTTCATCATGAAGAATCCCCTGCAGTGTGCAGCATCACTGATACCAAAGACCTGGTGCCATATCAAAATCTGGTACGTTTGTGTCTGTGGGTGGTGGCTTTTCACTGCAGATTGTGTGAGATGAGATTGGGGCTTGAGGGAGACAGCAAGATAGAACTCTGGGTGAAATGACCAAGTATTATAACCCCTACCAATGCCTGATGAATTCCTGAAAAACGCTTTGATTGCCTTGAAGGGCAGCATTCCCTGCAGACCACTGAGCACAGCACCTGAGCATGGTAGAGTGACCCTTGAGACATCTCTCAACCTGCCAACCAGAATGCTAAGCAGAATGCTAAGCCAGGCAACATGGATGAATCTGGCCCCAAATGTTTAAATAGCCCTTTCTCTGAACCCACAGCTCTTGCCTCCCATTACCCTTAGCTGTTGCTTATGGAAATTGACAGGAGTTTACAGACTGTCTAGGCCTTCCCCCCTCATCAGTTCTGCCTGCACGCAACACAGAAGGCAGGAGTACAAAGACCACCTCAAAATAAAGGGGGGGCAGCCCTGCTGCATGCTGAATTCTAAGCAGAAACGCCTCTGATGGCTTGGAATTAGTTGATCGATGTGTCTTTTCACCAGCACACCAAAGCAAATTGTACCCACAAACAGATAGGGGACCCACACTTTTGCAACCATGGAGAAAACGCTAGTTCACTGTATGAACTTCCTTCTGTTTGTCTGAGAAAAGAGCAGCCAGAGGTGCCTCAGAATCGTTTATCAACCCTTAAGGGTCTGATCAGGTTCAATAGCGTTTTTCCATTGTTCCACATATGTCTGCCTGTAATAAATGTACTACCTTTACGCCTAGGCTGTAATGCAAATCTGCAGACTGGTTGATGTGGTTTTATTGGAGAAAGTAAACAAATGTTGGGTCCCATTGATATGCAACTAGTTCTAAGTGGGTGGGTAGATTTAGATGGGTTTAATGTGCATGTATTTAATTGTCCAAATGACAGAATGTGCTAGATGAAGGGTTGGTGATTATGGGTAACATTGAGTTGGGTGCAAGAACAAAATCTGCAGAGTTGGTTGGAGGTTTGACCTTCTTGTTGCGAGAATGTTGAGAGAATCTTACTTATGCGTACAGTGGGCGAATAGCTGTAATGACCATTAGCGAAAACTAGCCATTGCAAGGGATGAGGCGAATTCATATGGATTGCGCTAAATATCATCTAATGGAGAAGTACAATGTTCGGAGGTTATAGGAGGCATATTTGTAGCCTGCACAACCCCATTGGGATGTTCTGGAATTGATGTTTCTGTTGTTCTTACTGGTTGGCTGGTCTCAATCCTATTGAACACATTCTGGTTGTCTTAGGGGACAGGCAACAAAAGTAGAGTGAGGATTAATATTTTAGGGATTGTAGAATATTGGTGCAGGCTTTTTAGAAACGAATAGTTGGGAATAGTGATGATTGTGTATATATTGTATATCAGAATCATCTTGCTGGATGGCGAGGTGTAGTGCTCTACATGCAATTGATGCGCCAATGTGGTTTGTCTGTGTATGTCATTGTTATGTGTTGTCTTGTATATACTGTTGTGATACGCAATCCTCTGATATTTAAATGCTATATTATAGTTGGACATTGTTATGCAATTGCACCTCCATTTACACTTGCATTTCTGGGAATATTATCATGATTGACTCCTTTAATGCTTCTGTAGAATACCTGACCTCTTATGTCCTGTCTTGGAGAAAGAAGAGGGAGCTAGGTGGCTGGATACATTTTGATGAGCGAAATAAACTGGGTGACCTAAATATCTGTTCATGGAATGTTAAGGTCCTTAACAGTCCTGGGAAGAGGATGGAAGTTCTGACCAGGTTGAAAAGAGAGAATACGGATATTGCACTTGTGCAGGAGACTCACCTATTAGAAGAACACAAGCAGCTCCTTAGGAACACTCTGTTTACTAGAATTTTGTTAAACTGTCATAGTTCCAAATCGAGGCGAGTGGGAATATCATTACGTAGGGGTCTGAATCTGAGCATAGAGAAAATAGTAATGGATGGGGATTGAAGGGCGAGCAAAGTGTTTAATGAGTTCTTACATAGCCTGGACTTAGTTGATGTTTGTAGGTTCATGCATCCCGGGATGAAAGAATTTTCCTTTTTTTTGCTGGTATTTGATTCACACTCAAGGATGGATTATTTTCTAATCTCGGATAGGTTTGTTGAAAGTGTTTCCAATGTAGAAATTAAGGAAAGAGATATTTTAGATCACTCCTTAATGGCGATGCGGCTGAACATGGGAATGGAATGGTCTAGAACTAC
The DNA here is from genome assembly GCF_040938575.1 of Ambystoma mexicanum. Taxonomy (NCBI): domain Eukaryota; kingdom Metazoa; phylum Chordata; class Amphibia; order Caudata; family Ambystomatidae; genus Ambystoma; species Ambystoma mexicanum. Next base: position 1,142,601,922 of record NC_090937.1, read on the forward strand.
TAGGTGGTACTTGAAGACTTACATATTGCCGGAACAAGGAGTACTTGAGTCTCTACAAGAGTTTACTAAGAATTTCTTTAGCATAAATGAAGGATATGCATTCAATTTAATGGTTTGGGATAGCTTTAGGGCATTGATTAGGGGGGAGCTGATGAACATCACAGCCCGCACGAGGAATTAGGGGATGTTTGAACTTAAGAGGCTGGAGAGTGAGTTGAATACTCGTCAGAAAAAATATCAATTGGCAAGGAGTATCGAGGATAAGGCTGATGTGGAGAGTTTAAGGGATTGCCTTAAACAGGAGATGGATTCCCAGTATGAGAGAGGTATGTTCTTCATGAGGCAGAAATTCTGGGAACGAGGGGACAAGAATGGTAAACTGCTAGCAAATAGGTTGCATGGTTTAACTGACAATTCCTTTGTGCACAAAGTAGAGGGAGATGTGGGAGAGTATTACATTTTATAAAATGAGATAAGTGAAAGTTTTAGGAAATTCTATGAGTCACTATACAGGGAAGATCAATTCCCGGCATTTCAGATATGGATAGGTTTTTTGATAAAAATTACTCTGCCAAGGCTGTCTGAGGACCAAGCTGTAGCTGTTGATGATGGACCCATTACTGGGGAAGAAATAATGATGGCCATCAAACAGCTTAATACAGGTATATCACGAGGCTTGGACAGTCTTCCAGTTGAGTTTTACCGGGCACTGGGTCATGTGTTGTCACTGTCTTTATGTACCCTATATAATGGTTTTATGTCTGATGGGATGCCATGCCCTACGATGAAAGAAGCATGCATTATGGTGATCCCGAAACCAGGCAAAGACCATAAAAAATGTTAAAATTATAGACCAGTGTCGTAATTAAACATTGATCTCAAAATATTCACTTGTATAATGACCAATCGGCTGGAAATGTGTATTGGAGACCTGCTTAGTAAATCTTAAGTTGGCTTTATGAGGGGCATATATGGGTATGACCATCTGAGGACACTAATAGATGTAATGGAACTCCCGAAGGAAAAGGTTTGAAATGCGCTTCTCATTTTTATGGATGCAGAAAAGGCCTTTGATCGGGTTAACTGGACCTTCTTGGATCATGCACTTAGGGAAATGGGTTTCGGGGATACCTTTATTAGAGTAATTAAAATGCTGAATCCATCTCTTAGTGCTAGAGTCTGGGTCAATTGTGTTATGTCTTCTCCATTTTTCCTGTCAAGATGCACTCGACAGGGCTGCCCATTGTCGCCATACCTATTTATCTTAGCAATAGAACCACTGATTGTGTATGTAAAACAGGAGCAGAGTCTTCATGGGCTTAAATTTGGACATAGTGAAATTAAAATCTTGTGTTATGCAGATGATATGACCATCATTTTGACAAACCTGATGGAAGGGAGTGAAAGATTTAAATGCATGTTCAAGAAGTGGGATCATTGTCTGGCCACACGATAAACTGGGGGAAGACCGTGGTCTTTCCCCTAGATGTTGGCCATCCAAGGAGCAATATGGGGTCTTGGAATTGTCAGTGGGAAATGGGGGCAGTGAAATATTTGGTAATCTACTTACAGGCCGATTCATGGAATAATTAGCGCGGCGCAAGTGGGCAAAAACGTGCGATTCGCAGTGGAATAGCGAAAATCGCAGTGCAATTGCGAAAATCGCACGAAAAGCAGCGCACGTCGATTCATGGAAGGCCGTGCGCGAGAAAACCAGCGGATGTGCGATAAAAAAGTGCGCGGCGCACGTTGGCGCACAGGCCATCTAACAGCGTGCGCCAGGTCACAGTGAAAATCGCACAGGCCACAGCGAAATTCGCACATAGCGCGGCGCACGCAACAAAAGTAGGCGGAACACGGGCGTAACACTCGGAATGGGGAACAACTTGCCAAAACGTGGGCGTCACGGGGGAAGTACAGGGCACAAGTGCGCGGAACGCCCACACGCTCGCCTACAACACGTATTCATGGAATAGAATAGGGGAAAAAAGTGCACGCTCAAACCAGCGCACAGGCACAAACACGACCGCCACAAGAAAGCAGGCGGTAGCGTCTCTGCGGCTGTAAGAAATGTGCGCCAAAAGGTGCGCCAACAAATAGCACCTATATACTGCCATGATGAATGTCCCATACTGTGGCCCTCCAGGAAAAATGACGTGCAAAGGGGTACCCACAAACACGGACACCCACTGACAAAAAATACGTGTGCGTGTATACCGGGGTGTGCGGGAAGTCTAACACGCGATTTCAGCAGGGTACGTGCATCACAGGGGTTCGCGTGAAGTTTCACACGCGATCGGGCCTGGGGGAGCGGGCTACGTGTATATCAGGGGTTCGCGTGAAGTTTCACACGCGATCGGGCCTGGGGGAGCGGGCTACGTGTATTACAGGGGTTCGCGTGAAGTTCCTCACGCGATCGGGCCTGGGGGAGCGGGCTACGTGTATTACAGGGGTTCGCGTGAAGTTCCTCACGCGATCGGGCCTGGGGGAGCGGGCTACGTGTATTACAGGGATTCGCGTGAAGTTCCTCACACGATCGGGCCTGGGGGAGCGGGCTACGTGTATTCCAGGGGTGCGCGGGAAGATCCAGGGGTGCGCGGGAAGTTCCACACGCGAATAGCCTGGGGGCGCGTGTATTCCAGGGGTGCGCGGGAAGTTCCACACGCGAATAGCCTGGGCGCGTGTATTTCAGGGGTGCGCGGGAAGTTCCACACGCGAATAGCCTGGGCACGTGTATTTCAGGGGTGCGCGGGAAGTTCCACACGCGAATAGCCTGGGCGCGTGTATTTCAGGGGTGCGCGGGAAGTTCCACACGCGAATAGCCTGGGGGCGCGTGTATTTCAGGGGTGCGCGGGAAGTTCCACACGCGAATAGCCTGGGGGCGCGTGTATTACAGGGGTGCGCGGGAAGTTCCACACGCGAATAGCCTGGGCGCGTGTATTACAGGGGTGCGCGGGAAGTTCCACACGCGAATAGCCTGGGCGCGTGTATTTCAGGGGTGCGCGGGAAGTTCCACACGCGAATAGCCTGGGCGCGTGTATTTCAGGGGTGTGCGGGAAGTTCCACACGCGAATAGCCTGGGCGCGTGTATTATTAGGGAGAAGCCCGAGGTGGAGAAAAGGGCGAGGCTGTTTTGTGCTGTGCGGCTGAGAGACTATTCGATTCACTACTATACCTGCAGGAATAAGGAAAGGCGAAGCGCCGCTCCAACTCGCATCAGTCTATCAGCAGGAGCCGATAGCAGTTGAAGCGAGCGGTGTGCTTCCCCATCGCTTCCCCATCACGTGACACGCGTCACCTGACAGCTGTGTGACACGCCCACAGGAAGTGCCTTCATAACCAGCACTCCGGCGCCCTTGTGGCGAGAAGCCCGAGGTGGAGAAAAGGGCGAGGCTGTTTTGTGCTGTGCGGCTGAGAGACTATTCGATTCACTACTATACCTGCAGGAATAAGGAAAGGCGAAGCGCCGCTCCAACTCGCATCAGTCTATCAGCAGGAGCCGATAGCAGTTGAAGCGAGCGGTGTGCTTCCCCATCGCTTCCCCATCACGTGACACGCGTCACCTGACAGCTGTGTGACACGCCCACAGGAAGTGCCTTCATAACCAGCACTCCGGCGCCCTTGTGGCGAGAAGCCCGAGGTGGAGAAAAGGGCGAGGCTGTTTTGTGCTGTTTGCGGCTGGATCGGCGACAAGACTCGGAAGTCCATATGGAACCCACTAAACCCCGTACAAGGCTCCAGGGCAAACGAGAGGAATCGTTAGCGCCTACACATAATATGAACAGCAACCGCGACCTCGATGGAACAGTATCTAATAATTTAAAAACACCAATTACACACACCACAATCAAAGCGAAATCTGTGGATCAGGCCTCCCTGGTCATCGCAGATTTTGTAGCACATACTCTTGATCATGGCAAATTAGATACAAGAACCATATGTTCTGCCACAACTTCGATATCTCAAACTGATCACGTTTGTCTTATACGCGACGCTACGAAGACTTTTACATTTCCAGATATGCTGGGACACAATCCGAGACGTGAAGATTCCTATCAAACGCCTCTGCAAGAGCGTGCAAGGGCAGCTAAACAGCAATGGCAAACAACGCATCTGCCGACTGTTATGAGAAACGATGATCCCACAAATCCACCCATAACACGAACTGCTCGCCTTTCACTGGACATTACAGAAATAGATACAATTATGGATCTACAAGGGAAAAAACACGAGGTTCTCAGCGGTGTGTCTACCCCTAAACAAATTGGGAAATTTGAGTCATCTACCCCAAGAGGTTTCTTAAAAACCGATTCGCCAGTGAAGAAAACTTGGAAAACTAATCCGGATAACACAAATTCTTCCAACTGTGTGAACCCTGGGAATATAAGTAACTCTCCAGAATACCAACAAAGATTACCTACGACAATGCTAGAGCTACAAAATACTTTGGTAGCAGTGTTATCAACATCTATGATACCGTTTCTAAAAATTGAAGAAGCAATGGTTGATTCCATTAAAGACCAAGCGACATTGCTGGCAATGATCTTGACCAAGCAAACACAGTTCGAATCTCTAATAAGCTCCATTCAAGAAAGATTAAAATATGAAGCTGAATCGTCAAGAACATGGCAAAATAGACTAGCGGAAGTGGCGAGAGCTGATAGAGCGGATAAACTAAACTTAATGGACACTTTCTCAACAATCACCAAAAAAATGGTGGATGACAAAGTAAAAAAATCTGCACAAGTAACAACGAACTTACAATGTACGACTAAACAAACTCAGACAGAAAATCAACCGAATACGATGATGAAGAATTCAGATCAAACAACCCAATGTGATCATCAACCCTATCCAGTTCCACAAGCCCTGACGTCTGCGTGGCAAAATACCACGGAACCATCTGTGTGCACCCCATTCGATATTTTTGATCTTTCAAAACGAGGATTAGTAGGGCAGGATACATCGATTAAATCAAAGCCCAAAAAAATCATAAAAAATGGGTCACGTGCATTTCTCCGAAAGGTACTAAATGCGCAGAAAACGAATAATGAAAAGACAAAGACCAACAGAAAATCTCTCGTGAATAACCAGACTACTCCTCCACGAACTATTCTGAGCACTGGAAAAGTAGATAGAGTCCTAAATCCTACATCTCAAGGTAATCAGTCAACGCCGGAACCACTAGATATACTTATAGATGCAATCAATCAACAAACCCCTCTGAACTCAGGTAAAAGAGATAGAGCTCCGAAAGCTATGGCACACGGTAAACACACAACGGCCGAACCTCAAGGTATACCCAGAGAGGTAATCAATCAGGAAAAGCGAATCAAAGCTTCAAATCCAGCAAATCTCCCAGAGACTGAGACAGATGATGATATAAGTGCCCATAATTCCATTTCTATAAACTCTCAAGACGAATCTCTCATTGTAATAGATGAATATGAAGACTCGTTTTCTAACTGCACCCATAGTGAAATCATCGAAAATGTACACCAAATCAACATCTCATTGGCATATTCAGCAGTCTCCATAGAAGAAATATGGCCTACTGATGAATCAGAAAGACCCATTGAAACCAATGGCAACATGACAATTCAGGAAACCCCTAAACTCCGCAGACCAATCTTCAAAAATCCGTTAAATTCCTCGTGTGCATATCGACTGGCCATATATCCGAGGAACTCGAGCACTGAAGAGCCGGTCATCTTAAATAGATCCAATACTTTACGACTGTTTAAGGCAATTCCACAATTGGCTCACATAAAAACAGAAGACATTGAGTTAATTATATTTCCAAATAAGAAATATATGGAAGAAGCCCATGTCGATTTTTCAAGCTATGACACAATGCAATGTGTCATTGACAACAAACATCATCTACTGACTTTGGGATTTCAAACAGAAGAAATAATGGTATCTCGTTTAATGGCGGAAAAGAAAACAAGAACCTTAGACATTTTTTCCAAAAATGTAACCAAAAATTGGATTGGACAAAGCTACAGCCAAGATTCTGGAAAAAAATGTAATGATTTATGTCTAAGACCAAACGACCAAAATAAGATGTCACGAGAAACTTTAAGACACATCTCTAGACCAGACGTGAATCAGAGAACAAAGAAAACATATCTATAACAACGAAAAGACCCACCGAAATCCCACACAACCCTATGTTCTTGGAATACAAGGGGACATAGACATCTTTTTGAAAATAAAACATCTATACTCGAACAAGTCGATATCATCTGCTTCCAAGAAACCTGGTTGAAAGAGGAAGTAGTGTGTGATGGCTATAGCTCATTTATGAATCCAGCCATATCCTCGCAACAGGGGAGACCAGCATCAGGAATGCTCTTACTAACAAAAATTAAACCTACATGGCGAATATTGGAAACTAAAATAATCCATCCGTGGGCACAACTCCTATCCATCAGCATTCCATCAATACTGAAACTCAATCCACCTGATCTTTCAAAAAACACTTATTTATCAATCTTTAACATATATTGGAACCCTACAGCTATGTCTGACAACAAATTTATCGATTCTATATTAGAGGAAATCGACATACTGAACATCAGAAATAGTACAAACGAAATCATCTTGGCAGGAGATTTTAACTTCCATCTCTTTGATAAAAGAGGAAACAAATTGGCACTTAACGAATTGTCATCTAGAGCGAGAAAATGGATTAAAGAAACAACATTACGCAACATTTGCCTAAGCGTTCAACCCATGAACGATAAAGGCACCCCATTGCCGACCTGGTCACGGGAGAACTCCAATACAATAATCGATTATATCTTCGCCACAGAAGGTATTCGGAAAATCACAACCTTTACTGCGAGTTCCCCAAACCCAGATAGTGATCATCGACAAATTTTTATCTCCTGGCCAGCTGAACCCTCAACCGAGCAATGTTTGAACCTCCCTGAACTTGAAATAAACAACGGGTTGAACCGGCTTCGCATTAAAGATCACCAAATACAAGATTTAACTACTCTATTTGAAGACACAGTGCTGAAGGACCAAGTTAAATTAAACTATGGCTGGATCTTGGAGAAGTACCAACAATCTACACCAAGAAATCAACAAAGAGTCAAACAGCCACATACTCATTATTTCAATTTACAAATCTTTCTAGAAAAAAAGAAACACTACAAACAACTTCGACAAATAAAGAAAAATAAAGGAGACTATCAAATTGAAATAAAAAAGGAAAAACAAAAATTCTCCAACATAATGAAATCATACAAAATGACAATGAAGCAACACGATGCAGAAGAACTTTTGAAGGCGCTAAATGGGAAAAACACGCGGCAGTTGTGTTCCCTGATGAATACAACAGTGAAAAATCAAACTATGATCCAAGAAGTAGAATCACATATCTGGGTTAAACACTTCCAAACCCTATATAAGAAACCGGTATTCGAACCAACATCAATTCTGCAAGAAGATGCTGACCCCTGGACCCTAAAATGGGATATAGATGATATTACCAACACTATGAGGAAGCTGAATTCATCTAGGGCACCTGGTCCTGATGGGCTGGCAAACAGCAACCTTAAAGCAAATCCCGAACACTGGGCTAAATTTCTCTTACATCTCTTACATTTGATAGAAAAGACGAAAGAGATTCCTCGCACATGGTCAGTAGCCATTGTAATACCAATCTACAAGGCAGGAGATAGAAAAAACCCAGCCAATTACAGACCAATAGCCTTACTAGATCCGTTGGGGAAACTATTTGCAGGCTACCTTGAGAAAAAGCTAACTGTTTGGGCTATACACCATGGTAAACAAGCAAAAAGACAGACCGGCTTTGTGAAAAAAATAAGTACCAACGTTAAACTTCTGTTGCTGAATATGATAAAATATGAAGCGTTCACAAAAGTACAGCAGGTATATGCAATCTTTATATATTTAAAAATGGCCTTTGATTCAGTCAATCGACCACTTTTATGGTCCAAATTGGTTGCTTGGGGTTGCCCATCATCCATTCTGAACCCAATTCAACAGCTATGCTATACTCGAACACGTCAATTAGAGTTCGACTTTCAACTGATGGAAAGGCAACAGCACCAATTCATACTTGGAATGGGCTGAAACAGGGTTGTCCCTTAGCTGCATGCCTCTACAACCTTTTCACCCACGAGTTTGAACGAAAAATCAAACATACTATGGCAAGTCCACCGAAGATAAATAGCGAATCTATTCAAACCTTAATTTTCGCTGATGACATTATCATCATGGACAAAACGGTGAAAGGTCTACAAATAACACTGAATAAAACGCAAACTTTCATGAAAGCAACTGATTTACAAATTAACACAGACAAAACCAAAATGATGAAACTCATCACAGAAAACTCAAAGAAACAATGGTCGCCAAAATTCTATCTGGATCAGAAAAACATTGTGGCAACCAAATCCATAAAATATCTAGGTGCAATAATTAACCCATCTAAGAATGAAAAAGAATGGCAAGAAAATATTGAAGAAAAAGCAATATCGTTGTCAAGACAAGGCCGCTTCTTTCACTGCAAATATGGTGCATATACGGTAAAACCTACAACCCTACTGTATAAACAAAAAATCATTCCTATCCTGACGTACGCGAGCGAATCTTTGATAAATCAACAACTATTGAAATGGCCAAGATATGAAGCTATATTCTGGAGAAAAACCCTTGCTCTGCCAAAATCCTTTCCAATCTCTAGAATTCGTTATGAACTTGCCCTCCAATCTATTCAATCCATTGTACTGTGGAAACAAATGGACCTATATAGAAAAATTATCTCGGAGGAAAAAATCCCAGCACTGGAAATCTTAAAAGACAAAAAACAGGCATTTCAAGTCACAGCTTTAACAAAGTGGACAAGCGAAATCAAACTAAAAATGGAACAAGAGGAAATCACTGAGGAAATGCTGAGAAACAGACCTCAATATGCTAAACGAAAAATTCAGAAAAACGACTGGATAAGAACAATAGAAGACCAGAAAAAATTTAAAAGACATCTGAAGGCTGACATGGAAGTAAGAGCTATAAACGTGTTGCCTGGGTATTTACTTCAATTCCCTTGTGCGAAAATTCGTGACTTATTTTTGCGATTTCGTTTGAACATCCTACCTACGCGTGAATATCTGTCACTAATAGATCGAACACGTAGTATTTCGGCAATCTGTCGTTACTGTAAAGACCCTACAGAACCAGAAACATTATTTCATCTAATCATGGTGTGCCCAAGGCTAAAAAACAAACGTGACTTATTCAGAGATTTTTTTAAAATATCAAATCGCCGAATGACAACCGAAGAGCGATGGGCAATGCTGCTCCAAGGAAACAACCAATGGTTGATCATTACAGTGATCAAATTTTGGAATGAAATCAACAAAGAACCGTAAAAGAAAAACCAGAATGAAAACTAGTGGTAAGAAGAGTAGAAGGAAAAATACAAATGAAAAGTTTGATAAGTCAAACAAAACATTTAAAAAAAAAAAAAAAAATTACAGGGGTGCGCGGGAAGTTCCACACGCGAATAGCCTGGGCGCGTGTATTTCAGGGGTGCGCGGGAAGTTCCACACGAATAGCCGGGGCGCGTGTATATCAGGGGTGCGCGGGAAGTTCCACATGTGATTTGACAGTGTGGGTCCTCCCAGGTGTACCCTGTACACCCTCCACGGCCCCTGCAGGCAGCCCACACCACAGGGGACTACCCTGCATCCCTGGTCATGTCCCGCAGGCAGCCCACCCACCATGGGCATGCCCCCCAGCAAAGGCACATGTCTCCTTGAACTAATGAACACCAACTCATGTCCCCTTGCACCCCCACCCCCCAGCACTGTGGGGCACCTGCCAGCAGGCCCCCACCCATGTCCAACTCATTTCCCCCACCACCCCCACCCCCCAGCACTGTGGGGCACCTGCCAGCAGGCCCTCACCCATGTCCAACTCATGTCTCTCACCACCCCCACCCCCCAGCACTGTGGGGCACCTGCCAGCAGGCCCCCACCCATGTCCAACTCATGTCTCCCACCACCCCCACACCCCAGCAGTGCAGGGTCACCCTCCACCAGGCCCCCACTCATGTCTCCCACCAACCCCAACCCCAGCAGTGCAGGGTCACCCTCCACCAGGCCCCCACTCATGTCTCAAACCACCCCCACCCCCCAGCCACCAGGGTCACCCTCCACCAGGCCCCCACTCATGTCTCCCACCACCCCCACACCCCAGCAGTGCAGGGTCACCCTCCACCAGGCCCCCACTCATGTCTCCCACCACCCCCAAACCCCAGCAGTGCAGGGTCACCCTCCACCAGGCCCCCACTCATGTCACCCACCACCCCCACCCCCCAGCCACCAGGGGCACCCTCCACCAGGCCCCCACTCATGTCTCCCACCACCCCCAAACCCCAGCAGTGCAGGGTCACCCTCCACCAGGCCCCCACTCATGTCTCCCACCACCCCCAAACCCCAGCAGTGCAGGGTCACCCTCCACCAGGCCCCCACTCATGTCTCCCACCACCCCCAAACCCCAGCAGTGCAGGGTCACCCTCCACCAGGCCCCCACTCATGTCACCCACCACCCCCACCCCCCAGCCACCAGGGGCACCCTCCACCAGGCCCCCACTCATGTCTCCCACCACCCCCACACCCCAGCAGTGCAGGGTCACCCTCCACCAGGCCCCCACTCATGTCACCCACCACCCCCACCCCCCAGCCACCAGGGGCACCCTCCACCAGGCCCCCACTCATGTCTCCCACCACCCCCCAGCACTGTGGGGCACCTGCCAGCAGGCCCCCACCCATGTCCAATCCATGCCCCCCTGCACCTGGGTCCCAACATTCCCCAATCATGTCCGTAATGCCCATCCTCCCCTTCCAAAAGGCCCAACCAACTATCACACCCACCCACATATCAAAGGCAATTACATGTTACACCCCCAATTTAAATAATGCAATTGAACACATGTCTGTCACACACAATGGCTGCAAGTGAATGACAAAACACCCAACATGACATGCCTGAAAGCAATGAGATGATACGACACATTGAAGATAAAAAAAATAATATGTATTTAACAGCAAGTAGAATGGAAATGAAATAAGAAAAAACACAAAGCAAATCAAACAAAACAAGATGAATGTCCAAGAAAATAATCAGAAAAATTAAAATAAGCCAATGAAGAAGATCATCCTGGGTCCATGAGCCCTACCAAATTAAACCTAACTATGACTACTAACTAAAAAGTGAACTATATACAAAAAAGTGGTGCATTGTCCAATCGCAACCAAAAAAAAATCAAAAAAACAAAGGAAACCTAACCCTAACTATACAACTATATACAAAGGCAGCGGGCTATTCGGACGGCTCACTGGTTGTTGTCATGGGCCAGGGCATCATCGAACTCCTGGTCAATGGCTTGGAGGCGGGCATGTTCCCTGGCCCCGAGGTCCCGCAGGGATAACGCAGTGTCAAGCTCAAACTCCCTGCAAAGACCCTCGAGGCACTCAGCCCGCCTCAGCGCCCTCCGCATGGAGTCCTCCGCCCTGACCATCGTGAGCCGTTCCTCCTCTGCCCGCTGCCGCTCCGCACCTATCCGCTGGCACAACCGCTCCCACACGGAAGCCACTCCCATTCCAGGGTTCTCCTGCCCTCCGGCCGATGCCTGCACCCCTGATGTTGATGGCCCCGAGCCATGATGCCTCCCACGTTGAGCCTGCTGCTGCCTCCGACGCAACTGCCTGTGCCAGCACGACGGCATCCAGGCTGATGGAAACCACCGACGCCGTCGTGCACGTGCCCTGCCCGATGATGCCGTCACATCCTCCATCTGCTGGGGTCCAGTTGCTCTGGTGTCCACCCCTGCTGGATCTCTGACTCCCGACTGTGGCAGGGATGGGATCCCCACCGAGCTGGCTGCATTGGTCGGGGCAGGTCCACAGAGGGGCCTGGTGGCATCTGGGCTGGAAGACGGCAAGGAGAACGACTGGTGGATAGCCTGCACTGAGGAGGAGAGGGCCGCCACATTGTCCAACACATGCAGGAAACCCCCGAACATGGCCGATCCCAATTGGGCCACGTCGGCACGGTGCACTTCGTGATGACGTGCGTGCTCCTCCCGGGAAGCACGCACGGCATCACGAATCACAGCCGTGCGCATCGCGACCCCAATCAGGACCTTCTCCACACGGCCAGGGGTTTCCACGTCCGCAGGTGGAGGGGAGTCAGGTGACATGGACATCCCCTCTACCTGCGGACAGGCCTGGGACGGGGCATCCCTGCTGGTGCATGGTGGTGCACTCACAGGGTCAGGGACAGCGACATGCACAGGCCCCTCCACGGTGACCTGTGCTGCCTCCTGCCCCTGGCCCTGGACTGCACCACTTGCACCAGCAGGGATGCCCCCACCAGGCCCCATGTGTGCCCCAGTGGCGGCCTCCTCCTCCTCTGTGCAAACCACCAACCTGGATGGCTCCTCACCGTCTCCCACCGTAGCAGGCCCCTGTGGGGGCTCACCCACCCCTTCAGCTGCAGCCATGGGGGCATCCCCGCCGCCTTGCTCCACAGCGCCGTCTCCGCCCTCTTCTTCACTAGCCGCTGCGTAGAGGGAGACAAAGAACACAAGCATCAGGGCACTGTAGAATGGTCCCCTAGACAGGAAGCAATAGCAGATGAGCACCACTGTCAAAGTACACTTCCATCATGTCCCTCCACAACACATGGGTCAGTCCAGGCAAAACACACACAGTAACAGGCATGGTGCATGCCATGGACATTTCCATGCATGTCCAATGGACTCTTGAAACATTCAATGATATGTAACTCACATGCATCATGGCTCATGCCCATCACATGCACACACTTCACCTCAGTCACATCCATCTGGCCCCAAACACACCAAACACAGTGGATACAAGGGTAATTTGGCTGCTTTACTGAATCTGTGCATTGTCACACACATGTGTCATGCATCCATGGCATGCACAAGTCACAGACACGCAGGTCAGGCACACAGACATGGCTACCATATATGTACCTGGCATCAGCACCCATCCCTCACCCCCACCCATGTCCAGGTACAGAGACTGGCATGCTCTCATGTTCAAAATCTGAATAGGGCTCCCCATGCGGCATTTCAACACATGCAACAACCATGTGCATCACACATCACTGGTCGCACATGCATTACCATGATGTCCCTGCACACATACATGCATACATGGCCTATGGCACACATACAGGCAAGTATCATAGAACCAGCACACCGCAACATGCCCTGTCTCACACAGTAATGCATGGACACTTACCGCTCAACTCCAGACGGGCCTCCCTCTCAAGGATCTGGGCGTGGAGCGCTGGGCGTACGCGTTCCAGGACCCTCATCTGGATGGAACTCATGCGGCCCGGGCCCCCTCCACGAGGCGCCGGGCCTTCACAAGGGTCCTGGACCTCAAGTCCTCCCAGCGCTTCTTGATCTTCAGGACGTCGCGGGTTGCCACCCCCTCCGCGTTGATGGCAACCACACAGTCGGCCCAGATCCTCTGCCGTCCTTCCTTGCTGGCGCGGGACGATCCAAAGAGGGCATCATACTGCCCCAGGACATGCTCCACCAGGACACCAACTTCGGTGACAGTGAAGCTGGTGCCCCTCTGCCCCTCTGGCCTGGGGTTGCCACTGGTGCCAGATGTGGAAGTGCCCGACATGGCAACCCCAGAGGCAGGTGTGGGTGGGCAACTGGGTCCTGGGGCTGGGCTGTGGAGCGATGTAATCCCAGTCGGGAGTCTTCAGTTCCAGCAGGGGTGGACACAGCAACTGGACCCCTGCAGATGGCTGATGTGCAGGCACCAAATGGCAGGGCACGGTGGCAGCAGGCAGGCAGGCAGGCAGGCAGCAGCAGATGGCACGTGGGAGGCTGCTCGGGGCACTGGGGGGCAGTAACTCGGCCTTCTGGGCAGGAGCGTGGTCTTCCGTGTGTTTTCGCGTGGCCAGCTTGATACGGAGTGATTTGGCACGTGAAAATACTGCACGTCAGCGTGAAATCCGAGGAAAGGCCCTTAGCGCGTAAGCGCGTCAGCACGCATACGCGATTCTATTGGACCAAAGTCCCTCAGCGCGTAAGCGCGTCTGTGACGTGACCCGCACGGGTGTTCCCCACTCAGCACGTGATGACGGGGCACACGTGGAGATACTGCACGTCAGAGTGTCATCGCGTGTAATTGGACAAAAGTGCGCGTACACGCGATTGGCCTATGTACGTGTATTTAATGGGTGCGCGGCCACTTACACACGCAAGTACGTCAGCGAATCTGTATCCCGTGGTGCGTGTGAATTTCCACACGCTATTGGACTGGGAACTGGAATCCAGGGGTGCGCGGGTCACACGCTGAATCCCGTGGTGCGTGTGAATTTCCATACGCTATTGGACTGGGAACTGGATTCCAGGGGTGCGCGGGTCACACGCTGTATCCCGTGGTGCGTGTGAATTTCCACACGCTATTGGACTGAGAACTGGATTCCAGGGGTGCGCGGGTCACACGCTCGCCTAGAACACGCGCAAAGCATAAAATTGCGGACTTTAACAATAACAAGCTCAGACGCCAGGATGAACATACCGTTCCTAGCAGCAGTGGCAGTGGGCTACCAAAGGAGGAGGAGGAGGATAGTCAGGGCCAGAATATTCACACCCAGAACCAGCCTTTTCGGGATGCCGGATGACCAGGTGTATGGGAGGTACAGGTTTCCACCACACATCATACTGGACCTGGTGAGTGAGTGGGAGGATGACCTCACATCACCCACCCTGTGCTCCCAAGCACTCAGCCCCCTGGAGAAGGTCCTCAATGTACTGCACTTCTTAGCCACTGGATCATTTCAGCGGACAAGTGCCATAGTGGGTGGGGTGTCACAGGCCACCCAGTCACGCTACCTACACCAGGTCTTGAACATCATCACTGCACGCCCATCAGTCCGCAGGCACATATACCTGCCCAGAACACCTGCAGAAAGGCATGCTGCCGCCCTGGATTTTTACGCTGTGGCACGATTCCCCAAAGTGCTAGGTGCCATCGACTGCACCCATGTGGCTCTACGTCCCCCCAGGGCATCTGAGCACATCTATAGGAACCGCAAGCACTGGCATTCCATCAACGTGCAGGTAGCATGTAATGCCAAGGGAATCATCACCTCAGTATATGCCAACTATCCCGGCTCCACCCACGACAGCTTCATTTACCGAATGTCCACCCTAAGCCGGGACCTAGAAGCTGGGCGGCATGGCGATACATGGCTGCTTGGTGAGTATGTATGCCACTGCACATGCATGCATGTTGGATACTGAGCAAGGTCACAACCCCACCAATGATACCAATCACCACCTCCACAGGGGACAGTGCCTACCCTCTCAGCCCCCACATGATGACGCCAATTCGGAACCCCACCACGCCACCCCAGGTAAGATATAACACAGCCCACATTACAACCAGGGGCATAGTGGAGCGCACATTCGGAGTGCTAAAGTCACGCTTTCGCTCCCTTGACCGTTCTGGCGGGCAGCTGTTATACGCTCCCCCAGTAGTGTGCAGGATCATAGTGGCAGCATGTGTCCTGCACAACGTTGCAACACGCCGGGGCCTGGCCGTGGACATGGTGGTGGCCCCACATCCCCAACCACATGCACAGCCGCTGCGCATGGGAGGGGAAAGGGCACGGGGGAGGCAGCCCGTACACAGCTAGTGGCTAATTACTTCACATAGAAATCACACCCCTGTGGAGTGCACACTGCCCTGGCACATTCCATCTGACAATCAATGATGACTCAACCTGACACTGATCCGGAATGTCTGGAGAATGAACCGGGAATACCATGTCAGCCTGAGATTGTTCACCTGGAAGTGTCACAATGTGTGCATCCCTACCCACACAGACACTACCAATGCAGTTTTGTGAAGTTACACATTGAAGCAGCTAAAATGAATACCCACTTGCAAAATGCAACAAGAGGACAGTGCCATGTCAGCCAACCCAACCCCAGCACCGCCACACGACACACCGTGCCATGTCATGCTAATTGCAGGTAAACAAAGTAATCCCCACAACATGACATCAGTCTCACTATGTACAGTGGCACTATTAGAAACCTGCAACACCTGAAATGCTCACAGCAATGCCGGACCAACAACATACTTGAGCACGTAGTACCATTAACATGACATCACAAATGTTACATATTAGTAGTCTCACCACCTGGAAATGCCTGCACTCCCACCACTACCAACTGTGCAGTGTTGTCGCCATGTAGAGTTGTAGGTGCACTGCTGCCAACATGGTCCCCATCTCCAGACTAGAGGTCCTTGTGTGGACATGAGGAAGGGACCTGCAAATTGGGAGGTAGACACAGAAGAAGAGTTACACATCAATGCAACATGCAGTGTACAACACAACAGCAATATGCACTATGAATGTATACACATTATTGACTACAGACTGGCCACACAGCTCATGGGAGTCCAACGTCACTGTGTAATTCACTGTCACTTGGGCACACCCTTTGCAAGCCCATGGAAACGGGAAGCAGGAGGGGTGTGTGTGACTCAAACCCAAGCATCTGAACCAAATACATTACAAGCCTGCATGTGCCCAGCCACAATGCAGCGTATGCCCACAGGAACCACGGAAGCCAACAGATCGAAGCCAACAGATCGTCCCAAAAAAATTGGGAATCAAAGAAATCAAAATAAAAATAAAAATAAGAAACAATCAAAAATGGCCATTGATGGGCCCGGGGGGGTTGGGGAGGCCACCCAGGAGGTCCGAGGACAGGATGCACACCAGAACCCACCTGCGTGGATCCTGGGAAGATAAAACACCTCCATGGGCTCATGGCCCACACGGCTACCCTATTGTGGGAGTATCACTGCTGTCGCTATTATCACCCTGTGCAGCTGCATCCGGAGGTGGTTGCACTATGGGAGGCAGCCCACGCAAGGCCCTAGTCTGCTCCTCCATGGCTGCAAGCATGCGGGTGTGGTAGGTCTGGTTCTGGAGGATGAGTGTGCGGAGGTCCCCATGCAACAACTCACGGGATGCCCGGACCTCCGCCCTCGTTGCCTGCATCTCAGCTGAGAGCGTACGGGTGAGACGCTCCAGCTGCTGTTCTGTCCTTTGGTGTGTTGAAGCCTCAAGCTCAACAAGAGTCGTCCTGAGGTGAAGGAGCTCCTGCCTCAGGGCTTCCCTGTGGCCCTGGGACTCAATGGAGATGGCCTCCTGCAGAGTCGCCAGTGCCGCCCGCCTGTCCCTGTTGGACCCCAACATGTCCTCCCTGTGTGACTGGCAGATGGAGTCGGTTGCCTGCTCTAGTCGCTCCATCAGCCTTTCTGGGGGGACAATGGAAGTGGCCACCCTATCCATGGCCTGAGCCATCATCTCGGATGATGCAGCCTGTTGGGTAGCCATACCGTAAATGGATTGCTCCCATGCGGTATTGCCGGGTGGCGTACAGCCACCACGTCGGCGGGCACCACACCTGTCTGGGGCAAGGCGAACTGCGCCTTGCTGTGCCGGCACTGCCTGAGGCTGCAGGACTGCATTCCCCCTCTGATCTGCTGGCCCAGGAACAGGATCAGATGTCGCGGAGTGTGACCCTGCATCCGTAACCACCGAAGGCGTAGCTGCCAACACTGACATCCCCATGGAGGGTACTGACCCTGGTGCAGGTGGGTGAGACAGAACAGAATCCCTCCCTGGAACACTCACCTGCGACGGCACGTAGGTCTCATCCGAATCAACACCTGAGTACAGCTCGGGGGAGGTGCAGCCAGAGACACCCCTTGAGAGCACGACCTGCAGCACTTGTGGGTTCTCCCCCACCACCACACCACGTCCCTCACTGGTGGTTGGTCGGCCCTGGGACACCTCCTGGGTCTGCACCATCTCCACAACCCCAGCAGTATCAGGTGCGTCTTCCCCTGCAAAGACATGAAAACAAAGAAATGGAAACAGGCATTAGCACCATGGCACACATTGAGGGCTGAGAAGCAAGAGAACCAGTACTTGATTGACACATGTCCCACATGACTAAAACCCTCCCATGCATGCACCCTCACTGCGTATGAAGTGCAGGCAAATGGCACACACTGATGACACCAAGATGGAAGATGAACACATTTTCTGCATGCTGCCTGGCAGTGGCATCACACATTGGCCTGTGATTGGCAGGTGAAACACACATGCCATCACACAGATGGCATGTACCATTGCTATTGAGTGAAGATGGAGAGGAGGGCAGCACCTATTCATTCAGTCCAGTTCCCGCATGTAATTGCTTTTCTAATTCTAACAGGTCAGATTTTTCACCTGGAGCTGCCAGTCTGAAATGGTCAAATTGCACAGGGACATGTGTGTACAAATGATATCCAGGTAACAAAGTCACTCCACTTTACCATACCCATGTCAGACATGTGACTAGTGGACAGCGACATGCCTAGTGAAAGTGGTGGAATGCAAACAAACTGACTGAATGAACAGTGAAAAAGAAGCAAATATGTTGTGTCAAGGTGACACTTCAAGGGCAACTGGCGTGCAGTTGTGCTAGATGTCTACTGTTGGCAGAAGGGATACTGCTATGGCCAAATGCAGCTGCGCAGGAAGGATTGCATGAAGCACATGGCTGACCCATACGACTCAGGTGCACACACTCTCACCTGGCACCCGAACAGAAGCCCTCACACACACACCATGCACATGGATGACACACACATGCATGTGCACTCACCGGACAATGCCTCGTAATCAGCCAGATCTCCCACGCCTTGGATCTGTTCCTCCGTGACGTAGGTCCCAGCGACTGACTCATGTGGAGTGAGTTCCATGTCTACTACTGGAGACCCACCTCCAGTCACTAGAGTTGCGGCATGACTTGAGGCCAGCTTACTCTTTGCCCTGCGCTTTAGGTCATTCCAGCGCTTATAGCAATCATTGGCTGTGCGCCTCACGATTCCAAGGGCACTTACGATGTCCGCAACGGTCTGCCAGTGTGCCTGGCGTTGTGCAGGTGTGGTCTTGGATCCTGCAACAATGACCATCTCATTGTCATATCCGGACACATACTCGACAAGTGCATTCAGTTCGTCATCCGTGAAGCTGGGCTTCCTGGACGGGCCGGACTGTGTAGCCGTGTCTGGGGCATCAGCCTGTGCCGGACGAGCACTCTTCCTCTTCCGCTTGGAAGGTGGTGGTGATCCTGAGTGTCCTGCGCCGCTCTGGACACTAGGGGCAGGAGCCCTGGTGGACTCTGTATCAGGAGTGTGGGATTGCACACTCAGCATGGGAGTTGGTGCAGGCATTGGCTCTAGTGTGATGGTGTCAGGGGGAATGTCAGCAGCATGGACTAGGACCGACACTGTCCTGGCTGGGTGTGTGAGGGCTGGGGTGGATGGAGCCGCAGCTGCCCCTGCAGCCTCTCCACCCTGCCTCCTTGGTGCAGCAGATGACCTTGCTGCCCCAGATCCACGTGGCATGATGGCATCAACGTGCACCAGCGCACGTGTCGTAGCCCTGCTGACCTGGAAGTCAGCCATGGAGTCAGCCAGGTCTGGTGCCACAATGGGCTGGTCCAACAAGGGCTGAGCATGGATGGTGTCAGCCACATCAGCCTCAATGGGAGGCGGGGAAAGGGGGGGGATTGTGGGTGCCCGTGACTGGTCCTCCACACATGGGGGGACAGGCTCACCCTGCAAGTTACGACCACGTCCCCTACCGGGTCCACCACGGCCACCACTTGTGGCTCTTCCACCTTTGCCACCCTTACGGAATCCTCGCCTCCCAGCCATGGCACTGATGTTAATGTGCGTATGGGAGTGGATGTAGACTATTGTCCTGGGCAATTGGGGGTCAAAGGGGTTGGGTACCAGATGGTAATTGTACCCTAGTGCTCTAGCAAGGCTGAATGTAACCCCTGGGGAAAGATGACGGGTCACGCAACGCACAGGAGGCCCAAAAAAGGGAGATGACGTGCACGCAACCCCTCCTAGACCACGTGTGCAGAAAGAAAAACCTGCACTACGCTGTGGCACCCAGTAACACAAGAATGAACGTATGCGTGTCACATGCAGCCTAGAATGACCTCTGAAGGGGTAGGCTACACACGGGGCAAGCACAGATGTTAGATACGTGCGTGACTCACCGTCTGCCTGGTAAACGAGCGTGTAAAAGGAGCACGTTTGGTTGGCAACACCCCCGCCAAAAGAAGATTTGTCCGCTGTCTGAGGAGACAGGACAACAGTAGAAGGGAACACTGTTTGAGGGAACAGGCCCAGGTAAACCAGTAAAAGAGAAAAAAGAGAAAAAGCTGTCAGAGGTAACAGGGAATACGAACTTGAAACGCCGTGAAGTATATCGCGTGTGAAACGACAAGAAGTACAGAATTCACCCACTCGCTCTCCACGAAAAGCACGTACAAGGAAAAGGTGTTCTACACGTACCTTTTATACAGGCCCACACGTCCAGCGTCACTTACGCGGTGTGTACGCGCTAGGGCCATTTCCACCTATTCCATGCTTTGTCACTTCTGCGTGTAGGGCCATTTCCACCAATTACACGCTTTGTCACTTCTGCGTGTAGGGCCATTTCCACCAATCACACGCTTTGTCACTTCTGCTTGTAGGGCCATTTCCACCAATCACACGCTTTGTCACTTCTGCGT
Organism: Ambystoma mexicanum; assembly: GCF_040938575.1. Classification (NCBI taxonomy): domain Eukaryota; kingdom Metazoa; phylum Chordata; class Amphibia; order Caudata; family Ambystomatidae; genus Ambystoma; species Ambystoma mexicanum. The sequence goes on from NC_090937.1 coordinate 1,142,622,626, forward strand.
GTAGGGCCATTTCCACCAATCACACGCAATTACACTCTGACGTGCAGTCTTTCCACGTGTGCTCTGTCATCACGTGCTGTGTGGGAAACACCTGTGCGGGTCACGTCACAGACGCGCTTACGCGCTGAGGGCCTTTCCTCAGTTTTCACGCTGACGTGCAGGATTTTCACGTGCAAAATCACTCCCTACCAAGCTGGCCACGCGTACGCACACGGAATACCACGCTCCTGCCCGGAAGGCCGAACTACTGTCCCCCAGAGCCCGAGCACTCCCACCTGCTGCTGCCTGACTGCCTGCTGCCCCTGCACTGCTGGGGTTTGGGGGTGGTGGGAGACATGAGTGGGGGCCTGGTGGAGGGTGCCCCTGGTGAATGGGGGGTGGGGGTGATAGGGGACATGAGTGGGGGCCTGGTGGGGGCTGCCCCTGGTGAATGGGGGGGTGGGGGTGATAGGGGACATGAGTGGGGGCCTGGTGGGGGCTGCCCCTGCACTGCTGGGGGGTGGGGGTGGTGGGAGACATGGGTGGGGGCCTGGTGGAGGGTGACCCTGGTGGCTGGGGGGTGGGGGTGGTGGGAGACATGAGTGGGGGCCTGGTGGAGGGTGCCCCTGGTGGCTGGGGGGTGGGGGTGGTGGGTGACATGAGTGGGGGCCTGGTGGAGGGTGACCCTGCACTGCTGGGGTTTGGGGGTGGTGGGAGACATGAGTGGGGGCCTGGTGGAGGGTGCCCCTGGTGGCTGGGGGGGTGGGGGTGGTGGGTGACATGAGTGGGGGCCTGGTGGAGGGTGACCCTGCACTGCTGGGGTGTGGGGGTGGTGGGTGACATGAGTGGGGGCCTGGTGGAGGGTGACCCTGCACTGCTGGGGTGTGGGGGTGGTGGGAGACATGAGTGGGGGCCTGGTGGAGGCTGCCCCTGGTGGCTGGGGGGTGGGGGTGCAGGGGGACATGAGCAGGTGTGCAGGGTAGTCCCCTGTTTTGTGGGCTGCCTGCAGGGGCCGTGGAGGGTGTACAGGGAACACCTGTGAGGATCCACCCAGCCTAATCGCGTGTGTAACTTCCCACGCACCCCTGTAATACACGTACCCAGCCAAATCGCGTGTGTAACTTCCCGTGCACCCTGTAATACACGTACCCAGCCAAATCGCGTGTGATAATTCCCGCGCACCCCTGTAATACACGTACCCAGCCAAATCGCGTGTGATAATTCCCGCGCACCCCTGTAATACACGTACCCAGCCAAATCGCGTGTGATAATTCACGCGCACCCCTGTAATACACGTACCTGGCCAAATCGCGTGTGATAATTCCAGCGCACCCCTGTAATACACGTACCCAGCCAAATCGCGTGTAAAACTTCCCTTGTACCCCTGTAATACACCTACCCAGCAAAATCGTGTGTGATAATTCCCGCGTACCCCTGTAATACACGTGCCCTGCCTAATCGCGTGTAAAACTTCACGCGTACCCCTCTAATACACGTACCCTGGCCAATCGCGTGTTAAACTTCCCGCGTACCCCTGTAATACACGTACCCTGGCTAATCGCGTGTAAAACTTCCCGCGTACCCCTGATATGAACGTTACCCGCTTTGCGTTCCTTGTTTGGCAGCCCTGTAAACTGGTCCAGGGTTAGCGCAGCCCTTTGCGATGATTTAGCGATTTTGATGGCTTTTCCTTGCGCGAGGGCGTTCTTGGGGGCGTTACTGGCGCTGCTGCAGGGTCGCTGCGATACTCTGCGCCACGGCTGGTTTGGGAGCCTAAAATCCATGAATACGCTGTGCGCGGAAATCGGTTTTAGCGCACGTGCCTGGCGCAGACAATCGCACGCGGACACTCTGCGCCAGCCGCTTGCGACACTTTTCTGCGAAATTCTATGAATTACCCTGTCAGTCTGTGACCTGAAAAAGATGGCAGAATATAATATTACACAAGCCTTGGTGAAGATCCGGAAAGTTATATCCAAATGGGGTTGCTTAACGATGGGACTTTGTGCAAAAATGAATGCCATCAAAATGGTTCTTTTACCGAAAGTACTCTACATTATTCAATCCATCCCCTTGAAATTCACAAAGAAGGTCATCGGTAGAGTGGATAAGATCTTTCAGGAGTTTCTTTGGGGGGAAGGTAATAGGCCTAAGATTCCTAAACACATTTGAACATGCTCTGTGAAGGAAGGGGAGTTTGGGTACCCTAATCTAGTGAATTACTGCACTGGGTTTGTTCTTAAAAAATCAACAGTTTATTTCTCTGAAGCTAACGAGTATGTCCCATACTGGTAGATTATTGAGAGTGAACAATTCTCACCTTATGCTTTACGAGATATGTACTCTGTGTCTAAGATGCCAAACTCCACAGTGAGATTACCCACCATGGGTACTACTAGAGGGGCCTTCTAAGATTGTATAGCAGTCAAAGGGGAAAACATCTGGATACACTATGATGCAGCCCTATGGCATAATGCAGGTCTACAGATAGCTAATACAACTTTGACTTGGCAAAGCTGGATCAAAAAAGGTATACTAAGAATATGTGATGTCTGGGAAGGTGGTCATATGATTTCCTTTGAACATCTTAGAGTATCTTTCGGGATAGGGGGTAGGGAAAGTGCACGTTATGGGGATCTAAAGGTTCTTTTGACGGAGCAACAGGGAATGCTAGGGGATCCCATGAAAGAGGTTCTCTTCCATGTGCAGTTTCAACATACATGAGACTAATGCCAATAGAAGACTCGCATAGGGAGGCATGGGAAAACCTTTGCCAGGCTTGGATGGAAGAACTGGGTATGTACATTCCAAGTGATGAATGGGAGAGTCTTCATCGTGTAGGTGTGCTATCAAAAATGGATTTTGGACTAAGGTATATTAGGCAAAGGATTCTATGTAGATTGTATTGGACCCCTGCTTGAATGGCCAAACTAGGACTATTAGATAATGATGCCTGTTCGCGGTGTGGTCTTCAGGAGGGTACCTTACTTCATATGCTATGGACATGCTCAAGGGTATCCGCCTTTTGGAGTGAAGTCCTGAATAGATTGGATATTATACTGGAGGACTTGCTACCAGGTACATGTTATTTGACGATTTTGTTATCAAGCAAGGAGAGAGGAGATAAGGTCAAAGCAAGAATGGAATGGATCAACAGAGAAGGTAATAGTGACCAAACAAATATTAAAAGTTTGGAAATCAAGGAAAAAACAAATGTGGAAGATTGGCTGTTAAATGTCCGTACTTTGTCTTGCTATGAGAAAGTAATGTTAATGAAACAGAAGCAAGAGGAGCAGTATCTTCGAATTTGGGGTTCTTTTAATGAATTATATAATTGATACTCATTGCCCATATTATTTATTCACTATATGTCGTATTTGGGGGATTGTTCTGATTTCTATATAGTGTTTTCTGTTGTGTTATTTGATGTTGTATTATCTGTTGTAGTCGTTTTTTAGAGTTGTACTGTGGGACAGAGATTTGTAGTAGTTTATTAAGGACTTGCTTTTATATATCTCAACATTATTATATTTAATTGTTTGATTCATTTATGGATTTTGTAATCTGAGTGAAAATCCCTGAAGTCATGGATATGTTGATGTCACCTTTTCTTTTGTACGACTCATTCTGAAATGATAAATACAATTATCAAAAAATAAATAAATAATTGACGGGTTGACACTCAGTAACTGAACGTGCAGCTTCAGAGAAGAAGACAAAAATACATGCATGTTCAACGTGTTTGCATGTGTGTTTATGTGTAGTGTGTGTGTGTGTGTGTCTGAGGCTAGGAAGAAGGCCCATGTTGGCCCAATGTCTTGCAATTTGCTTTTTTGTTTCTTTTCAGGCATAGCCATTAAAATCCAAGATATTGAAAGTACTTGGCCTTGCTCCAATGCCTTCACTGTGTACTCCAAATAGTACCCAAATGCATCAATTGTAGACTTGGAGGACCTGGCCTGCTCGTCTCTTCGAAACTGCAGCACGCCGAATGCACTCAGCAATGTGAATGTCCTATGTTATGGTATACTACCCTCAGTGGCCTGAATTCAGACTTGCAGGTGCTTATTTAAACTGTTAAATGTATTGATATTGACATTTTATTTCTATTGCGCTCATACACAAGTGTTTCAGAGCGCGGCAAGGCAAGGGAGGGGAACAGGGGACAACAAAACAACAATCTTATTCATTCATAATTCTGCAGCAGTTTCTCTATGCTGCTGTTACCTGAGTGTACACCAGTGTTGTAGTTTACCTGACAATGCTTTATCTAACTAAATCCATTGACATAAGACATGTCATTAGTCATATACTCTTCAGTAACCCAACTTTGCCAATTATGTTCCAGTCATACAATAAATCTTTATTATGAACTGTTTTTCATTAAAATACTTAATGAATACTAAACATGTTGCTGTGGGAAATAGGCAATAGGCAAACATGTTTAACTTTGAAAAATGTTTACTAAAATAAATCATGGCCGTCACATCGGTTGATGTTGTTTGCTTTGTATTGAACGCAATCCTTCTGTTTATTGTAGTTATTTTTACAAAACACATTGGATTCTATTTGTTTATTTATATAGCGCTCTTTCCCCATTTGTATGGCCTCAATGCGCTTTGATACATAAAGGTTGTAAAAGAAAGAGTAATAATAACCTCATACATCTACTTGATAATATAAAGATACATTCAGCTTGTCTATATCAAGGAAAGGAATCGTGGGGCAATATCAATAACACGTACCCACCACATAAGCAGTGGAACAAACTTATCTGGCAATGACGAACAGGAGAACATTTCATTAACAAGTATGAACTAATTCACGTGGTGGTCAAAGCTAAAGCGATCTGTTTTAGTTCTTGTCCTTTAGGTGGGAGTGCTGATAGTGAACCGCATACAAGCAGATAGCAAGCTCGTTAAAAATGCCTGTTATGCCATTACAGAAATAAATCAAAACCAGCGTCAAGACCACATAAGTCCATTGTCTGCTTAGTTGGTGTCTGAAACATGTACTTAGCTAGTATACAATACCTAAAAGCTGGATACTTTGTGCAATCGGTCATATAAGGAATCAAACATTAACAAAGCCTTGATTTGCCAATCAAGTCACAGGGGTCATTACGATTATGGCGGTAGCCATGGAGCAGTTAGCTCCATGGCTGCCTCCCATACCGTGACCGTGACCGTGTCCGGTGTTGTGCAATGGGGACTTACCGGTCTAGTCCGACCCTAGCAGGACCGGTAAGTCCCCACTGCACAAACATTCCCCATTTCCATTTGAGCCCCAATAGGGCTCAATGGGAATGGGGAGGGCGCAAATAACAGGCTCGCGAATGGCAAGCCCCTTATTTGCACCCTGGTCCCTTAGCAGGACTCGTATAGGACGTGTGGTCGGACCACACGTCCCTTGCAGTTCCCGTTAGGGGACCTCAGAATCGGGCGGTAGGGGATTACCGGCACCGGTCTCCTTACTGGTGCCCGGTATCCCCTACCGCCCGACTCGTAATGAACCCCACAGTGTCCCCAGTGTCAGCGTCGAAACCACGCATATACTTCAGAAACCCCTCCCAAATATTTTTCGGACGACAATAAATGGGGGTAGTTACGCTTCCTCTCTCGCGTTAGCATCTGTCAGTTCCGTTAACCACATCTGCCGATTAAGGGCCAAGTGTGACTTCCAGGGTCGAAGGATACATTATTTGGCAATGAGGCATATTAAATGAAACAATCTACATTGCTTGACATTTACTTCACCTATGTCACCCAGGAGATATTTCACTGGGGTGCGTGTGGGTGTCGCATCCGTCATCTTCGCCAAGACGTTGCTGCATTTTTTTGCCCTTTTTTATGCAGATTTGATTTCTGTAACTGAGTATACTTAGGTCTGCCTGATTACATAGTAAACACGGTTCCAGGAAGATCAATATTTCACAACCAGGACCCAAATTACTGGGTCAAACTCATATCTGCATTGATTACCTATTTCAGATTTAATAACATTCAAGTTCAAGGTTGTATGTGTTGCGCACATGCCTTTTATCAGCGATGTGCAACATGTCGATCTTCAAAAATGTAAATAATGTGTTTTGAAACTTTGGGAAAGGGCAATTTTGTAGTTCAAGCAATCACTCTTCAGAGCGCCACACCGTTCACGGTGCAAAAACAGACAAAATAGATTCTCTGCTTCATAAATGGTGAAAACCTTTACATTCCCTTTATGACATGCTGACATTTCTCAGTATTTCCCAACTTGTGTAACAACTCTCAGTCCTCTAATACAAGGGTGCCTCCTTGGGGGTGAAATAAAGTTCACTTTCTAGACAGAAACAGATAGAGGGCTGCCATGAACTCATCATCTTGTAATATCACTTACCACAATGGTACTCATTTTACCAACCTTCAAAGGATAACAAGCCGGACCAGGCATGCATGACATTTCAATGGGCCTCATTACGAGGGTGCCGGTCCGGTAACAACGGTAAGTTACTTGCACCGTTGTTACCGGACCGGCACACCCCGAGGTCTACGAGTGGATGCCTTTCCTCCCGCCAGGTCTGACCTGCACCCGCTTGCAGACCTTGACGGATGGTGCTTCCATCCTCCCCATTCCCATTGAGTCCAATGGGACTCGAATGGGAATGGGGAATGATATTTTCAGGCACCTGGCAATAGGGAATTACCGGGACCGCCGGGGCTGTAATGCCCCAGTAGGTCCCCATTGCCGGGCGCCGGAAAAAAAATTACTCTGGCAGAAATACCAGCACGTCTACTGCCAGACTCATAATGAGGCCCATTGACTCTGCAGAGACCTTAAGCGGAGCCGTGCGGAGTTAGGATCTCACAATATTTGCTTACACTTGCCGTTTATTTTTGAAGAATAAATTTAAAATATTTAAAAAAACAGTGTCCTTCAGGCCACACAGACAATTTCAGCAGTTGAATTGACCTACTGAGCTATCTTACAGCAGCTTGTATACTGCTGCTGGCCTGGATAACAGTCCCAGGCGCACAGCACCCTACTTCATCATCAGAACAGACAGTCTCTATTGGAACCTGCCATTTTTGGCCTTGGCGATGTTGAAGTCTTTTTACAAAATGCCATTCTCCAAAAGGACGCCAGTCACACAAAACACCTGTTATTTCCATATGTGAACAAACGCAAAATACATATCAGTACGTTTTTTTCTGAGCTAGAACGAGTTCATAAGAATGATCAGCTATTGTCTTGCGTAACACGTTCAGATGCAGGACAGTAAAAACGCACGAGCCAGTCCTCTTTTTGTATATATGGCAAGACCTGTTCTCATTAGAAGTGATAAGATCAATAAGCAGATATTTTAAAAATGCACTTTCACACACATGGAATACCATAAGAATGCAGCGTTCAAGTAACCAGCACACAGCAGGGTCCCAAAGGCTGAGACCATAAGCAAGGCTGGGAAAGTCTGATCTTTAATATGTATCCGTTTCGAGGCAGATAGGAGCCCAATTTGGCTATGAAATATTTCCCACAGCGCCGATGCCCTTTAGGAAATGCAAGCATACACCGTATCGAGATTATTTTGAAATGAAAAATTGTTTATCATCCCTCAAGGCTGGACTCTTTTGCAGAGCCAATCAGACATTAATCAGTGCCAGGAAAGTAGACGAGCAAGCAGACCAGGTATTTCCTTCCTGTGGTCAGGAATGGAGAGGCCCAGATGCAATCTTCAAGCCACTGGGAGAGAAAATCACTTCAAATACTCTTGGTGATTTGTCAGCTCAAGCACCCTTCCATGCAACAGTGTTTGGCTGCCTTCCCGCACTCCTGCATTCTCTTAGCTTAAAATGAAGAAGACGATACAGACCCGCCTGTACTTTACGAAAAATGTCACTACACTACTAAACCTGTGTTTTTACTTTTTGTATGTGTGCTAAAACAATTGCATTCGTATTTATCACTTGGTAGCCACATAGGCGTTCATTTGAGTGCATTATTTCTGGCCATCTTGTGATAACATATGATACGGCTTGTAACAGTAGTTCCTACCTATATTATTACACCTACAGGGCCATCGTAAAGAATTTAAGAGTATTCATGAACCTCAAATTCACAAATGTACACAACAAAAAAGAACACATTTTTAGTAGGAGCCCGAGGGAAACAACCTTCACATGTTATGGGTAAATATAATAATGTTCTCGTAATATGTATTTAAAACAAGTTACGGGCACAAATGTATTACGTTGTGTATTTTCAGGGTACAAAAGCACAGCTCAGATTCGAGCAATATGTTTTTTTTTGTGGACATAGTCTCCAAAGCCATGTTACGAACAATTTGCATCAGTGCAAGTGCAGTTAGCATCAAGGCAACATTGCCATGGTACAAACACCATATGTTTCAATCTATTTTTTGCGTAAAGGCTAGTTTTGCACTTGTGCTAGGACAAAGGGAAATAGTGCCCTCGTGCAAAAAGCATTGAGCATTTTTTTTTTTTTTTGCAATGGTGTAATTTGTGTTCTAGTGGTAATTGCACCTCTCACACAGGGGACATCACGAGTTTGGTGGTAACCCTTAAATGCAGTGGTAATGCTATTACTGCTGCATTTAAGGGTCCGCTAATTCACAAGTTTGGCAGGATTGACCCTCAGCTATGAGCTCAGGGTAAATCTGCAGAAAATGTGTTGATTTTCAGCACAATTACCGGGCGGTAATACCGCCGACGGTAGTCACGCCAAAAATTCCCCATTGTGGCCATTTGGGGAATTCCCAAATCGGCCCAATGGGGAGTGGGGAATTCCCGTTCTGCCAAACCTGTGATCCGGCGCTAATACTGATGATGTATTTCTGTGAGTTCCATACATTCCGACCTTAGGAACTGCACTGTTGAATCCCTGGGTCTGCCTCAATGATGCCATCCTTTGCCTTCTGCCATTCTGATGAAAAATGCATTCCCATTTAATTCGCTCCCCCAAAAGAAGATCCCATGATGGCGAACCCCTCCCACGTTTTTCTCCCCTTTTTCTATAGTAATCCCAAAGGCCGTACATTACTAAACAGAACCTCGAACAGGTTCCTGCTGTCTTCGATGCTAGTGGTCACTGGTATAGTTAGGCAAATATGAATGTGATTTCTGGTTATAGACACTACCTGACTTTCAATACATTTTATTAGAATATAATGAAACAACATCCTACCAAAGAAAAAACACTATATTAGGGGCAGTGGCTCTAATGCATAAACAAACAGTAGCTCAGTTATCCTCCTAAAAATCCTGTCAGCACTGGGTGGGCGGGCATAATACTTATGTTAGATGGTGGGTAAGAAAAATGTACTGGTAAGATTTCAGGACAGCATGGCAAAGTACTGTATGAGTTCACAAATGTGTTAGTAACGGGAATAGGCCCTTACATCTCAGGCTAGGCCTGATCACATTAGCATAGGTTTCTATGCAAGAAATAAATAAGAAAAGAATTGAAACCACAGCCAGGATTGTCACTTCTAAAAAACCTCAGAAATGACAGACGCCCAAAGACCACATCATAAGCAAAGATCTAACAGTTATGTTTTCACCCAGCAAGGACAGCAGTATACTATTAAAAAGGCAGACAGAAGTCTCACTCCTGTAACTTGCTACTGGAATATTGAAGTAATTTACTTTCTTTTGAAAATTAGGTTGTAACAGTTCTAACCATCCAGTCACACTCATCTTGTGCATGCAAAATATGGTTTATGGGAGATATGCCCCCTGCCTAATTTTGTCTCGGTGTAAGGAAAGGACTACTGAACCTCAGGACGACAAGGATGAGTAGGGCTAAACCGCCTACTCAGCCCTCACACCTCTATGAAACAACAGTGATTTCAATCATAAAGTGAAAGAAGCACAGTTAACTCCTTTGCCTTTTCTGGTAGTGTGGGCCGAGGGCAGCGTATACTCTTAAGAGAGGTGTGAATTTGAGACAGTAGCACCCAAAACAGGATAGTACAACAGTAGAAAACAGTACAACAGTCGAAAATAAAGGAATGTCCCTCAAAGTTCAATAAATTACAATATGTACTTTAATTTACAAAAACAATGTGCAATACACATTGTACTAGAACACACTGAGAAGAACCCACCACTGCAAGGGAAGACAGAGAAATGCTGAATTTAATGGTGCAAGCACTCTGAATAGTTAGAAGGGAGGAAAGGCAGTACATCACCACAATGTCCAAAGAGGATATTGTTTTTAGAAAAAGGAGTAAAAGGGTCCCAAAAAATACACCAAGTGGGCAGAGGTTATTTAACAAATATTAACCTAACAGTATGCTTCTGGTTTACCGCCTTCTTTGAACCTAAACAGCTAACGTAGCCCCATGGCTCTCATGTTTCCCCAGGGGTCGCCTCTAGATTTGGAACTAGTGTTCAAACAAAATGTGATTTGCTACTTTGATCGATTGGAACTTAGTATAAGAAATGTGAGCACATGATTTATTTGCATCTTACTTTAAATATGTTCTGTGTGATGGTAACTGTAACACTGTATAAAAATGCCACAATTTATTGAATTTTCGCCGTGATACCCGTGGGTCTGGGTGAGTAACAAATGTAATAAATAAAATAAATAAATAAAAGAGAGGCTCTCAATGTACCTTATTCCAATGCTCTAGGCGTTTCTACAATGTTGAACCAGGATTCAAGTTGCAATACTTGCAGTTCAAACCTGTCTCGAAGGCATCAGATTACATTGATTTTAGCAGTAAGAAAGCATTGAGTCAGATTGGAGCGAATCATTGTCAATGCCGGTTAATGCGGTTCAAGCAGTGACTGAGAGAGGTTCAATGATCGAGTGTGGGTTGAAACGATGAGTACCGCTAGTTCAGTTTGGCAAGTGACGTTGAGCTGCAATGTGATGGTCCGGTGTAGCTGGGGGAGAGTGGTTCTTGCTTCAGCAGCAGGTCAACCCTAGTTTGCCCTGGTAATGGGAAGGGAGCAGATCTTACCTCTGCCTTGGAACACTCCTTATTCACCTAAGTGGTGGAGGTCTTTCAAAAGGTCTGCTCTCCTAAAGGAGGTCCACAATAATTCTCTTTGAAGTCCAGGAATGAATCAAAGATGTGAGGAAGACCACTTCCTTATAAAGTCAGCAAGCCACAGGAATTGGTTAAAATAAAGCCAGCTTTAAGGGGTTCAGTCTTTGTTAAGGTAGCAAGTAGCTTGCACCTTTCTGAATCATAGTCAAAGTGTCTTACTGTGCAGAAAGTGTAAGGGGCCGAAAGGAACGAGAAGCCCACAGAAAACCAAGATGGAGGAATCCTACATTTCCTGTGCTCTGCTCTGCCTAACTAAAACCTCTGTCTACAGCGAGAAGGTACTCAACCTCCTAGAATGTCAGCAGAGACAGGATCCTTCCCTTTCCTTCCCTTTCTCCCATTCATTGCAATGCAGATAGTCAGGCACCTGTAATCCACATTGCCTCTCATAGCTAGTCTGAGCCCACTTGTCACTGGTATCCTACAATTCAGATGTGGCTTTAATAATTATGTGAAGTATCAGTGACCATACCACAATGTAGGTGTGGCTTATATTTCCAGATCATCCTGCCGCCAGATTGATCGTTTAGCATACTTACTTGTGCTTTGGTACAGAAGGGCACACTTTATGCAAACTCTGCACTGCAGTTACTTTGCTTTCACAGCAGCTGTCAGTCAAAGCACCTGTTACCTCTAAACCGCTCTGTGCCAACGGAGAGCAGGGGCTACAGAGCAACAGGCAGAATGATGCAGCTGGGCACAGGTGATCACTATGTTTTTGCCGTGGAGCTTGATGAAAGGGAATCTGTAGCAGTCAGAATAAACAAAATGATACACTGACTGAATGAAGCCAACTATTTTTCTGTGCTTGATCTACCAAAATGCCATCACCAGTTGGAATTGAAACCTGATTCTGTCATTATTTTCATCATACTCTAGAAGCCAATCTCAACCCTAGTGGCAGACAGTATGCCCTCCTGGTCCAGTGGCAGGTTTTGTAGAATAGGGTTATTTCCTGGTGTAATGCTCTGGAGAAAGTTATATCTCTCTGCTTAGAACAAGCGAAACCTCGACCCATGAACACCTCACAGGTTCACTATTGGACATCAACATTTTTGTAGCTGACCCCCAGATTATGTAAGAACCAATTTGTTTAACCCTTGTGTAAATTATTAACACTAGATGTACTCAAAACATTTCCTATTCTGTTTTATCACAGCAACAAGTGCCTCCTTATACCTATAAATTGAAAACAAAGAAAGTTCTCATTCCTATTTAGCATTCAAATATGTTTATTCTCATATAGGGAGTATATAAGTCAAAAAATAGTATAGTAAAACAATAAGCAGTTCCAAATATTATCAAAAATATGTAATATGGTCCTAGCATCATACTAACTCTTCATTTATTATTCTGATGGGTTTACATGGGTTTATGCACGAAGAAGAGGGTTCATTTCCAATCCCGCCTCTCTGGGGCCTCTAACAACATGGGTGAACTGTTTAAAATCTGCAAGGAATTCACCAATCCTATTGCAATCTCCACTTCTCCCCTGCCATGAATGACCCTCTGTACTTCACTGGCATCACACATTAACCAAATATCAGGGCATCCTGTCCTCACTCTGCTCTACTCTCCTCCCTCCCTGCCCAGCTCTCAGGCCTCCCTTGGCCCCCTCCCCTCTTCCCTCCTACTCTCCTCTTTTCCACCCATAGCACTGGGTGAGGTCTCTAGACAAGTACTCTCTATGAAAGTCTCCTCCAAACAGGTGCACCCCTGCTCCACCAGAACTATCAAGAGCAACATTGCCTCCCTTGCGCTACCCTTTTCTGAATTCTGTAATCATGCATTTGTCACTGGCTGTTTCCCGCTACCCCTCAAGCACTCTGTTGTGCATTATCTCCCCAAAAATCCCTTTGGCGTTCCCTCCTGCTCAGCTAACTACCATCCTGTATCCATTACCCCCTTTCTGGGCAAACTCCTGGAGAAGCTGATCATCTCAAAACTGATCCAACACACTGAATCTGTCGGTTGTCTCCATGACCACCAGTCTGGCTTCAGAGCAGCGAGAGGCACGGAAACCGCTCTACTGATCACCCATGAAGACTTGCTCTCAAATCTCAATTCCAACTCTCCATCCATTCTTATCCTTCTGGATCTCTCCTCTGCCTTCGACACAGTTAATCATGCTACCCTGACAATTCAGCTCTGTGACGCCTTTGGCATCATGGACCTGGCACTTGACTGGTTGACCTCATTCCTCTCTGACTCAATCTCCCAGGTTCAACTGGGCCCTTTTCTCTCCCCTATCACACTCTCCACCTGCAGTGTCCCTCAAGGCTCTATCCTCTCGCTGTGGCTCTTCAAAATCTACCTTGCCCCTCTGGCCCACCTGATCTCCTCCTTCTCTCCTCACTTCCAGTGTTATGAAGATGACACACAGCTCTCCTTCAAGTTTCCCTCTACTGCCGCCTCTTCCTCCTATCTCATCCCTGACTATCTCACTGTTATTCAGGCATGGTGTGTTTCCAATGATCTTTGCCTTAATACCAGTAAGACTGAGATCCTTCTCATTGGGACCCCAGATCCCTCCTTTACTCCTACCCTCTTTCTGCCCTCTATGGGTCCCCTGCCCTCACCCTCTTGTGAGGCAAAAAACCTTGTTGAATGAATGTGTGTTCGATTAAAGTTGCATCTTAAAATGGCTTTTTGTTCATAAAAGAAGTTGTCTCTCTTAATCCAGTATCCTAAAACACATGTAGTTCAAGAAATATTTTATGATAGAATGTGAATAATGCATTTGAAGTGACAAGTGGAAAGGACATTTTTGGCCACAACTATATATCTAATATTCAAATTCTAAAAATGAAAATAGTTCTGAATTCAGTGCACAGAGAGGACCATCAGCATATACACGTTGGGCCTAATTCACAGAGCATTTACCTATGGGTTTGCACAATTATTAAATGCTTCTGTGAATCAGGCCCTTTATATTTAGTTATTTATTTATGGAAATCACAGAGAAAGCAGTGGATTTTTGGCACAAAAACACATACAAATTTTACCATTGTGTGAGATATTGCATGAGATATTCACGCATCACATCTAGAAAGAATGTGGACATTTAGCACATATCACTTCTAAATAGTGAGGCCAATAACCAACCCACTAACAATTTCACCCCTCTGCATAAACTCTCAACCTCTAATCAAAAACAACCACAACCCTAAAGCGCAATAAACCGCACAAACTTCACAACACCGCAACAACAAAAAAAACCACACATAGCTTCTCACAACAGCACATGATGGCTCCCAAACGGAAAGCACCCCCTAGCTCAGCAAACAGTGTTAACCGAACTGAAGCTGCCAGCAACACATTACTGCTCTCTTGCTCTTTCCCACTCATCCCCACTAACTCACCCCTCACCCCCTCTGCTTTTCAGATCCATCAGAGAGCCAGGGGACCACTCTGGTGGTGATAGGGTGCGGTACAAATGTCCTTTAACTTTAACATTAACATTAACAACAACATTTACCATTCATAACAAAGCCGAGGACCATGGTCCTTTACAAAGGGGTGAGAGAATTTGACTTGAGGACCAGTTGTTGGAGTGGATGGTGGAATCATAAACCAGGAATGAGAACAGGAGAGAATGACAGGAATGGGATGGTGGAGGAAGTGCTGAATTAAGAATGAAGGGGTGACAAAAAGTTATGTACGGTTGTCCATGAAGGGTATGGAGATGCTGTAGCCTAGCATGCTAGGAAATAGGTTCTTTGGAAAGAAGAGAGTTTTGAGGTTAGATTTAAATAGTGGTAGAGTTGGAGTAGTATGGAGAGGGAGTGGCAGAGCATTCCACAGTAGGGGAGCAAGGAGAAAGAGAGAGCAGAAATGAGATGGAGCACAGGGGGGCTCGAGTGGTGGCAAGTTGGTGAGTTTAGGATGATTGCAATGAGTGAGGAGGAGGGTGGGGAGTGAAATGAGCAGATAGGTAGGGTGGGCGAGTCCATGGATAGTTTTGAAGATGATGAGAAGAAGTTTATACTTAGCCCTTTGCTTCAAAGATTGCCAGCTAAGTTGGTGATGGGCAGAGGAGGGGGAGGTAAAGCGAGAAAGGTTGAAAAGTTGAGGACTTTGTCCAGAGGGGAACAAGCATAGTGGGTAAGGCCATATAGAATGCTGGCATGATAGTCAGCTCTAGAAATGACTAGGGACGAGACTAGTTGTTTCGCAGTATTGAAGGGAAGAAGATGAGGGATGTTTCTGATATTGAGGTGGTTGAGACTGGCTGAATTGGCAGATTTGGAGATGAAGAGTGAAAAGTTGTATGATGGGTTAAAGATGCCACCAAGGTTATGAGCAGAAGCAGAGTAAGGAAGGTGGTCAGGGGAGAAGAGGGTTGGAGGAAATTATACATTTTTTGGCTGGGAAGTAGAGAACTTCAGTCCTAGTGTAGTTGAGTATGAGTGAGTGAGACACCATCCAATATTTGATGGTGGAGGGACTGTTTGAAGTATTTGACAAAAGCTTGTCATATAAGGAGCGAAAGGAAAAGAAGGTCTGCATGTTTACAGCAAAGAGTTGATAAGAAAAGCCATAAGAGGAAATATGGGTGCCAGGAGCTGAAGTATAGAGACTGAGGAGAAGTGGAGCAAGAACTCCAAGAGTAAGGGGGGGTGAGTAAGGAGGGCACCTGAAAGTGACTGGGGGCAAGGGGTGAGCAAACCAAGCAAATTCATAATCTCTGATGCCAAGGAGAGGGAATGTAGAGATGGTCAACAGTATCGAAGGCAGCAGAGAATGTGAGAAGAATATGCATAGATGAAAGGTTTTCATGATTGGAACAGATGAATCTGTTGACATTGAGGTGAACTGTCTCAGTAGAATTCAGAGGTTGCAAGCCATATTTAAGAGGGTCCCTTAGTTTGTGTGTATGAAGGAACTCAGTGAGTCAATTGAATACTACTTGCTCTAGGATTTTGGAACAGTGTGGTATAGGAGAGACAGGGTGAAAGCTGGCAGGACAGTTGGGATCTATACCAGGTTTCTTAAGGAAAGGGATAACTGTAGTGGCCTTATAGGATGAGGGAAAAGTGGCATTGTCAAGCGAGGAGTTGAAGATGAAAGCAAGATATGGAGAAACACTGGGAGCTATCTGCTTCAAAATGTGTGGGGACAGTGGGTCAGTTAGGGCACAGGAAGGGTTATCCTTGAGGAGTAGGGCAAGAATCTAATCAGGGTTGATGATGGCAAAGGAAGACATAGTAGTGCCAGAGGAAGGTAGAAGTGCTGCAGAGAAGTGGCCAGGATGAGGGGATAGAAGGTAAGTGGCAAGGGTATTGCGAATGGTAGACATTTTACAAGCAAAGTAGTGAGAAAGAATAGTTTCAGAAAGAGTAGAGGAGGTGGAGGTGCATTTAGGAGGTGAGAGAATTGTGGTAAGAGATTTTCAGAGGTGACTAGGTCGGAAGGATTGAGATGAAATGAGGGAGAGATAGAAGTAATGTATGGCAGAATAAAGAATAGATGAATCGTTTTGAAAAGCAGTGAGATACAGGTGGAGATCAGAGGAGTGTCTTGACCTTTGCCAAGTGTGAAGCTTTTTCCACATTGTTGTTTTCAGGGTACAGATGAGAGGTGTAATCCAGGGCTATGGAGGGGAGGATTTAGGATTGAGTGTAGTTATAGGGTCGTGAGAGGAGATGGGAGCATAAAGAGCAGTGTTAAAGTTAGTGAAGGCTTCTGCAGTGGATGGAAACTGGATTTCCGAGTCGGAGGAGAGAGAGTGGTGTAGGTCAAAGAAGTAGTCATGGAGTTTGAAGGAGGGAAACTTGTGCTTTGTAATAGTCGTAGAGGATGGAAAGAGTGAGGATGAAGTAGGAGTGGAGATTGAGACAAAGAAGATAGAGTGATTGGAAGGAGAAGGAGCAGTCGAGATATCAGAGGCAGAGGGTTGAGAGGAGATGAGAATAAGGTCAATGGAGTTTCCATTTGAATGAGTTGGCAGAGAGTGGACAGAAAACAGTGAGTGGTTAAGCCGAAGAGAGTTAAAGTCATTAGATAGAGCAGCAGGGAGAGATGGGAGGTTGAAGTCACTAATAACAATGAGGTGGTGATCGGGCTGGAGAAAGTCAATTAGTTGGGATATGTGGTCCAGATGGCCGTTAGAGAGAGATAATATGTATATCCGTAGAGGGCAGCGTTGTTCAGATAGTGTATTTCGAAAGAGGGAGTATTAACAGGGGTAGGCGAGATAGGAAGTTGGGAGGATGAAAGCAGTTCTACACACCCACTTCTACAAGTGGGGGTGAGTAAAGGTATAGGCAGGATAATGAAGGGCACCAATCATTGCAGAGGGAGAGATCCAGGTTTCAGTAAGGGTAATGAGGTCAAGAGAAGGAGAATGAGAAAGGAAGATGTTGAAGGTAAAGGTGGTTTTATTGCAGACTGTTCATTCATAAGAGCAATAGAAACAGACTGAGATGTACATCCTTGAGTCTAGGAAATAGAGAGGTGTTGGGGGTCGATGTGAGAAGAGTAAGTGTAATTGAAGTAAGGGTTAGAGTAGGTTTTGGAAATAGAGAGAGTAATGGAGCAAGACGCGAGGTGGCATCGAGGAGAGGAAATGATAGGGATGGGAGGCGAGTTGAGATGGTTCTGAGTGGAGGAGAGTAACAGTTAGCATGAGAAGTGCATGGTTAGGGTGAAGCTGCGAAGAAGGAATAATGGGTACTTACAGAAAAGTAGCAGGATACAGCAAAGCAAAGGCTCATGGGCGAAGAGGAAAGAGGTTGGACAATGTTTATTATACATTAAAATGTATGAATTATTATTGTTTGCATAGTTTAATAACTACAATACATACATGCAATCACAAACAGATAAGATGTCTTCAGATTAAACATATTCTTATACATCTAAGTATATCATTCTTATTTATGGCACAGGTCAATTGCAGAATTGTAAGAACAATGTATATTTCAGACCAGTTTTGATTTTATAAACCTGAGGACATTAATATCTCATTCAAGACATAGCCCCTTATGACACAGAGAATTCCATGGACCAGTGGAAGCAAACTAGAGGATCTTAGTGGGTATGAGTAAGTGAGAGGAAGTTATCACAGGATCTGTCCAATACAAAATCACTGCATTAAATGTGGCTGTTGGTGTGGAGTTTGCTGGGTATCTTTCTAATCTCAAGCCATAGGAAAAAGGGTTGATTCTGGAAATATAGAAAACAAAGGGAGCATGTGCAACAAAAAGCTGATTAGGACTTAAACTGGGGGTAGCAGATGGACATTCTCCAGAACATTGGCATTTTTAGCTGAGAAAGAATACAGCATCCTTTCCCAAGACAGAACCAGAGGACCTGAGAGGGATTTTGGGAGAAGGTGGTGGGAAGACTGAAAGGAGGATCCCTTCTGGATGTTATGCCTAAACAAAGTTGATGTCCTGGGCCTTTGAATGACAAACCAAAAGTGAGTACAAAAATCTCAGAGAACGCAGACAAATGCTCCAAGAATGCCCTTTACTAATTGCCCACTTACATCTGCTTCTTCTCAACCAACCTTTTCCCATTCCCTTTCTTCTCACACATGTCTCTTGCTCTCGGGCTGCAAACTTTATTCATTGTCATCACTTGCCTATTTCTGGTACCCTCCAGTATACACCTTGACTTTGCTCCATCCCTCCTTGTACTCACTCTTCCCCTTCCCTTCGCTTGTAGCCTTAAGCATCAATTCAGTCCAACTTCTGTCTCAATGCCCTCCTTCCTATATCTCTCATTCCCCCTGCACACCTCAAACACAATCCTCATGTTCTCCTAGGCTCACCAACCTCATTTATCCCCCACACCTATGCCAGAACAACTACTCCTCTCCCCACATCCTATCACTTTTTTCTTGGACCCATATTGACATAGAGTTTCATTTCTTACTTTCACAGAACACAGGCTATCCCCTCGTGACACTGCTACACTATTGGCTCTCCACTCTGATACTGGTACATTTTCCCCCTCTTCCTGACTTGTTGGCAAGGGTAGCAGTGTGGGATTCCTTATCAATAAGTCCCTCAACACTGCCCCTATGCCTGCTGTAACACCACTGCTTCCTCTTTTGAATATGCTACTACTCAACTACTCCCTCCTACTTCTCTCACTTTTATGGCTCACTATCGACCCCCTGGTTCCCTCAACTATTTTTCCCTGATCTGAACCTTTACCTTGAGTCACCTCCCACTGACATCCCCTTTGCCATGACAGTGGACTTTACCTTCCAAAGCCATCTCTAACCACCTTCCTTGAATTTAAATCCCTCTTATATTACCACTCCCTCTACTCCCCCTATGGCCAACCTACCCACTATGGTGGGAAATATCTTGAGCATGTCCATCTATCTACTTCACTCATCACCTCTGACCTCTGTATTTACTGCACTCCTTCTGGTGCACTAGAACCCTGTACTCCCCCCCACTTCAATAACTAAGGAAATCCAGGTAGGTCTTTGTTAACTTGATGATTTGAGGACCTCAAGCCCGTATCTCTCCCTTATTTGTACCTCTTCCACTGACCATGCTTTTTCTGATACTTGCTAATTTCTTTTGAATAACACTATGCTGCTTGCACATTCACAGCTTTCTGTCACCATCCTCAGCCCTCAATCATCCCTGAGACTCCAATCCCTTTGAGACACCAACTCACAAAACACATATGTGCCCTTACCTGTCACAGTGGGGCAAATCATGGCTCCCCACCCTACTCCTAATGTACAAATAATCCCTTGCTGCCTTCACCTCTGCACTGTACTCTGACAAATCCTACTACTTCACCGAACACATTTCCTCTTTTAGCAGTCAGCCCTGCAAACGTCTACCATCCAAGGTTTGCCCACACCTCCCAAGCCAATATCCATCGCTTCCTCCCTTTCAGCAAATTACTTTGCTTCTTACTTTTACTTTCACATCCCTAAAATCCATTACACTATCACGGTCCGCCTCTGTCTCTCCAGAACCACCCTCCATCTGTCGACCTTCTCTCACCCTTACACATTCTATTTTTGACTACTTCTCTCCTACCTTTTCTTCCAAATTAGCATTCATCCTTTTCAACCTATTTGATCACCAAACTGTCAAAGACTTAGGGCCTCATTATGAGTCCAGCGGTAACCCTGCTGGACTTTTGACATTTTACCGTCACCTAGTTTGCCGGTGCCACCAGGACATTAAAAGTCCTGTCGGACCGACAAGCATGGTGTTGGTAAATGTTGTTCCCCATTCCCATGGAGTCCCATAGGACTCCACGGGAATCGGTTCACTGAAGTGCCGGCACCATTGCCAAAGGTGCCGGTGTTTCCTTGAAGAGTCTGCCTACTGTGTCAGACCTGTCGGGCAGATTGCCCCTGGTAGGCAAACTTGTAATTTGCTAGTGCGGAAACAAGGGTGCCGATGGGAACCCTTGTTTCCGGAGTGGCTAAGTCGTAATGAGGCCTTTACTCTTAAAACATTTCCCTTATCTGTTTATGCCCTTTACCTTTTCTCTCTCTGCTGGGCTCGCACCTCCCTCCTTCAAATTGTAAGGGATTTCAATCATGCACACAACCAGGTCTCGCCTAGCAATGTAGTGCACAATGAAACCCTTATTTATTATTATTTAATATTCTGATTGATATACCACTCATATCACACCCTTCTCAAAATACCCCCAGGTCACACTGAACCAGGAATCAGGCTAGATTATAAAGGTAAATATTTATTTATTTTAATATTCAAATCACACATAGGTTTACTATAGATATATATGGGGCAGCAATCACCCAAAGGGTGACAATACAATTCAAAAATAAGCAAAGTAATTGAATTCACTTATACTAATGCAGAATAGAAGCACAGGAAAGAGAACAGTTTTGTTTTGTGCACAGATAGCGTTTAGTTTACTATTTCCCCCTGCAAAATGTTGTTTAAATACAAAGGAGCAATCCTACACCAATGTGAGTAATCAGCAGGTATTCAGGAATAAAAGACACGGTCTAAAGTTTATAGGCAATCCTCCCTCCCAAACAAGAGTGAAAACCTTATTTTGGCAAATGACACTTTGAAAATGACAGGTGAAAATGGCTTTTTGAAATACTGCAAAAGGGTGCAAAAATACTTAAATGGAGACAAGTTCTAAAGAAAGCAGCACTAATCAGGTCCTAACATACATGAGCTATAATCTAAACAACAATACACACTTCAGATCAGGATGGGTTGGAAAAAAACATTTTAAAATGGGTAAATGACATGTGTAAACTTGTGAATTTTGCAAATACGGAGCAAATTCAGTGAGAGGCGTTTTTGCAAAATAGGTGCGAAAATGAAAACAGAAATGCACTTTTGAAAATGACAGCTGACAGATGGGTTTGATTACACGACATTATGACTATGAAAAAGAGAATGCCACATATGGATCTTAAAGTCACATGATCGGCGTAACCCGTCACGTTGTGGATGCTCTACTTCTTCCTGGGATTTACTTTAGTTATTCAAAATCTCTAGGGAGTTATGGTTTTGGAACACAGGTGAGACAATCAGTGCAAGAAGGATTCTAACAATACTGGAGTTCTGAATTAAAGATGTGATGGGTTGAGATAGGGATAATACAATGCAACTATATTATGGGTTCTTCCTATTAATACTTACAGAAGAAGTTATTAAAGTGGACCGTCAGCTCTGGTCAATGAATTGGATCTGGTCTAACGGCAGCAGGGCACCTCTAACGGGATTGGATCAGCAAGGCAGTTGTGGTCAATTTGGATGGGCCCCTTCTGGTTACTGGACACTCTAGATAGCAGGATGCAAGTTTCCAGAAGCCTTAATGGTAGCAAGCCAAGCTGAATCAGAATTAAATCCCTTCAAGTTTTGGATGTTTGCAATTGGGTCAGGCTAGCAATAATTTTGCAATGGTAGAGTATGGATTCTGGAAAGAAATCTGGATCTTTCAAAGAATTCTGGAGTCAGCTACAAGATGAAAGTTCTGCAATAAGATGCTGCATGGACATCTGGATGTGTTCTGGAAGCAGTCTGTTCTGGAAGCAGTGTGTGTCTGTGTAGTGAAAAAAACTATATTTATCCATTACCAAGTTTATGGCATGGGCAGAACTTCAAAACACCCCCCCCCCCATGTTTGTGAGTAGCTACAGGCATGGGCTTTGTTTTGGTTGGCAGCCTGAACAGAGCTGTCATCTTATGAGAGGATTTAGGAACTCCCACCTGGATTTTTACCGAAAACATACTTTTGCACAAATGTACATTTCTACCATTATGTACCCTCATAAAATTGGACAAATATACTTTATATTCGATTGTCTACATTTACATTCACTTCCCATCTTTGTGAGAGCTGTATTGGTCATTCTATGGATTTTTATCAATTTTACCCATAACACTTTGGATTCATCATTTCTAATTTGTTACATCTCTGGGTGCTTATCAGTGGGTCGTGTACATACAATTGTAAGTTTGCAACATTAATAGTTTTGCCACAATCAGACATTTTTTCATAACTTTGGTTTGTTAAATGGTACGAGTTTCCTAAATGTCTTCAAATCACAAGGCTGAAATTAGTTTAATGTCTACCAATGTTCAGATGTATCCCTCTTTAGGTTGCTCAGTTAAAGAGTTTAATAATTTAATCAAAAATAAAGATTTCACATCAAAGTCCTCCACTGTAACCTCCCCTTTTCAGGCAGCAGCTGTCCAGTACTTTGAAGTTCACTGAGAAATCTCCTCCACATCCGGCCCCTCCTTGCAGAGGTCAATGATCAGCCTGTCCTTTGTTCTTTGGTCAGCCCGCAAACAAATGTCTAATGCGCCCCCATTGTGTGCTTGCTGGCATTATGCGGGAGCCATTAACAGCCATTGGCCTTCCTGTTCTCAAGGGAGTGTCAAGTGGAGATGTCAGATTTCCCAGGCCAGGCTGTGAAAACAGAACTAAATAATGGATTGTCCCAGACTGGGCTCCTTGACATTAAAGTCTTCTAATTTCAAATATAAAATCTAAGCACAGTTTATAAAGGATTTAAACATTTTAAAAGAATTAGCCCTTCACAAACATGCTTGAAATAGTGGATTTTGAAATTTTTCAGGAAAAAGAAAATACATTTAAACTGGGTTTGATAGCCAATTTCCTTAGGCAGCTGTCAGGCAGTGATGCCTGGATTCCTCTGACTGCGTGGAGAATGAATGATTTCAGCACACTTTCCTTTCCATAATTCTCTCGGAAAATGCCTGACTTTTTAAGGACATTTTTGGATTAGGCCCTTCTGTGGCCTTGTTTCAGGTAACAGATGACAGATGACAGATGACCGATGACAGCAGTGATTCCTGCTTTTATACCACTTTGCCTGTGTATGTGGCAGAGCGTGCAGCTCTTTTGGTGGTTTACGCAATTTTGCAGATTTAGTGTGCACAGGGGTTATTGCCTCCATTTATTTGCAGTTTACTTTCCCCATTGGCAAAGGGGTGCAGTGTGGCGCAGTGGCGAGAATACAAATACTCCACATACCCCCCGACTCCATCATGACATCCAGTCATGGGGGAATTGGGCAAGTGGTATTATTTTTCTTTCGGACCATGTGAAAAAATATGGTTGCTTCTCTTATCAGCGATAGATGTGACACGCTCTCCTTGCTTGTTCTGGTTGGGAGTGTGGAGCAGCACTCCGGGCTCTTGGTTCTTTGTTTTCCAGTCCCCGAGGAGTCCTCTTTGGTGATTAGGTGGGTTTTAGTTCCAGTGCTAGAAAACAGAACATAGCATGGAAATTTCCCCACTACTACTCCCCGAGGGTGTAATGGGCTGATGCATGCCTTGAAAACAATTTACAATATTGCCCGCCTATGTTTAATACAAGTCTTAACAATCTTTCCTGCTACATACTCATTTTCCCCCTCTGCGTTTCCGGTCGGCTCCTCTATTTGCCGCAAAGTATTCCTGGGATGGCACATTTTTAGCTGGTTTATGTGGACCCACTTGTCTTCCCCCTCTGTCAAATTTCCCTTGGGGATGCAGATTCTCTAAGCGACTGGAGAGATTCTGTCCACAATTTCAAAAGGACCCTGCCAACTTGGGAGGAATTTGTGCTCTTTGGCTTAGTTCCTTTGGAAATTGTACAAGTAGACCTGGTCTCCTACTTGATATTCCTTTTTAGTTGTCTTAAGGTCACAGTGGGTCTTCATACTGTCTGCAGATCTTTCTAGATTTCGCTGAGCATACGCAAAAGCATGTTGAAGGTGTTTTCTCAGATTCTCAACATACTGATGAGTTGTGGAGGCATTCATCAAGGTCTGCTCTTGGGTTCTGTAGAGCAGATGCTGGGGTAGCACCATCCTTCGTCCAGTCATCAGCTCAAATGGAGACATTTTTGTTGCAGAAGAAGGGGTAGATCTGATGGCCATCAGGACAAGGGGTAATCGAATATCCCAAATTGGCCCAAAATCTGCCACAAACTTTTTTAATATGCTCACAATTGTTTTATTGTACCTCTCAACTCCACCTCTAGAGGACAGCGGTATGCAATGTGTAGTTTCCTTTTGACCGCAAGTATCTCCCACATCATTGTCATCACTTTGCTAGTGAAGTGACTACCTCGGTCTGACTCAATTCTTTGGGGTAGTCCAAAACGCGAGAAGATGTGATTGATCATCAGGGCAGCTGCTGTTTCTGCCTTGCAATTTGGGGCCAGAAGACATTCCACCTGTTTAGTACACAAGAGTATTGCAGTTAACATGTACTTGTTCCCCCTTGAGGAGCGAATCACAGGCCCGATAAAATCGACTTGCCAATCTGACCAAGTGAGTGATGTTGGCTGAAATTGTGCACACACAAGACACCCCTTGAAGTATTGGTCGAGGTCATGCACCATGTGTGGCTAGTATGCAACCTCTCGTAAGATTTCTAAGGTCGTATGAAACCCCGATGACCAGCTGTGGCTGCATCATGGCTGTGACTTAGCATCAGGCTTCGGAAGGAGGTGGGGACCACCCACTGGTAATGGCCAGATATGGATCTCCTCACCAACAAACAGTCTTGGATTGGGAACATTTTTGGACATTTCATCAACACTCTGAGGTCCTCTTTCCCAGTGCAATCGGTATCTGTCAGGGGAAAGTTCTCAGGGTCCTAAATGTGTTGATAAAAATTAACAATTATTGGATCCCCTTTTTGAGCCGTAATCAAATCAGCATCTGGGGTCTCCTTACTCCAATGGGCAGTTGAGAGTTCATTGTGAGCATTTGTCTGGGACCTAGTGATAGCAGTGACCTGGATTTCCTCCAACAGGGACTCGATCTCAAGTAGATCCCCTTGGATGGCTCTGGTTTTGGCCAACTGATCAGCTAAGTCATTTCCAGTTTTGTCTGGTCCCACTACTTTAGAATGACCTTTGATCTTTTTCCAGTAGATGGTCATCCCAATCAAGGTGACCAGATCATCAATATTCTGTATTCATTTTCCATAGTTTAATGGTTTATTGTTAGCACATAGCATACCTCTAGTTTTCTAATTTACCAGGTGCTCCACGAACCCGTTCTGTACATAGTCTGAATCAGTTATTATGACCAGTTTGTGGAGTTGGTGTTGGACAGCAGTGAGGATGGCTTGATGCACAGCCATCATCTCTGCCACTTGACTACTACGGGGACCGATTTTGTACCCAGCGGAGGGTCCTGGGGCATCATTCACCCACGCATTCCCCATGCTGGCCACCAGTTCCTTTTCCCCGTTGTTGTCAACATGGTAGGAGCACCCATCCAAATAGACGGTGGGCATTCCCTCACAATTGTCTTCTTCATAGACGTTGTGTGGGGAATTAAGGTATGCCTCCATGTTGTCCTTGATAGTAAGACTTTCGTCCTAGAGACAGTTTTCTCTGGCACAATCATGCAAGTCAGCCAGACCTTGCGCAAAGGGACTCTTCGTGTTTTGGCCATATCTGACCTCCACAGGAAAGCCTTGCATTGATAGAATCCAGGAAGTAATTTGGGAATTTCTCACATTTCCGGACCGGATTCTGTCACTTTGAAGATATTGCAGAGGCTGGTGTGGAGTCTCCACTATGATGTGTTCCCCCTGGATGAACAGGCGGCAATTCTTCAATGCCCACACCGTTGCCAGGAGTGCCTTCTCACAATCGTTGAATTTTTCCTCCACAGAGGATAAAGTCTTACTCGCATAGGAGATTACTTTATTGACCTTGTCATGCTTTTGGTATAATACTGCAGTCAAGCATGTATTTGAGAACCCTGTCTCCAAGAAGAACTCCTTGTTTTTGACAGGGTAAGCTAGACAAGGAGCTTGTGAGAGGCTTCTTTTGAGTTGTCTTACTGCCTCAGCATGTTCTGGACCCCACTCCCACTTGACCCCCTCCTTCAGAAGATGGATCAGGAGTCTTGTGAGCTCTGTGTAGTCCTCAATGATCTTTCTGCTGTAATTAGCTAGTCCAAGGAGGCTCCTTAGTTCCCACAGAGTTATGGGTCTTTTAATTTCTGGAGTGCTTCCACTTTCTTTTCCTGGGGACAGAGACCCTGAGGAGTAATCTCATGCCCCATTAATTGACACGGGTTCTACACCAATGTGCCTTTTGAAAGGAGAGTTTTTCTCCGGCAGCCCTCAACTGTGTCAGAACATAACGGATCTCTTCTATGTGTTCCTCCACAATTGAGCTTTTGACTAAAACATCATCTACATAGGGCAGGTTTCGCCTTTCACCCAGGTCGGGCATAGCCTTGTGTAGATAAATGTTGAATTAATTGCCGGAGTTTATGTATGCGAAGGGAGTCCGGGTCAATGTGTACTGCTGCCCCCCGAAGGTAAAAGCCAGCTTGTATTGGTCCTCCCTACTGACAGTTACAGTCCAGTACCCATTGTTCAGGTCAATGGCAGTGAATACCTGTGACCCCTGGATCTGGGCCAGCCCTTGGTCAATGTAGTGAAGAGGCCATCGGGAAGTATGGACCCGTTTGTGAGCTCCCTAAGGTCAGCACAGAGTGTCCACTGGCCGTTTGGTTTCAAAATCCCCAGCACCAGATTATTGAAGGTGCTGTGGACTGGACAAATTATCCCACGGGACTCAAGGTTCTTAATTATTTCAGTAAGGGACTACATAGATGCGAGAGTCAAGCGATATTGCTTCACAAACACTGGAGTCATGCTGGGGTCCGTGGGAATTGTTGTTGTGTGGATGTCGGTGCGACCACAGTCATATGAGTCCAAAGCAAAGAGATCTTGAAAATCTAAGAAAACTTGTTTCAATTTTTGCTTTTGCTCCAGAGTCTCACAGGCATCAGTTAGGTTGACTCTCTCTTCAACCATGTGCCTGAAGCCTGGAAGACTTCTGGTTTTGCTATCTCAGCGGCCTCCTCCAGCTGGGTGTAGAAGTCCCTGGTCAAAGTGCTGATTTGGGCTGGTGGCTTCAGGTGGGGAAGTCAGTCCTCGTGGACTTGGAAGATCACCTCATCCCTCCTGAAGGCACAAGTCACACATTCCTTACCATAAGGGCAGGAAGTGTAAACCAGGAAATTCCCCCCATGCCGGGTGAAGAACCTGTCTGGTTGTTGCATCATCGTCGCTATCACTGTCAAAACAGTCATTGTGGATGGGTCCTAACAGTTAATTACCTAAATCTATGGAAAAATGTCGGTCATCAACTACCTTTCCAATAATGGTGCCTGCGGCCAGAGTGATACTCTTTAGTTTGCTGTTATCCACCTCTATTGGAGTGGTGTCATGTTCTATGTTGACTAGTGGTGTTGGGTTTACCCCTAACACCTGCTGTTGGAAGTGAGCATTCAGATGAATATAGGCGTCAGGGTTTTTCAGTTTCTGTCCTCTTTTAATTTTCACTTCCAGTGAGAATTGTCGGGTCCGTTCTGGGATGGTGACCTCCTCTCCAATCTGAATTTCGACTGCATAAGGCAGGAGTTGAGCTGACCTAAATGCTTTCTCTGGGTCCTCAAAGGCCATGGGATTACCCGCTAATCGGGACCAAGCTTTGAAGTTTATTAGGTCCAAATTAATGGCAAAGCGATTGAGAATGTCAATGACTAAGTAAAATGCAGCAGGGACATCTCACATGACCCAACAATTATGGACTATGCTCTTGTTGCCTTTGGAAATTTTGAGAATTCACCTGCTAGGCAGGAGATGTTTGGAATTGGGTGTTTCCAGATCCATTTCCCATTCGTCTATTAGTTTAAATGTGGGAATGGCTGGATCTTTTAGGAGTTTGCGGAACATGGCTTCGCTGATGAAGCTCTTACCGTTGTTCACACAGACTTGGGTGAGAACATAGTCCTTCCCTTCATTTAACTGAATAGGGATGAACCACTGCTCTCCAATTTTCTAAATAACAGCCAAGCTTTGGGCTGATTTTTCATCTTTCTGGACTATAGGAGTGGGATTCTCTGATTGTGAATTTGTAAAGAACTTCAGAGTGTTTCCTTCCAGTGTGGAATGCCACCTGCCAGGAAGGTTGATTTTAAGAAATAGAGAGGACTCACCATCACCAGTTTGTTTTCCTACTGCAATTACTGTCACATCTGGGATTTGATTATTCTGGAAGTGAAATTCGATTTGGTCAGGTTTTTGTTCAACCATGTGGCATGTGCCGTTTAAACTAACATGGTTGACACTATGGTATAATTTTATTGGTCGGTTAGTCTGGGTCCAGAGGACCTTGTTTACACAATCTATGAGGGGTAAAAATCTACGCAGGATGTCATTCCCTAGTAAACAAGGGGTGCCCTCTGGAGTCACAACTATGACTGGGTGCTTCACCTTGTGTCGCCCAATTTTAATGTCCAAATCTGCAGTCCCCTCGACGGGAATTTCCTTCCTGTCAAAGTTGTCCAGGAAGAGGGGTGAGAGGAATTTAGTATTTCTCCCCCCTTCCTGAATTCAGTTGATCAAAGGCCCTTTTTGACAGAAGGGTAGCTTGGGATCTAGTGTCCACCAGTGCCACAATTGTACATAGCCCCTGTATTTGGACCGGGGCATAGAATCTTCCCTCCTTCTCCTCAAGGGGGCAAAGATAATGTACATTTTCTGACAACTGTTGGGTTAGTTTCTTGGTTTTGGATACTGACAGAAAGGTGATTTGGGCAGGATTCTGTTTGGTGTCTTGGGAATCTGAAAGAAAAAGGTGACAGCCAGATATGGGGGAAGTTTTGGGTTCCCCTGGTTCTGATTCGGGGCTGCCCCCTCCTTTTTGGAGGCAGTCACCAGGATGGGTTTGAACCAGGGGATTTTCGTGCTGGTGATTCTGGGGTTTGATGATGGGCAGTGCTAACCCAGTCCCCACATCTACCCAGTCTGGATTTGGATCCTTTGGGACCCAGTTTTATTTGAGAGGAGCTCCCCCATCCCTGAAGGAGAAGATCCTTTTCCCAGAATCTTCTGAGGATCTCTCTCCTTCAAACTGGAAGATTTGTACCTCCTATTCAAAATGGGTCTTTTTAGGCTCTTGATTTCTCCTACCCCTTCTCTGCTTCTTGGGTTGCAGACTTTCGGGGGCAGGTGATTTTGGTTCCGGTTCCTGGTTTCAAGGGGCTTTTTACAAGTGGGGAAGGAAGCTTCTTCCTAGGCTTTACACCGCCCTTCCCAGTGTGCCTGCTCCCTGGGAACCGGTGGGTTGTCGGGGTTCTTCCTCGTCATTGCTCTGCAGCACCAGGCCCTAGATTTGAGGCATTCTGCACCACCATGCTCATCTGAGGGTTCTGTTCAGCCCTCAGCATTCGACCCAGACCCTGTGCCATGTTCTGGATCTGGCACTCTAGTTGGGACACCTGCTCTGGTTGGTACGGGTTCCTCATGTCTCCCCTGGGCTGATCCCGGGAACGGTAGCTATCCCTTCTCGTAAAATACCCCGGGTTAGGAAAGTTTTAGTAACCCTCCACCCTTGGCCTCCCCTCTCCTCCAGGATTGGGCTGTCTGGGCTCAGGAAAGTGGGGAAGGAGGATGGATTGTTTTGGGGGTAAAAGTTTGGTGTGTACCTAGGAAGGAAATTTTGTCCAGTATTTGGGGGATTACTGCCCTCATGGGGGAAGTGAGGAGGGAAATTCCCTGGGTTTCCTGCTGTCTGGTTGGATCCCCTCCCCTTGGGCTGGAGGAGTCCACACATAACCCAGGATGTGTCTATTGCTATTGTAGCGTGGGCTGATGTAGTCAGGGGAGCTAGGGTTCCCATTTGTGGGTTTCCCTATCTGGCTCCCTGTTTGTGATTGGCCCGAGGGCCTTCTGGGTTTGGGGTTGTTTTGATTCTGTGTGGGCAGGTTTTTAGGCCCCCCAATCTCCAAATCTAAAATGGGGGCAACCTTCACCTCTGCCAATTTAGCAGCAGTAGGGGTGTTGGTTGTTTTGGGGCTTTTTCCACTATTTTTATTTTCCACTGGCTTTTGCACCTCATAAATGCGCGCGGCTTGTTCAATGACCCAGTCTAGTGATTTTTTCTCGTGAAAGTCCCTCACTAGCTGGGTCATGATATACTTAGGGAGAGCATGAAAGAAAGTATTTACAAATTCTTTGCTGTTAGTGCGCACCCTTCTAGTGGTCTGCCCAGAGGCACGTTTTAACTCTTGAACAAATTCTTGTTGGGCCTGATCTTCCCCACATTGTAAGTTATAGGCTGCCTTGCGAGCCTCTTGCAGATTCCTGAATGGAAAAGTGTTTCAGGATGGCTGCCCTATAGGTGGACCATCAGGAATTATTCTGATCCTCCAGCCCCACAAAGAAGCTGGAGTACTCGGGAGAAAATGTCCACTTTACATATTGAATACAGCTTTGGCTGTCCTTCAAATGGAAAATTTCCATCATTTGTTCAAAGAGCTCAAGGTGGTCCCAAACCGAATATTTTGCATTCTTGTGATAGGGCGTGATGACGCTCCTAATGGCTTTTATTTGTTTCAGGGGGTCCTTGAGCAAGGCCCTTTTGACCTTGTTGGCTTTTTTAGTTCGGGTGACCTTAGTCCACTCATCCTCTGACTCAGAGGCACTGCTACCAGAGGTGCCTGTCTGGTCTTCTAGGCTCTCCCGGATTCTGCGAGCTTGGGAATGGCTGTCAGAATGTGGTGGCCTAGTTTCTTCTAGTTTCTAGCTGGGAAGAGGTCTTTAAGATACTCTTTGTGGGCTTAGTTTCATGTAGTTCCCCACCAAATTGTACCGACTGATCCTTTGGTAGATGGTATTTTTGAGGATTAAATTCCCTGATTCTCCCCTCACAGGAGTCTTCCTGATCAGAGAGGCTAGCCCTAACATTTGGTAATCTGTACAGATACGTCCGCCCATCCAATTCTGGGAGGTGCTGATCTGTCAGTCCCATGTTTCCCATTCTGCTGAAGTCTACCATCCCTTATGGCCCTTGGTGCATATGAACCAGTGGACATTTGGGTGGCAGAGCCCATGGTACTGAAGGGGTTAAAGTCCCTGATGACAGAGTTTTCTCTGTCTCTTCCTACCTCATCTCTTTCAGCCCCTACTCCCTGGTGACATGCCAAAAGCTGACTCTTTTGCTCCTATATTAAGGCCTCTTGCATGGTTATCTGTTTGTGGCGCCTGTCATTCTTTTCACAGAGAGCCTAATTGTCTCTCTGTGCTTCCTGCCTGGATTGGAAATACTGGGCCAATTTTTGCTGCAGGAGACTCACCTCCTGAGTTTGGTCATTATTGGTCTGAGTGTTCTTTGCCAGAGCATCTTCCACCCACCTGCTGTGCTCTAGTAGCTTTTCATATTCAGTTTTAATTTCACTAAACTCCTGAAGGGCCAGCTTTCTTTCCTCTAACTTAGTTTTTAATTGGCTGACTTCCTGGCCTGTGGCATCCCTCTCCTGACTTAGAGTGCCCCTCTGTGCAGCCAGGTCGTCTTTCTGTTTTTTAAATGCACTAGATTTCTGGCGCTCCTCATCAAATTCCTCTTTAGAGTGGATGTCTTTAATAACTAATTTATTGTTTTCCTCTTTTAGTTTGTTAAAAGAGGCAGCCATGCCGCCAATAGCGGCATGGCTACCGCCAAAAGCCGTAATGATGCCCACAGGGTCCAATTCTCATGTGGGTGTTAAGTACTGAAAAGGTCGTAAAAAGCGTTAACAACCTTTTCGCTACTTAAGACGTATTCTGACAGTGGTGCATTCTTCCGAAGTTGGTATGAAGGCGCCACTTTCGGAATATATGTGGCGGTCGCTAGGATGGGTGGGAAACTAACCAGGCAACCGACACATTTGTTGCCATTTACGACGGGTATTCTTGTGACACTCCTCCACTTTTAAATGTGTGTTAAAGTAGCGCACGTATACGGTACCATTTCGGTGGCAGTATTGTGGAGGAGTGCCACAGGAAGCCGGTCGCTGTGCAGGTGGGTGGCCAACCATTAGTGTTTGGAGGGTGGGATGGGTGGGACACTGGTTGCATTGAATCCTGTCTCTCACCTGCTAGTATGCAGGTGAGAGACAAGGTTCAATGCGCTTGTAAATGTAACCAATATCCTTATGGAGACATACACATTTGCAAACATTAACTGCTACTTTGCATGTTGAATATAAAGGGTTCTCTGCAGCACTTTTGTAAAATAGCGATTATATAGGGCCTCATTACGAGGTTGGCGGAATGGGTTTATCGGCATCGGTAATGGTGCCGGTGCCAGTAAACCCATTCCGCCCTATTACGAGGTTCCCTTGCGGGACCCGCTCAGAACGTATGGTCAGACCAGACATCCTTTGCGGGTCCCGCAAGGGGACCAGGGAGCTAATAACGGGCCTGTTATTAACGAGCCTGTTATTAGCTCCATCCCCATTCCCATTGAGCCCTATAGGGACTCAAATGGGAATGGGGATTGGTTTTTTGAATGAGGAATTACCGGGTCCTCCAAGGTTGGACTGACCCGGTAATTCCTCATTCACGGAACCCGGACATGATTTTGGAGGCAGCCATGGCGCCAATAGCACCATGGCTACCTCCAAACTCGTAATGCGGCCCTATGTTGTTATTTAATGAAAGTGCTGCTGATATTTTTCCATTGTGCCCATTTTACCCAAAAACAGGCACAATGACAGCGTTGCTCTGTCAAGCACTACAGATTTGGCACAGTGATTCGTGCTCTTTAGCACGGTCACTGTACGTCAGAATCGAGCTAACAGTGAGATTAAATAATTTGCATCGGCATCACACACGTTCATTTAGAGGTGACAATGGGATGTGAGCAATTTAAGCAGTTAACCACATATATTCCCAGGTTTAGTTGATATACATGTTTATTTAGGCTTTGTTTGTGGAAATGCCTTCAAAAGAACGCACAAAACATAATAAACTAAGCTTGCACTATATCATTTTCCATAGAAACATGTTGCGAAAAATGAGTATGGCAGTACCTTCATTTTCTCCATCCTGCATAGAAGGTCACAGTAGCACCAGGAAAAGGAATCTTAAACAAAACAGTTGTTCTTTCACAGGGGTGGGTTTTTGTACAGTGTTTTCTATTTATTTCTATTGCAGATGATGTGTTTAATTAAAGTATACCCATGTTTATAGAACCTTCATTGGACATTCCCTTTATTTTAGACTGTATCACTGTGTTGTTTGGGTCACTCCTGAATCACATTCACACCCCTCTTAAGAGCATGCCCTTCCCTCTGCCCACGTAACCACAAAAAGCGAAGGAGGCATATCTCTCAACTGTGCCTGTTTTACCTTTATGATTGCATCAGCTCTCGGTTAGTAGAAGTGTGAGAGTTGAGTGGGCGTTTTTACCCCTACTCATCCTTGCACTCCTACAGAGCAGAACCTAATTCGTCACAGAAACCAACCTTTTCGTATGAGGGGTTTTCACTAAATTGCAGGAATGTCATTGGATTTGGTGCATGCAGTGCAGTGAAATGGGAACATCATCCTGTGGTGGACTGCACAATGCAGGTAGCGTGACATTCCTAATGATACTTTTCAGCTACCACTGACCTCTTGAAGTGAAAGGGGACCATTAGCCAAATAAAGCGTCATATGCACATAACATAGTTATATACATCTTAAAATCATGCCACCTCACAGTGTACAGAATTAAATGCCAAAAATGTCATTAGCACAACACAATGGCAACTCAATTTTTCTCATTTCCCATTGTGTGAACCAGCCCAAAGGCTTAAATTTGGCATTTAATTCTGTACACTGTGAGGTGGCATGATTTTAAGATGTATATGACTATGTTATGTGTATATGTTTTTTAAACAAATGAGTGTATTTCTTGTACTAAAGAGTGATTAATATATTAAAAATGATATTTTTTGGTAATACTGCTTTTTGATGATTATTGAGAACACATAATGCAGCCTATATTTGTTTCGTGGTTGCTACAAGAAATTGCTGTCTGAGGATATATACTGTGTTGATGTGGTGTGTTATATGTTCCTTCCTTTTGTTTAAATACACACTAGATGCACATCCATATCCAGATTCTGCAGGAGGTGGGGCAGGTTGTGAATGCCGCTAATACACCATATGACCCAAGATGCAGTGAATTGGAAATACACTATACCATTACCTTATCATTTCCTCTTCAAAATTACATTTCCCTTATATGTTGCAGGCATGTGTAAGTCAGCCAATCTAGACTAAGCATCGTTACCAGCATGCTCTTTCTTCCCTGATAAATGCTGGATGCGGGCTAGTATCAGTCACAGCCACATGTCTGGATCTCACACATTAATTCCAGTTTCCCCATCAACAGTTTGTTTATCCTCTACTCACAGCAGTCATCCGCAATTGTGCAAGAGTCAGATAAGCATAATGATACTACTCTGTTGCAAATCCATGAAATAAGTCAGCAAAGGAGTAAGCCAGCCTCCCCCTCGATTATGTTAGGCCTAGCATTCAGAGGACAGCCATTGCACAAGCAGCATTAGCTGAACATTGTTCGATTCCACTCAATTGGCAGAAGATGTTGCAGTGAGTGGGTAATTTTGTTTAACGTTGACTCTCCACCGTCCACAGTCAGAAGTATTTTTACTCATGCAAATCTAGTTTAATGTACACTAAATTAGATTACTTAACATGTTCCGAACACGTCTGCTTGGTTATCTTTAAAGACACACAATACTAGTAAAAGCACTCGAGACATAAGTATCAAATTTACAGGCACTTACACCATTCAGCAGCTGTAGCCATCCTAAATTAATATCATTTGTCAGGCAGTGCCCTGATATGGTCTTGCATTTTATGCAAGGTGTTGGTATCATCTATCATGTAATGCCATCAAAAGACCAAGTAATCATAACATTTGAATACATTGTTTTCAAAATCACAGATACAACATTTTCAGGAACTGGAATCAAAATCAGTAAGAGATTACCATTGATGCACAGGTATTGACACCAATGTCAAGTATATGTTCAGTTAGCAGAGCAGCACTGGCTCCACTATGTGCAGTTTGCACTCCTGGACCATATTCAATTAAATTAATTTACCAAAGCAGTGCCAGATTCTATTATGTCCTGTAAGCATAACCACGCTAAATAACATTACACCCATATAGAACAGCACTGCTAAGTTCTTTCATGCCCACGTAGAATATTAAGGGCAGATACTGTAATGCCCAGTTAGAACAACAGTGCCGGAATCCATTATGCTCACTGAGGACAGAAATAACATTTTTGGATTTGGTGAATTTTTGTAGCCCTTGTGCCTCAAAATTGCTGAAGCCATTGTTACAGAAGAGAGAGAGAGGGAATGGGGGGTCTGAGCTAAGAATATCTGGTTGACATAGTAACGGGCAATGGAACTGAAAAATCACTAAAATCTCTTTTTCCAAACTCCTCCTCTGCTCTACCCAATGAGAGGTTACCTAACCTTATTTTCTCCAATCAGCAGCTTTGTAAGAAGCAAGCTGGGTGCTGGGTCCATTTCCTAGCTGAGCAGCGACTTCAGATTGGTCTAGTTTGGCAGAAATTTGGGCTACCTTGGGCTACTTTTTGAAAGGAGATCTGTTCTTTTGTCCTCTTGATGCTGCCTTTCTATATAAATACCCACTCTCTTCACCCCAAACTCCCACACTCTCTACCGCCACACACTCCACTCACACTCTCTGTCTACCCCGACCCACCCCAACCCCATTACGTGTGCAGGTTGGGTTTTGTTTGGGGTATGTTGGGCTACATTTGTTAAGAGATCTGTTCTTTTGTCCTTCTGAGGTTGCCTTTCTTCAAAATTGCCCACTCTCTTTATTCCCAAACTCCCACATTGTCTAGCGCCACACACCACACTCATACACCCACCCAACCCACCCCACCTCACCCACATTACGTGTACAGGTTTTGTTTTGTTTTGGCTATTCTGTGCTACTCTTGACAAGTCCTTCTGTGGCATGTTTTTGGCCCCAACCAACTA
Organism: Ambystoma mexicanum; assembly: GCF_040938575.1. Classification (NCBI taxonomy): domain Eukaryota; kingdom Metazoa; phylum Chordata; class Amphibia; order Caudata; family Ambystomatidae; genus Ambystoma; species Ambystoma mexicanum. The sequence goes on from NC_090937.1 coordinate 1,142,658,995, forward strand.
CCATCATCCATGCCCCCCACCCTCACTCTCTCTAACCGCACTCACTCACCCTAACCACACCCTGGGCAACAAAGACCCACCCACCCGACCACCCACACCAACCCACCTTATCCCTACTCTCTTTGCCCAACTCACCCTACCCCTGCTGTCTGTACCCCCATTCTCTGTACCCCAACCACCCCACCTCCACTCTCTCTACCACCACCCACCTTACCCACACTCCCTCTACCACCACCCACCCTACCTCCACTCTCTCTACTGCCACTCACTCTATTTCCACTCTCTACCAAAACCTTCAACCTCACCACCTCCAGACACCCACTCTTCCACCACTACTCTACCCCCACCCACCATTCCCACACTCTCTCTACCCTCATGTTCCCACCATACCCCTGCTTTATGTACCCCCACCCACCTACCCCCACCCTACTCCCACTCTCTCTACCCCACCATTCCTAACTATCTCTACCCTGACCCACCCAATATATCCCCACTCACTCTACTCTCAGCCACGCTACCTTCACTCTCTACCCCCAACCACCCTACTTACACTCTCTCTACCCCAGCCACACTACCTCCACTCTCTCTACGTTCACCCACCTAACCTCCATTCACTCTACCCGCACCTACCTTCACACTCCATACCTTAACCCACAGACCATGTCTCCATTCTCTTTATCCAGGCCCACCCACCCTACCCCCACTCCTTACAACCACCCACCCGATCTACATTCTCTCCACCCCCACCCTCCCGACACCCACTCTTTCAACTCCCACCCACCCAACTCTCTATACAAGCTACCCACCCAACCCTCAGTTTATAACCCCTCTCTTCCTTCTGCTCACACTCAACCTTTTGTGCTCTTATTTCCTCTTGCTCATCACCAATGCACCCTCTCTCAATCGTTTCCTCCCCTGCTCTATTCTCCTTTATATTCATTCTCTTGCACAACCGTGCTCCTCCTTTCAACCTATGCACTCTCCTCCTGATGAATGCAAAATGCAAAGAACAGCAGTAAACGCCAATGCTTGTTTATTGTTATTCATAGTTATCACAGTAAAACCAGGTACTGCATGCCTACAACTCAGTATGCTCAAATAACATAGCAAGGCCATGTGGTTCTGCGGGCAGTGTGGGTTCAGTGCTGCAGGCTGTCTGTGTATATGGTGTTTAGTGCTGGTGCAGTGTCTGTATGCTATCCAGGTTGCAGTGTCTTTGGGCAGTGTGTGTGTTTGTGTTGTGACAAATAACAGGATTTAGTCACTCCTCCCAAGGGCAGAGTCTTTCCTTGTAAGGCTAGGGAGGTGAGCCCCCTATGTGATATCCTCCCAAGCGGTAGATGGAGCAGGAACTCATAGAGAGAGACTCCACCCTTGGGGACAAGGACTCTTGTTCCATCCAGGAGCTCCCTGAGTTACTCACCCATGGGCCAACTATAAAACCCAGGTTTCAGAAGACCAATACTATTAACCCACTGTTTGTTATTGTGTTTTAAAGCCCCTGAGTCAAACTGAAGAAATAGCTGGTATCAATAATCGGAAGAAGAGTGAAGGAGAAAAATCAATTACTCACCTGTCTGGAATGGACTGTACTGTGAAGAAGAGTGGAGTGATACTGATCACTCACCTATCTGGGGTTGACAATACTTTGAGGAAGAAGAATATACGTGTGATAGAGAGCACTTGGCAGAAAGAAAAAGATGACTATAATGCTCCTCTGACAAGGGCCAAGCTAACTGTAAAAAAAGAGAAGAAGGAACATTGGGCGGAGAGAGAGAAGCCCAGGACATTTAAACCAGCATTGTGGTGACGTCTGAGTGAAAACAGGAAGTCATGCATGCTGGGGAGGTGCTCAGCATGCAAGGGAAGCACTGAGAGAGCTGGCAGTAGGAGAAATCAGGGAGAGAGAAATGCTATGGAGCAAAGCAGTTGTGAGTGGTGGCTTGGCTGTGGAGGGGTAGACTGTGCAGTTTTGCAACTGCTCAGAGACGGCTGCAACTTTGGCACCGCGGAGCGGATCTTGTGGAGCTGAAAGAGTCAGAGAATATGGAAGCCGTCCTGACAAGCGGAAGAAGATGTTTCATTCTGCGAATAGGCAAGGTGATGCCAAGCCACAAAGGTAATAGGGATGGCAGGAGACCCGGGAGGGATTACGAAGATAACGAGTATCAGAATCCTACTTATCACAGTGAATGTAAAGAGTTAAAGTCAAGAGTGACTCATTACTGGCACAATCATACTTGTCCGAGTTATATTGAAGTAAGAATGTTGAGTGAAGAACCTTACTTACACAATCATACTTGTCTCAGTAATCTTGATGTGAGAAAATTAAGCGAGGAAGATCACTGCCCAATCATGCTAGTCACAGTGATCCAGAGAAGTGGAAACCCAATATGAATCATTACTGTCCAAGCATACACATCCCATAATGCTAGAGAGCAAGAATTAAGTGGGAATCATCACTGGCATAATCATACTCATCCCAGTGACATTGTGGAATATAAACTCTATGTTAGAACAATTCTTTATATTTTGATAATAAGAGGAAGTGTCAAGAAATTAAGAAGTTTATCAAGAGTGTTGCTGACTGGACCAGCCAGGAGAGAAAATAGACAGTAAACCGGAAAAGCATAAGTGCCGTACGCCAAGTGAGGTAGGAAAAGCCTTTCAGGAAGGAAAAGCAGAGTGGAAATGATAGGAAAACTCTATTTTGGAACTTTGTGAACAGATTAAAGTAGGGACCAGGAACTACTTAAAGATTGACTATTAAAGTAACTATTGCCTGCAACAGGAGAAGGAAGTCATTCTCCTGTACCTTTGGTCTTTTTGAATAGTGATATGGACAGAGCAGATTAGAGTCGGATAGAGGACAGTCATTACTTTGGAGACTCACCAAAAGATTGACGAGCACCATAGTAAGTTTTGGTTAGGTGGGGGAAACACCTAGATCAGGGATAGCAAGGAGTTACTTTAGTTTCACTTTTAAGTTAAATAATCAGTTGAACCTTGTCTTTGTCATTCTTCTGACCCACCGTAGTGTGTAGTGATGAGGGCAGTCTGTGCACAGTGACGATTTTTGCTGGTGTGTGTCTGTGTGTGCAGTGAAGTGCTGGCACAGTGTGCATGTAGTGCTAAATGAGAAAATAATGCTTTCTGTGGTTTCAATTAAAAAGACATAGGCACTTTATACAAGTGAGCCGTTCAGGAAAAAATGCAGAGAAAAACAATGGCACTACCGGCTCTGGCATTTTGTCCAGACCAGCTCACTCAGTGTCTTCCTGTAGGGGCAGTGAACTACCAGTAGGCCAGGCCAGCTGGGAGTTCAGGCCCTTACCAGGAAAGAAATCACTGAATCACTGGAACCATTAACGATGCCACTGATTCAGTAGTTGCTATCCCATGGAGTCCTATGGGACTCAAAGGAATGGGAACTTATTGCCGTTGCCGGCACCTGTAATATCCTGTTAACACCAGGATATCGGGTGCTGGTAACAGTAAGGCAAGTCTTCCGCTAACCCGTCAGCAGTACAGGCAGGTTACCGGCAGACTCGTAATGGCTCATCACTTGGGTTTCACTTTGGCGAGGAAGGCTGGTCCTGGTGTGGGCTCTGCGACTATCCTCACTATGTACCGTAACGCAAAATGTGGTGGCCACCTTGTGAGTCCTTCCAATGGGACCCCCAAGGTCTGCCCCAACATAGGTTCTCCCACCCAATTAAACCACACTTACCGCCCATACATATTTGCTACACTTTTAAATTTAAGCTCCACTCATAGCCACTCGTACCACTGATACCTTGACGAGCATCTGCACTCAAGTACAATGTAGTCAGTTTTATTTTGTAAACATTGCTACCAATTAATGTACAATGTATTGTATTGAATACATAACACATAGCCAGAAAATAATGCAATACTTAGGTTATCTTATGAGACATACAACTAAGCAAATATACATACAGAAGTGACAAAGATAACAAGCCCCATATTAGACTATCAGGCCTATTGAGTGTCAAACTAGAGAGGAGGGGTGCCTGGAACGTATCCATGAAGATGAGGGGGTCAAAGTCACTCTTCGCGGGACAGCCCTATGGACTTGTTGCAAGGTTACAGGGAGCAACCAGCGTACAGGGATGCAGCTAACCTAAAATTTCAGGGGGGTGATAACTTCACAGAGTACTGTGGGGCAGGGGAAAACTTGTTTGGGGCAACAGGGCATGTAACTTCTTTACACATTATTCATGAGACTTTCTCCTTCATTTCTGAAATGTCACACTCAAGGAGTGCTGTGAGAATGAGCTGTCTCAACATGACCCCACTACCCTTCGTCACTTCATGAACCTCTTGTACTATGTTTAACTCTGCATCTCATAGAGCGCATGCTGTGCTGCTATCACAGTGAGATTAAATGATTTGCCTAGGATTACACAGTTTAGTTAAGGAATACAGGTGGGATTTGACACCAGTCTGCATAAATGGCAGTTGACAACATAAACTCCCAACTCTAGCTCGTAGAAATAAGTGTTTAACTTTAAATACAATTCTGCTTCAGAGATATGACGTGGACATTGCACAAATCAAATTAAAGCAACTTGGCTAAGTTACCTGGCGCTTCTATGCAACTCCCAGCAGTCTTTAGGCTATGCAAGATATTTCTAAGGCCATGTCACTTTGCTGGAGCACCCGCCTAATTCCACCAATAAGAATAGTCAGACATGATTTTGTGTCATTTCGAGGAGGAAGAAGGAAATGAGTGCCCTGCACAATTGGCTCAATTTGAAAATAATAATCTTAGCCGGTCAAGTGGCACAGCGAGTAGAGCGCTCGCTTTGACACTGCAGAGCCTGTTAACGCAGATTCGAATCCCGGCGGGGCCAAACTCAGCCTTTCATCCTTCCGAGGTCGATAAATGAGCACCACACACCGTGGGTAATAATAAGCAGCGCTCGGATACCTGAGGGTTTGTAGCGCTATATAAAAGCCTAATTATTAATTATTATTACCAAAGGGAAAGATGCCCTACACAACTGGGAACCAGGTAACCAATAAACATAGCACACATAAAGCTGTTCCCATTGGATAATATTTGAACATGAATTAAAAGGTTATTTAGATCATACAATAAATGTTGAACACCAAAGACCAAGAATTGAGGTACTGTGTAGTGACCCCCATATGATCATAGAGGTTGTCCTCCATAATTTCTGAGTGGTGCTGTGGGACAATCCTGTGTAGGTTGTTTTCAATGTTATCATGTTGTCCATCCATGAGCCAGATACGAGCTATGAATATATGTTATCAAATATCACAATTCAATATGCCTGCATACAGTTTCCATTTTGCAGTTCCATAATTCCAGAAATATCAGTAGGTTTGTGCTGGTTGTCAATTTTCAAAAATATTTCTACAAGTCAGACCTGACTGTTACACACCTTACCAAATGTTCCCTTTATTAATAGATTATGTATTCTCTGTCCCTCTCAGGACAATCTTACCTGTTGGTGATGGGAGGCTTACTGCTTGATCCATAGCACATTTTGTGTCTATCTCTGCACAACAAGGAACTTGCTGTTCTTTGTGTGATTTCGTCGACTACGTTATTCTTGTCTGGTTCTCTCACAGTGTTGTAATGGCTTGCTTACTACACACACCTGTTCTAGCCCTGGGCTTCTCATTCTTCTACTCTAGCCCAGTCCTCGCTGTTCAATTACTATCCCTCCTTCCACACTGCGGACCAGCCCTATGTATTCCAGTGTGCCTTCAACAGCTCAAAGCTATCTCCCTCAGCCAGTCCAGCCCACCCGTGTGTGCAGTCCTTTCCCCCGGCCCAGCTCAGCTCTTCCTGCTCCAGCTCCCAATTCCTTTTTTTAGGGAGGCACCAAGGACGAGTTTGGATCAAGGCCTGAAGATTTAAGAATTAACCTTGTCTCTTTGGTTTCCCGACTCATCTCTACTTTCTTTCCAATTTCATTGTTCTTAACTTCCTTGTTTTTTTCTCCTTTTTTTTTCTTTTTCATATGACTTACTTTGCGTACCTTATGGTTCTCAATGTCAATTCAAGGCAGCAGGTTTTTCGCACTGTTGAACCAAATAAAGCCTTATAAAACATGTTAGCCCAGGTTTTACTGCCCCAGCTCCAACCCTTTCTCCTTTCTGTATCACATCCCTCCCAATTCTACTTGTTTGCGCCCTGCATGTTGCAGCACAGTCCAGTCCTCCATTTCACAACCCTCGCTCACTGCTCCAACTCACCCCTCTCTCATCCAGTTCTAACTCATCTTTCTTTCTTGCTCCTGCCAAGCCCTTGCTGCTCTATCCCAACACATTCTTCCTGACTTACTATGGCCCTTCCTGATACAATCAGATTTCCCCCTCCTCCATTTGAACAGCCCTCCCTGCCTTGGCCAGCCTGCTCAAGACCAGGTTCACTTGTTGAAGTCCAGTCTGCTCTAGCTATTCAGGCTCCAACCTTCCCTTCCTGCTCCAGTTCACCACCCACAGCTTCAGCTCTCCTGCTCTAGCTCCATCCAGGGATAAACGTGGCTGCCTCGAGCTGCATGGGCAATATGACAATGCAGTCTAGTTTTAAAACAAATAAAACACACACACGCACCTTTGCTCCACAGAGAAGGAAGACTTGTCCACCTCTTGCTGAAAAGACTGTCACCAGACCAGAGTAAATATGAATACAGCTGATAATAGTTGATTTGTCTAATCCTGTGAGAGCTACAGTCACACTTCCTCCGTTCACTTCCTGTCTTCCATGGTATAGCTCCATATACCTGTCACTGCTCCAGCCCACCCACCTTGCCCCAAACCATAGTTTTTGTAGTGCCAAAAACCAGTATTCATATTTGCCATTTTATCAGCATAAAAGCTTTTGATTCCAGTAGGATGAACATGACTTTACCCTTCTGGGACATGAAGGCTAAAGAAAGATCGCAGGAGCAAGCAACTAACTCCTGAGCTGCCTGTCCTTCAGGTGAACTTGGACTGTTTGGATAACTGCGTGGATCAATGGTGACTTTGCTAATAATGTTTCTATTGTTTTCTCTGTTGTCCAGAAAAGGATAGAGGTAAAATTAGGGGACTAGCACTGGAGGTTTTGTTACTGTCGATCAGGCAAGCGTTAACCAGTTCGGTTTAACCCCTTAAGTGCCAAGGACGATTATGCTCGTCCTTTTTGCATAGACTTGGATAGCCAATACACCACTGGCCCCTGCCCAGTCTTATCCACCCCTCTGTGCTAGTAGCAGTGGCACTGCCTTTAGACCGTTTGCCCCATCACCCATAACGGCATGAATAAGCCATGGTAGATGGGACAGCAGAATTGTCTAGAATCTGGGGGCAGGATCGGAAGGCCCTTTTCGCTGCAGCCGGGCGGCTGCACAGAGATAAGGCCGCATAGAGTGTAGAAAGAGACACGCACACTTCCCAACGGTGCTAAGCCATGATCGGGGCGTCTTCATTTGGTGTAAATGTATGAATGCTGGAGCATCGTTTTTTTCTTTTTTTCAGTGTACATGGAACATAGATTGAAAAAGGGGAAGGGTTTAAGGAAGGAAACACGAGGGGATTCAGCTAGTTTGTTCCCTGAAAACAAAATTCTCCAGCAACGGTGCATTTACACTGATGCTAAAGCCACATTTGCTTAGAATGTCGATTTAATGACATGCCACACAGACATACACTGCTCCTTTCATGCCACCCGTTTCCCCTTTCCCTGTACAGGATGATGATGCTTGTTTGTTTGTTTGTTTGTTTATTTGGTATAGCGCAGAAACCAAACCCGAAGGGGTAGCTGGGCGCAAACAGTACAAGGTTGCTTAAGAACTTAGTTACAGGAGAAATACACGTTATACATTCGCAGTTAAATCATGAAAGTGCAGTTTATACAGTTCACCTTAGATCAACGGTAGGTATAGTGAGAAAGCAACGGGAAAAGAAGAAAAAAAGAAAAAGGGGAAAAGTGCGGAGCTAGGGTTAAGTCTAGTTGATCGGATGTCATTCAGCTGGTTGCAGATATCTAGTGTCTATGTGGGAGGGGGAGGTCCAGCTAAGTGTCATTGGCACGGATCCAGGTAAGGATTTTTCGCCTGAAACTCGAGTAAGGTTGGTCCGTTCTGAGATCCAAGGGGAGTTTGTTCCAAGTTTGCGCAGCTATGATTGGGAAACTAGTGCCGCCGGCTGTACTCTTTTTGAATCTAGGCATCACTAAGGTGAAGGCGTTGGTCAGTCTAGTGGGACGGTTAGAGGTTCTCTTGTGGATTCTGTTGGCCAGATAAGGGGGGGCAATGTTGTTAAGACATTTGGATGTGAGTGAGAGTATTTTAAGGGTGATCCTGTCTTTGATTTTTAGCCAATGGATATTTTTCCTAAAGGTGGAGATGTGGGCTCTGTTAGGAATGTTTAAGGCTACTCTGATAGCGTTATTTTGGAGAGTTTGTAGTTTGTTAAGGATATACTTGTTAGAGCCTGCATAAAGGGCATTGCAGTAATCCAGCTTGGATATGATGAGAGCATTAGCTAATGTGATGCAGCTAGTCTCAGTTAGGAAAGGTCTACATGCTCGGATCAATTTGCAAGTATATGCCGTGGAGGATGCTAGTGAGTTCGTTTGCTTTTTGAAGGTGAGCGCTGAATCAAGATAGACCCCGAGGGTTTTGACTGCAGGCATCACTTTGATGACGTTATTGTCAATGTTGAATGCGGCATAGTTGGGGTCAAGTTTTTTGATAGCCAATGCTGAGCCAATGATCAGTAGCTCCGTCTTGTCGTCGTTCAGGCAGAGGCCATGGGATGCCATCCAAGTCTGAATGAGGAGATATATCTTATTTACTAAGTCCGTGTCTTCCAAGAAGTTACCCGAAAGGGGGATTAGAATCTGAGTGTCGTCTGCGTAGTTAGTGTAGATAACACCCAGTCTGTCCAACTTATCAAACAGGGGCTTAGTAAAGATGTTATACATCGTCGGAGAAACACATGATCCTTGGGGAACACCGCAAGAAACTTGTATGGGATCAGCGGCTGCTGAAGGTGAGAAGACTCTCATTGTCCGGTTTGCAAGGAAGGATTGTACCCAAGCTATGGCATCACTTGAGAAATGAGCGGCTGAGCTGAGGTGATTGCATAAGACTGCATGATCTACCAGGTCGAAGGCCGCAGATAGGTCAAGGAGGAGTAGCATCGCTGTTTTACCATTGTCCTTCAACTCGTCAATTTGGGTCTTGAGGTCAATCAAGGCTGTTTCAGTGCCGTGAAGGGGACGGAAGCCAGATTGCCGTGAACCTAGTAAATTGTTAGTTTCTAGGTAGTCCTGGATTTGCAGGTATGCTACTCTGTCTATGATTTTAAGTAGGAAAGGGACAGTAGTGATGGGTCTGTAGTTAGTTGGTATAGCAGGGTCAAGTGTTTGTTTTTTTAGTAAGGGAAGCACCCAGGATTGTTTGAGGTTGTTCGGTACTAGATTAGACTTAAAGGATGCATTAATGATTTTTGAAATGAAAGGTGCTAGGTCACGAGCTGCATCTTTTATAATTTGGGCCGGACAGTTGTCACCTTTACAGTTGGAGGGTTTTAGAGATAGTATAATTTTTTCTGTCTCTAATACGGATATCTTTCTGCTGCAATCATACTTCTTCCTTCATCTTTCTGCTCCCCTCTCCATCTCTCTGCACTGGGGGATTGCTCCTCTTTTTTACTTCAATGGGATCACCCTTTGGAAAACCTAGCGTTCACCCTCTCTAGGGTTTGAAAGGTAAGATGACAGGTGGCTAAATGACCATCTAGGTATGCACTTTGCCCTTTAACATGGCCCCCACAACACCATAATGAGAAATAAGAAGGGTGGAGGGCAGGACTTGAAAACAAATCGCTCTGAAGGGCCTGACATACAAATGTTTGCAGACCACAGCTCTAGATAGGGTCCTTTTCTCCACTAGCAGTCAGTATTTACCATCTTTCCTGGGTCTCCGTATGAGGAATTCAACCATCCGCACAGAGAGTTTGACCTGCCTGGGCTTTTTTGAGTTTTTGGAAATGAAAATGAATGACACAGCCTACAGGTGCCGTCCTCCCCTGTCATGTTCAGCTGGAATGTGACAGCCATGGGTACATCAAAGCATCACAAGAAGGGGGAAGGTGACACTTTCCTCCAAGACAAGAAGCAAAACAGAAAGTGGACCAAAAAGACAGAGTACAGTTGCTAACACCAAAAGCTCATGTCAGCAAAACTAACCCTCAACTTGTCTTTGTAAGCAAATACAGTATTCAATCTAACAGGATCAAAAAAACAATATTAAAGCATTAGCCAATTCTTGAATGTGATACGAAATTACAAGGTAACTTCAGCAATCAACCAATTTTTGCATTCTAAAGGAGTCACAACTTAAAAGACCTTTTAGTTGACAACAATCCCAACGGAATTAAGAAGCAGTGCAGCAAGCATCCAGGAACGTACACGTGCCTGTCTTGTAACAACTGCAACAATGTGACTAAAGGTAACATCATCACACACTCAAGCACCGGAGAACATTTTTTCTTAAAAGACTATGCTACCTGTGAAACATCAAATGTGATATATGCAATCAAATGCCCATTTGGTCTCACATACGTTGGACAAACCAGTCGTAAAGCACGTATAGGCTGGAATGAACATAAATCCAACATAAGAACAAATAATCATCACTCTCCTTTGGCAAGGCATTTCCAAGCGCATCAACATCAGTTAACACAGATGAGATTTCAAATTTTGGAGGTTATCAGGACGAAAGACCTCTGTGTGAACATTAACAAGAGACTCGAACAACGGGAAGCATTTTGGATCGACAGGCTTGGGACTGTTGCTCCCACAGGTTTGAATGAAGAACTAGACTTATTCTGTTTTTTGTGATCTTGGTACAATTGTACATATGCCATATTAACAGGGAGGAACGCAATGCATGTTATCTTTGGATAAAAGACTGGAAATGCTGACAAAAAGCTGTATGATTTTCTCTGCAAGTAGTTCATAAGTTGTATGGGTAAAACAAGTTTGAGTGATCATGTGATATAAGCTACAACATATGCAATGAATAACCATACCGTGCCATAACATTTGCATGCTTAGAAATGTACAAAGTGAATTAAATGTATGATACACGGTAATATGAGCCAAAGAGCAACTAAGTTAGGGCAGTTTAACTATCTATACAAGTCACCAGGAGTATTTGGGGTAGAAGCATAGGGACCGAGATGAGTCCTTTTACATCACAACTACTGTTAATAGATAATCATACCATTCTGCCATTTTAGGCAAGTACAATACGTACAGAGGCAATCTGTCAAATTAGTGAATGAAATAGATAAGTAATGTTGATGCGTCTCATTTTCGGAAATAAACATTGAAGTAATCTGACCCTTTTATCTCTAACAATGATCAGTATTCAGGTAGAGAGTGTAAAAGATGTATACATATATGTATGGGTCATGCTTAGACAGTCCAATAGACAATGCTATTGGAATTTACTCTCTTGCACTAAATATAATACGCTTTGACTTATCGCCACACTGTTAACAATTTTTTCAGTGTATTAGGTTATAGATGCCTGTATATACATTACATTACCACTATGAACCAATTGGCTTAATTTAGCCATCCGGACTGTGCACACGACTTCACAAGTCCACGAACACTGTTCAGAAAGAACGACATTTCCCAATGTCGTTTGAACTACAATTCCACGTCATCACGCATCCTACGTGATGACGCGGTACTCTTAAACATGCATTATGATGCGCAGCGTTCTGTTGCCTGGGGAGACATCCGTTGCCCCAGACACCACAACGCTGCGCGCGGCCGCGTAAAGAAGAAGAAACAGGTAAACTTGTGAATCATGCCCGTATAGACATACCTGGTCTCAGTAGAAACGAACGCATTACTAACTAAATCGAGTGTCGTTCGTCTAGATAGAACAAGTCGGACGGAATATACAGCCCCGAGACTTGTTCGAGGGATCAAATCAACGGTATACCTCACCGGCAGCCGGAGGAGGTAAGAACACTAGTGCTTCCTCAGATCGTTTCACACATTTTAGTGTGTAAATGCATTTATGTTTTCATGCCAATAAGAGTAGCCTTTTTAGGCATTAGTCAAGCGCATCATTGCTTATTTCAATCCAGAATCTCTAAGGATTCCACAACAATGAGCAACCACTCAAACTGCTCCTCAGTTTAACATACTTTGGCTGATATATTTACGTGACACGACACAGAAGCTCTCTTTAAGACTCGCTTACGGCTACCGCAGCATGTGAATTTCTGATATAGACTACAGAGAAAAATACAGTGCAATTGGGCAGGTATGTGTTGTTTTGTTGGCATGTCATTTCGCATTACTATCATGAACGTTGATATTATATAGATTTGATTGTGTTGTTTAAATTGACTGTATCTGGGGAGAGGTTAACCCCGAATTGTAAATGTCTCTTTTATTAGAAACTCGCCCTGAGGAAGGACTTTGTCCGAAATGCATCGGCAAGGGCTTCTGCCACAATAAATACAATAAAGAAAAATTGCAAAACAACAATGCATAAGTGATTTAATAGCAAGCATACAACGGGGGTCCTCACATGGATGATTGACCACCAAAGAAGTATTATATACCTAAAATCAAATCTAAAACTATAATACAAGTGAAGTAGTGTTTACTACATAAACAGGCATCTCCAAAGCTCAGTGGAAGTACCACTGAGCTGTTTATTTTCCTCCAAGCCATGGGCAGCCTAATTAAAATTCCAAAGGCTTCATGGATTTGCCTTCCTAAATCTCTCAACTGCTGGTGGCAGCACGTACTAATAGGAATTATTTGGAACAGGCCTGCACCAGGCTTGATCACAGAATGGACAAGAGGAGGGCAGAACTAACACCTCTTGCAATGTGCAAACTTGAAGCCAGTTCCCAACCCTCTGAGTGAAGGACAGTGAATGGCATGCCTAGGCTCACTATTTACCGTAGGCAACCCCTGCAGAGCGGCAACCCCTGCAGAGCGGACCCCTTTCAGAGGGACAAAGTATGGGATTTGAGGGAGACAGAAGTCTGATCTCATCACAAACTTCAAGGGAGAGCTGCACATTTATCAAGAGCCACAAAGGGCTCAGTTAACCAGAGAGGCACTTTGATCTACAACAGACAGGAAGATGGGTGGGTCTTAAGAGTACATATTGTCACCTCTTACCTTTCCTGTTGCAAAGCCCTCTGGTCCTGACCTCACACACAACAGAAGATTGTTGGTAGAGACCCAGGATTGGTTCATTAAGGTAGGCTTGGCCTGCACCAATCAATGTGGCCCATTTGGCTTTAAAAGAGGACTGAGCTCCTCACTTAGCAGATCATCCAATGACTTTGAAAGGAGCAAGAAGAAGGACTCATTTGGACCCTGGCTGAAGGTGCAGTCTGTCTTACAACTTCCGCCAGTGAAGGAAGGTCAGGATTTCCAAGAGGCAAGCGAGTTCCCTCCCCAAAACATATCCCAGGGAACAGAGGGAGATACCAGACTCGAGGACCCACCCAGCAGCTCCAGAACTGGTACCCAGCCAGGACACAGCGTGCGTTGCTAGGTTCTGCAAGCAAGCTTCCTAGGAGGGAAATGCCAGAGAGTCTCTGAACAAAGGACAAGGCTGTTGCCTGCAAACATTCTCCTCAGATTTTGGCCGTCCGCCTTAAAGAATGGCATAAGCCCTGCAATGAAGCTAGGAGGAGTGCCACAACAAGCATAACCAGTGTCCATTTTTAAAGGACATTTCTAAGACAGTCGAGCCCTCGAACCATGACTGGCTGCACCACTGACTGTTGTCACGCTGCAGTCACTAAAGCCATCTGTGATGCCTTGACCAGAGTTCCAGATCCACCAACCAGCACACAGACAACTATTCTCTTGACCCCAACCCGCCGTGTAGGCCAGCTTGCAACCGTCCGTCCAGCTTCACTTGCTGAACTGCCTGATATCCTCAGCTGTCTCCCGTCTTGAACTCTGTTGCAGGAGCTGCAAAGTGTCCTGGAACCGACTCAATGCTGTCAAGTATCAAGAACATATCAAGCACAAGGTACATTGTGTTTCTGTCACCTTGGTCCTTCTCCAAAGGCCCCCAGTAACATTTAAGACACCTTGCTCCCATGGTGCTGAAACCAAACAACCTTGTACAGTAAGATTGATTGCTTTACCGACTATCCTCCTGTCAGTATCCAGAGTGCTCCCTTTCCTTTTTGAAACTGTCTGTCCTCTGTGTTCCTTTACAGGGTATTTTGTAGTGTGCTAGAACTGTCTGTTGTAATAAATAATAATAAAGTAGATATTTGTATACAACCTTGACTGGACAGTCCCTTTTATCATTGGGTAATAACTGTATTTTCACTGTTTTGCAACTAACCAATGATCCACAACCTTGCAGAGATAAGTCTGCCGTTCCTTCCATGTTACCAAAATTGGACAAGGAGGTTTTTGATTTACTTGTGTTTCCAATCAGTTCAGATGCCTTATGGTGTACTAGATGTGTTGGGCTGATTGATGGTTTAGAAACCAATATTCATCCTTGGACCACTGGTGTGCCGGAAGTTGGTTCGTCACACTAAGTTCATCCAGGGAAGGTCTTATATTTGCCACCATTCGAGGCCTGTACAAGCATTCCTCCCTGTCACCACATTTGTCTGCCTACCACTGCCATTTCACTGGTTTGGTGCAGGACAGCATTTAAGACAAATCAGAGGTGGAAGCATAATTTAAATCACTGGTATACCATATCACTAGTTCATTTTCTTTTTAAAGTGAATGCTTTTATTGCAAATTCTCCTAAAAAAAACCATCAGTGCTGCATTTTCTTTCTCCAATCCTGAGACATATTTAGCATGCTTTATAGTGTTTAGCTCAGATGATCAGGCAATGTTCAGCCAGAATCTGAGGCTGTTAATCCAGTACTTTATCAATCTCACAATCACATTTATTTATTTTATTTGCATGTGTGATAGGACAATTTCACTAAAAAGACTGCACACTATTCTAGTTGCCTTAGCTCTGGGTCCCTGCGTGTGCTCCAACATCACACACTCTTCCATTCAAAAGGTGATTTCCCACTTCTCCCTGCCTGTGATGTTAATACAAGATGCTAGCTTACTGTTCACTTTGTAAGTGATTTATGATTTTAGAAAACAGATGAGAGAAATTTAGTGCAAGAAAAATTCTGACAATTCAAAAATACTTCTAACCCTACCGGTTCTGAGTACAGAGAGGATGGGTTTTAGGGAGGGATTAACTATGGACAGTACATATGCTAGTGACACAGTCCTATCTATAGATACTCACTATATGGGTTTCAAATGGAAACTCAGGGATTCTGGTCAGGGATTCTGGTCCTGGGACAGACTGCTGGGCACACCGGGTTGGACTGGGTCTGGTCACAGCATGGCACAGACTGGATTGGGTCTGCAATGGCTCTGGTCACAGCTCTCTGGTCACAGCACAGCACAACTTTATTGGATCTTTTGGTTCTGGTAATAATTCTTTTGGCAGGAAAGCAGTTACAGCACAGCCCAGCTGTTTCTTTTCTTCCGCTTAGGTTTCAAGGATGTGTTCTGGAATCTTAAGGCCTAGCTGAAAATGGTTCAGCTATGCAATGAGCCTTTCTGCTTGCCAGGTTTCTGGAGTCTGGAGCAAGAAAGATGGATGGTTATCTAGCAGGGTGCTCCACCAGCAATCGGTTAGTGGGTGAATCTGTGTCTGTCTCTAAGTCCTCAGCTGTCTCTATTTATGCTTATGATAAAGGGTGTGTGTGCTTGTTTATCCTAAGCGCGCCCCTTAGGGAAGCGATTGGCTGGAGTCTCTTCTCTCCCTTGATTGGAGGAGAAAACAGGGTGTCACCATGATGATGTGGGTTTATGAGTCAGAGAATCCTCCCCTTATCCCTTTGAACATAACATCTACTTGTGCTACATACATATTTACATGTGTGCAATCTCTATAACAATCAGATATACAGTTTACATATTTTGTGTAGCATCTACTCCTCCAAACCATGTCGCTGTAGGATCTTGTGTCTGCTTTTGACAGTATTTTGCCCTTTTTGTCCGGAACACAATATCCAGCTTATCAGAAAATGTGTACAAATGTGCGCATTGAATATGGGTATACGTGTAAGAAGTTTCATGATTTTGGCATAAATACATTGGGTGTAAAACCAAATTTTCTGCTATTACTTCCCAGAACATATTACAGAGTTCTGGTGACTCTTAAAATGTGCTGCTAAAATTAGATTCACAAATCTGTTGTTTCCATATTTTTTACAATTTTACACAGTAAATTATCAGTCTCTTTAAAACTGTGCTTTTGGCCTTTGTTAAGCAACACATTTTGGTTTGTCTCTGCCTCCTTCTTCTCCTGACAGCTCAGAAGCAGTCGCCTTCTAGTTTCTGCTGGGCCCGGCCATTTATGACTCTTCACACTTCTAATTTCCTTTCAGCCAGAGGATGTCCATTGTCTCCTTCCCCTGCAGCCCCAAGTTCTCCTCCCCTAATCTAATCATCACAGAGGTGTGATTTCCTTGTGGAGTGAAGCGGAAGGGAGATGCCTGGCCTCCGTGGAGGAAGCTGTTGGACTGGTTTGATTGCTTTTAGGCAGTCTTAAATTCAATGTCATTCTGTTACACTTTTTCTTGGTTTAAAACAAACTTGTAAAACCAAAACAAGCAGCTAGAACACTTATTCCAGATTCTAAACCATAGGATTAAATAGTTACAATGTAGGTTACTCTCAAAAACAGGTCACTTAGTTTTCAGATGTACAAGTTTAAATTCTATGCAGGCTTCTGACAGCTGTCAGAAAGGGGGCAGAGGGTACTGCGCCCAGATTTTGACAGATTTCACAGGCAGGCACATTTTTGCTGTGAATGTTTTGATGACAAATTCAGCTTTTCAGGACATTGTAAATTCACAATGATTTCTTGAACTAAGTGAATTGTAGCACCCAGCACGAATATTGGATGTTTGTCGGTGTTTTGTACTGGCATTCTGCATTTTCAGCAACCAAGAAAAAGATTTAAAAGCAAGATTTTGGATTTCTTCAGCAAAGCTCTGCTTTTCCCTTGGTGCTCCATTTTTACTTGTTGTGAAGCCCAGTGACATGTTTCAGGAGTGAGCTCTCCATTCCACCACTGACAACCTGCATGGCAAATTTGGCAGCCATCTTTTCGTGATGTAAAGCGCGATTTCCATAGGTTTTTGCATGCCATGCACAGGGGTTTTGCGGCCATTTTAATAATTCTGGCACCATCAGAACACAGTGATGCCGCAGGGCAGAGCATAAGTGGGTTAATACATCCCACAACTTCATTCCGGTCCTTTCTCTTTTATGGTGTATATCACTGTGGCCGGGCCTGAAACAAAGGGAGAAAGCGCAACTGTCACTAGGCCTGGCAGGCTCCTCTGCCAAGAAGAGGAGCTAAAAGTTGGAACAAGCTAAACCTAGAGGAGGCATGAGGGTGCAGAACCGACAATTGAAACTGAGATGCCGAACACACATTTCTTGAAGGGTGGCATAAAGAAATTAAAGAGCATAAATAAGGAGGAGCTAAGGCATGAACAGACTAAAAGACAACACATAAGAAGTGAAATTTAAAACGTTGCTTCATAGGGAGCTAATGCAGATGGGCAAAATAAGGGGAGATACTAGCAGACCTGAGTAAAGAATAGAATAGAAAGAAAACAAAGCATAATAAAGCAGACCAACATATAAAGAATAACAATAAATCAGACGTGAAAGAACAATAGATAGAAGAACAGATTTAGTTGAAGAAAAGGTAAGATGACAAAGTCTTCTAATATTAAAAAGATGAAACCAGCAAAATTGAACGGTAGGAGCAATTTGTGGAAAAAAAAGGAAAAAGAGGAATCGACAAGAAAACCAAGATTTCATGCTTGAGAATTCACAGAAAGCTGTAACAGGGGGGAAAAAGATAGCTAAAAGTTTCGGAACAGAAGAATGAGCTGGACATTTCTTTGGGGATTAGACAGTGAAACCTGGAGATAATCCTAGGTTGGATGGCCACAAGACAAGCAGAGAGGTGATGGTGAAAAGAATTGTTAAAAGAAGAGGTGTACAGACATAAAAGAAGATGGTCCAGAACAGAGCCTTGGGGGACACCAAAAGAAAGAGGGAAGGACTGAGAAGTATAGCCCTTCCAAGAGAGACAGTGAAAGAATTTTTGGACAAATAAGAGTGAAACCATCAGAGATGACAATCAGAAAGACCCAAAGAAGAGAGTGCAGAATGAAGAATAGAATGATCCACTGTGTCAAAAAGCAGTACTAAGATCAAGCAAGACAAGGGAGAAAGGAGAGTGGTTTCTGTAGAGAAACCAGAATGAAAGCCAGATTGACAAGGGGGAGGACATTATATAGATTAAGAATATGCGCTGAGGAGCTTTTGGACACAAGGTCATGTTGAATTGCAAGTTGTAACAATCATGATGGGTCTTCATCAATAATCAATAATTATGCCTTGCAAATTGTGTTGAATTCATTTTCCCTGTTTGCTCTTAAAAACTGTGAAACGCGTTATTGTATTCACTACATTAAGCTAGGGCATACATGTGTGCACACTATGAAAAGACACTCCTATCCTGCAGCTGTGGGGAGTTCCTAGGTCCTACTACTTCATTGGACCCATTTAATCAGCACCTGGATGCAGAGGGCTGGACTGAAGTTCCAGACTGGCAGGGAAAGACGTTGAGAGAGAAGGGCTTTGGGGAGAGTCGCAAGCCACGCTAGGCCCGAGTTTGCACTTATAACTGGGCCAACTGCTCAAGAGCTTAAGGCATGTCAAACTTGACCAGAAAGCACAAAAAGAATTAAGCAACACAAATGTAAAAAAATTAATCATAACACAATGATGTACCATCTATATTAGCGTGAACAGCATAGGGACAATTGATAGGGTGCTTGGCTTCATCATGGAGGGGCGTTGGCAAACAATTCTTTCTCCTCATAGGAAGGTTCTAGAAACACCATTCCGTTGAACACGGTGCCCAGTTGGTGCTGTATGAAGTTTTTTGCACCAATCTGCACTCAAGTCGCCGTGCTGCAAAATATGAAAGGTTATGTTGAAGCCTTCCTTCGAGAGGATACAACTGTGTTGCCATTTAGTAAATCCTTATACTGTCTTGCTGCTCATAGTACTGTTGTGGGGAGCTGGAGACCCTCTAATATGAGTATGCCAAGTAACTGCACATTCGATTTTTAAGTGTGACACATGAAACTAATTGAATCCTCGATTGTGCCTCAAAATGCCCAATTCAACAGAACGTTTGTGTTTTAGCGAGCAGCCATCTTGTTGAACTGCCATCTAATGTAAAAGCTTCAACATAAATGTGTGTGCTGGTACCATCAAATCCATCTGTGCTGGGTGGTGGAAGAAAGGCAGCAGCCTGGACCTTCGGGAAAGGTGAGGGGGTGCACAGTGATTAGTAGTCATTAGGTGAGGAAGATCCTGGCATAGTCAAACAATTACGGTAGAACAACCAAACTTTGTAGTCAAGTGAGAAAATGGGCCTCATTATAAGCTTGTCGGTCCAGTAACAACGGTACCGTAAGCTCGCGGGTGCCTTTCCGGCCGCCAGGTCTGACCAGGCGGGTGGACCTGCACCAGCGAGCAGACCATGTTGGATGGACTGGCACCATTCATGAATGGTGCCGCTCCATCCGGCCTCCCCATTCCCATTGAGTCCAATGGGACTCATATGGGAATGGGGACTAATATTTACTGGCGCCTGGGAATGGGCAATTACCGGGTCTGCCACGCCTGGTAATTGGACATTCCCAGGCACCGGTAAATTCATGACTTAGTATTTACAGCACGGCTACCGCCAGGGTCATAATAAGGCCCAATACATTTGTTTTATTTAACATAAAGGTCAGACGTAAAGGATTTTATATTAACAATGCCTGATCTACGGCATCGTCAAGGCCAAGCAAAGTCCCTTGACTGTGTATTGTCCTCACCACAGATCGTACTGTATCGGTAAACTCTGCTAAACCCCCTGCTTCTGACAGTAAGTGAGGCTTGACTGAGGCTAATTACAGATAGGGGTAAATGTTTTAACAACAGAGAGCAAGTGCTCTTTCTGCGTTCTGGAGAGAAGGTAGATACGCACAACCAACTAAGCAGTTTTCCTGGTATACAGTCTTTGGCTTAGAATCTATTGATCATAGGCAAAAAAGACTGCACACCATTGCCAACAGACCACTGAGGCCAATCTCCAACCCATGCTGCACACATGCGCACACAGAAGCTGACAGGCCCTTCTGCTGCCCGGAAGATGTAAGCTGCAGGCGCAGAGTTCAGGTAAGTATGTGTATGTGCGTGCGTGTGTGTTTCTTGTGTGTTTGAGGGGCGGAAATACAATGTTTGTGGCAGGAAGCAATGTTATGGGGGAGCTAAAAGGGGATTTGGGGTGAATCCCCCCAATGAGAAGAAATTCATGCCAGCACAAGAGAAAGTGGAGGTGATGGGCAGGTGGGGTAGTGGTATAAAAAGGGGTTTGGGGTAAAAATAAAAAATAAAAAAACTCTGAATTTCACCTGTATTGAAAGCTGCTCCAAACCAGCATGAAAAAAGCAGCCTTTTTTGGATGTGACCTTCAATGGGCGATTTTTAGACATAAAGCCATTATTCTTTGTTTACTTCTGCATGCATTCCCCAAGAAGTGCTGGCACAAGAACGCATGCTTAAACGTTTATGCACACACTGCAGTTTACAGAGTTGCATACAGTGAGCAAAATTACCCCTACTGTGTTTACATGACAGAAAGAAATCATTTATTCTGGCCAGTGCATACCACAAACATTGCTAGTTGCTATGTCAATCATAACTTCGTCTTAACACCCCTTATCTTTTTTTCCTTCATTGTAGCATTGTTTTGGCCACAGGTTGGCCATCACAGGCATCACATCCTGAAAAAGGATAGTAAGATTTCATTGAATGTTTAAGAACTATGAGAACACTTTCTTGCTACTCTTACAATAGTTTATGAATGGACTTGATACCAAGTATACCTGATATTAGTTATAAACACTGTTTGCTTTGAACATAGTCTGTGCTGACCTCGGTGTGATGGCACAGTAATTATACACGTGAGCTACAAACAATGCTCTGGCTGCAAGCTGATATTCCCAAATATTATACTGCGTCCGATCAAACTCATGATAGATTGAAGGAAAACCAGAAATGGCCAGATTCACACAACGCTTTTTTTTCTACGTTGCATGAGCCAAGTACTCATGCAAGTGGGAAAATAGATCCAATTCATGTCTATAGTGAATAAATTAGGCAATGTGCCGATACAAAAAGGGGTATGTGATGACAATTTCTGAGCACACCCATGACCTATAGAAACAGGGATGGAGATGCTAAACAAGGATTTCAAGTATGGAAAGTTTCAGACCCTAGATATGGTTCCAGAAACAATATGTGTGAAGGTTTGGGAACCTTCAGATGCAATCAGGACTTCAGCTACCCACCCATATAGCTCCTGTGCTAGTGGTAACCTGCTCCCACACAAAGCTATGCCTGTGGATAAGCTCCCCTGTCTCGTGGGTGATAGATTCTACTGATCTGTGAGCAAGCGTGCAAACAGTGCATGGTCTTTACTAGATGTGCTCTGTGCTCTGAGCCTCCCTGGGGCAGAGATACAAAAAAAACTGCTGACAGAAGTCCCCCACTGACCTTGGGCTTTTCATGCTGCAGGGTGCTCATTTCTAGAGGGTATTGGAGAGGAAAGGCAGATTTTGGGGCTCCTCCGCTCACCACTTGTGGGGATTGCATCAGAGGGCAGGTGGTTTTTACGATCCCCAGATTTTCTTGCAGCCCCAATGAAGATCAAACATGGGATTTCATCACAAAGCTCTGAACCAATGCAATCAAGTAAAAAGTGATTGTAATTGGTTATTTATAATGCGATTAATACCAGGAGGTTTCTAAGAGTGGACCCAGCGATTGAACCTGTGTTGCTCCGCTTTGACTTGCTTCCAAGACGAGCACGTAGCCCCTGAGTTATCCTCCCGCGACAATTGCTGATTATGGGTTTTTAGCCTTAGATCTTGCCACACAGTTACATTTCTTACAAATTGGATCACTAAGGAGCAAACAACCAATTTTGATTATTTAGGCAAATGTGTTTCAATCCAACTGGGTGAATTAGTCGCTAAATCCATTATACCTTATAATTGGGAATCTAGTTGACCGCTTACCGGCTTGGAGATAGATATACTTCCATGTATTATGAGATTAGAACAAGCATTTAATCAACGAAATCAAAGAATTAACATCTTTCGAAGAACATGTTCAAAAAACCTCCAACCTGATGGCTTAATCTAACAGATGTATTCATAGTATGGAGGGCAGTTAGTAACAACAACAGCAAACATTAGTAATGTCATCAAATATCACATATCAGAAATATCTTTAGGCTAATAAAGTTTCATCATGATTCAAATCACATTATTAGTGAAGTCAGATTTGTCGATAGTACCCATAGCTTTCTCTGGTTTAGCTCTATTGAGCATCAGCTAAGAACTCTCATTTAAGAATATTCGGAGACGCATGTAAGAGCACCTCAGAGAGTGATATCCCAATGCTGGAGAGACTGTTATGCCAATGTAGAAATGCCTATATATGCTTAGAGGTAAGGCTTTGGATTTTCATACCTGGCAGCTTACTTATTTTCGAACACAGAGGCCTACACAAAGAAAATTACTCTGCTAATGATGAGGACTTTCTATCTTGAGGTCAGGTTGAGCTGTCTTCAGTTTAGGGCAGTGGCAGTTGGTTTTGCCCTTTCCTCTGCCGTGATGAGTTCCACACAAGTGTTTGATGTATTGTCTCTAGAAATCTGTATCCACTTTTTCTTCTACCAGTCTAAGAACAGCTGAGAACTAGGTGGCTGAAAACTGTTTGAAGGTGGTCAAGAGTAAGGACTGTTAGGCATAACACTAAGCAATTTCAACGGGTGATAATGCAATGCAGTAGCACGATTCTTTTGAAGATCATGGGGTATGGGATAAAAGTGGTTGTATTTTAGGGGGGGTTGGAATAACCTAATTGTATACTGAATAAACGAGCGAGGTGGGTATGTGATGATATATGTTTTAGGAGAGTGCCAAGCACGAGTATGCTCGTCCTTTTTGCATAGACTGGCATAATAGCCTGACACTTTAGTGGTTATTGCGACACCCATTTGAGAGCACATTCATCTGAGAAAGCATAATTTCCCCCAATTGCGGTACACTGGTTAAGATCTGAAATGTTCATATTCTGTTTCTATTTTGTATTCCAACTTGTATATAGCCCTGGATCTAAGTAAATGTTTAGTGAATCAGAAGGAAGCAACATTTTAAAAAAATGAAGATTTGGGTGTTCCTAAATACCTGTCAACATTATAATCAAGGAGAACGCCTAGATCCCACAAGTAAGTCATGCAAAGCTCATAGGTCAGACAAAATAAAAGCAGGTGTGGAAATATATATCACTATATTATATCATTAACTGAAAATATGAGATCGAAAAACGAACAAAGGCAGGAGGATTCGATAGATTATCATCTTATGTTAGAAATCTATAGAGTAAAAAAAAAAAAAAACGCCCAAAATAAACCAACTCATCAGAGGCATAAGTATGATCATCAAGTTGCGCAAAAGAAAAGAGAGTTGAGTAAAGAAATAAGAAGAATCAGTAGCTCTAAACATTCTTCTTGTAAGTCTGTGATAAGGAAAGCAAAAAACAGTCATAACAACTGGAGTAAGGCGCACAAAGCGATACTTGAACAGAGAGACGCCGAGATAATGTTGAATGCTCTGAATCAAAGAAACTCAAGAGGTTTTTGGACGATAATAAATTAATTGGGGAATCCCGAGAACGCAGTCCTAACAAATATGGTAAATGAAAAAGATTGGGAAAGACATTACAAGCACTTATTTAAGAAAGTGAAAAAATCAAGCTGTCCTACCCTGCAAACAAGTCATCCGTGGGAGCTTATCATCGACCGGGACGATATTCGATTATGCATCCAAAAAAGCAGCTCCTCTAGTGCAGCTGAGCCAGACGGCCTTTCGAACGCCGATCTGAAAAATAACATCGAAGGATGGACGGACTTTTGCGACAACCTTTTTCAAAACATAATCAAAGAAGGACGTATTCCATCTACCTGGAAATCTGGCATTATAGTCCCGATATTTAAAAAGGGTTCCCGCAACAATCCAGCAAGCTACCGGCCAATAGCCCTTCTGGATGTGGTGGGGAAAGTCTTCGCAAGTCTGCTCCTAGCCCAACTATTGAAATGGATAAGACTAAAGAAGATCTTCGATGATCATCAGTCTGGTTTCCTCAAAGGAGTAGGCTGCAGCCTAAACCTTCTTATACTGAACCTGCTGAAAATAGATGCCATCAAAACAGGTCAGAAAGTCTACTTAGCGTTCATCGATATGGCTAATGCTTTCGATGGCGTTGACCGCGAAAAACTATGGACAACGCACAAAGAAAGCGGTTGCGCTGTTAGCCTGATCCAAGCAATTAAAGAGTTGTATTCTGAAACGTACATACAGGTTCGCCTAGATTGCGCGGGAGATCTAACAAAACCCATACCAACAGAAAGGGGAGTGAAGCAAGGGTGCCCACTGGGGGCCACTCTCGTCAACTTCTATATATCAGAAGTTGGTTCAGCTCTAGAGAGTGTTGTGTCATTTCCACCAAAGGTGAATGGAACTCACATAAATCATGTTCTTTATGCTGACGACATGGTCATCTTAGATTTGACGCCCATTGGCCTTCAAAGAAAGTTGACTGAACAAAAAACCTTTATAGAAGATCTTGGGTTGGATATTAATATAGCAAAATTGGAAAGTCGGGCCCTTGAAAATAAACAAGGAAGGCTACCATGTAAAAATATGTCAAGATGGGCATTGGGAACAGAGAGCTTGAATAAAGTCCCATACACGCGATATCTGGGGATGTTAGTAAATTCCAGTATAAATGATGAACCAACGATGAAAAAACTCCTAAGCAATTGTAAACATTTAACATCACAAGGAATGATACTGCAAAAAAAATATGGAAAATGTTCATACATTCCAATAAGAACATTTTATCAAAGTAAGGTTAGCCCTATACTGACCTATGGAGCGTAAAATATGTTCGGCTGTGACTCAAAGGTCTGGGCAAGATGTGAGGGCTCCTTTTGGAAGTGAATTCTCCAGCTTCCCCAAAGCTGTCCAACTGCTTGCATATTGTATGAAGTGGGCGTCTCTACTCTAAATGCAAGAATAATTTGGAATAAATTAACGTTATTCGGAAAGACAAACGAGGAAGCTGATCTACCACCTTTTGAAGTCTTAATTGATCGAAAATACCAAACGAATACTGCATTAACTGAATGGAGACACCAATGCAAAGTCATCTTGAACCAATTGGGCACAGATGAAAAAACGCTATGGAATAATCCCAATGCAGTGAAGAAAAAATAGCTGGAACTCGATTGGATCGAAACTGGAGAGAAAAGATCTAAATACCAATGTATGAAAAACTCACCAAGTGAAGCGATAAGACTCAATACTGTTCCCAAATACATGATTATTGCACCATGCAACCATCTGAGAAGACTACATGAAATTGTGTTTAAATCTTTTCAAAACCAAAGAAATACTAAGACATAGACAAATGATCCAACCGGGAAATATGACTTGCAGATTCTGCTTAAGTGATGAGGAAGATCTAAAACATCTAGTCCTCTCTTGCCCTAGCCTAAACAACCACTGAGGGAAATTTCTAGGGAAAGAGTTGGACAAATGTCTGATTTACAACGAAGACAATTGGTGGCGACAAATGCATAACAGCAAATGCAAATCACTAACGTTGGCACTCATGAGGTTCTTAGAACAGCTGCAAAAGATACTGGAGTTGGTGGCAGACGTACATTAACGAAGAGGAATGTACCTTGGAATATATGTGAATGTATGCTAGCAAAGCTGTTTCTTTTTTTAGGAGTAATTGGAAATTATTTTTTTTAATTCGTTTTTCTCTTTTTTGATCTTTTTTTATGTATGTATGCATGGAGTTATATTTCAAAAGTTTGGATAAACTGTGTGAAATAAATATATATATATATATATATATATATATATATATATATATATATATATATATATATATTCTCGATCATTAACCAGCTGAGTGATATGTTTCTAATAGTTTCTTGTAAAAGAAAGCAACACACTATGTTATTCTTTTGTGTAATTTATAAATGGGAAGATGGTGAATAAAAATATATATATTTCAGGAAAGTGTGATTTTAAATATTACTTTTAATGCGAAATAAGAAAAGAGACTGTATTTGAAATGATGCAAATCCATATTTACACAGTACATGCGCCTGAGGAGAAAGTGGGCTGATCTAGATAGTAACATCAGAGAGCAGGTATTGTGACATTGCACAAGGTCACCTACCAATTGCCTTTTATAAACGATTTCAGAAGAAGGCAGTATTTTAGTATCTATCAATTATCCTACACCCCTGAGAGAATGTAAAATAACCTTCCAGCCAATCTGGGGGTGTTGCTGATAAGGGAATGGAATCATGTTTTCGGGAGTTGTCCACCTGGCACCTTCTGTGTGAATTTTGCTTATCAACAATATCTCTCAAGTATATCAGAAAGAGAGGTTGGCATTTTTCACAACAATGCACTTTTAGGGATGGAAGAACCAGGGATTGTTTTTGAATGTGAAAAGGGCATTATATTTCGGGGTGCATTAGTTGCTAGACCCATTCTAACTTCTAAATGGGAATCTAGACTACCTCTGGCGTGTATTATGAGATTAGAACATGCATTTAAAGAACTGAATCAAAGAATGAACATCTTTCTAAGAACGTGGTGTAAATATAAGCCTTTTATAGCGGTATTAGCAAAATAGGCCAGGCAGAGGATGGGCAGAGGCTAGTTATACGTTTGTAGATATTGGCAATGTTAAGTAATATTAAGCTTATTTGAATAAGAATTGTCAACAGCTACAGTGAACAACGCCAGCAAATTCAATCTATTTTGTGAATTGAGTGTATTGCTTTCAATGTATTGATTTTATTGTTGGTAGTGTTACGTTGGCTATGCCAACAGCAAAGATGTCAGAGAGGCACTAAACAACCTAATTAGATTATAGATTATAGCACAATATAATGTCTTCCCAAGAGCCCTTCTAATCTCCTTTAACTTCTGTAAGTGTTCTCTTCCGGCATGGTTTCTCGATGAAGAAAAAATCGAAGTAGTAGACGAGTTTAAGTATCTGGGCATCCAACTAGACAACACTCTGAATGACATTTCACTACAAGCCTCATTATGGTCAAAAATCAAGAACTTGGCAGCCCAATCCCGAGCTGTTGACAGAAAATTCGGCAAGTTTTCCTGAACCCCGGTACTTCAATTCTATAAAACAAAGGTAGTACCGGCCATAACATATGGCATGGCAGCCAACTTAACTTTACCTGTTGAATTCTGGCTGAGATTGGAAGGTTTTCTATGGAAATCGGTCTTGGGGCTTCCTACCTCAGCCCCCATGCCAGCCATTCGGCGCGACCTTGGCCTTCCCTCACTAGCCTCAGTTGTTATGCAAAGTGCGATTCTACTTTATAGAAAAATACGGACCTCTGACTCTTTGCCGATTTTTCGGATATTAGAAAATGAACTGAAAAATGGGAAGTGCATACCACTCACTAACTGGGCGAAGAAAATTGAAAAAAAACTAGAAGAAGTCCACTGTACGGACGACCTCCTCATCTCAAATCCTGGGCGTGTAAAGCAAAAACTTCTAGAACAAGATTGGATACGTACTAATGAAAAAATCCTAACGTACAAATCCCTAAAAGACTTGCCACACACTTACAATCGCCCAAAGGTTCCGTTGAAATATTGTGAAAAATTTCCCGAAAAAAACTTGAGGAAAATTCTCCTGCGGGCCCGCCTGAATCTTCTGCACATGAGAGAAATTTTGGCCAAAAGAGCGCTGGCTAATTCTTCTTATTGCCGGGTCTGCGGCCTAGTTGATCAAATAGAATCTGTTTGTCATCTACTCACTTCATGTGTTGGACTGGCGCAGGAAAGAAGGGCTTATTTGACACCACTCATCATGTGCCCTTTTACACTCGACGAAGAGACAATATGGTTCCGTCTAATTGCAGGCGACTCCACTAGATGGTCCAGAGCGGCAGCTAAATTTCTCGAAGTAGCTCTGGTAAAAGCTAGCGACATTGGCTCATCGCCTGCAACCTCAGTAAGAGACCTCCAAGGAAATTCGAGAGTGGTGTTGTGAGTCCTGGGTCAACTTCCAACTTCCTAAAGTAGCACAAACACAGTTCGCCACAACACAGTTTTGTAAAAAACCCTAACAGGTTAATAAACAAAAACAAAAAAAAAAAGTGTTCTCTTCTTGACATCAGTTAAGCACCATGAGTAATTTGAAGTATAAGGAGATTTTTACCTGGGTCTCCTGGATGGCAGTGAAGAACAACTCTAAAATGTGGCAGCATGTCCACAAACATGCATAGATTAAGCACACATAGGTGAAATAGCAACTGCAAATCGGCAAGGATACTTAGACACAATGGTGACCAATAGTGGCATAAAATTCAACCGTGCCGATTACTTTAGCAACAGTCCAGAGTATTCCTTTAGAAGTGATGAATTTTCAGACTGCAAGTTCAATGTTAACCTCAGACTTCTGGGTGCAATCACAGATTTTATTTGTTCATTTATAATGCGCTTACCAGCGTTGTGGTTTCTAAGCGCAGGATTGGTATTCAAGACAAACACTTTGCCCCTGGGCTATCCTTACTCATCAAAGAAGATTGTATGTTTAATATTGTATGCTTAGTATGTTTAATTTAATATGAGACTTGTTTGGGTCTACTCATTGTGATGCTGGAAATGCATCAGAGGGACAGGGCCTCTGTATCCTTGTCCTTTATTGCTTTTTATCATGTGTTCTGTCGTGTTTTCTGCACAGGAGTTCATGTGGGACTCCTGCCGGTGCAGCTCTCTCTTTTGGTTTGGTGTACAGACCCATGGGATACCCTTATGGCACCCATGGGTGAGGGTACCACCTTGTGCCTCTAGTGTATGTTTTTGGGCACCTGTGTGTGACCTACAGAGCAGGGAATGGGCTGGTGGCAGCCCCGTGCTGAATTGACTGGTGCCCTGAGTGTCCTCCATTTTGGGATGCCCAGGCCGTGTCATTGGAATCGGTAGATTCCTGATGGAGACACAATGGCCCCCAGAGCCTCTTGCCTTCCATCGCCTGTTACAATGATCTTCCTGAAGTCCCGGGAAGCTCTGACTCTGTCCCTTCCCCCTGACTGGCTGTTGGGTGGAAGTTCCATATATGGTAGTGGGGGGAAGTGCCGACCAGACTGGCTGGAGCCTTCCCAATGACCGTATGTTGTCGGTACACCTGTGGGTGGGACCTGGGTGAATGGACTGTGTGACAAAGCTACACTTCTTGTTGTGGATGTCTGGTATCTAGTGTTTGACACAATGACTGAGACATCCCTGCCTGAAACTGGTATGAATGCAGTGTGTAGTGTTGAATGGCGTGGTACTTGTCCGAATCCACATTCTGTGTTGTGAGTGTCTGGATGGAGAAGAATGGCCTGAATGCACCGTGTGCCTGATTGGCTGACTGACTGCTGAATGCCCTTCGAAGTGATTGGATGCATGAGTGTGACCCAGCAGATGGAATGGGAGATCAACAGTATATCTGGGGACCTCTCACTGCTAGGAATTGTGTCCAGAAGCTGAAGTCCAAACTACGAAGAGTAACTGGAATGAAACTGAAGCGTGACCTTGAAGCCCTGCTGGAAGAGAAGAATTGCTGTTGCTCTTTTTGACCAATTTGAAAGCTGCTCTGTCTCCAAGGACTGACCCAGAGAGGACCTGGTAAGGCACCCTCTTCCCGAGCTATGAGGGACCATCGTGCACCAGCTGATCTTTACCAAAGCTCCCTGGTAGACAGACCTACGAAAGACTGCTGACCAGAGATGGGGACTGCCGCGGAATCCCAAAGAGAAGTGCCCGGACTGTTGTCTGCCACCGTCGATGACCGCCATCGCCAACCGGAGCCGCCATGCTCCCGTTGACTAAGAACCTTTCATTCATTGATGCGCTCGTCCGCACCACCACCCGCCTTATCCTGGCGGAGAAGGCCAGGACATTGACGCGCTGAGGAGCATCCGCCGGTGGGTTCCTGCCACCCAAAGACCACAGAGACGCTGACGACTTGATGCCCTCACTGGGCCACAGTTCTTCAAACTCTTTGCGGTCCAGAACTATCGACACCGAGGTGCCCCGCACACCTCTTCCTTGCAGGACGTTTACGCTTCCCCGTCGACGAGCACCGCTAGGAAAGAAGCTGCCATTTCATTGTCATATTTCACCCTGGTCTTCGCCGGACGATTCCCGGAAGAGGAACGCTACAACGCCAGGTACTTTGGGGTTGCTGATCTACTGGAAAGACTCTTGTGCAAAATATATATACTGGGCTTGTGATATATCTTTATTCTACATGTTGCCCAGGTGGGGGGATCTCCACACAGAGCTGTGTCTATTGGTAGGGGCCAGTATTCTGCCAATTGTTCCAACCAACTGCTTTCCTCTTACATCTATTGTTGGTTTCCTTTAAAAACTGATTTGTGTGCCATTTAACCATACAGTTGATGCACTTTAAAGAGATCTAATAGTAATTGTGGTATCACATAGAACTGTATAGATTTGCCATTATAGATAAGCGAGTACAAAGTGTGTTATCGTTATATTGTACATAACCTTGAATATTAATTATATAAAGACTGTGTTTTAACTAATACAGTATGCGGACACTCGTTTGTGGGTGCTTGGGGACTACACTGTACTTAAGAACCAGCCCGCATCACCTCCTGGTAAGCTAGGCCTTGATTGCTCGTACATTGCTACCGTAATAGAGAATCTTGGCTGGGGTCCTCTGTGCCTCTCCTCTACCATATAGAGAGCAGAAGTACAGGCCCTCCTCCAGTCTTAACACTCATCTCTTCCAGGGAGATAGCTTGAGTGCCATGAAATTAAAAAAGATTATACCCTTCATTACGATTAAATGCTATAGAAACATGTTATGCTATTACTCCCCGCTGTGAAAGTTCACCTGGACTTTAGGCAGTTTTGTTAAAAACTATGAGTTTTGCAAACTCTGTACCGATAAACCATGATGAGTGTTCAGCAAATTCATCTACATCCAAATCCCCCCAAATCCTCTACCGATTTCATTAAAAAATAAGCATAACATTATACGAATGAAACATACAATATTCTTTCCCTCAGCGCCCACTTACCACTCTCTTGCAAAGAAATCACCATGGTCATAACATTCAGTCAACCCATGTATGTCACAATGGTGTTTATAGAACCTAAATCGCCTATACACTTGTTACAGCTGTACCTGTGGGCTTTTTTCCATTGAAAGATCGTGTCACAAGCACCTAACTAATTATTTTTTCTGTGGGCCTGAACAGCACTGAGCACTTTCACTAAATTGGAACATTAAAAACAACTTGAAATGCTTCTAACAGCTACCACTAAAGTAGGAGAACGATTAAGGGAACACAACATTAAATTGCATTTGATCAAGTTATACAATGCATTCAGAATACATTGTTTTCCGCAGTTTCGTTGAAGCTACACTCTTTTTGTCAATATAAACGGCAGCTGACATTTATGTCTTTCCACCATTAAGAGTTAATTAATATAATTACTAAACACATCCATAAAGCTCAATCTTGACATGAATTCAAGATTCGGCAAATTGGCAAATTGATGTTTTTAAATATGTACTTTGACTGATGAACAATATGTGAAGGAAAGAAATAATAGAATAGAAAATCTAAAGTAAATGTTATCTTCATAACTTCTCTTACCATTCTAACAAGCAAAGATATCAATTACACAATAAATGCAAAATAATTCCAGCAATGCAATTTCATTAGCCCACATTCACAAATAGATGCAGAGGAGAATGAAACTTGCTTTCAGATCTGGGCCATACAAATGAACTGGCTCACAAAGGGGACGCGCGGTCAGGCGGCATGTCTGCCAACCCATGGGTGTGCAAATGCAGTCAAAAAAGTCACATTGGGAACACAGTAGTAATGGAGCCATTAAACGATCTCTTACTGCCAAACATATTCTGCCTGATTCATGGAATTATTTGCGCACCTTTCTGCCCGAAAATCCCCATACTTCAAACAGGGATTTACGGGCAGAAAGGCGCGCAAATCTGCGTTTTTCACGCAAATAATTCCAAGAATCAGGCTGATTATGTTTTCTATCTAGGACACGGCAAGTTAAGGTTATAATGAAGTCTCTGTTGTGTTTTATAAATTGACTTTTCTTAATAACTTTCAAACGCTTATATTAAAGATATTCTAGTTTAATTTATCGAGGCAGCCGCCTGTGCATGCAAAATTTCAGATGTCTACATTAACAGCTTCATAATTGAATAAATGTTTACTTTGAGCGTGTTTTCATAAGCTTTTAACATGGGTTTTTTCCTAGGAAAAAATTATTTTTCGGCCCAAATATCTCAACATTGTTCACTTTGATTTTCCCAATATTTTGCAGGCACCTGGATTTTATCTGAAATTGGAGCACTGAAGAAAAACATTGAAAATCAACATGGCCAATTTGGAGAAATTAACATTTGAAATGTATCTATACATGCCACATGCACAGAATAAATGTGCTTTTTTCACACAGAGCTGTCAACAGAGCATATGAGTTGTACAATAAGTACATAATTAACATCTCCTAAAAAATTCACATTAAAGGCAAGTCTCTGCTGACTTTAATGTGAGTTTTAAGCTGATGGAATAGATGTACACATTTCATACAAAGTGGACGCAGAGCTTGCACCTACGACAAAATGCACCTATAGCACATGATCCTACAACACACATCTTTAGGACACGCACTCTAAGGACACACACTCCTATAACTCATTCTCTTATGACATGTACAACACACCCTCCTATCATATATGTTCCTATGACACACGTACCGAACTACACATGTGCCTACTGCTCATCATATGTGGATGTACAGGACGTGCTCTCACATGCACATATAACACATGGACCTATGACACATGCTCCTACCAGACATGCTCCTACCACACATGCTCCTATCACACACGCGCCTACCACAGGCACTCTTATGATTCACACTCTTATGATGCAATCCTACAACATGCATTCCTACAACACTTGGTCCTACAACATGCTCCTACGACACATGCTCCTATGACACATAACCCTACCACACAAATCCTTACAACACATGCTCATATGATGCAATCATACGGCATGTACTCCTACAACACATGGCCCTACCTCATGCTCCTATGACACATGCTCCTATGACACATGTTCCTACCACACACACCATTATGCCACACTCTTACAGCACACACTCTAATGACACTTCTTATAAGAACACGTGTTATTTATAACACGTATTCTTATAACACAAGTGATCCATATTCCTATGACATGTGCACCTACTACACATGTGCCTACTGAATGAATGTGCACATTTGAAACATGCTCTTACATGCACCTGCCATACCTGCCCCTATGACACATGCTCCTACGAAATGCACTTCTAGGACATGTGATCCTACAACACATGGTCATATGACACACACTCACAACACATACTCTTACCACACATACACCTACTACGCACAACATGTGGACGTACAGCACATGCTCTTATACGTACCTAGAACACACACAACACCTTTTTCTACCACACACACTCTTACAACACACACTGTAATTGCATACACTCCTATCACACGTGCTCGTAGGACATGTCATCCTGTCATTTACACTGCTATAACACGCACTCCTACAACATGCATTCCCATGATACAGGTTCTTATAACATGCACACTTAATACATATGCGCCTACTAAACATAACATGCAGACCTATGACATATGCTCTAACATGCACCTAGGACACATGCACCCTGGCACATGCACCCTCCACACATGCACCTACAACACATGCTCCTATGACACATGCTCCTCTGACACACGCTCCTACCACACGCACTATTATAACACACATTGTAATGACACGCAATGACACATTGTAATTACATGCTCTATGACATGTAATGCTATATCATGCGCTCCTACAATACACGCTGCTACAACACATGCTCCTACAGCACATGCTGCGACAACACACATAACACACACTCTTATGACACAGTTTTACTATACAGAAACGTACAACACATGCACTTACGACACATCCACTTATGCCACATGCTGTCATCCAACATGCTATTATGCCACACGCACACTTATACTACATGCTCTTACAACACAGACTAGTATTAGAACAGACAGAAAGAAAAGTTTAAATTATTTTAAAATAAATGTGCAAAAGAGTTAAGGTTAAACCAACAAAACATAAGTCTACAAACATCAGAAATAATAAAGATAAAGTAACAACATAATAATTAATTTAATTATTTAATATTTAAATCAAATATCATGGCAACCTTAACTCATCACTCGAGCAAAGCAAGGGCCTCGGTGAGGGCTGTGGGATGTTACCAGCCATGTTTGCCCCCTGAAAAGGGGTGGAAGCCATTCACACCCCATGGTTATTCCATGGTGCGACAATATATATTTTTTTTTTCGAAAGATGGATTCTGCATGTATTGCACCAGCCCATGCTCCTAGAAAAAAAAAGATGGCTGCTGCCATAGGAAAGGGACTTATAGCCTCATCAGGAGTTGGGAGGTGCGGTAAAAATGAGCAGGTGATAGCATTACCACTGCATTACTGCACCGTTCAATTACGAGTTTGCAGGAAAGTTGGATGATTCACCTTCAGCACTGAGCTGGAGGTAAATCCGCTGAAATTTTCTGGTCATTTTCAGCGCAATTACCTCTACAGAAATTGTGCCAAAAATGCCACTATGGACAAAAAAATAAAATGGGTAATTGTAACCAGCGGCAATACTGGCAGTCTAAGTGGCAGTAATACTGCCGGACCAAGTTCGCGGTAAGGGTAATTGTGTTGGGAGGTATTCCAGCAGATTTACTACCGGGATACCGGCCAACTTGTGATGAATCCCGTAGCCCCTTTTCCATGTCTATGGGGGCCACTGCGTTCAGGAGGAGCGCTGGGACTGGAGCACAAACCTCCAGTCCAGCAGGTAAGTGGGGAGAGAGGGTTGGGGGTGGGGATGGGTAAGGTTTGTTTTTGGGGTTGGAGGGAAGGTAGGGACATAGGGAGGCTCTCAGTTACCTCCCACAATAACGATGGTGCCACCTAAAAAAGGATCTCAGGTGGTTGGAAACAGTGGGCAGTACACAGTGCCCTTCCCCGGGTGGGAACACACAGAATATTTTGTAATATAAATCTACAATAAAATATACTTATGCACCCAAGTCTTATATTTTACATACACAATAATATCAGTTAACAATTAACTTTACAAATTAATAAACTACAAATATGAATACACAAGGTACATGTCAACATTGTAAATACGTATAATTTACTAAACAATAAACATAACATTATAAAAACAAAACATACACAAAACTAATAAAAAATATTAAAATATATACTGTAAAGCTAAGTAACATTTACTTCTACAAATAATATTAACATATACACGACAGTTATAGTCATTATATTCTGCATAAACAATGCAAACATTTAATGTATGTGCTAAATCAAACTAAATAAATAATACAAACAGTAAATAGTAACAAAAGCAGCAAAATGTAATACACATTAATAACATTAAAACATGTTGAAATGTTAATTAAACATTCAAAAATACATTACTCTGACTATAAATCATTTTAGTGCAAAACCAAAACATTATGAAACAAGGGTGAGTTAAGGTATATATATATGTATATATATATATATTCAAAGAAAAACCTTTAGTTGCAGGGACGTTAATGTGAGACCTTAATGCAACAGAACCCATGAAATTTAGCTAAACCCACCTTAACTTCACACCCCCTGTTGCGCAACATATGACATGACAAGATATGATAAGTCATTTATAACGCGTCTGTATACAAGTGTTTCTAGGCGTGAAAAGACAAGGGAGAAAAGACAGAGTGAGGACAAGACAAATGATCATATTAGGTTTAGTGTCATTCAGATCGTGCAAGTGTGAGAACGAGAAGTTCAAGGGCAAAGGGAAAGGGGGTAGTGCAAGGGAGAGGGGAGGGAAAAACAGGGCAGCAATGCTATGGGTAAGTCCAGCCAGGGCAGCATGGCTCTGGGTAGTGCAAGGAGAACAAGGGACTGCACGGTTACAGTTACAGCAAGGGTGACTGATCAAGAAAGAGCTTGGTACCCAGTGAGACTTTGAGGGTAGCCAAGCAACCAGTCAGTGCAGCAGACAGGTAGGTAATGTAGGTCAGCAAGGAAGGGAGAGAGAGAAACCAGAGGATAAGAGAAAAGTGTTCAGCTTTACCTGGAACTTCGGGTGGTCCGGCTCATATTTGAGACTGGTAGGGAGTCCATTCCAGAGAGAGGCACCTGCAGAGGAGAGAGATCTACCCCCACTCTGTGTGGGGAGAAGCTTCTAAACCTTAGAGAGTTGGAGGTAGCTGAGCGAAGGGCTCGAGAAGGAAGGTCTTTTTGAAGAGAGAGTTGGATGTAGGTCCCGTCCCGGCCCCAGGACGCCTTGTGGACAATGCAAAGGGTCTTGAACTTGATCCTTGCAGCCACCGCGAGCCAGTGGAGAGATTTCATGGCTGGAGAGATACAGTCCCTGGGCTTGAAGCCAAGGATAAGTCTTGCAGTCCTGTTCTTGATTAGTTGCAGATTGCAGAGAGAAGAGGAAGGCAGATTGAGACAGAGGTTGTTGCAGTAGTCCAACCTAGAGATGACCAGGGCTCTGGAGACAGTGAGCTTCTGGGGGAATGTGAGAAAGGGAAGAGTCCCTTTCAGGCGGTGCAGTTGGTAGTGGGACTTCTTGACAATGTCCAACAAAGTAAAACTTGGAATAGAAAATAAATTGCTATTCAAAATATTGTTGAATACGTTGTCTACTTATTAATTTTAAGTAAAAGTCAATAAACAGTATTTACATTGTGATGATGCAAATATGACCCAAAGCCCTTGGTAAAGGTACCTCCTTAAAATGATCATTAATCATTCGATATCTGGCTAGACTCACCACCCAACCCACCTAGAAGAATCTGGAAGCACACCTGTTGGGCTTTCTGTGGCAAATAGTTGGACCACAGACTGCCGCTGCTGCTAACCATTTTATCACAGGTGCAAGATCATGACAAAAGAAGCCAAGTACCTGAACGGGCACCCTAACAACAAAAACGTCATTAATGGCATCAAGGTTATGGATAATACACGACTCCACTGGCCGCAGGCATGGCTATCCACACACATCAGTATACAGCAAGGATTATGACAACATTTGGCTTTGCTGTTCACATAACTCTCAGCCTACTTATTATGCCTCAACAACTCTGACAGCAGAATGACGCACAGACCTACAACAAATTTGGGCAAGCTGAACACATAGCGAGTCTCTAGCACTGACCCCACTCTACTCCTCTCAGCACCCATTCACATGACTGACCACATGGGTTGCTTCTCTAACGGGGCCAGGCCGCTCTGCTAAGCGCAAAGGCACACACGCATCATACTCCATGACCTCCAACATTCTGGACTTTGGTCCTTCCAAGGGCATTCCCACTAACAGCGCAATGAAACTATAATAATGATAAAATTGTGTGACTTCCACACTTTCATAATATGCTTTATTGCCATCTCAATCCATTCAGAGGCATCACAGATTTCCAAACATCTACCCTCCTTCGAGAGAAAAACTGCGGACATAAAAGTCAGAGGGAACGACTTACCTATCACTAGATCTACTCGATCTATAACCTCCTTCCAAAATGTTAGTACCCTATCAAACTCCCAAATAATATGCAGATAAGTTCCTTTTGAACGGGAGCGTCCCCAACATAAATCCGATTCTTGCAAACCCTGCTCTTTCATTTTCACTGGTGTCCAATAAATACGCCCCAAGATTCGCTGATGAACATATCTCTTACCGTTACCCTCCAAGCATTATCCCACTCAGTTTCAGATATATCCCTCCCCAACTCAATCACCCATTTATTCCGCAATTTCTCCCAGGAATCCCGCATACACACCTGAACAGGCATAAGTTTTGTAAACATAGAGATAACATTCAGAGTAGAAGTATACAATGTACACACTTGGGGCTTGTCACATAATGGTTCACCTAACATTTGATGCCGCTCCAACATCAAGTTTTCTAGTTACCTATATCTTTCAAATTCCCTACTGCCTAATACATATTGATCCATCAGGCCCTCAAATGTAACCATCCTACCCTCTTTCCACACATCAGCAATTCTCAAAATGTCTCTATTAGCCCATCCCCTCCAGTGTAACAGTTTGTTCTCAATCTGTAAACCGGGGATCAACCAAAGAGAAGCAGAACTGTAAAAAAATAAATTTTGTCCACACCCTTGAATCAAGGAGACTAAAGCAGATTTTGTAGCTGCTAACGCTTCCATCTTAAACCCAGATTTCGGAAACTTCCCATAAGAATATAAGCAGTCCAAAGGGAACGGACTCAACTTCTCCTTCTCCATCCGAAGCCAAAACGGATCTAAACCCCTATCCTCCCCAAAGTAATAAGAAGCTTTTTTCAAAAGGAATCCTTTATAATAATTTTCCAATATTGGATAACCAAAACCCCCATCTCTAACACTACGAATTTTTGGTCTCTTGCCCACCCCCCACAGAAAATCTATAAAATTCTATTGATACACTTGAACGCCTTCTTCGTGAGCTTTAAGGGAATGGATTGAAGGTAATACAAAACTTTCGGAAGCAATATCATTTTGACGGTATTGATTTTAGCCCAAAGATTTAAAGTCAATCTATCCCACCCACGTATATCCTTCAGTAGCGTTTCCTTCAATTTGTCAATATTAAAGTCAACTATCCTTCTAATATCCTGCATCAAATAGACACCCAAATATTTCACTGAGACAACTGCCCACTGCCAGTCCCAATCCAATAACCTTCTACTCAGTGGATTCATTTTCAAAGGAAAGACCACAATTTGTCCCCAATTCACTATATAGCCGGATAATCGTCCCACTTCCCGCAACATCTCCCGGAGTAGATTATTACTGATAATTGGTTGGTGGGTATGCTCAAGCTTTCAAAGTATGAAAGGTCTCGAGCATCTCGGCTTCATCGAGAGACTGAATATTGTGAAAATTGGGATTCTTTTAATGATCTGTTTGAGTAAGGTATAGAATTAATATGTTGGTGGATTATGGGAGTTGGGTGAGGGTTGATGTATTGTGTTTTTAACTTTAGTTGTTGTATGTGTATAAGTGTTGTTTGTGTTGTCAAGGTTCAAATTGGAGTGTGACGGGAGATTTTCCGATGAGGCATTAATGTTATCTGGCGGGTATTCTTGTCGCAGGAACTGTTATATTAATTGTTGCTTTTCTGACTCTCACCAATGTGTTTTAATGTTGTTTATGGGATCAAATTAAATAAAGTTGGAAAAAATAAAAAATAATGATAAAATTGCACTATACAAATGACACGTACAATACAATACAATGTAATGATTTTGAAGAGGGAGTGCAGTGTGGGTAACAGTAGAGGAGAAACAGGGAGTGTGGGGGGGCATATTTTGGTGTTTCACCCTGGACGCAATATTGTCTAGAAAGTGCCCTACTTGGGAGCATGTCACCTGCCATCCTTTGCTGTTTTGAGGGAATTTTAAAAATGTTATGCCAATTTGCCAAACCAGTCCGAAAGTTGGAGGAGTGCTGCAGGGTGAAATGAAAGATCTGATGCTCATGAAAGGGAAGTGCACTTCTTGAAGTGTCCAGTGACATTCTATATAGATCAGGTAAGTCAAAGGGTAAGTAAGTAGAAAGGTACACAGGAGACATCCACTGGCCTCCTATCTCACATGCTGCTTCACTCAAACTGACCTTCATGGAGCTTACTGGGGAACTCATGCAGGACCAAAGCAGGGAACATAAGACACAACAAATCTTCCGCCTCAATAGAAACCCATATAAAGGTATGGAAAGATGTGCGAGGGAAAATACATGGGGTAATGTGATCAAAGTATGAAACCAACAACTCACTGGTCGCCCCCACTCCAGACTCCAAAACTCCAATCCAAGACCTGCTCACTCTATTCTGAAGAACAAGGAGACATGCCTCATGCTCCCAACAAGATAGTCTCTTCAACGACCTGCAAAGTGGCCAATCCACTATCCAACACACTCAGAGTCTGTAGTGGGCCTACCACAGACACGCAGACCACTGAACCAGCCTTAACTCTCAACACACCAGCATTTCCACACAATACCAAAACAACACCCTCATTCATCCTGTTGCAAACAAAGGTGCACTGAAACACAGCGCACCCTTAATCTACTAGTATACTACCAGAACAATTAATCAAAGCTCAAAATCCACAGAGCAAAGGCACCCACTCTGTGCATGGCAGGTGGAGAGGACCAACCTCTAAGGTACCGGTGTCCAACTCCCCTAGGTACGGGCAGTAAACCCTGTCAAGTGCAGTGTCCACCACCCCAAAATTAGTGACACAGGTTGCAGAACACACCTTTAAAACTAGTGCCGGGTTTCAAACCCCAAATTCTGTGGCATGTGTGGCAGAACACCCCTTTAAAACTAGTGCCAGGTTCCAAACCACAAAATCTGTGGCACGGGTGGCAGAACACCCCTTTAAAACTAGTGCCAGTTTCAAACCCCAAAATCTGTGGCACGGGTGGCAGAACACCCCTTTAAAACAAGTGTCGGTTTCCAAACCCAAAAATCTGTGGCACAGGTGGCAAAACACCCCTTTAAAACGAGTGAATGTTGGGTTCCAAACCCCAAAATCTGTGGCACGGATGGCAGAACACCCCTTTAAAACTTGTGCCAGGTTCCAAACCCCAAAAATTTCAAAATCTCCCACCATTCTCCCAATGCACATCACCCTCAAGTACACACAAGGTGATAAACTACAATCCAAAATCTACATCTTGAAACTCTTAAAATTTAGAGAAAAAGTCCATAAAGTGCACGTTGGTCCTGTGGAGGAAACATCCGTGCAATACATTTCACTGTTAAAGATTGGGTTGTTGTCATGTCCCACATTATTTTACTAGAAACAGAGGCCACGTCAAATATTCATCAAACTCACATTCTCCAATCATTTTGCCACATAGCCTATGTGGCGTTGCCCGATGACGGGCGAACGCGGCGGCGTGACGTATCACGCCGCCGCGTGGTGTTTAAATAAAGGGGGCGTTCCCGGCCGCGGCAGAGCGACCGGGAAGCCCGAACTAGCAACACTGTGTCTCCGTGTGCTATGTACTGCGGGGCTTGCGGGAACGCATCGGGGGCGCAGATACAGCCCCCCAACAGTGGCGACGAGGAGTAGAGGAGACCCGGGCCCGGCGGTGAATGATTTCATCAATAATTTTTCCTACCGGAGCGGATCGAAGATTCGCTCCGATCAAGGCCGGGTCGCGAGGACGCACACGCGGCCGGCGGCCATTTTGTCTCGAGGCCATAAATCTCTCTCAGGCTCCGGGTTGGAGCAGAAACGTTTTATGAGCCTAATTTTTGGACACATTAAGAGCGGGTGGCTCAATCTGCACGCCCATATCCTTGTTATGGATTTTTGAGTTTTTCTGGGACTCATACGTCGTGTGGAAGCTCGGAGAAGGATTGTTATGACTGGGCTTGCCTGAAACCAATCCATGCTCCAGGCTTAATTTTTGGAACTTCCTAAATTGGAATGGACATTCAATAGTGGTTGCATGACAGCTTCTTGATCACCTTCATCATCAGTGTGCGGTGCATCTCCTTCTTCATCTCCCTCATCATCAGGTACACCTGGCGTGTTGGGTCTTGCCGGATCTAC
Organism: Ambystoma mexicanum; assembly: GCF_040938575.1. Taxonomy (NCBI): domain Eukaryota; kingdom Metazoa; phylum Chordata; class Amphibia; order Caudata; family Ambystomatidae; genus Ambystoma; species Ambystoma mexicanum. The sequence goes on from NC_090937.1 coordinate 1,142,701,101, forward strand.
CCCATGGTGACTGTTGGTGTGCTGGGGTGACCAGATTGACGCTGCTGCACGAACGCCGGAATGGTCGTGGGTTTGAGTTGCGGCCCCCAACGCAGTAGGTGGGGGTGCCTGTGCGCTCAAGTCCATGGACGGATCTGATGGTTCAGACGGCGACACTTCATCAACGTCGCAACCCCGGGATCGTGGCCAGGTGGCTGCCCCGCGGACAGCCCAACAGCCGGCTACTGCACCCCCAGGGACTCAGGCTCCTCCAGGTCTGCTGCTGGGTCAACCTGCACCCCCCATCATGGCTCAACTACCAGTGCCCACCGCACACGCAGCTCTGCAGCCCATTCCAGAGTTTGATGCGTCAGGTCCACCCTCAAGCATGGGGCCCCGATGGAGGAGATGGGTGAGTCGTCTGGATATGTACTTCAGGGCGGCACACGTGACGGATGATGACAGTAGAATCGCCACTATGCTGTATTCGGCTGGATCCGCAGTCCAAGACATTTTTGAGTCCCTTACGCCTGCCAACAACACGTATGATGCGGCCAAGGCGGCACTCCTTACTCATTTTCTCCCTCTTGCTAACGCGGACTATGAGAGGTTTGTCATGCTCTCGGCCAAACAAAAGGAGGAGGAGACGCTGGACACTTTCTATGGTCGCCTACGCCGTCTCTCTCTGGGATGTGCATGGGGGGATGCGGACGACATGATCCGCACCATGCTCATTCAAGCATGTTCGTCGGGGAAACTCAGGAGACAAGTCCTCAGGGAGCCTGGTATCACGCTGCCACGCATATTGGAGCTAGGCCGGTGCCATGAGGTAGCTGAAGTTCGGGCTGTCAAGATGGAGTCTGGATCTCGATCAGTGAGGTCGGAGGAGGTGTGCGTCGTGTGGCGAGGTGGCCGAGGAGCGAGGCGTCCGGGCGGAGGGCCCCGAGACAGGGCAGGAAGAGCCGGTGAGTCATGCCAAAAGTGCGGCTATGACCTCCCTCACGCAGCGGAGTGCCCGGCGGCTGGAAAGGTTTGTGGGAGGTGTGGACTGGCAGATCACTTCTCGAGGGTGTGCCGTGCAGCCCTGCCCGTGATGGTACCGAGAGGTCAGGCTCGGATATGGGCCCCTCGCCAATACCAGCAGCCCAGCGTAGCCCAGGTGGAACAGGGTGAGGGTGATCCTCAGGCGGAGGTGGCTGATGAAGATGACGAGGAAAACATATTTTTTGTCTCGAGTGTGGAGATGCTCAAAGGGAAGAGCAGAAGGCAGCCACGGTGTATCGTAGAGATCAACAACGCCCCGGTCCCAGTCCTGGTGGACACAGGTGCCTCTGTCAATGTGATGGCCAGGGAACATTATGACTCTCTTAGACCCCCCCCCAGGTTTGGTAACGCCGAGGGCCCGTATATTTGCGTTCGGTGGTCAAGATCCCATACCACTGGATGGGGCGTTTGTAGCGAAGGTGGAGCATGATGGGTCGTACATCAAGGCTCGATTTTACGTAACCCCAGTCAGTAGCAATACCTTGCTCAGTTGTGCGGCTGCGGAAGCTTTGGGGATCGTAAGATTTGCATACGCCGTGCACCGAGAGGACATAAATGACCTCCTGGACCGTTACGCTAAACTCTTCAATGGGATCGGTAAGATGACAGGAGAACCGATCCGACTGCATATTGATGAGTCTGTGCAACCTGTTGCGCTGAAACACCGCAGAGTGCCCTTCCATCTCAGAGAACTGGTGGACAAAGAACTGGACAATTTGGTGCACCTCGATTTCATCGAGAAAGTGGAGGGCCCGACACCCTGGGTGTCCCCGATTGTGGTTGCCAGAAAACCTAAGCAACCTGACTCAGTACGCATCTGTGTGGACATGAGGCTCCCCAATAAAGCCATCCGGAGGGAGCGGCACCTAACATCGACCATCGATGACATTATTGCTGAGGTCCAAGGGGCTCGGGTGTTCTCCAAGCTGGACCTCCGAGCTGGCTATCATCAGGTCGTACTCCACCCTGAGTCCCGGTACATTACGACCTTTACTACTCATCGGGGGTTGTATCGGTACAAGCGGCTGAGCTTTGGAGTGTCGTCGGCCGCCGAGGTATTCCAGAATATCATCAGGGGCGCCCTGGCAGATCTGGAAGGCGTCCTTAATATCAGCGATGATATTCTGGTGTTTGCCAAGACCAAGGTGGACCATATGCAGAGACTGGGAAAGACTCTAGAACGCCTTCTGTCGCTGGGCCTCACCCTTCACAGGGAGAAATGTGAGTTCCTGCGCTCGTCTATCGAGTTCTTTGGGTTCATTTTTAAGGAGGGTGGGGTGTCGCCAGATCCGAAGAAAGTCCAAGACATTAAGGCGGCGAAAGCACCTGAGTCGGTAACGGAGGTGAGGAGTTTTCTAGGGATGGTCACGTACTGTGGGCGTTTCATCCAGAATCTGGCCTCAAGATCGGAACCTCTTCGGGCGCTCACCAAGAAGGACACGCTGTGGCACTGGGGCCCCCTGGAACAAGCTGCCTTCGAAGACATCAAAGGTGCTCTCACCATGGAGGACACGATGGCATTCTTCGACCCAGCGCTGGAGTCGGAAATTGTGGTCGATGCGAGCCCTTTCGGGCTGGGTGCTGTGTTGACCCAAATAGACATCACTGGGAGCATTCGACCTGTGGCGTATGCCAGCAAGGCTCTCACAGACACGGAACAGAGATACTCCCAAATTGAACGGGAGGCTTTGGCGGTGTTATGGGGCTGCCGCCACTTCCGGCTCTACATGCTGGGGCGCCCGGTGACTGTGGTAACAGACCATAAACCACTGATTCCAATACTGGCAGGGTCCTCATCTAAACCCCCGGCAAGAATCGAGAGATGGATGCTTGCCCTACTTGAATACTCCGTCACCCTTGTTTACAGACCAGGAGCCAACAATGCGGCGGACTACTTATCCCGCCATCCTGGAGCGAGTGGGGGAGAGGGGTATGATACCTGTGAAGAGGAGGTGGACAGTCATATACGCATGGTTGTGGAGGCGGCAACACCAAATGCGATGTCCATAGAGGAACTGGAGGTGGCAGCAGCAGGAGATGAGTGTTTTCAAATATTGAAACAATCGATGCACAACGGATCCTGGAAGTCCATTCTGGAGGCAGTGGCCGGACGCACACCAGAAGCTAGAGCATCGCTGGAACAGTTGTGGAAGGTCAAGGAAGAGTTATCGTTCTCTAACTCCGGACTGCTGCTCCGGGGGGACCGCATTGTTGTTCCACAATCAAAGGTCCTCGAGGTGATCAGTCTCGCCCACCATGGACATCAAGGGGCCGCCAAGACCAAGGCGCGACTCCGCTCGAAGGTTTGGTTTCCCGAGCTGGAGAGAAAGGTCGACGAGTTTGTGGCAGCATGTGTGTGGTGTCAAGCGGCCTCCCCTCTCCAACGGGAGCCTGCCATTGAGGCCATGCCTAGGGGCACGAGGCCTTGGGAGATCGTTCATGCGGACTTTGGCTCGACGTCGGTGGGGACTCATTTCCTGGTGATAATAGATGAATACTCCAGATATCCAGAGGTTGAGTTTGTGGAGTCCGTGGCATTCGAGCATGTGGTGATCGCTGTTGAGAAGATCTTTGCGGCCCATGGTTTTCCACACACACTCTGTTCTGACAATGGTTCGCCGTTTCAAAGCGAGAGATTCTCTGAGCTGATGGAGAGCTGTGGAATACATCATAGGAAGGTGTCCCCACTGTGGCCCAGGGCAAATGGAGATGCCGAGAGACTGATGCGGACACTGAACAAAACATTCCGGATTGCTCAGGGACAAGGCCAATCCTTACAACGGGCCCTTTATCAGTTTCTCCGTGTGTACCGGACCACTCCACATGCCGCCACCGGAGTGGCCCCGGCGGAGGTGCTGTTCCGGAGATGCCCCCGAGGACTGCTGCCGGAAGCGGGGGACCGGGAACCAGGGGTCATTGATGATCAGCGAGTTGAGGTTGAAAGACGGCTTCGGATTGGGCAGGAAAATCTACGACGGGGCCTTCAACCTCAGAGGCTCGAACCAGGGGATGAGGTTCTAATCCGGAATAGACATCCCCAGGGCAAACTCTCACTACCCTACGAACCCGAACCATTGGACGTTGTGGCGGTGAAAGGTTCTATGGTCACGGCCTCTGATGGCAGGTCGGCCGTCACCCGGAACGTCAGCTTCTTCAAGAAGTTGGGTGATTCACGAACTGAAACCCCCCCTGAACCTGATCCTCCCTACACATCGTTCAACGACAGCTTCCAGGACGAGTTGCCGGAGTCTCCCCTCCGAGGTGAAGCAACCGAGGGACATCAATTGCCGGAGGTAGGCCGGAGGTACCCCCAGCGATCTGGGCGTGGGAAACCTGCCTACCTCAGTGACTATGTTGTTGGACAGATGGCCAGTGAATTTGGGGATCCTAATGGGGGTGGCTGCAATTAAAGGGGTTCTGCTCTTCTGGGTGTGCAGTGAAGTTTTCATAAGTGTGGTTATTGGGTTAATAAAGTTGTAGGTTTTGTGTTGTTTGTTGATCCTCCCGGAAAAGGAGGAGTGTGGCGTTGCCCGATGACGGGCGAACGCGGCGGCGTGACGTATCACGCCGCCGCGTGGTGTTTAAATAAAGGGGGCGTTCCCGGCCGCGGCAGAGCGACCGGGAAGCCCGAACTAGCAACACCGTGTCTCCGTGTGCTATGTACTGCGGGGCTTGCGGGACCGCATCGGGGGCGCAGATACAGCCCCCCAACAGCCTATGTCGCGTAGCACACCCACTTCAATAATCATGCACCATACTGTTCCAAGAATAGGCCTCACACGAAAGCTAAATTTGCAAATTGTCGAGCACAAAAACTAAAAAGGATAGCCTTGCATTAGCAGCAGAGCATCTTTAAAATAGGAAATGAAAACTTAAGACCCTTTTTAAAATCCGGCACTACACAGCCTGACATGCAAGAAATCACAGGAGTGTCTCTCCTTCCACTTTGAAATTGCAGGAGCCTCTCTCCTTCCAATCCAACTGTGCCGCAACAAACAGTACCTTTGTGCTTCTTTCACTCCGACATGATGAATAAACAGTACCTCCTCAGACCCCCACCAAACCTGAAATCTCACAGCGAAAGTCGGCAAAGCATGTCACTATTTTGTATTGTTTTCCATTGCAATACCGAATGACGAGATATACGCTGCTCTGCGGTGCCGCCAGAACACAATCTCTTCAGAAACACGGATAAGGAAACACCACCCACTTCCTCCGGAGCTCTTTTGACCCCACATCCACACACGCAGCAGGGTTCTTTCCTTGCCGCTGCAGTAACGTCTCTGGTGAGGCGTTGTTGCAGGCATTCCGAGACGTCATCATTATCTTGAAATAACAGTAGTGCGCTCCATGACTGCTCCTACGTCCTTGCGCCATCTCCGTCCTCTCTGCATCCCTCAAATCTGGCCAGTTAGCTGCTAGCCATCGTGGCACCAGTCAGCCAGACCACTTTGGTAAGCTGCATATTACTTTATTTCCTTTTCTCAACGGAGCCACTGACTGTATTGCTCCATGCTGCTGTCATTCTATAGGAGGGACTGGCAGCTGCATTATCGCTCCCCAGACCACTCACTGTGCCAGTGGCAGGCGCTGCAAAGTGACTCCACTAAAGCCTGGTGCTCTGACTGCTACTAGCAGTTAACTCCAGTGGCCATAAATTATACAGATGTCCCCACTGGTGACGGATGGCCCAATGCCTTTAAACTCACGGATGGCCCACTCCTCTCCATTGGCCATACATTATACGGATGGCCCCACTGGTTGCCAGTCCTTCAGTGATGGCCAATTACTTCAAGGTGGGCCCACCCTTTACTGGTGCTTCCCCAGTGGCCAACATATGTCAGGTGGCCCCACTGGCGCTGTTCCAGTGGGCAAAATCTGAAAGGTGGCCCCGCTGGCAATTCTGCTCCAGTGACCAAATCCTGTCAAGTACCACTCCCAGCCCAGCTCGTCACCAGTGTTGCGGGGTGAAATGAAATGTCTGATACTCAGGCAAGGGAAGTGAACTTCTTTACTAAGTTCCAGTGACAAGGTATATACATCAGGTACGTCAAAGGGTCAGTAATTAGGAAGGTACACAGACACATCCACCGGCCTCCTCTCTCACAGGCTGCTTCACTCCAACGGACCATCATGGAGCTTACAGGGGCACCCACAGCACAACATTCCATAGGCATAACATTCCATCAGGCATTCTCTCAGGCAAGCATTCATGCAGGACCAAAGCAGGGAACACAAGACACAACAAGGACGTTGAACCACAAAGATTTCAGCTGCTTTGGATTTTCTTCAGGCTAGTGTGTTCAAGATTACTAAAATAAATACTGCACTGAACTTGAACTTCAGATTATGTTGTAAGCAACTATTCTGCTGAATGAGCATTCACACAAACGGAGGAGCGTGTTGACCTTGATGTGGGGGCCACTGCATATCAGAAACCGTGCAATGTGTGATTGTGCAGCTCACTTTCAAATGCCATATGCAAATACATACATTGCTTCATATTAATTTAAATAATAATATATTCACTGACTGATAGTTTACACAATCTCCACCATGGCCAGCAGAGCCCCCATCTGTTACGCGCTTACAAACCCTAATGACCCCACGGATTTGATCCTAAGTCGCCATTTGCTTTCAGAAAAAGTTTGATGTCGCTCACAGACCATTACAGGGAGAGGCAAAGGATCTGAACCGATTACATCGCAACATACTGAATATCCTGCTACTTAGTCGCATGAATAGGAAGTAGCTTGAACAGGGGCTTATTTATTGCATGCTCATATAATATGCATGAGGTGTGTTAAAGGATATCCGTCCTGAATGGGAGATGGGAAATTTGGAAACATACTATAAATCTGCCTAATGATCTGCAGCAGCTCAGCCAATAGGGCTGACCAGCCAGGCATCCATCGATGTTAATATGCATTGCCAGTTTCACTGTCTTTTTTGAAACTGTGCACACACAATAAACACAAAACATTGAAATCAGCAGGATGCTCTACAGAACTAATCCGACCAGAGGAATATTATTTTCTCTTATGAGTAACAGTCCCTTAATTTTCCTCGCACAGTATGGAGCATAGATGCAATAACCAATGTGCACTTTCTCATCGGAAAATGCAAAATAAATGTCAGGGTCTTCCAGTACTCTATACATTCGCTAGTGCTGACTGGGCATCCATTTAAAGTGAAAATGATGAGCTGTGCAGATCTGCCAAAGCTTAAATAAATATTGAGCAAGCGACTTTATTCATTGTATCGTTCGAAGGCTGGGCAACTAGCCAAAGCTGGACAGCCTAGTCCCTTGGAAGACATACAAATGGAATGTCCATCCACAACCAATGGACTGATTTACTCTCTGCATCCAAAAGGATGGAAGGCTGGTACCTGCTAGCACTCCCATCCATGGAGCAAAATGTATCATGGGAGACCTTAACAAGGCCTGTCATGCTACACTGCATGCACAGAAGTTGAACATTTATTTTCTGCCTCTAACAACGCAGAAGGAATTGAGAGGTGAAACACCTGCTCATGCTGTTACTGCCCAAATAGAACAGCAAACTATCAGGCATACCTGCCTATAATACCTTCTCGGCATTGCACATTTCCTACACCTGTTGAAAATGTCCAAGGGGTAGTCATCACCTATAGTTATGCGCCAGACTCACAGAACCTCCTTCCAGCTCTGCGCATGCCAGTGCTGCAAGGGTATAACACATGACCTCACTTGCCCTCTGGATCCCTCCTACATCCCAATACCTGAATTGAACCCTTCAAAGCTTTACAGAGACTTCTCATAATGTCTATTGCTAGAATATCAGAGCTAGGCATGTAATGCTCATATATCAGATATCCAAATAAACTCCAAGGTAAAAATAGAAAAAGAAAGAAAAACACACAACGATGGCAAACCATGAGAGCCTATTTGCAGATGTATATTTTCCTACACCAATATAGGCAAGATACCAGACTTTCTCTTCTTTACCCAAGGATGAAGATCTGCAGGGAGACATTTGAGTCATCGTTTAAAGTGACATGGTTTAACTCCATTAACTAGGGCCTGGGATTGACTATGAGGAATAAGATAACAGCTCATTGTGGTTCACATGGAGGAGATATCGCAAATGTGTGATGATGATACACTAATTCATTTGATACATCTGTCCAAGAAATGTGCTGAATATAGACATTTGGTATCCACTATAACACATTGCATTGTGACTTATGTGACAAATCCTCTGATGTCGTCTCTTCTCCCCTAGGGGAGCCCTGCCCATGAAGCCACGGAGGTGAGGCCACTGCCCGGTAGTCCCCCTGTAGGTGCTACTCAGCAGGTGGATCTCATGGGGAGGGATCCCCCATATGGGTCTAGGGATGACTATCCAGGGAGAACGCAGTACACTTCTCCTCAATCCCCCTCACCCAATCCTCCTTTACCTTGCTATCCAACGTACATGTGTCATGTAGATAGTAACAATAGTACTGGGAGGAGGAATAACATGGTCGACCCAAGAGATATCTATTGTAAAGGTACTGGGAGTAAAAACGGTCAAGTTTACCTTATAGAGATGTCTCAGGGAAGCACTGGAACAAGGAGAAGGGGCAGAGGTATCAAGAGCAATCCTCAAAACACTATAGAGCAGTCTAGTGTTTCAGGGGTCTGGATTGGCCAAGGCCAATACAAAATAGAAGAGGGACCACCAAACAGAGAGAGAGTGGCCTGCTCTGGAGGAACTTTAAGTACAGATGCCAACCGGAGTGAAGAAGCAACAGCGTTGCTAGTTGGTACCCAGATGGACAGGCGGAAAGGTCCAGAGAGGAAGGACCGATCAGGGAACTCCCTTGTCCAGGTAAAAGTAGCAGCTGAGTTGTGTTGTGCAGGGAAGCAACACAGCCCCAGAGGAGCAGAACGCTGCAGAGTCACTGCATCTTGCAGAGAGTGACAGAGGACCACTGAGAATGCAGAGAAGCACATGGAAAAGCCCAAGGCCGACCGGATAGGACCGGCAAACACTGTAGAGCTACATGGGTGACCAGGCCAGTTAGTGAGGCTGCAGAAGAGAGGGAAGTATGGATCTGGGACCCACACCCAGTTGAGAAGAGCATCACAAGTCCTCTACTTCGGTACAGTACTTGGCAGATGTGTGAGCAAGGACTGCCAGAGCAAACTGAAAGAGAAGCACAGGCCTGGGACCTGCACCCAATTAAAAAGAGCCTGAGGGCAAGACCATGCTTGGCAGGTTAGTGAACCAAGTTGGTCAAATCCAGGGGAAGTTAGATATACCCACTGGTACTGTGAAATGTGTGAACAGTGGTAAAGAGTGTAATTAGGGCCTGGGGCAGGGAGCCATTTCCCCAAATAGTGCAAACTGTGGGAAAGATCCTACGAAGGGCCAGGGGAAGTGAGTCATTCCCTCAACTTGTGTGAACTGTCTTAAAGAGCTTAAGAAGGGTTTAGGGAAGGCAGTCATTACCCCCAGACTTCTTGAGCTGTGGAAAAGGGCATGAAAAGGGTCTGGGAAAAGGAATACATTCTCTGTGCTATGGTGGAATTACAGGCCAACATAGATAAGGGGAAGGAAGACATACCCCATGGTGTTTTCTATCAGAGAGCAAAGACAAGGAAGGACCAGGAAAGGGAGTCATTCCCTGGGAGCTGCAAAAGTGTTGAAAATAAGGTACCTGGAGAAGGGAGGCACTCTCTAGGGACCCAATAGTGGAGTGAACTATGGGCAAAAAGGAATGTGTTGGAAATGTACTTTTTTTGTACCTTGGAAAGGAAATGAGAACTGAGTCATTCTCTCATGCAAAGTGCCTACCTGCAATTGGAACTATAAACCATTTTCCAGAAGAAGGGAACCATCCATCTTGACCAAGAAGATCCATTTCATCTTTAGTATTAGTTACAAGTGTGAGGGAAAGAAGTAGGCATGTTTACACATGACGGTGGACTCTTTTCATTTACTTGGACATTCCTCCTTCTGCACCCTTACATATGGTGTCAGAATTGGGATCTGACCTAGTTGACACACACCTGTGAACCCTATGATTCACTAAGTTAAGTGACTGACCCTCTAACCAATCCATCGCCACTGTAGAGTCTAAAGGGTTAGATCTCTCCAGCAGTCGGGATATATTCATAGAACTTGGAGAGAGACAACTAGTTTCCACTGACCTAGTCTTGGCAGTCCGGGCAGTCCCCAAGGGTACTTAAATCTGATTGTTCCCCAAGTCGGGGGCCCGCTTGGAAGCATGGGTTGTATGTAATGGCTGGGGGGTAGACACAGACTATAGAGGAGACGGTAAAATCTTATTCCAGAACAATGACAAACATGTCCATCATGTTAGAACCAAGGAAAAGTGTGCTCTAGGATTCTCGAGACACACTCTTAGATGTACCAATGTTAGACTCCACTGAGAGAGGGGCTAAAGGTTTTGAGAAAGCTGACTAATATCCAGACCCAAACCTGGAATTACATAAAAGCGAGCATTGCGGTGGGGGAAGCTGAAATAATCCCAGACTTGACATTCGCCCCACCGCAACAACACTGTATTAGCTGAAGCCTTCCTTAGAGTTATCCCTGAGGAGGAGGGCTGAAAGAAAGCTGGTCCACTCTTTTTTTGAGACAGTGTTAGAATTTAATAATATGCATCTTTCTTAGCCCTAAGCTAATCACTTTTTGCGATCAAAATCCTGTTCTCTTAGTATGTTCAGAAGGGGTTGCATTTGTCAGTCATCGAGTAAAAACAACATGGAAATGTATTTGTGGCTTTTCTGTCAGTCATTACAAGAAAAGCATGGGTCCGTGTAGAGGGCATGTTTTAGCCACATGGGCTACACTGATAAACTTAGGTTAAACAATGTTAAAGACAGGTCCTCCCATTCAGCAAAGTAAGAAAAGCTGTTCCAATAGGGTTCTATTCTCGTAACTAAATGATATGTAAAGACTGACTGCACTAAGTGGTTAGTTACACACTGAGTCATAGGGCCTCATTACACGGTAGGCGGTGAGCCATGGTGCTATTAGCGCCATGGCTCATGCCGGTAAAATACCGGCACCGCCTTGGTGGAAAGGGGATTTACCGCCCCATTCCAAGGTTGGAGGGGAGGTAAATCCCCCTTCCACCATTGCCCTTCCCCATTCCCATTTCTGCCCCATAGGGCTCTATGGGAATGGGGAAGGCGCTAATTACGGCACCGCAATTTTGCGGTGCCGTAATTAGCTCCAAGGTCCCTTTGCGGGTTGGATTTTAACGCCTGCAAAAACCAGTCGTTAAATCCCCCAACCCGCAAAGGGACCTCGTAGTAAGGCGGTAAGGATTTACCGGTACTGGTATTTTACCGGTACCGGTAAATCCTTACCGCCATCCGTGTAATGAGGCCCATAGTGTTCAGCCTTCCATTTTTGCTAAAGGCACAAAAGTTATCTTTTAAAGATTGTGCAAATAGTGTGACCACTGTTGGAACCAAGGGTAGGTGGATTCTGTGTTTAAGGCCTCAAACATAATTCACCGCCCGTGAACTGAGGGATAAGGTAGATGGTTAAGCTGTAAGCAAAGAAGAGGTAAGGTATAGGGGTGCACAGGTCGGTTTGAGTTAGACAATTCATAAAATATAAGAATTATAGGGGGATGCGTATCGACAAGCATTAGGTAACAATTTAGCAAATATTTCAGGTACAGACGGGCTGTCGTCACAAGGCCACTTGGTACAAAGCGAATCAAGCAGAACCAGGGGTTTGTATTGCTACACAGCAAGCCCAAATGCACTGCAATGGGGGAAAAAATCCCTATAAACAAATTAATCTTTCACCAAAGGTTTTACGCCATGGAGGCGAATATTTAGGTACAGGCGTACCTTTTTAGCTTTGATTCTTAACTCAAATAGTAATTAAGCAGTTTAACACTGACAACAGACATCAAACTTAAAACATCAATATCGAAATGTATAAATAAATCAGAACCTTAGATAATAGAGATAACTTTTGGATTTTAATCTTGCAAGTCCAACAAGTTATGAGAAGTAAGCAAATCAAATTCACACAGTGTCCTCTATTCGCACATAGAGCACAATTTCATCCATATTAAATACAGTACAGAAAACCTAAGGAACATAGATAATGGCATTCAACCACTGGTGTTGTCCAAACTCGTTGCAGGTCTCTATGAATTTATCACTTCACAGCACTATAATACATAAGTCCAATCAACATAAACCTCCAAATGAAGTCCCTTTGTAGGTGTCAACAAATGACCAACGCGTTTCGGTTAATAGAACCATCTTCAGGGTATGGACTTCACTGTTCATATTCACAATAATTGTTCATTATTAGGACCCTTGCTGATACATGAACGGGGGTCCAAACAAAAGCCCAGTCTTCAAGATAAGAACTGAGTAAAGGTAGAATGCGGTCGCTTGAGTATAATTATTAATTTCAACATGTGATGAGTACAATACAACCAATTACAGCTTCAGCCTCTCACTAACCAGTTTATAGGAAACTTGGGATTCTTGACTTTTTACCTTACATACTGGGAAAAAAGCGGCCGGACATAAGAGAAGAGACAATTTATGGATAACAAATGAAACGAGGCATCAGCAGGACAGGCCGCGCTCACGTTGACACTTCCTGTGCGTAACATGTCGCTCTACCTCCAGCAGAGCAGTCATGATGGGGAGCAATAGAGCCACACTATATCTTAATGAAATATTCAAGCCCTGGGCCTGCGGCCGTCATCGCGTTCGTGACTGATTTAAACGCACGACCAAGAAATGCACTTTAATCTTCCACATAATGCGTCTTAAAAAATTAAAATGGAAATCATAGTTTAAAAAATAAAATGCTTGGACACGTTTAAGTCATCATTTACTCTTAAGTACATTTGATGCCCTTTAATGTTCTGGTTACTTTACACGACAAAAATCAGTGCCTTCTGTAATGGGAGTTTGGATTTAACAGCAATCGTTTGTGAGCTACATCAAGGCCCCAGTTGATGCTTTTCATCTTAAAAATAACTGAAGTGCATCCTAATCATTTTTTCGTTTGTGAGGAGCTTTTTTTTTTCCTGCACAATAAACATGTCCCTTTCTCCTTTTCCTTTGACAGTCACATTCACACACTAAGCTATCACAGTACAGACTCCACTCATGAACGCATACACATATTATATAAATACATTGACATAAATAAGTGTGATGTGTGACCCTCCCATGTGTATTACCCTTTTAAGGGTATGTGTCCCTCCCACTTGTATTTCCCTTTTAAGAAAGGTCATGACAGCTAATAAAAGGAGCCCCTGCATGCACTTGCAGGGGAAAGGCTGCGTGACCGCTGCCGGCCCCACAATAATACACATAAACAGATTTTTTCTTGCATGCACACGCACACCATCTCAGCTTCCATGCCACCATAAGCTGACCCAGATGGCCCGCCTCCTGCCTCATCATGTCCCCCTCCAGCTATAGGTGGTGGTCTGGGCTGCCGAGGCTGGGTGCTTGTGGAGTGTGTTGAGTGGGGTAAGGGAGGGTGACGGCTTAGGGAGGACGGTTAGGGATGGTACCAATGATTGGGAGATGCGGCAGAACGACTATGGGCGATTTTGGGGATATAGGCCTGCTAAAACCAAAGGTATGTCGCAGGGCTTACCTTGGAAGCAGAAAGTTAGTGCAGGCGTCGCACGGTGGAGACCCGCAGAGACATTCCAAGGTCTAAAATAGCGGCCTTGACTTGCGGCCGCTGCCATCTGGTGGATTTTCACATTCAGATTAAGTTTGTTGGTGTCCCAATCATAGCTTTGCAGGGAGCCCAGCAGGGCAATTTGGATCACAATTTCTTTGGGTAATACAGTGGTGGCCATCTTGGTCGTTGTAGTCTCGTTGTTTCTGTTGCTGATGACTGTAGGCTAATGCAGGCACAGCGGTCTCGGTGGAGGTCAGTGGGGCTAGTAGATCGGCAGAGACATTCTAAGGTCTAAAATAGCGGCCTTCACTTGCCGCCACTGCCGTCTGGTGGATATTCACATTCAGATTAAGTTTGTTGTTGTTCCAATCAGAGCTTTGCAGGGAGCCCAGCAGGGCATTGTGGAACACAAGTTCTTCGGGTAAAACGGTGGCGGCTATCTTGGTCGGTGCAGCCTCCTAGATTCTGCAGCTGATGACTGTAGGCTGATGCAGGCATGGGGGTCCCGGTGGGGGCAGTGGGGCTAGTGCAGTGGATTCTTCACTACCCCTATCCAGATCTCCACTGCCTGAGTGATACAGTGGAGGAAGAGACACATGGGTGGTGCAAATGGTTAAGGTCATCTGCAGTTTCCACAAGTGATTCTCTGTGTGATTGTTCGACTTGTGATGTTCTTTCTGTACCGCAAAATGATGCCTCTGTGTTTCCTTCTAGGTTAATTCTCTATTTCCGACCCCCCGCTCCCCAGCCAACCTCTTTACAATACTTAAGAGATTAAGGTCAAAGGGGCCACACTTCCCAAACCAATTTATCTTTTCTGTCATCGTTGAGCAGTCCAGATACACAGGTTTCATTGGCTGGTCATAGTCCTCCTTGCTCTTGTATAAAGATGTCTGTCTGATTCTTTAGTGATTAAGCCCAGGTAAGATAGAAGACCATCCATTCACATCTAAGTAACTCGAGTCAGTTGTGGCAATGCATTTTTCAAGTGCTTTTACCAAATACTGGCATGCCCTGGCTTTTCGGACTTGCTTTATTAATTCACTGATGTTTGCCTGTATTGTAGCAGTATCAGTAACCATAGAATCAGTGCTAGTTATTTCAAGACTATGGTCATAGTCAACAGACATTGCAGCCAGCTGGAGTAGATAGTGATTACCTAACTAACATGCCACAGAGTAAACTGCTCTGAATAACCCTGGGTTTTATGCTGCACGGATCCAAATCCTGTGTTGGATATTTGGGATGTTGTGGAATGTACGTAGCACCCCCTAGATCCTTCACTGGCAGCTGCTATTCTCGTCCATGTACAATATGGGGGTATTCTGCCTGATTAACAGCTATTCTTTATTTAATTTACTTGTAGTTACTGTGCATGTGCATGCACAATACAAAGCTGGTAGTTGCTGGGTTAGAGGTTTTCTGAAAGCCTATAAATAAACTTCATGGTAAACAGTGCTCCCATTTGGCCATTTTCCATGACCAATATTGGTCTGAAGATTACGTGTTTCCTTCTTCTTCATCTTCGTCTTCTTCTCCTTCTTACAGGTGAGGCGGAGAAGACCCAGGTCAGCAGAGGCTGAGTCCGGTTTCAAATGAGATAGGAAACCTGGACCCGGAGACAATTGCATCAGCAGAAGGTAAGCGTGTTGGGAATCTCGCTAATGCACCCAAACAAGACCTAACCAGATAGGAGAATCGAAATTGCAGGAGGGTAATGGTAGGAGTACCTTACCATCCATTGTATAATTGGTATTAAAAGCATGGGCACATCGATATTCATCCTACATATCACCACTCCATGTAATATGCTTAGCACATGCCCCAGGAATATCACCTTTCTACTCACCAGCACTTCCTAACCATAGCAGCTCTGCGTGATTAAAGAATTGATTTCATCCAAAATGTACACCAGGCATGTGCTCAATAGAATATTATTGTTGTGGTAGCATACTTTTTTGTGTGGTGTTCTGAGCATCCTGCTTGGCGGTTATCACAATCCGTAAGAGGGAAACTAGACATGGCCAATTTGACTATTTCTTCTCCACTTCATATATTATAATGATGAAATCCGTGTACCATTCTGTAATCCACCACCACTGGTGCTGTTCACATCTAAAAATACGGTTCCATGTTGCAGAGAGGGAATTACTTAAGGGGGCCAGTAGAGTTTATGACTGGAACAGGCAGCTCTTCATACACTGAAGGATTGTGCTACTACTTACTAGCAATTAGGTCAGGTTACTAGACAAGGCCTGCAGTGGACACTCAATGCAGAGAGACGTACACATCAACTTTCTGAAATGTCTCCAACTGACAGAAGTACATTGTACGCATATTTGTTTTCTCCCATGGAGAGAAATCGTTAGCGATAGTGCCGGAAGCAAAATGAGAGGGCAAGCCTCTGACCATATATGAGGAGTATTGATGTCCTCTGTCAGTTTAGTTAGCAGTCTTTTATTTCACTGAGCACCAGTGGAGTGAGAGTTTTAGTAAAAAAGAATGTGAGATATTATTGAAACAGCAAATTAATCTGTGTCTCTGTTGCATGGACCTCCATTTATAACACAACAACCGATTACATTTCTTTTTATGATATCCGCAAAAAATACATTAGTATGAACTGAATTTTGACATGGAATAACACACCAAACGTCATAAGGATATCACTGAAGAGTTCTCTAAAGAAATAGGGGGAAAAGTCTGAAAGATGATGACTTCCTTTAGAACAGGGTTGTCCAACTCCAGGCCTCGAGGGCTGGGATCCTGATGGGTTTCAGGATACCCCTAGGTAATATACATGAGGAGAAATGTGCATACATTTAGAATCATTGTATGCAAATTCACCTCATGAATATAGAGGGGTATCCTGAAAACTTGACATGGATCCAGACGTCGAGGCCTGGAGCTGGACACCCTGCTTTAGAAGGCCGCAGAACTCTGAGGACCAGTGGAGTAACATTGCTGAAAATCTAGTGGAGGACTTTACATCTAAAGGAAAGGGGTCCATGCCAAATGAGGGGGACAAAATGGTGTGCCACGAAAGTTGGGGGGACAAACACCCTTTTCCCCCAATAGCCCATGCTGAGGACCTAATACCTGCCAACACACTTGCATCCCTTAAATTTCTGAGTTCTTGCTTAATATGATGTAAAAGATCTACCAGATGTTAAAACATGTAATCTATGAACAATCTGTTTGATATTTTTAAAAAATCCACTAATCTTCATCATGCAATGTGTTACAAGAATATAGTCCAGGACAAGGTTGTCCAACTTCAGGCCTCGAGGGCTGGATCTATGTCAGGTTTTCAGAATACCTCTCATTAATATTCATGAGATAGATTTGCATACAATGATTCTAAATGTGTGCACATTTTTCCTCATGAATATTAATGAGGGATATTCTGAAAACCCATCTGGATCCCAGCCCTGGAGGCCTGGAGTTGGATAACCGTGGTCTAGGAAGTTCAATTAAATGCGTCCGAAAACATATTCAGGTTTGAAATAAATGATGACATACAAATGGATCAGTGTGCTAAACTCCAGCAGTGCACAACATAAACATGCTAAAACAGTTCCTCTTCATTTCATTGCTCTAGAGTGTCAGAGAAAGAGATTTTAGAAGAAAGATATGTGGAGTTAGTCACCCGTTAAGTAAGTGCTTTAGTTTAGTTGGAAATCTGCTCTGTGCTGGCTCAAGCAGCAGGCAATACGACCGCTGAAATCATTTATTACAACTGCAGTAGTGATGGAATTTTTTTTACTGCTGCTAAGTAGTGATGTTACAGCTAGCTGGTAATAAACTCATGTATTACATGTGTACATATAGATGTTGCAGTCTGCCATATAATATAAGAGTTATTTACTTTTTAGCGGAAAATGTGGTGTGGTTGATGTTTGTGTGAAGCCGGGTGCTGGAGTCCCCTGCTCTAGTGTCTGCTTTAGGGGTGCGGCAAGGCATGATCGACAATGCACGGAAGAGGTTATCTGGGTGAAGGTAATGAGTCCAGTAGATTTTTTTATTATTGCACAGCGCTTTCAAAGATAGATCAAAGGCACCAAGCATGGGCACTTCCATACAAAGAGAGATTCAAGTTCATAAGCAGTTACCACGCGCTACCTCCAAAAGCTTCATTGGCCAATGTGGCTGTATCCATATGAGTGCATTACCCAGCATTGTACTGTTGTGTACTTCATCTATACTATTTGGCTACTGGGCCATGATTATTTCATGCCCCAAGTCTAATACAGTCTCCTTTTTAAAAAAAAATTAATAGGCTTTCGTTTTTTGCAAAAGGCTTGTTTTTCACAGTGGGCTTTAGTGCTGCTAAAGAGCAGAAACACTTCTGGGAATTTGAAAATCTCCTTTTTTTAAAGTCCCATTGTCATTTTCCTGCCTGGGACTCTTATCTCCCACACGCATGCATGATTGCGCTGTATTCCAGAGCTCCCGTGCCCATTCCCTGCCAGCCTTGTGTAGAAAACGCTGTACTTTCGGTGATCTGTGAGGAGAATGGGGAGCGAACCGTGGAGATGCGTCTGCCAGCAACACCTGTGTTATGAGGTATCCAGGGCTATAATTCTTCCGAGAACATGCCTTCCCTGCCCTTTTCCTGTGAAGTTACTTGGTTCTTAGTTGCTTTTGCTTTCATTCTGCATGGCCAGTCACAGTATGAGTAGATGATCTTCATGGAGTGAACCGTGTGGCATTGCACAGTGCGTAGCAGCACCGCGCGACAGCCATGGACGGGGAATCGATACAAAGGGATTGCACGCCACAGTTTCAGTAAGGAAGTAAAGCATCTGCTCACAGGGGCGGGTGTAATTATGAATACATTAGTCGCATTTCCACAAAAAGACACAAGCTGCTGGGAGAGAGAAGTGAAAAGTGTGACATGCAGTGACAATCCAAGTGTAAAATGACGTTGTGAGTAGTACAATCTCTGGAATATATTCAACGAACTATATGGCTGATCTCTGGACACTCCTCACTTTGGTGTGCTAGACCCCCCCACCAGGCTGCTTTCTGACATCCGATACTTCTCCTAGAATTGTTGTTGTCTGTGACTGTGATCCTGGATCAGAAATAATTTTGTTGGTGTTATATGAGCTCAGTTCTGTGCTGGTCCACTCAATCCCTCAATGTTCCCACCTATGTGCAGTCTATGATGCTCATGTTTGTGGTGGTGTAACTTAAGGAAAAGGCATAGAAGCCTTGCATAAAGGCTTTTACCCATGTCCCTTACATTGCGAGCAAGCAGCGCCAACAATAAAAAGTAAACACTGCCTGGCATTCCTGGCAGTATTTGCTCTCTTTGCACTGCAGAGTACAAGTATGAAGGGCCAAAGGCGGCGTCCAAATTTAGCGGCGGGCACCGACTTACATTCAAGGGTAAACGTAATCGGTCCCGCCACCAAATTACGGGAGACTCAAAAATGAGCTCCTATGTATTTTGTGCTGCACCACCAATACATGCAATAGATTCGGGTTGCATTGAATTAGTCTTTTTACAAGCCTTGTTTCTATGAATTGTTGAGGTTGCTTGCTTTGGAATATAGAGTTATGGGCAACCTGTTTTCTGTTGTAAAATCTTATTCAGCTCTTTTTCTGTGTGTGTTTGTGTGTGTGTTTGTGTGTTTGTGTGTGTGTGTACACGAGGCAATACATCAACCTTAACTCTAAGGGCGTTTCCAAGAATGTTGCTCATCAGAGTCATTAGAACTGTCCCATTAGGTGAGCTATGTGCTCCTCCTGGTAAAGTGATCACTCCGCTATATGACTGCCAACTGTCTATATCAAAAAGAATGGCAGAAATACATAAAAATAACAAAGACATTTTAAGTACTGGAAAGCATTTGGAACTGAGCCTGAAACTAACATTAAGGGCCTCATTACACGGTAGGCGGTAAGGGTTTACCGGTACCGGTATTTTACCGGTACTGGTAAACCCTTACCGCCTTACTACGAGGTCCCTTTGCGGGTTGGAGAATTTAACGCCTGCTTCTTGCAGGCGTTAAAAACCAACCCGCAAAGGGACCAGGGAGCTAATTACGGTACCGCAATTTGCGGCTCCGTAATTAGTGCCTTCCCCATTCCCATAGTGCCCGATGGGGCAAAAATGGGAATGGGGAAGGGCAATGGGGGAAGGGGGAATTACCGCTCCACCAACCTTGGAATAGGGCGGTAATTCCCCTTTCCACCAAGGCGGTGCCGGTATTTTACCGGCATGGACCAAGGTGCTAATAGCACCTTGGTCCACCGCCTACTGTGTAATGATGCCCTAAATGTTGATTTTTGCAAGAGACAAAGTTAACCAAGCAGAAAGGCACTTGGGTTAGGAAAGACTGAAGGGGCTGTTTAACAATACTGTTACCACTAGTAACTCGTCACACTCCTGGAAGGAGAAGAGTAAGTTAAGAGTAAATCAGAGTTACTAATGTTAACTTCTTTGTGAATTGAATAGCCTCCGTCTACTAGTTTCTTAGCTTCTTTGTGAGTCGGTCTTCACACAGACAAGTCAAAGTGAGACATGATCAAACTAGTGACAATGAAAAAAGTGAAAGGATAAGGAAAGACTGAGAGATCTGGGAGATCTACCTGAATTTGCATGAATAAGTCCTGTAGGTATTAACTGAACGGTTCTATGTGATTTTACCAAATAAATAAATAAAGAATGATTTTTTTACCGAACCCAAAACAACCCAAAAAATACTGAATTATATATATTTTTATGGGGGGTACCCCCCTGAGCTCCCCATTTTCCTATGTTTAAAACCCCATCCCACCAGATGTAACCCCTTATCCCAACCCACATATATTCTTTTTTTAATTCAGTATTTTTTTGTATTTTCTTTCCTTAAAAATGAATTCTTTATTATGTATTTGTTATAATAACTGGATACCAACTGAACATGATACGCTTGGTTAGTTGAAGATGTTTGCCAGCTCATCCTGTTAGGATGGAAGGCGGTATGCAGGAAATGCACACTGCATTTTCTTTTAATGGTATTCAATGTAATTGATGTTATGTAAATAAACTAAGCAACAATGAAATTGGTCAAAAAAATGTTCGTTTCACTTTAATTATACCTTTGGCATTAAAGAGCTGCTGCAAAAAGGGTCTGTTTGTTTTATTTTCATACTTCACTTTTTCATTTTAGTTTTGTTGAAATATCAATGACATCAACATAAATCTGTGAAGGTCTCTGATTTACAAGGAAATATTAAGCTTCTGATGTCGAAAAAGCTATTTGGAAAAGCATATTGGCCTAATTACTCTTTGCTGAACATGCAGTCAGTTGTAGCTCGAGGGGCTCGACTAGCTCCGAAATGTTCTTTAAGGTGGAAGTCGGGAGATGCTTGTCGATGCACTCCTCCAAGCTTTTTCACTGGGCCTGTGTCATCCTTTCAGGCGGATGGCTCAAAGCTGAGGAGAGTGTTGCAGGCAGCTGCCTTGTCCTTGGTTTGGTTCAGAGACTCTCTGGCACTTCCCACCTAGGAAGTTTGCTGCGGAGCCTAGCAGGGCACACTGTGTGCTGGCTGGGTACTGGTTCTGGAGCTGCTGGAGGGTCCTCTTATCTCGCTCTGCTCCCTGGGAGTTGTTAAGGGGAGGGATCTTGCTTCCTTCTTGGGGGTCTGGCCCTTCCTTGTCTGGCTGAAGATGTGAAGCAGACTGCACCTTCAGCCATGGTCTAATGATGAGTGTTTCCTTCTGCTTCTGGTGCAGCCTTCAGATGATCTGCCAAAAGAGGGGCTCTGCCCACTTTTAAAGCCAAATGGACCACAGCGATTGGTGTAGGCTAAGTCAACCTTAATCAACCAATCCTGGGTCCCCACCAACAATCTCCTCCATGTGTGAGGTCACAACCAGACTGCTTTGCAACAGAAAAGGTAAAGGGGTGAAAACATGTATTACTAAGTTCCACCCATCTTCCTGTCTGTTGTGGATGAAAGGGTCTCTCTGGTTAATGGAGCTCTCTGTGGTTCCTGATTAAAGTGGTAGGTCTCCCTTGAAGCTGCAGTGAGACCAGATTTTCTGGCTCCATCAAACCACATACTCGTACCTTCTGAATGGGGTCTCCTTCCGGGGTGACTACTGTAAACATGCAGTCCCAGACATGACATTTCATTGTCAATCTATACTGAGGGCGGGAGCTGGCATCAGGTTGATGCAGTTGCATTTGCAAGGTTGTTGGGCTTTCCCGTCCCCGTTGTTAGCCTCTGCAGCCAGGGCTCATGTGGGCCTGTTTGAATTAAACCCTGATTAGTATGTGAATGCTGCCACCAGCTACAGGGCTCAACAACAGGACCAATGGAGCCTTTGTTAGTTAATTAGGCTGGCCATGGCAGGGGAAAGGTTTGCCCTCCCCCTTATGGTGATGCATTGTGTAGTCTACCGGTTAGACGCCAGCTTAATATGACAGGGGGGACTGTGCCTGTAGGATGTGTCCACCCAGAGTACACAACTCTATGCATATGTCATGCAGTGAGCATAGGAAAATGTGTGCAGTTTAGCCCCACACATTTTCCACAGGCTGATCTACCATCATTGAATATTATTTAAAATTTCAAAAAAGCCCAGGGGAACACACAACCACCATGTGGAAGATCGAGTTCTACACAAAAGTAGCGTTTTTACTGTACTATAAAAGGGCCCTGCTTTTTTGATTTCCTCACAAGATTGACATTTTTTCTCCTTCTCACAACTACTTGTAAATGCAAATGGATTTAAGGTTGGAATAAGAAAGTAACAAACACTCACAAAAAATCAAAAGCAATGAGAGATTGAATTGAATGACAGAGTTAATTGGAGTGGAAAGATGAAAAAATGAGTGAGGTTTGCAGGGGTCTCACCTAACCATTCATGTGTATTAGTCAGAAATTATTGAAGCCTGTTGTCATTATGCCCCCATGGTTAGGCGTCTGTATAAGCCACTTTTATAACACAGGTGATGTTAGGCTTCCCAGCTTTAATACACAGGTGGTGTTTGGCGCTTCATACTGCTGCATGCAGGGCTCACAGGTGTTGTGACTCCTCTTTGTAACCTGTCCGTAGTCCTCCAATTGCATTAGGCAATAAATAAATAAGTTTATTTTTGCTTTTTGTGATTCTAGGCGGTGGTGACACAAACCTTTTGGATACCTTGTTGTGATAGATCATTGGATTCTTAAACTCCATGTGATCCCTGATGAATGTTCTATCGAGAGTCTTTATTTACTGAAGGTAATGGATGGGAATAAGTCCCTTCCTTGTTTTTTATCTTAGATATAAGCTAGCCAATACCCATATTAATAGCGGGTGGTGTGTTTTTCTTGTCTCTGCAGTGTCCTTGACCGAATATTGGGGCGAAATTGATGCGCCTGTTGTAACAGTAGATGCTCCTAGTGATTGGTGCATTTGGTGTAACATTAACTGCCAGCACACCATTGAAGAAATTACACAGTGAAGGTACTTTGAAAGTTCATTCTTAGAACTGAAAGTGAGGTAGATGTTATTTGTTGGGTCTTGCCTTTGGTTCCTCATGCTACAGAAATTTATACTGCAGCATGGGGTTATATATTTAGTATTCTTTTGACCTCTTCCTTAAGATCCTTCCCTATTTTTGTATTTTAGGTACATCAATTTTTGTGATGTGTAAATTGACCCATTGTACACAGTGTTGAAGCAGTCTACAACATATTTT
Source organism: Ambystoma mexicanum (assembly GCF_040938575.1). NCBI lineage: Eukaryota > Metazoa > Chordata > Amphibia > Caudata > Ambystomatidae > Ambystoma > Ambystoma mexicanum. The sequence continues at coordinate 1,142,724,493 of NC_090937.1, forward strand.
ACAGAGATTTTCCCCTGAAGAATGTTCACCCGTTTGAGGCTTTGGAAGAACAGAAGCTGTTGACCCATTGTACACAGTGTTGAAGCAGTCTACAACATATTTTACATTAGTTTTCCCCTGAAGAATGTTCACCCGTTTGAGGCTTTGGAAGAAGAGAAACATGTTGGGAATCATTTTTACAACACATGTAGAATGTTTATTGTTTTAGTTTCATGTCTTTTGTGTTTGTGTAATCATGTTAGGAGATTTTAGACGACAGGTCTAGGTATTGAGTTATTTGTTCCACTGTGTTCCATGTTTTTGGGTCTATTTATGTTTTTATTTTGAATTTACATTGTTCTAAATAAATTTATATTATATTTTTTGATACTTCCCAGCATACAGTCTATTTTTTATGAACTTAGCATGCCGGATAATCAGGGAGTTTCTTTTTGGATTGAAGGGTCTAGTTAAATGATTTGTAGTTCAATCTTATCTCCTTTATAGAAACATAGGAAATACCAGGTCCAGAATATTAAATACAACATTGATATGGATTGCAGGCTCCATACTGCAGTCCCTAAAATTCGTCGTACACAAGGCTGCATCCTTTGTGCATTGGAGGAAAGCTGGAGCAAAGCGCCGGAGCCCATTGAGGTAAGTAGGAGGTGGGTGTAGTGGGGTGGTAGGGCCACACACTGTGAGCGGGTTCAAAAGGTGACTCCTGAAATTAAGAGGGAAGAAGGGAGGAGGCAAAAGATCAACTTTGTGAAGGGTGAAAATGTTGGCTTTTGTATTCAGTGTTTAAAGACCAAGCCATCAATATTTTGAGAAATATGCTGTCAACAATGTGTAGCTAAATGTTGTGCATTAAAATCACCCCCACTAACATTTCTCCAATGGGCAATTTCATACTCCAACCATCAATGCTTACTTCTGAAGTGTTCATATAGTTTCTGAACAACAAGCAACTGAGTTGGGGGGCAGGGTGTAGACTTTGCCAGGAATCCTTTCCATGTTGAAACCAGCACGGCTAGTAACTTACGAGCTAGAATGAGATTACTGGGCCCATGAAGAACTACAAATTCACTCTTCACATGTGTGGTGATATGAGTAGCTCAACCCAGAGCTTGTCTTCCATAAGCAACAGGAATGGCTGACTGATTAAATATGTTAATATAGTAAAATGTATAACAGTTAAGGGGCCGGTTTCCTGCATTAAACTGGAAGAATCACCAGACCATCTAGATACCATACATTTGTACTTGCCCCAGCAGCATTCCAAGATACAATAGACATGTACATATGTCCTTCATCCTGGCCCATTCTCATGTGGGTACCTAAAAGCTTCCACCCAATCCTCGTCTAATATCAGACCAGGTTTTCAGAGAGGTTATGTAATAGGATGTAATGATCGTGATTGTTTGGTACAGTATTGAGGTAGGTTTGGAAGTAGCCTCAGCGTCAATCAGATTGATCTCTATAAGGGAGTGAGGTAGAAGATCATATTCCCCCAAAACTCAGTTTGCAAAGCATGGTGCAACTCCAAATAATAGTAATATTTCATGTCTGATAGTCTAAATGTTTGTTCCAAATCCTGGAACGTAGCAATTGTGTTATTAGCAATAAGGTTGCCCATTGTATTAACCCCTTTTTTGACCCATGACTTGAATGTCCCTATCCTTAACACTCCAGTCATATCCAGTTATTCCAAATAGGGGCCATAATGAAGTGAATGTACCTGCCCAAAGTTAACAATGGCTTGTCATGTTCTGATATTCTGCCGAGTCGATGTGGGCAATGAGGTCTTATATATGCTTTTATATACAAAACTGAAATGGAGTATTTTATCTCGTTGCTTCATATTCTAATTTTGTATTGGACATCACAGGATTGCCAAACAGCCATTCATTGGCTAATACCAATTGGGATGCCTAGCAATACTTATGGATGTCCACTATAACAAACCGTTTTACATAGCTCTGAGTGTGCAATGCGGGCTGTTAATCTTTCCATAGACCTTTCCTCAGAATGTTTTCAATTCTGCCAAATTCATGTTTGGGAATTTTAACTGGAGTAACCTGCAGGACATATTGGTATCTAGGAAGCATTATCATTTGAAACATTGCTACCCTATCCCAAATCTAGCATCTGCTCAAAACCAGTTAGTAATCTGGATATACATACAATCTAAAAGTTATTCAACTAAAGTCAATACCTGTGCCAGAAAGCGCACTGCTTCTTTCATATATTGATATATAGGAACTTCACCCTGCCATAAATATGACCGCAAACCCTGTCATCTTGATAGCCACCCAGAGAAAGCACCGGCTTATAGAGTAGGATTTATTTCTAAATCATAATCCGGTGCCAGAATGCCCAGTGGACTTTTAAATACTGGTGTCCTATTAATAGAATTGTGTACCCTATGGATATTCATTCTGATGCCTCTATTGAGGAGGACACCACATTGGTATGGGTGAATCAGGTTAGGCATCACTGTTAACAGTTGTCAGGCGAATACTTCAAGTAATACTCTAATCTCACAGTTGAACACAGAAATCGGCTTATAAGAAGCACATTTATTAAGGTTTTATCCTTCTTGGAAATAACAATAATCATTGCTTGCCTAAATCTAGAGACAATTTACCCTTATCACAATTCAACAGAAACACATTTTTCATGTTATTATTAATTTGATGCCAGCATTTGCGCCATAAATCTATCAGAAAGCCATTAGGCCTCAAGCTTTTCAATGACTGGACATCAAATATTGCTTTCGATACCCCCTCCTCATTTCTTCTTTTCTCATGTTACTTCCTCTGATCCTCAGAGAGTTATGGTATGTGGATACTGTATATTTTGTGAAGTCTGAATCCTCCACTTCCTAAATCATCTGATACTGGTGTTCATACTATTCTATAAACATGTCAGCTATGACTCCATTTTCACTTAATGTATCACCATTATCACTGGTGATTTGTCTGGCATGTCAGGAGCTTTCATCTCTTTTTTGGAACCATGAGAGCATTGTCCTGCCTTATCTGATGCCTCAAAAATTATTTCCCTGGATTCTCAGTATGCCTGACGTGTTCCCTCATTGTCGCCAGAGATCTATGTGTTTTGGATTCTTGTTTGATAAATATTCCTCTTCAAGGTCAACCACATCCTGTTCAATTTGTTATCTTTTCTTTTACATTGGCCTTAACAACAGAGATGGCTTAATCCCTTAAAGTAGATTTATATCCTTCCAATAGGGTTCAAATATCTTCTACTGAAGAGGAATTAAATTCAAAATATTCATCCTTAGTTTATCTAGTTAATCAAGGATCTCCGGGAATCCAAAGTAGTATACATTAAAGCACTAACAACCACAGGCTCTTGAACCAATCCACTAGTCATTAGTATTCTAACCTTGGAGAATGAAGAAATAATAGATTCTTGACATTGTAACGTGAACCCCAGAATGAAGAAAAAAAAAGTATGATCAGGGTGAAGTTTTCCCCAGACATCAGCCAATCCCATCATCGCATCTGTAAAGTTGCGTAATCGTCTGTTAAATATTGGGGCCTTACCACTTTTATTATATCATTGAAATCACTCCACAATACCCCAAAATCCACCATATGCTTTATTAATTAACCTTTAGCTTTTAGTAGTACATCCAAGCCGAGAGGTGGGGGAGCATAAACACATATGATACCAACGTTCTTTGCACCCAATTTCCCTGCGATTATAACAAACCTCACTTTCCACAACTTCCATATTAGACAATCTGAAAGAAAATGTTTTTTCCACACACTCATTACCCCCCTCAAACCTCGAGTAAATCCAGTGTGAACAGAAAAAAGTATAATTAGATTGCTAGAAAATTAGATCCCAAAAAACATGTTGCCTGAAGGCATACACAATCTGGTTGTGTCAGTTTATGAACTGAATAACGGTCCATCTTTGAACCCTGTCATAAACTCTGTTGACATTCAAAGTCATGCATGAAAAGCCCCTGCTAGCAAGAGTATCCAGTTAGTTATTCAGCTATTATTAAAAGTAAGAATTTTCCATCACCAGAATTATGTTCATGGTGCCCTATCCCTATAACTGAACAACTTTCTTAAGCAACAAAAAGATTTTTGTTGCCCAAACATCAAATTATAGATTATACTACTGAAGGAAAAACGTTTTGGGGTGTGCAAGTCAGTATGTCCCCTACTCTTCGAGGGTTACCCTGAATGACAAACGATTCTAACCAGCCATTACAAAATTACAAATCCGTATAGCTTCATGTTCAGTTTCGTGGCAAATGTCTTATGGTTAATTTATACAGACCAGTCCTTCCTTAATGTGGGACATCACCTCCCAATATCCAAATGACTGCCATATGCTTTATTACTACCCGGCGATGGACAATGAGATTGTAACATGAAATTTCATTGGCCCTCGCCAGGGCGTTACCCTGGCAGGGGGTGGCAGGCACTCAGCCAGTGAGGAGGCTCAGAACAGGGTAATCCCGGGCCTGTAACTATGGGCCTCAAGGCATTACCTGAAGTGGTAATGCCTGCCCCCCTGCTTGGGTACTATTGCTTAATTAATAAACATTGAGCCTTTAGTAATACATCCAAGCCGAGAGGTGGGGGAGCATAAACAATTATGATACCAAAGATCTTTGACCCCCAATTTCACTATGAATATCCATCACCTCCACATTGGGCAATCTCAAGGGAAATGCTTTTTCCACATAATCATTAGACCCCTCAAACCTTTAGTAAATAAATCCAGTGTGAACAGAAAAAACTGTAATTAGATTTAAAAAAAAAATAGATAAAAATAAATAAATCAAGAGCTTCTGATAGATTGAATTCGTTTTGAGGTCACGCTCACGAACCTGCAGAAATATGCAGAAAGATGGCTAGGTTGATGTGTTTTCATCAACCTTCAACTGGTGGTTTCTTTCCACTCCTTTCTTTTACTGTTTTTGGAGTTGTGAGTACTGCCTCTCTTTTAGCAGAAGTAAATGGTAAAAGCAAAGGGTAAAAAATGTCAATGATTTGGAGTTAGGTGGAAACACATGGAGCCGGTGGGACATTATGCGGGACAGCACAAGGCACTCAACACATAGCAAATTGCTGGCCCCCAGATTCAGAGTCAGGAGTCTTAGAGGCTTTCATCCTTTATTGCCAAGCACCACATAACTAATTTATAATTTAGCATTAAATGCCCTGTTCTGGGGTGGGCATTGGCATAAATAGCCTCCCAGCCCAGTCGGGCGTCTGTGAGTGCTCAGGGTAATTGTCAGACCCACTCCAGGCTTACAACCAGGAGGGAAACAGACTTAAATTATGAAATTCATTGACAGGTAACACTACAAATATAGAATGCAGGATTAAGGTGGGCACTACGTCATTTCTTATGTTCATTCACTGGTCTGTTTTATGTAATACTGGTTAATAAAGTGTTGTCCTGGGGCTACCAGCTATAAAAAGGTCCTGTGGCATAAGGACCAAATATCCATGAACAAAAAAGTAGAGTGAGTCCACCCTATTAGAGCTAGTGATCTCAGTTGGCCCTAAACAGGGCTGCACACTTGAGTGCTAGTATGTCTGAACGTGCATCAAAATTACTATAAGTATTCACAACAACTAATATTTATGATTTTCTTAAAGGAACTGTTTATTCACATCCCTTCCTATTTCCTTTATCGAATATTATCATTTCATATTCAATGAGGCCAGGCAAAAATATTGGCTAGGATTTCATGTACAATTGCTGATGAATTTCAGTTGAAAACCTTCTTCAGGGCCGTACATGATATGTTGGTTCTCATATGCCCAACATTTTACTGTTTTTAACAATTTGTATAACATATTGTGAACCAAATAACCAAATGATAGTTCAGAATTTTCATGCAAAAAACACATACCGGTTCAGTGTTCATCAATGTATCCCAACATGTTGATATGAAAGTAAGAGAAGAAAACTTATAGGGTAATTCATAGAATCCAGCGCACAAGTAGCGCACGCGGCTGGCGCACAGCGTGCGCCTGCGATAGTCTGCGCCAGGCACGTGCGCTAAAACTGATTTCCGCGCACAGCGTATTCATGGATTTCATGCTCCCAAACCAGCCGTGGCGCAGAGAATCGCAGCGAGCCTGCAGCAGCGCCAGTAACGCCCCCAAGAACGCCCTCGCGCAAGGAAAAGCCATCAAAATCGCCAAATCATCGCTAAGGGCTGCGCTAACCCTGGACCACTTCACAGGGCAGGCAAACAAGGAAAGCAAAGTGGGCAATCTTCAAATCAGGAGTACGCGGGAAGTTCTACACGCGACTAGGCAGGGAACGTGAATTACAGGGGTACGCGGGAATTATCACACGCGAACAGCCAGGGAACGCGTATTACAGGGGTACGCGTGAAGTAGAACACGCGATAGGCCAGGGAACGTGTATTACAGGGGTACGCGTGAAGTAGAACACGCGATAGGGCAGGGAACGTGTATTACAGGGGTACGTGGGAATTATCACACGCGAACAGCCAGGGTGCGTGTATTACAGGGGTAGCGGGAAGTTCAACACGCGATTGGCCAGGGTACGTGTATTACAGGGGTACGCGTGAAGTAGAACACGCGATAGGCCAGGGAACGTGTATTACAGGGGTACGCGGGAATTATCACACGCGAACAGCCAGGGTGCGTGTATTACAGGGGTAGCGGGAAGTTCAACACGCGATTGGCCAGGGAACGTGTATTACAGGGGTACACGTGAAGTAGAACACGCGATAGGCCAGGGAATGTGTATCACAGGGGTACGCGGGAATTATCACACGCGAACAGCCAGGGTGCGTGTATTACAGGGGTAGCGGGAAGTTCAACACGCGATTGGCCAGGGTACATGTATTACAGGGGTGCGTGGGAATTATCACACGCGAATAGGCTGGGTGGGCCCTCACAGGTGTACCCTGTACACTCTCCACGGCCCCTGCAGGCAGCCCACAAAACAGGGGACTACCCTGCACACCTGATCATGTCCCCCTGCACCCCCATCCACCAGGGGCACCCTCCACCAGGCCCCCACCCATGTCTCCCACCACCCCCACCCCCCAGCAGTGCAGGGGCACCTGCCATCAGGCCCCCACCCATGTCTCCCACCACCCCCACCCCCCATCCACCAGGGGCACCCTCCACCAGGCCCCCACCCATGTCTCCCACCACCCCCACCCACCTGCACTGTGGGGCACGTGGCCAGCAGGCAGTCAGGCAGCAGCAGATGGCAGGTGGGAGCGTGCTCAGGGCTCTGGGGGACTGTAATTTGGCCTCCTGGCCAGGAGCGTGGTCTTTCGTGTTTGAACGCGTGGACAGCCTGATAGGGAGTGATTTTGCACGTGAAAACCCCACACTCAGCGAATCGCGGGAAAACCCGTCACCAGCATATGTGCGTCTATAGTTACCTGCACGTGCAGTGTCAAAGCGTGTGATTGGTGAAAATGGATCTACACGCAGGAGTGACAAAGCGTGTGATTGGTGAAAATGGATCTACACGCAGGAGTGACAAAGCGTGTGATTGGTGAAAAGTGAGCTACACGCAGGAGTGTCAAAGCGTGTGATTGGTGAAAAAGGATCCACACGCAGAAGTGACAAAGCGTGTGATTGGTGAACATGGGCCAAGCACGTACACGCCGTAAGTGACGCTGTACGTGTGGGCCTGTATATAAGGTAGTGTAGAACACCATTTCCTTGTACGTGCTTTTCGTGGAGAGCGAGTGGGTGAATTCTGTACTTCTTGTCGTTTCACACGCGATTTACTTCACGGCGTTTCCAGTTCGTACTCCCTGTTACCTCTGACAGCTTTTTCTCTTTTTCCTCTTGTACTGGTTTACCTGGGCCTGTTCCCTCAAACAGTGTCCCCTTCTACTGTTGTCCTGTCTCCTCAGACAGCGTACACATCTTCTTTTGGCGGGGGTGTTGCCAACCAAACGCGCTCATTTTTTACGCTCTTTTACCTGGCAGACGGTGAGTCACGCACGTATCTAACTTCTGTGCTTGCCCCGTGTGTAGCCTACCCCTTCAGAGGTCATTCTAGGCTGCGTGTGACACGCATACGTTCATTGTGTTACTGGATGCCACAGCGTAGTGCAGGGTTTTCCATCAGCACACGTGGTCTAGGAGGGGTATTGTGCACGTTCCTTAACTTTTCTGGGGTGCCTGTGCGTTGCGTGACCCGTCATCTTTCCCCAGGGGTGTCATATAGCCTTGCCACTGCACTAGGGTACGAATACCATCTGGTACCCAACCCCTTTGACACCCAATTGCCCAGGACAATTGTGCACACCGACTCCCATACGCACAATAACATCAGTGCCATGGTTGGGAGGCGTGCAAGCCGTAAGGGTGGCAAAGGTGGCCGAGCCACACGTGGTGGCCGTGGAGGATCCACTAGGGGACGTGGTTGTGACTTGCAGGGTGCCCCTGTCCCCCCCAGTCTGGAGGACCAGTCAGGGACACCCATGCCCCCCCCCCCCCAGTTGAGGGTCATGTGGCTGATACCAACCCTGATCAGCCCTTGTCGGACCAGCCCATTGTGGCAGCAGACCTGTCTGAGGGTGATCCCATCGCTGACATCCAGGTCAGCAGGTCCACTGCACGTGCACCGGTGCACATTGGTGTCATCAGGGCACGCGCATCTATGCCAGATAGGTCATCTGCTGGCCCCCGTAGCCAGGGTGTGGCTCCATCCACCCCACCTCTCATACACCCTGCCAAGACTGTGTCGGTCCTAGTTCATGCACCTCAGATCAGGCCTGACCCCATCCCACTACCCCCAATGCCTGCACCTACTCCCATGCTGAGTGTGCAATCCCAAACCCCCAGTACTGAGTCCACCACGGCTCCTGCCCCTAGTGTCCACAGCGGCGTAGGACACTCTGGATCCCCACCCCCTTCCAAGCGCAAGAGGAAGAGTGCACGTCCGGCACAGGCTGATTCCCCAGGCACGGCTGCACAGTCCGGCCCATCAAGGAAGCCAAGCTTCACAGACGCCGAACTGAATGCACTTGTTCAGTATGTGTCAGATCATGATAGGGAAATGGTCATCGTTGCAGGGTCCAAGACCACACATGCCAGACGCCAGGCACACTGGCAGACCATTGCTGACAGAATAAGTGCCCTTGGAGTAGTGAGGCGCACAGCTAGTGATTGCCAGAAGCGCTGGAATGACCTTAAGCGCAGGGCAAAGGATAAGCTGGCCTCAAGTCATGCCGCAACCTTGGTGACTGGAGGTGGGTCCCCAGCACAGGAAATAGAACTCACACCACACGAGTCCGTAGCTGGATCCTACGTCACTGAGGGACAACTCCAAGGTGTGGGAGATCTCCCTGATTACGAGGCATCATCCGGTGAGTGCACATGCATGTGTGTATTATCCATGTGCATGGTGTGTGTGTGAAGCATTCATGTTGGGTGCCTGTCAAGGGGGTGTGTGGCAGAGTTGATAGTGGCACCCATGTGCCTCATCCAGTATGTTCAGTGCAACACCATCTGCCCACAGCACTATCCCAACTGGCAACAGTGCACATATGGCCCTACACCATGGAAGTTGCCCTTGAATTGTCATTTTGTCACTACATTGTTGCTCATACTCCCCTGTCTATTCATCTGATGTCTTACATACCATTCCTATACTTTGCCCCAGCCAATCAAGTTTCATCTTCACATGCCTGACATGCAATGATACCACATGCTAATGCGTCCTCTGTATATAAATGCCAACCAACATGCTGTCATACTGTGGATGTTGCCTTGACATCCACCTCCTACCTGTGTGCTTTGGTACCGTCTGGTTTCGAGCCCCATTCCCTCACACTCCATGCTGCTCTTCATGGTCTATCTTCCCTGACTTCTACAGTTCAGACCATCGTGCCCTACTCACGACACCTGCTTGCTAACAGTCAAATGAGGGCACCCTGCCCTCCAATGCGACCCACCCTATTGCTGACAAGTGCATCTGAGCCTACTCAAAGCCAACTCTCACTGACATCTGCTCATACATGCCTTTGCCTGTCCCATAGACCCTTCACATGGTCCCTGTCCTCTCTCCTTGCTCCACTTCCACCATCAATGGTGGGACCCGTTGGGGTGTACTCCTGGCCTCCTTCCAATCCTCAGAGGCCACAATTGATGTGCATGGTAATGGGAGCATCTCAGTCCAAGGCCCTTAGGCCAACCTCATTCTCCTTGAGAAATGCTAGCCACATCTCATCAACTTCCTTTCCTCTCCTGCTGTCCCCCCTCCTCTCTCCTCATCAATCCTGCACTGCCTCCCTGCACCCTCCCATGATCCTTCTCCGCCTCCCACTCCAACTCCTACACATGCTGCACCTCTGATCTCTAGCACTCCCCGTAAGTCCTCCAAGGCTGTCAACCTCCTCCACAATTACACTCCTTTCACTGCGGCTGCATCAGGCATTCCTCCGATATCTGTCACTTACATGAGGTTATGCACCTTGACATCCTTGGTCTCATGGAAACATGTCTGACGGCCAGCTCTGTCTGCATCCTTCACACACTCCTACCTGATGTTCAGGAGACCCTCTCCTTGGCCCGCCACTACTGTGCAGGGGGGGTGTGCCCTTGGCTTCCCTGAGGGTATTCCTGCCACTGTCACTCCTACTTAGACCTACTCCACTCTGGAATGGCTTGTGTGACGTCTCTCTCTACATCTCACCTTGACATTCACAAACTGTGCGTACTGTGTCTGGGAAAACTGGTCAAATGTACTACTTCCTTTCTGAGTGTCCTCACCTCTCCTCCTCACTCATGTCCCCAGACACAGAAATCCTCTTCCTTGTTGCTGTATGCATCCACCTGCATGCTTGTTGACCCCCCCACGTGACCTTTCTGTGACCTCAGCAACTCCCTCTCACCCTCTAGACTCCCGTCTGTCCCTACTCATTCTGCAGGGCACACTCTTGATGCTCTGATCTCATCTGACTTTCCCCTCTCCGTCCATCTCTGCACTCCTCTCTCCTGGAGTGATCACATTCTCCTCTCCTCCCAGCTCACCCTCACCACCCCACAGGCAAAGCCACCCTCACCACTGTCACACACCTTCTTGGTATTCCAACCCATGAAGTGTGTGTCAGTCGAGGCTCATGCTGCCAAAATCTCCCCCCCATCCAGCTCCCCCTTAGGCTCACTCCCATCCTGACAGGGCCCACTCCATGCTCCACTCTATGTCAGGTACACTGGATGTCTTTGCCACGGTCATGACCACCTGTCTGAAGCCCCATGCCAATGCAGAGTCCTGGCATGACTCGGATCTTGTGAACCCAGACCACAGGTGCCGGGTGGCAGAGAGGGAATGTCCTGCATCATGCTCATCCTCTGGCAAACTGGCCTGCCACATGCTCCAAAGGCAATAGCGCCTCACCCTTTTCACCAAGATGAGATCCCCAATCCAAGGGCACATATCTGCGGCATGTGACAACTCTGCAGGACACATAGAAATCTGCAAGGACCTTGCCGAGCCAGATGCAGTGTGTACCTCCCCTGTCCCCTCCGAGGTCACAGCACTGCATGATTGTCTCTGTACCCCTATAGGCCACCCCCCCCAGCACTTGTCTGCGCCTAACACCATCTGCCCTTGACGTTAAGTCCTACTTACCTTGTACAGCACTTCCAGCCGCCACTTCCCCTTGCACTTCATTGTGCCACCCACCCCTGCACTTGCGTGACATGAATGACACCAGCACCAGTAGGATTGTTGACTGGCATCCCCTACTGCCCCACCACCCCTCAGTGCTCCGCTGTACCTTCATACATTTCTGGACCGGTGCTTCACGAATGCTATATGATTCCTTTACAGGTGATGGGGAGGTGGAATCTCATTGTTTACTGCATTTTGTTGATGTAGATAAGGCACTGTGCATCGTGGCCAATTTGGACTAGCAGATCCATGTACAACATGTTAACTTATTGATGTGATGATGCAATGTCAGGACCAGAGTGGTAGAAATCCAAAAAAGTTGCCCTCCTCTCCCTCTTCACTTGGTGGCTATGTCACATGCCATGTGTGTGATGGCATGTGCCTTTGACATGGCAATCACCGGCCAATGTGTGATGGCAGTGCTAGGCAGCATGGTGAGCAGGCGTTGCTCTCCAATCTGTACATTGTATGCCCTGAGCCTCCCCTACAGACCCAGTGATGGTGAATGCATAGGAGGTCTCCCAGTCATGTGGGACATGTGTCGTAGAACTACTGCCTCTGTTGTTCATCAGCCCTTGTTGCATGCCATGGTGCTAATGCCTGTTTCCATTTTTCTCTTTCATGTCTTTGCAGGGGACGAAGCACTTGTTGATGCTGGGGATGTGGTGGTTGAGCCGTCCCAGGAGGGCAACCCGGGCCGACCTTCCACAAGTGAGGGACGTGGTGTGTTTGTGGGTGAAAACCCACAAGTTCTGCAGGTCGTGCTGTCGAGGGGTGTCTCTGGGGGTTCCTCCCCCGAGCAGTATTCAGGTGTAGACTCGGAGGATGACACCTATGTGCAGTCGCAGGTGAGTGTTCTTGGGAGAGAATCTCCTCTGTCCGACCCACCTGCAGCCGGGCCATTGCCCTCAATGGGGATGTCAGTGTCGGCAGCTCAGCCTCCGGTAGTTACGGATGCAGGGCCACACCACACAATCTCTGATCCTGTTCCTGGGGCTGCAGATCAGAGAGGGAATGCAGTCCTGCAGCCTGAGGCCTTGCCGGCACAGCAAGGCGCAGTCCGCCTTGCCCCAGGCAGGTGTGGTGCCCGTCAACGTGGTGGCCGTATGCCACCTGGCAATACCGCTTGGGAGCAATCCATCTACGGTATGGCCAACCAACAGGCAGCATCATCCGAGATGATTGCACAGGCCATGGATAGGGTGGCCACTTCCATTGTCCCCCCAGAAAGGCTGATGGAGCGACTGGAGCAGGCTACAGAGTCCATCTGCCAGGCACACAGGGAGGATATGTTGGCGTCCAACAAGGACAGGCGGGCGGCACTGGCGACTCTGCGGGAATCACTTTCCATGGAGTCCCAGCGCCACAGGGAAGGCCTGAGGGAAGAATTCCATCACCTCAGGTCGACCCTGTTAGAGCTTGAGGCTTCATCCCATAGAAGGACAGAGGAGCAGCTGGAGCGTCTGACACGGACGCTCTCGGCCGAGATGCAGGCAACTCGTGCGGAGGTCAGGTCATCCCGGAAGTTACTGCATGGGGACCTCCGCATGATTATAACCCAGAACCAGAACTACCAGACCCGCCTGCTTGCAGCCATGGAGGAGCAAACTCGTGCTTTGCGTGGGCTGCCTCCCATTGTCACACCATCTTCTGAGGCAGCTCCCCCACCTCCTGAGTCAGCTGCAGGGTCTGGCCAGAGCGATAGCGACTCATCTCCCACAACAGAGTAGCCGTGTGGGCCACGAGCCTATGGGGCGTTTTAGTTTCCCATGATCCACACAGGTGGATTGTGGCGTGCATCCTGTCCTCGGACCTCATAGGTGCCCCCCCCCTCCCGCCGGCCCTTTCATGGCCATTTTTTCTCAATTTTCTTTTTTCTTTTCCAAGAGTGTTGCCTTGTGTGGGTACCTGGGCATACACTGTATTGTGGCTGGGCACATGCAGGCTTGTCCTGAGTTTGGTTTCGATGCTTGGGTAGCAGACATCCACACCCCTCCTGCTTCCGTTTCCATGGGCTTGCAAAGGGTGTGCCCAAGTGACAGCAAATTACACGGTGACATTGGACTCCCATGAGCTGTTGGCCAGTCCATAGTCAATACTGTGTAGACATTCATAGTGTACATTGTTGTTGCACCTAACTATGCATGATGGTTTGATATGTGCCTCTACTTACATATGTTGCTCATGTTTTGCAGGTATTTCACACAGTTCTTCACACGGGCATACTCTCTGGAGTCAGACTACATGTCGGTAGATGTGCACTGACACTTTTGCGTGGCGCCATCACTGTACATCTGGACGGTGAGGACATACCAGCAGAATCAGGTAATGAGACTACCATCGATTACATGCATTGTGTCTTGTTTGGGTGGGCTTCAGGGTGGGTTGGTGTGTAATTTGATTGAAATTACTCTTACACAGGTGTGTAGTAGTGGCTCCAGCGCGGTTAGCTGTTCAAGTGCGGCTATGTTCCATTTGGGGCACTGCTATTCGTGACACCGGTGTCATGTTGTGATGGCCAGTTTGTTTGCTCTCACATACCATGACATGGTGTCCTCAGTGGCGGGACTGTGAAGGGAATGGGTGACATGGCAATGTTGTCATGTAGTGAATCGCCTGTGGCAATGCATATTTGATTGATGGAGTTGTGTCTTTTCGTTGTGATGCATTGCTGGTGTATGTGTAGGTAGGGGTGCACACATAGTGACACTTCCATGTTAACAATCTCAGGCTGATGTGTATCTGACAGTTTATTGTCAAGTAATTTTGTGACATTGTCAGGTAGTGTCATCATTGATTGTCAGATGGTATGTGCCAGAGCAGTGTGCACTAGCCAGCACTGTGATTCCTAGGTGAAGAAGTTGGCCACCAGTTGCGTACGGGCTGCCACCCCCCGTGCCCTTTCCCCTCCCATGCGCAGCGGGCGTGCATGTGGTTGTGGATGTGGGGGCACCACCATGTCCACGGGCAGGCCCCGGCGTGTTGCAACGTTGTGCAGGACACATGCTGCCACTATGATCCTGCACACTATTCGGGGAGCATATAACAGCTGCCCGCCAGAACGGTCAAGGGAGCGAAAGCGTGACTTCAGCACTCCGAATGTGCGCTCCACTATGCCCCGTGTTGCAATGTGGGCTGTGTTGTACCTTACCTCGGGTGGCGTGGTGGGGTTCCGGATTGGGGTCATCATGTGGGGGCTGATAGGGTAGGCACTGTCCCCTGCGGAGGTGGTGATGGGTATCATTAGTGGTGTTGTGTCATGACCCAGTATCTGACATGCATGCATGTGCAGTGGCATTCATGCTCACCAAGCAGCCATGTATCTCCATGCTGGCCAGCCTCTAGGTCCCGGCATAGTGTAGACATTCTGTAGATGAAGCTGTCGTGGGTGGACCCGGGATAGTTGGCATATACTGATGTGATGATTCCCTTGGCATTGCATACAACTTGCACGTTGATGGAATGCCAGTGCTTGCGGTTTCTATAGATGTGCTCTGTTGCCCTGGGTGGACGTAGAGCCACATGTGTGCAGTCAATTGCACCAAGCACTTTGGGGAATTGAGCCACACCATAGAATTCCTGGATGCACGTCCGCCTTTCTGCATGAGTCCTGGGGAGATATATGTGCCTGCGGACTGATGGCCGTGCAGTGATGATGTTCAAGACCTGGTGTAGGCAGCGTGACTGCGTGGCCTGTGACACACCACCCACTATGGCACTTGTCCGCTGAAAGGATCCAGTGGCCAAGAAGTGCAGTACATTCAGGACCTTCTGCAGGGGGCTGAGTGCTTGGGAGCACAGGGTGGGTGATGTGAGGTCATCCTCCCACTCACTGACCAGGTCCAGTATGATGTGTGCTGGAAACCTGTACCTCCCATACACCTGGTCATCAGGCATCCCGAATAGGCTGGTTCTGGGTGTGAATATTCTGGCCCTGACTCTCCTCCTCCTCCTCCTTTGGTAGCCCACTGCCACTGCTGCTAGGAACGGTATGTTCATCCTGGCATCTGGCTTGTTTATTGATAAGTGCGCAAATTAATGCCTTGCGCGTGTTCTAGGCGAGCGTGTGACCCTCGCACCCCTGGAATCTAGTTCCCACTCCAATAGCGTGTGGACATTCCCACGCAGCAGGCATACAGGTGCGCTGACGTACTTGCGTGTGTAAGTGCCCGCGCACCCCTGAAATACACGTACATAGGCCAATCGCGTGTACGCGCACTTTTGGCCAATTACACGCGATGTAATACACGTACATTGGCCAATGGCGTGTACGCGCACTTTTGGCCAATTACACGCGATGTAATACACGTACATTGGCCAATCGCGTGTACGCGCACTTTTGGCCAATTACACGCGATGTAATACACGTACATTGGCCAATCGCGTGTACGCGCACTTTTGGCCAATTACACGCGATGTAATACACGTACATTGGCCAATCGCGTGTACGCGCACTTTTGGCCAATTACACGCGATGACACTCTGACGTGCAGTATTTCCACGTGTGCTCCGTCATCACGTGCTGAGTGGGGAACGCCCGTGCGGATCACGTCAGACGCGCTTAGGCGGTGAGGGACTCTGGTCCAATAGAATCGCGTATGCGTGCTGACGCACTTACGCGCTAAGGCCCTTTCCTCGGATTTCACGCTGACGTGCAGGAATTTCACGTGCCAAATCACTCCGTATCAAGCTGGCCACCCGAAAACACACGGAACACCACGCTCCTGCCCAGAAGGCCGAGTTACTGCCCCCCCAGTGCCCTGAGCAGCCTCCCACGTGCTATCTGCTGCTGCCTGCCTGCCTGCCTGCCTGCTGCCACCGTGCCCTGCCATTTGGTGCCTGCACATCAGCCATCTGCAGGGGTCCAGTTGCTGTGTCCACCCCTGCTGGAACTGAAGACTCCCAACTGGGATTACATCGCTCCACAGCCCAGCCCCAGGACCCAGTTGCCCACCCACACCTGCCTCTGGGGTTGCCATGTCGGGCACTTCGACATCTGGCACCAGTGGCAACCCCAGGCCAGAGGGGCAGAGGGGCACCAGCTTCACTGCCACCGAAGTTGGTGTCCTGGTGGAGCATGTCCTGGGGCAGTATGATGCCCTCTTTGGATCGTCCCGCGCCAGCAAGGAAGGACGGGAGAGGATCTGGGCCGACTGTGTGGTTGCCATCAACGCGGAGGGGGTGGCAACCCGCAACGTCCAGAAGATCAAGAAGCGCTGGGAGGACTTGAGGTCCAGGACCCTTGTGAAGGCCCGGCGCCTCGTGGAGGGGGGCCGGGGCCGCATGAGTTCCATCCAGAAGAGGGTCCTGGAACGCGTACGCCCAGCGCTCCACGCCCAGGTCCTTGAGAGGGAGGCCCGTCTGGAGTTGAGCGGTAAGTGTGCAAGCATTACTGTGTGAGACAGGGCATGTTGCGGTGTGCTGGTTCTATGATACTTGCCTGTATGTGTGCCATGGGCCATGTATGCATGTATGTGTGCAGGGACATCATGGTAATGCATGTGCGACCAGTGATGTGTGACCCACATGGTTGTTGCATGTGTTGAAATGTGGCATGGGGAGCCCTATGCAGATTTAGGACATGAGAGCATGCCAGTCTCTGTACCTGGACATGGATGGGGGTGAAGGATGGGTGCTGATGCCAGGTACATATATGGTAGCCATGTCTGTGTGCCTGACCTGCGTGTCTGTGACTTGTGCATGCCATGGATGCATGACACATGTGTGTGACAATGCACAGATTCTGTGACGCACCCAACTAACCCTTGTTTCGCCTGTGTTCGTTGTGTTTCGGGCCAGATGGATGTGACTGAGGTGAAGTGTGTGCATGTGATATGCATGAGCCATGATGCATGTGAGTTACATATCATTGAATGTTTCAAGAGTCAATTGGACATGCATGGAAATGTGCATGGCATGCACCATGCCTGTTACTGTGTGTGTTTTGCCTGGACTGACCCATGTGTTGTGGAGGGACATGATGGAAGTGTACTTTGACAGGGGTGCTAATCTGCTATTGCTTCCTGTCTAGGGGACCATTTTACAGTAGCCTGATGCTTGTGTCCTTTGTCTCCCTCTACGCAGCGGCTAGTGAAGAAGAGGGCGGAGACGGCGCTGTGGAGCAAGGCGGCGGGGATGCCCCCACGGCTGCAGCGGAAGGGGTGGGTGAGCCCCCACAGGGGCCTGCTACGGCGGGAGACGGTGAGGAGCCATCCAGGTTGGTGGTTTGCACAGAGGAGGAGGAGGCCGACACTGGTGCACACATGGGGCCTGGTGGGAGCATCCCTGCTGGTGCAAGTGGTGCAGTCCAGGGCCAGGGGCAGGAGGCAGCACAGGTCACCGTGGAGGTGCCTGTGCATGTCGCTGTCCCTGACCCTGTGAGTGCACCACCATGCACCAGCAGGGATGCCCCGTCCCAGGCCCGTCCGCAGGTCGGTGGGATGTCCATGTCAACTGACTCCCCTCCACCTGCGGCCGTGGGAACCCCTGGCCGCGTGGAGCAGGTCCTGATTGGGGTCGCGATGCGCACGGCTGTGATTCGTGATGACGTGCGTGCTTCCCGGGAGGAGCACGCACGTCATCACGAAGTGCACCGTGCCGACGTGGCCCAATTGGGATCGGCCATGTTCGGGGGGTTCCTGCATGTGTTGGCCAATCTGACGGCCCTCTCCTCCTCTGTGCAGGCTATCCACCGGTCGTTCTCCTTGCCGTATTCCGGCCCAGATGCCACCATGGCCCCCTGTGGACCTGCCCCGACCAATGCAGCCAGCTCGGTGGGGATCCCATCCCTGCCACAGTTGGGAGTCGGAGGTCCAGCAGGGGTGGACGACACAGCAAGTGGACCCCAGCAGATGGAAGATGTGCCGGCATCATCGGGCAGGGCACGTGCACGACGGCGTCGGTGGTTACCATCAGCCTGGATGCCGTCGTGCTGGCAGAGGCAGTGGCGTCGGAGGCAGCAGCGGGCTCGACGTGGGAGGCATCATGGCTCAGGGCCATCAAGATCAGAGGGGCAGGCATCGGCCGGAGGGCAGGGCAACCCTGGCATGGCGGTGTGTTCCGTGTGGGAGGAGTTTGGCCAGCGGATAGGTGCGGAGCGGCAGCGGGCGGAAGAGGAGCGGCTCGCCATGGCCAGGGCGGAGATCTCCATGCGTCGGGCATTGAGGCGGGCTGAGTGCCTCGAGGAGGCTCGCAGGGATTTTGGTGAGCACATGGGGTTGTCCCTGCGAGACCTCGGGGCCAGGACAGAGTCCCGCCTCCAGGACATTGACATGGAGTTCGAGGATGCCCTGGCCAGCATCACCAAGTGAGCCGCAGGACTAGCCCGCTGCCTTTGTATATAGTTTTTTAGTTAGTTAGTGCTAGGTTTCCTTTATTTATTTTTATTATTTTGGACCGCTCGGACAATGGCCACTTTTTTGTACATATTTATTTTATTGTTAGTATTAGGTTTCATTTGTGCTGTTGGGCTCATGGACCCTGGAACATTCCTGTATATATTGTTATATTTTGGGAGATACATTTTTTAATTTTTTTATTGTTTACACCATGACGTAATGGTTTTTCTTTGATTTCCTACTACATGGTTTTGCTTTGGACAAATTATATTGATTTTTTAATCCTTTGTTTTTTGGTTTATCATTTTTGTTCTCGGACATGGACCTTTTATTTACTTTGCCACATAGTTGTATGTTTTATTGGTTTACTTGATTTGTGTTTTTAATACATTTTTATATTATCTTACACTTGTGTTATTTTCTCTTTGGTTTCTTACATGTCATGATATGGGTTTTGACATTCACTTGCACCCATTGTGTATGTGTGTGTGACGGACATGTGTTCTTTTGCATACTTGCCTTTGGGGTTGTGTCATGTGATTGCATTCACTATGTGGGTGCATGCAATCCTTGCCTGGGTGTTTGTGCTGGGTATACTGGCCATTACTGCCATGATTGTGTATCGTCAGGACCTGGGGCCAGGGGGACATGGGTGGGGGCCTGCTGGCAGGTTCCCCACAGTGCTGGGGGTGGGGGTGGTGGGAGACATGGGTTGGACATGGGTGGGGGCCTGTTGGCAGGTTCCCCACAGTGCTGGGGGTGGTGGGAGACATGGGTGGGGGCCTGGTGGAGGGTGTCCCTGGTGGATGGGGGGTGGGGGTGGTGGGAGACATGGGTGGGGGCCTGGTGGAGGGTGCCCCTGGGGGGTGGGGGGTGGGGGTGGTGGGAGACATGGGTGGGGGCCTGGTGGAGGGTGTCCCTGGTGGATGGGGGGTGGGGGTGGTGGGAGACATGGGTGGGGGCCTGGTGGAGGGTGTCCCTGGTGGATGGGGGGTGGGGGTGGTGGGAGACATGGGTTGGACATGGGTGGGGGCCTGCTGGCAGGTTCCCCACAGTGCTGGGGGTGGTGGGAGACATGGGTGGGGGCCTGGTGGAGGGTGTCCCTGGTGGATGGGGGGTGGGGGTGGTGGGAGACATGGGTGGGGGCCTGGTGGAGGGTGCCCCTGGGGGGTGGGGGGTGGGGGTGGTGGGAGACATGGGTGGGGGCCTGGTGGAGGGTGTCCCTGGTGGATGGGGGGTGGGGGTGGTGGGAGACATGAGCAGGTGTGCAGGGTAGTTCCCTGTGGTGTGTGCTGCCTGCAGGGGCCGTGGAGGGTGTACAGGTAATGCCTGGGAGCACACAGCCAATTCGCGTGT
Source organism: Ambystoma mexicanum (assembly GCF_040938575.1). NCBI lineage: Eukaryota > Metazoa > Chordata > Amphibia > Caudata > Ambystomatidae > Ambystoma > Ambystoma mexicanum. The sequence goes on from NC_090937.1 coordinate 1,142,744,856, forward strand.
GGAACTTCCCGCGCACCCCTGAAATCCACGTACCCGGCCATATCGCGTGTGGTACTTCCCGCGCACCCCTGAAATCCACGTACCCGGCCATATCGCGTGTGGAACTTCCCGCGCACCCCTGCAATCCACGTACCCTGACTAATCGCGTGTGGAACTTCCCGCGCACCCCTGCAATCCACGTACCCGGCCATATCGCGTGTGGAACTTCCCGCGCACCCCTGAAATCCACGTACCCTGCCATATCGCGTGTGGAACTTCCCGCGCACCCCTGAAATCCACTTACCCGGCCATATCGCGTGTGGGACTTCCCGCGCACCCCTGCAATCCACGTACCCTGCCATATCGCGTGTGGAACTTCCCGCGCACCCCTGAAATCCACGTACCCGGCCATATCGCGTGTGGAACTTCCCGCGCACCCCTGAAATCCACGTACCCGGCCATATCGCGTGTGGAACTTCCCGCGCACCCCTGCAATCCACGTACCCTGACTAATCGCGTGTGGAACTTCCCGCGCACCCCTGCAATCCACGTACCCGGCCATATCGCGTGTGGAACTTCCCGCGCACCCCTGAAATCCACGTACCCGGCCATATCGCGTGTGGAACTTCCCGCGCACCCCTGCAATCCACGTACCCTGACTAATCGCGTGTGGAACTTCCCGCGCACCCCTGCAATCCACGTACCCGGCCATATCGCGTGTGGAACTTCCCGCGCACCCCTGAAATCCACGTACCCGGCCATATCGCGTGTGGAACTTCCCGCGCACCCCTGCAATCCACGTACCCTGACTAATCGTGTGTGGAACTTCCCGCGCACCCCTGCAATCCACGTACCCGGCCATATCGCGTGTGGAACTTCCCGCGCACCCCTGAAATCCACGTACCCGGCCATATCGCGTGTGGAACTTCCCGCGCACCCCTGAAATCCACGTACCCGGCCATATCGCGTGTGGGACTTCCCGCGCACCCCTGCATTCCACGTACCGGGCCATATCGCGTGTGGAACTTCCCGCGCACCCCTGAAATCCACGTACCCGGCCATATCGCGTGTGGAACTTCCCGCGCACCCCGGAAATCCACGTACCCGGCCATATCGCGTGTGGAACTTCCCGCGCACCCCTGCAATCCACGTACCCTGACTAATCGCGTGTGGAACTTCCCGTGCACCCCTGCAATCCACGTACCCGGCCATATCGTGTGTGCAACTTCCCGCGCACCCCTGCAATCCACGTACCCTGACTAATCGCGTGTGGAACTTCCCGCGCACCCCTGAAATCCACGTACCCGGCCATATCGCGTGTGCAACTTCCCGCGCACCCCTGCAATCCACGTACCCTGACTAATCGCGTGTGGAACTTCCCGCGCACCCCTGTAATCCACGTACCCGGCCATATCGCGTGTGCAACTTCCCGCGCACCCCGGTATGCACGCACACGTTTATTTTTTCTCTCAGCGCGTGTCTGTGTTTGTGGGTACCCCTTTGTACGTCATTTGTCCTGGAGGGCCACAGTATTGGACATTGATCATGTCTGTATATAGGTGCTATTTGTTGGCGCACCTTTTAGCGCACATTTCTTGCAGGCGCAGAGACGCTACCGCCTGCTTTCTTGTGGCGGTCGTGTTTGTGCCTGTTTGTGCCTGTGCGCTGCTTTGAGCGTGCGCTTTTTTGCCCTATTCTATTCCATGAATACGTGTTGTATGCGAGCGTGTGGGCGTTCCGCGCACTTGCCTCCTATACTTTCCCCGTGCCGCCCACATTCTTCCCCATTCCGAGTGTTGTGCCCCATTTTATTCCCCATTCCGAGTGTCCCGCCCTGTGTTCCGCCTACTTTAGAGCTGTGCGCTGCGCTCGGAGTGATAGCGCAGTGGCCGTGGCGCACGACGTTGGTTGACCTGTGCGCCGGCCTGCGCCGCGCGCTTTTTCAGCGCACGTCCTCTGCTTTTCTTGCGCACGGACTTCCATGAATCGACGTGCGCTGGTTTCCCTGCGCTTTTCGCTAATTTTCGGCGCAGCGCACGTATTGGCCCCTCTGCGCCGGGATTTTCGGCGCACATTTATTCCATGAATCGGCCTGTATATGTCAGCAGTTTTACAAACATATACTATGCGGTGTAAAAAACATCAAAGTAATGGATTGTACCTTGAGATTCATATAACTCGTATGTATGGAGCATCCAGCTGAAATACAAGCTCCTGTCAACACCACTGAAAAACTAATCAGTATACAGCAATCACTAAACGGGCGAGAAAAGGATGGAAAAATGAATTCCTACCTTACTCAGCAGTGAACGCTGTGTTCAAGACAAACGCATTTGGACGAGCGCAAGCGCGAATGCCAGCTCGAGTATTTAAGTGTTGCCATGGTGACCTAGAGGCGCCACAGCACGTATGCCTTGGGTCGAGCCTCCATGTGAACACAGAAGGCAGGACTGTCACCATGGCAACATATCAACATGAGCGGTCTGAAGTGAAACTAAAGATATAAACACCGCTCGAATGCGGAGTAAGTGTATGCCTTTGTGTATGCTCCATAAATATGATCTCAATGTATTTTCAAGCACTATATAGTGTCCTATCTGAAGCGGTCTGGAGTGAAACTAAAGTTTGAAGTGGTCTGAAGTGAAACTTAAGTTAACCCTGCTCTGTCGTGGTGTGAATCAATCTACAGGAGGCACATAGATGTAAATACAGAGCAAAATGTGACAGCCATTAATCTAACGCTAAGTTCAAGTTACACAATAATGGTGCTGGTAAAGATAGATTGCAAAACTATATATGGCAAAACTCATAGGAGACACATGGGGCCTCATTCCGAGTATGGCGGTAAGGGATACCGGTCACCGTTAACGAGACCGGTGCCGGTAATCCCTTACCGCCACATTCTGAGTTCCCTTTGCGCCCTCGTCCTTGATGCCTGCTTTTAGCAGGCGTTAGGGACGAGGGCGCAAAGGGGCTTTTTAGCCAATAACGGTGACCGTAAAGTACAGTCACCGTTATTTGCAATTTCCCCATTCCCATTGAGTCCTATGGGGGCTCATTTGGGAATGGGGAAGAGCCCTGGGGAATGGGAAATTACCGCCCTGGTCAACTCGGAATAGGGCGGTAATTTCCTATTCCACCAGGGCGGTGCCAGTACGGGTCCGGTGCCGACCAAGGCGCTACTACCGCCATTGGTTAGCGCCAGACTCGGAATGAGGCCCATGGTGTTCTTAACGAACAAACGGAGACAAACGGAGACGTATGATGATCGCCCCGGTCGGCGTATCACAGTTAAGTATCACAGGTAAATGTTTCAAAGCACGTGGTTCTAAATATCAGAAACACATATAATTGTTTCAGTTGGAAATTATTCACAAAAGCTTAATCCAACAGCCAGTATCCAAAAACATATCAGATGCATAATGCACATTGTTTCTGTTCATATTTGTCCATAGTGACCTCGGTCACAGTCTAAACGGAGTAACAAAGTGAAAAAATAGTGGGACTGGAATACCATATTCTTACTAGCACAATCAACAGGAATAGGATTGTCTATTCATTATCACAGAAAACACATGTAGTTTATTTCTTCATTTATTCCCTTGGGTGTCAAAGAGCTCAATCGGTCAATCCAAAATGTTTCTCGTTGGTCAAGTCTCTTTTGTAAATTTTCATGTTTATTGAGTTTATGGACCACTTCTAGAATCACAAATTTTATCTGTGCCAGATTGTGATGTTTTTCTTGCCAGTATCTAGCTACCGCTGAATTAGCAGTGTGATTTCTTATGCATGAACGGTGTTCGTTCCACCGGACTTTGGCAGTGCGTTGTGTTTGGCCAACATAGAAAAAGCCACATGGGCATTTAATTCCATAAAGGATATTCTGTGTGTCGCATGTGGCATAATCCATGAGTTTAATTTTTTCTCCGGAGTGTGGGTGATTAATGGTCGATCCTTTCATGATGTAGTTGCAGTTGCTGCAGTTCAAGCACGGAAATGTGCGCATGAGGGTTTATAGTAATATTTTTGAAAAAAGTCGCATTTTTTTTAATACGTTTTTTACTCGAAATGGGGGGGTTCCCCCCCAAACCCCTTTTTTACATTTTTTTTTGTTTTACCCATTTATTTTTACTCCCGGACTCCAAAATAAATATATAATTTTAAAAAACGGAATTCGACTTTTTTTTTTTCAACATTATTTTTTCGAAAAAATTGTCATTCAACTTTTTTGTTCTCGAAAAAATGACTGACCACCGCGTATGAGATCTGTTATCTTCTTCTTGCGTGGAGGTTTGGTATTTACTAGCTTGTCTTTCAGGTTTTGACTGCGTTGATAGGCGAAAGTGGGGAGCTCTTTGAACAAATGTCCTATTCTCTGGTCACATGTTATTGTGTTCCAATTTTTCTTGATTATAGTTTTAATGTGGCTACTTTGTCTGGAGTATTTAGATACAAAGACCAATGGAGCCGTTGGTTCTGTTTTGGTTTTAGGTTTCAATAATTCTTCTCTGTTTTGTGTGGCTGTACGTACAGTAGCCGCCTCTACTTCTTCCGTGGTGTATCCTCTCTAAAAATGTATCACCCTATTTCACCGCCTCTTGATAGTCTGTGAGGTCGCTGACTATCCTTTTAACCGTTAGCATTTGGCTGTAAGGAAGATTTTTAATAAGGCTGGGTTGATGGAAGCTCAGTCTTTGTAGAAGGTTGTTGCAGTCTGTGCTCTTCCGGAAAATTGTGGTTTGATATTCACAGTCTGTGGTCTTTATATCTACATCCAAGAAATGTATGACTTTGTTTGAGTGTTCATGTGTAAACTGAATCCTGGGGTCTGTACTGTTGAGGTAATTGAAAAAGGCTAGGAGTTCAGATTCTGTATTTGTCCAGATACCAGAAATGTCATCTATATATCTGATCCATATCGCCAGATTGTTGTGCCAATGGTGGTTCTTTAGTACGTACTCAGTCTCAAACTTATGCATAAATGCATTCGCGTATGGAGGTGCCATGGTGGCCCCCATTGCTGTTCCTGCGACTTGTAGAAAATATGAGTTTTTGTATTGAAAATAGGAGTTGTTGCCGATGAATTCAAGGAGTGCCATAATAAATTCCTTCTATGCCGGTATTTCATCTTCTTGTAAGAGTCACCATTCCACTGTTTCTCTGCCCTGGCCGTGCGGGATGGAGGTATAAAGACTCTTGACATCTATAGTGAAACAGATGTGGTTGGAATTGAATGGTAAAGCTCTGAGTTGTTGTAGGAAATGAGTGGAATCTTTGATGTATGTACTGGTCTTTTGGATGATGGGCTGTAAAAAATAATCTATGTATTTCCCCACTGGTTCCAAAATGCTATCCATTCCTGCCACTATGGGCCTCCCTGGTGGCTTGAGCGGATCTTTGTGAAATTTGGGCAAAGTGTAGAAGTGAGATATCCGTGGATGAGAATTGGTCAGAAACCTCTTGGTATTATGGTTAATCCATTTCAATTCTTCCGCTCTTTCTAGTAGCTTCTCTAGGTTGCTTCTTATATCCTCTGTAGGATCGGTGTCCAGTAGGGCATAGGTGTTGGTGTCATTGAGTTGTCTTGCACACTCCTGATAGTAATCATAGCTATTCAGTAACACTAGGCTGCCTCCTTTATCCGCAGATCTTATAGTTATCGATTTGTCTCCATACAGATGTCTGATCAATTTGAATTCATGAGGTTTCATGTTGCGATTCTTGGAGTGACCAAAATTAATCTTCTCAAGGTCTCTAGTGACTTCCTTCTGCAATATCTAAATATATGGTACAGTAATAGGAGGAATGAAGTTACTCTTTCCCCTAAATTCTTTAAGATCAAGGAAATCCTCATCTGCTCGGTGACCTCACTGAAGAACATTTTAAGCTTCCTTTTGCGGATTAGTTTATATAGTTCAATCTTGGACTCAAAGAGGGTGCTGTCGTGTGTGGGAACAAAACTAAGTCCTAAGTCCTTTCTGTAGGGTTTGAATCTCTTTAGATGTAAGAACACTACAAACATAAACAGACTTCTAGAGAAGCACCCGAGGTCAGGATAGTGATCTGTTGCAGGTGGCCAAAAATAGACAACTCGTTCCCAAAAGGCTACATTTTTGTATCACAAGAGTCACTCTAAATTAATAATATATTAACAACCATGTTATACTGTTGTGATTCTAAGGTGAACCTTTACATTATAAACATGTTCTAAAAAATACAGGATCAAGAATTACATAATAGGCTGAAAAGTACAAGGATTTTTTAAGAAAGTAGATATTTTTTTTACTTCAATGAAAAAACAAATTTTGCATTTATTTATTTAGACATTTGTATAGCACACCTAACCCGGAGGCATCTCGGCGCTGTTACATAAGAGTGTGGTTACAGTAGATACATGTTAATTTAGGTTACGGTAGATACAAGTTACACTGGGCTGCAAGATCTGGAGGCAAACAGTAAAAAACAATGAATTGAGGATAAAGTAAGTACAGTTTGTTGCAGGAAGCAAAGGATTGTTAGTGCAGCGGAGTTGGAAGCGCTGTAAGGTTGTGGTTCTTCTAGATATTTTGGGAGAAGAGCCAGGTTTTGAGTCCTTTGCGGAAGGATCAGAGGGAGGGGTTTGATCTCAACGCAAGGGGTAGGGAGTTCCATTGGTTAGCAGCGATCACAGGGAAGCTGCATCCTCCGGCTTTTTGGAGTCTGTATCTGGGGATAGTGAGGCAGCATGAGCACGCAGATTGGTTTGGTCTATTGGACTGGGCTTTTGCCTAGATAGGTAGATCGGGTGCCATTTGTCAGACATTTTTGTGTCACAGAGTTTTGAATGTTATACGTTCCCAGACCAGAAGCCAGTGGATATTACGTCCAGCTGACCTGATGTAGTCTTTTTTGGGAATGTTAGGGCATGTTAAGGGCAGCTTCTATTTTGGATGATTTGTAGTTTGTTGATGTTTTGAGAGCTACAGCCTGCAAAGAGGGAGTTACAGTAATCAATCCTATATAGTACAAGGGCCCTAGCGAGGGTGGTGCAGTCTTCGGCGGTCAGAAATGGTCTGCTGGCATTGATTAGTTTGGCAGTGTAGGCTGCTGCCGATGCAATTGCATTAACCTGGCTTGTTAGGGATAGAGAGGAATCAAGGTAGACTCCTAAGGTTTTTACCTCCTTTGCTACAGTGATGTTGTTTCCGTCAATGGTAAAGCATTTTAAGGAGTCAGATAGGTTGTGTAGCTGAGACTGGCTGCCAATGAGGAGTAGTTCAGTCTTCTCAACATTAAGGCATAGTTCGTTTTGTGCAATCCAAGCTTGAATGGTTAGGTATACTTTGCTCAGTGCGTTGGAGTCTGTGTTATAGTTGCCAGTGATGTGGAGGAGTCTTTGGGTGCCGTCCGCATAGTTGGTATATGTGATCCAGTTTGTCTAGGATGTTGAAAAGTGGCTTGGTGAAAATGTTGTACAATGTTGGTGAGATGCAGGAGCCTTGGGGTACTCCACACATTACTGGTGCTGGTGGGGCTGCCACCGTGGTTGAGAATACTCTTATAGAGCGGTTGGACAAAAAGGATTAAATGCATTTTGTGGCATTGGCTGAGAAGTGGGTGGCTAGGGTGAGGTGTTGGCAGAGTAGTTTGTGATTTACTAGGTTGAAGGATCCTGAAAGGTCAAGTAGGAGGAGGATGGCCAAATTGCCCTTGACTTTGATCTCATCCATTTGGATTTTGAGGTCCAAGAGGGCGGTTTCCGTTCCGTGACCAGGGTGGAAGCCTGATTGACAGAGGCCAAGGAGGTTATGGATTTCCAAATATTTTTTAATTCGCACATTGCCCACTCTTGAGTATTTTCAGGAGGAAGGGAACCGTGGTGATGCAGCAGTAGTTGGTGGTGACATTGGGGTCTAGTGTCAGTTTTTTGAGAAGTGGGAGAACCAAAGCTTCTTTAAGTTTTTCTGGTACATTACAATATGAGAATGACTTGTTGATTAAGGATGTGATGAAAGGGCAAGTTCTTAGGCGCAGTCTTTGATGGTAGAGACTGGGCAGATGTCTCCTTGACATCTAGATGGTTTCAGGCCATTGATAATTTTTGTGGTTTCGGTGATGGTTACCGGGGTGAATTTGAACATGGGCGCTGGTCTAGAGAGTGTAGGTTGATGGCTAAAGGTCTGGACAGCTGGGACAAGTTTGGATTTCTTGATATTGATTTTGCTTTGGAGCTGGCCAATTTGACCAAAAAGTGCATTTTGGATGTTTGTACACCAAAGAAGATCTGGTCGGATGAAGAGACTTGATGATTCAAGTTCACGTAGAATGGTGAAGATCTCTCTCATGCCGGAGTTTGCTTTTGTGTTTCTTTCTTTGTATGAGTTGCCATGTGATAGTAGGGTGGCTTGTTTGTAATCTGCGACAAGGCTGTTGAATTGAAACTTGTTCACATGAGAGGGTGTTTTTCTCCAGATACAGGACGATTCTTTTTTTGGTACGTAAGGCTTTGAGAGTAGGGGTGTACCTCGAGTTTAGGTGGGCTTTAGGTTTGGATTTACGGTTGACCAAAGGAGCAACTTTGTTAATGGCATCGAGGAGAGTTTGGTTATAGAATGTGACTATGGATGTGGGGTCGGTGTTGGTATGCTGGTAGGTGGTTAGAGGTAGTAGCAGGGGGAGTATGTTGTCCAGAGTAATGTTTCGTGAGTTTCTTGAGAGGGTAGCATGGGTAAATTGAGACGTGCTGTTCAGCTGAGCTGTATCGTTGATAGAGAATAGGGTGGCGTTGTGGTCAGACCATGGGCATGGGGTGTTGCCTAATACGTTGGTGTGGCAATTAATGTCTGCTATCCAATCTAGTATAAGGCCTTTGTCATGCGGGTTGCTAATTTGAAGGAGGAAGCCTTGCGATTCAATAGTGTTTGCCAGGGAAAATGCCTTTGAGTCTGATGGGTCATAGAGACCTAGGTTGAAATCCCCCATGATGATGATTTTTGTGGAGGGCTTGGTGTTGGTTGAGAGGAGCTGTGTGATGTCTTCCTCGAATGAGAGCAAGGGGCCCAGTAGTCTGTAGATTAGGTGGATTGTGAATGTAGATATAGCAGAGAGGGTGATTTTGAAAGAGAGAACTTCTCCCGACATGATGGGATGGGATGGTTAGGAATTTCTCTGACAGGGAGGTTGTTTTTGGCGATTATGGCTACCCCGCCTCCTTTGGATATTAATCTGTCTTTCCTAAGTATTGTGTATCCTTCAGGAATGCCCAAGGAAAGGACAGGACCTGCGGCTGGGTGTAGCCAAGTTTCTAAAATTGCTAGGAAGTCTAGGTTGTTAGTATTGATGAGATCAGCAATATCAAGGGCATGTGTTAAGAGGGATCTGGAATTAATGAGCGCTCCCTTAAGGTGCAATGTAGTATCTGATTTTAGATTGTCCTGCGTGGTGACCTTTGTGGTGGCGGGTTCTAGAGGTGTTTCTTTATTGGAGGTGTGTTCTGTGTCAGGCAGTGGAGAGCCCCTAGTTGACTTGAGAGGTGTTGTGTGGCATTCTGTACCTCTGGGGCGATTTGTGTGAATGTCACGGCTCAGAGGTGCGTGCATTATCTACAAGATGCATTGTCATCTTGTTGTTAAGGGGGTCTTGGATGGGGTGGTTGTTGTAGTGTTGACGAATGTTTAGACGAGATGCTAGGCGCTTGGGCCTATTCTCGATGGGACAGGGAGTCTTTCAGATTAGGGCAGTCTTGTGTCCCATAGTTTGTTGGTTTGTAGTGGTGTGCACTAGCTTTGTCTTAGGCAGGAAGTAGGGTAGACGGGTTGCTAGTCGCTTGTTTCCGTACTTGATGGAGCAGGGTTTCGCAGAGTTTGAGGAGGTCTTATGACCAGTGGTTTGCTGGATTGTGGAGGTGTGGGATGGCCAGAATAGCATGCTAGATGCTTGTTCCGGTACTCAAGGGAGCTGGGTCTCTTAGAGTTTGAGGTTGGTCTTGAGTTCAAAGGTTTGCTGGATGGTAGGAGTCTAGATGGGCCATGCCGAGGGTAGGAAGGGAGATGGTGGGACTGTTTGCGAGTTAGGAAGGATGAGTGCCATTTTAAGGGAGAGTTGGTGTTTGAGGTTGGTGAAGGAATGTGGGCCTTGGTAGTTAGGACTGTTTGAAAGGAGGTGGGCCCTGTTGGCTTGGTACGCTTAATCATGGGTAAGGTTAGTCATAGTGAGAGGATTTAGGTGTGTGTTGGTTGTCCAGTGGCAGGCAATTGTAGTATAGGTAATCTAGATATAGTAAAGTGGCCTTCAGTGATGAGGGCGCGATGTACTCAAGAGCCCACCTAAATCTGATAAGGGCCAAGAGGCCTGGACAATAAGTTAAAAACGCATCTAAATTTAAAATGGGCCCAGGGGCCCACACACAAGCACATATGAGTATGATAAGGACCATGGCCTTACACAAAAGCAAAAGTAAATTTGATAAGGACAAAGGGTCCTACACAAAAGCACAACTACATTTGATATGGCCCAAAGGGCCTACACAAAAGCACATCTAAGGTTGAAATGGGCCAATGGGCCTACACAAAAGCGCATCTAAATTTGAAATGGGCCAAAGGGCCTACTCAAAAGCACATATGAGTGTGATATAGGTCAAAGGGGCCTAGAGAAAAGCACATCTAAATTTGATAAGAGCCAACAGGCCTACATAAAAGCACATCTAAATTTGATAAGAGCCAACAGGCCTACATAATAGCACATCTAAATGTGAAGAGGGCAAAATGGCCTACATCAAAGCACATCTAACTTTGATAAGGGCCAAGGGGCCTACACAAAAGCACATCTAAATGTGATAAGGACCAAGAGGCCTACACATAAGCACATCTAAATTTGATAAGGACCAAGGCGCCTACACAAAAGCACATATGGGTGTTATATGGGCCAGGGGGCCTACAGAAAAGCACATCTAACTTTGATAAGGGCCAAGGGGCCTACCCATAAGCACATCTAATTTTGATAAGGGCCAAGGGACCTACAAAGAAGCACATCTAAATTGTATAAGGAACAAGGGGCCTACACAGAAGCACATCTAAATTTGATAAGGGCCAAGGGGCCAGCACAAAAGCACATATGAATTGGGGGTGGGCTAAAGGCCTGCAAAGTGAGTCAACAGCAGAACTGTGGGCGATTAAGCCAAGCGGCTTACAGATGGTTTATTGGACAGTTTGTGTGGCATTGGAGATTGAGTGTGGCAGTCGGTTGGTAAGGTTCTTTATAGTATATGGGTAACATATGGGAGTTGGCTGAGCTTCTAGGTCTGAAGGCGTTCTGCGTGATTAGTGGGAGTGGAGGAGAGGGAGCACTAGGTATAGTTCGGGGTGTGGGGGAGGCCTTAACTGAATACATGCAGAGGTACCAGTGACTTTCTAAGATGCCAGTAGTCAGCTTCCTTGATGTGACGATAGGATGCACTGTGATGTCATCGGTGGTTGGAGGAATGTTGAGCATGGGACGAACACATTTTTCTTAGCGCCCCTACATGCTCCAATGGGCACATACAGCAGCCTTGGAAGATGGGTCTTGGAATATGGGGCCGGCTTTCGCCTACCGGTGGTCTGGTTGGCTCTTTGTTTGAGTATGGAGCCAATCACTGTGGGGCAGCTTGTAGGTAGAGGGCTTCTCACCGGAGCGAGACTGTAGTGGCCATTTTGGAGGTTAATTCTTCCTTCAGTATCACTGTGGAAGGATGGTGTTCCAAATAAATTTGCAGTTAACATGGGCATTAGCCTCCTATCTGCGAGGCACATACATCAGCAAATGAGACATGTGCAAAATACGGTGTGTTGCTGCGCTCCGTTGCATGCTTACTGTTAAAAATATGAGCTGTATAGGAGATAAAAGAGTAAATAAGCAACTCTATGTACTATTCTGTGCCATTGGGTTACTGTTTGCGGAGGACTCACTGAGTGGTCTGCTACTGTACTATAAGATTCATTGATGTGATAGAGAATCATCATTTAAAGAAGCAATATGGCCTAGGATTTCTCTACAAGAAGTCAGATGGAAATTAAGCTCCATAGCATTTAAAATAGCATTGCTAATTAAAATGAATCGTATGTTGCACTTAGAATAAGCACAGCCACAATATTGTCGACGGTTCAGTGCAAGCAGTCATTTGACTTCAACAGTTTTTGTAGAAAAGAAGCTAATTAGGTCAATGATTTTACACAAAGAAATGCTGTAGAGCGAGCGCAGTGGGAGGTAACCCTGCCCTTTAACTTTAGATCGCTTGGTGAGTTATCTACATAATAAACTATGAAATATTAATATCACGGTCGAGTGGCGGCTCTGTGAGCACTCACAGCGGGGTGTACACAGTGCTTAAATGTGTGGCGGGTGAAAAGGCAATATTCCTTTTGAATAAGTGTCTTTGCCTTCGAATAATTAGAGCAGAATGAATCGTGCTCTATAATTAATGTGACTTGATATAAAGTTAAAAGGATTATACGAGTTCATCGGGCACTTGGTGCTTGGGTAAGCACGCAAGTCATAAGGCAGGCACATCCTTCAGACGAAATTGGCCTGCCGAGTACCAGAAGCATATTTGTATGGCAGCAATTTAAACTAAAACAGCTAATACAAACGGGTCTGCTGACCATATTTAATATTAAAAGGGAACCCTTGGTGTTACAGATCACTTCCTTAACGTGAAGGGCACTGCTGCTTTCATTCAATTGAGTTCCATGATTGCTACTTTTTCTTTTAGAAGAATAACGTTCTTTTTCAGGGTGATTGCTTCAATCATATGTATTTTTTAAAATGTTTTAACAAGCCATCCATTTGCTTCGAGGTACTCAAGTGAGGTGGGAAAACACAGAGGGGGTGCTTGCGTGAGGACAATACAAGGGTGGAGGGGCTTTAAGAACATTCACTGGCTGGGCACATTCAGATCAATAAGTTAATGTTAATGTTAAAGGATATTTGTACCGCACACTATCACCACCGGAGTGGTCCCCTGGCACTCTGGCGGCTCTGAAAAAGGGAAGGGGGGTGAGTTAGTGGGAATGAGCTGGAAAAGTGATGTGCTGTTGGCAAACTAAGCCCGGTGGGTCTGTTGGCTGGGCTTGAGGTGCTTTCCGTTCGTGTACTGTTGTGCAGGTCTATGTGTGTTTTGTTTTGTTAGTGAAGTTTGTGCGGTTTGTTGTGTTATAGAGTTGTGGTTGTGTTTGTTTAGAGTTTGAGAGCTGTATGCAGAGGGGTGCGATTGTTAGTGAGTTGGTTATTGATTCATGATTGTGCACTTGGTTCAGGCTCGGTGAGTCGTATGTCAATCATTGAATCACCTTTCTATCTGGATGTTGCACAGACTAAACCCATCTGAGTGTGGTATATGCTAACAAAATCCCATTTCTATCTAGATGCGATGCAGGTCAAACTTAAGAATTTCATCCACTTGTGGCATATGCTAACATTTACACTTCTATCTAAATGGGGCACAGACTAAATTTAAGAATTCCATCTAAGTGCGGCATATGCCAACAATCACATTTCTGTCTAGATGCGACACAGGCTAAACTTAAGAATTCCATTCAGGTGTGGCATATGCTCAAATTGCATATGCTCAAGTGCTCAAATTAGATAGAGGGAGGAGGCAAAGTTCTAGGGACACACCAGATTAATTAACAGTTTAATCAAAGGGACAACAAAGAATGCAGGCACATAATCACCACAGTACATTAAATTCAGATATTCCAGAGAGTTAGCAGACAATACCTTCAGCTGATAACAGTTACACGTGTCATAATATTCAACAGTATGATATATCACACCAGGATGCAAGCGAGGTGACAATCCCCATCATAGCCAAACAAGGGTCATGGATAGTGTCCTCCGCTGCAGTGTCATTGCACAGTTGGTAACCTTCTCCACTGGTGATCTGTAGTAGTCTCAACTCAGAATGATTTGCTCCCCACATTCCTGGTTCTGCTCGAGGGCAGGCATAGCCTCCGTCTCCTCTGGTACCCTGGCTCACCTCATCCCTTGGTACAGTGGAGGAACCTTATTTGCTCAGTCTCATCTTTGGAACCGGTGTAGAGTGCAGTCGGTATCCAAGTTGTAGAGACAAGACACAAAGGTCATCATGGTAAATTTGGCAGTAATGGTTCAAATACCCATGGTTTATAGCACCACCTGCCATATAGTTATGAGGAATTTACCACATACTGGATTATAGGCAACAAACAATGCATGCAAAACATACTGAAAGATTAGTAAGTGAATGACCACTTAAAGTTCCTCTAATTTCTATTTAGACCCAAAAGGTGGATGTAACAATCAATTGTAAAATCTCACTGAATGCGGTATTTCTGAAAATCGACATGTTTTACCGTCGATATTAATGTTGAGACAAGTTTTCCCCTGGAACAGCCCACGCGGTTGCAGCTGTTCCAGTGCATCTGCTGAAACGGTCGTTTTGCCCCCTTTTTTAATGTTTTTTTTAATGGGGCCGGCAGGTAGTATAGGGGGCATATAACCATGATTTAGGGTGGTGGAGGGGGTGTGTGAAAAATGCTGCAAAAACCTGGGGAAACTGCAACTGCAATGTGACGGCCAAGTCCGTTTTCCCTTTATCTTCATGACAAGGGAATTCATATTAATTAACTCACAGCACGGGGCTCAATGGGCCATAATGGGAGCCTAGAACAAGACCAATTTATGTCCGCCAAACAACCAGGACTGTGGGTTTCCATTCTCCTATGATACACAGAGAATGTAAGCCCGGCTTCTCCCCGCACTTGCTGTGTGTGAGTCACTGGAGAGTCCTCGGTGCAAAACAACAGATGGCGAGCAATCCAGAGTTCTAAGCATATGGTGATTGCTGTGTGTGCAGTGCAATATGCATACTATCTGCTGATGTGTATGCATGTGTTTCACAGATCATTTACACTATAAAGTGACAGGTAACACATTCAAATCAACAGAGACAAACACGGGTGCAGGCATTGTACACGAGAATCATGCAGAGCATTATAAGGAGAGCGTCACTTGCCATGTGTAAAAAAATTTGGGGCAGCATTCATTCAGCAAACGGGAAATCCAGCTATTCCGCCATTTTGAGAGAAGGTACTGTATAAATAATTCAGTGCAGGTGTTGGCAATCCCGTCTGTAGCTTTCTGAGCTCGATGTTCCGTGTCCACGGATCTTGGGCCTCCCTGCAATTTATCTCTGCATTTGTGTTTACTGGGTGATTCCTTTCCTGCACCCGTCTAAATCAAAATGCCCATTGGAGTCCCACCACTAATGGGGCTGCCTTTAGTAGAATGAGAAATATGCTAATCTCTCAGTGGTGTTGCTGTTTCAGTTTCAGCCTAAATGAAATGAGTCTTTCTTACGGAAGCAAAGGCATGGGTGTGTAAGTAATATTTTATTGAGATCAGCAGTGTGGTCAAGTGCAAGGGTAACGAGGCCCCCAGCAGGGACTCGTCTCCTTTCTCAAGCTGCAGCATCTAACTGAACTCAATGACAACATAAAGAGATATTGAACATGCTTCCTGCCACCGTTGTTCCATCTTAAAATGTAGACAACCACTTAACTATATACAGCTATGTACTAACAAGATGCATTTGGTGCACACACCTTCCCCCTGCATCATTAATGCAAACACCAAAAAGTGTAAAATATATTGGGAGACTTACTTGACTCTCATGGCTAGCCCACTCCCCCCCCTCCTTTGTTCCATACTCTCCCATCGTCCAAACCCACAGCATCATCCAGGACACTGCGCACCGAATGTGGCTTCCAAAACTTGCTCTGACCTTTGGTAACAGTCCAGGGTTTTTCAATTGTACCTCATCTGTACCTCATCTGCATAGCTCTCAACTAACTCCCTTTGGCGGGTGTCACCCACCTTTTAAAGAGCTGACTCACCCATCAAGCCCATGCATTTAAAAAAACTCTCACCCGCCAAAAAGAAAATTGGGTGTTTTCACCCACCTTTGCGACACAAATGGTTGAGAGCTATGCATCTGCCTCCACAATCTGACTCCTGCGGGCAAAGTGGGGTCGGTCATATCTCTCTTTCATCCTTTCTGACATATCAGTTACCGGCTCCCTCAACCTTTGTTCATCCCAAACAACAAAGAATGGCCGCCCTGGCTACAGGGGGATCACCCATTCTTGTAGCCAGCATTACAGCTCAAAGGCGGTGGTTGGCAAGTAATATTTTTTTAGATCAGTGCTGTGACCAAATGCACGGATAACGAGGCCCCCAGCTGGGATGCTCCTCCTTTCTCAACCTCCACTTTATAACTGAACTCAATTACAACATAAACAGTACATGAACATTCTCATTGCCACTCTTGCTCCAACTTAGAATGTAGACAACTACTTAACTGTATATACACCCATGTACAAACAATTTGCATGTGGTGCATCCATAGCACACCTCGCCCTCCATCATTGACGCAAACACACAAAATTATAAAATATATTGGGATAATTACTTGGCTCTCATTGTTACCCTCCCTTTGTTCCATACTCTCCCATCATCCAACACCACAGCAATCAGCCAGCACCATCCACACCACTGGTGGCTTCCAAACCTTGCTCTGAGCCTTTGGTAACAGTAGTAGTGCAGTAACCTACCTTTCATCAACTGACAGGCCTTAACCACGCCCTAACCGGATGTCCCGCCCCTTGGGGTGTCCATGGCAACGTATGTTCCGCCTTAGCGGATGTCCCTGTGCTGTAGTGACGTCATGTGTTGTGTTGAGGGGCGTGGTGGTGTAGGAAAGGGCGTTTCCGGGGGGTGATGTCGTGGGTGATGTAATATTTTGGGGGCTAGGCGTGGTCTAGCAGGTGTGGTGACATCACGGGAGTGTCCCTGAAGTTTCCCCTAAGGCCTAACCTAACAGTGACGTCATGGCTTGTGTTTAGGGCGTAGTGGTGTAGGAAAGGGTGTTTCCCGGTGGTGATGTCGTCCATGAGGTAATATTTTGGGGGCTAGGCGTGGTCCAGCAGGGATGGGGACATCACGGGCGTGTCCCTGATTTTTTTTTGTAAGGCCTAACCCAATAGTGAAGTCATGGCTTGTGTTTAGGGCGTGGTGTTGTAGATAAGGGCGTTTCCCGGTGGTGATGTCGTGGATGAGGTAATATTTTGGGGGCTAGGCGTGTCCCAGCAGGGATGGTGACATCACAGGCGTGTCCCTGAAGTTTTTTCTAAGGCCTAACCTAACAGTGACATCATGGCTAGTGTTTAGGGCGTGGTGGTGTAGGAAAGGGTGTTTCCCGGTGGTGATGTCGTGCATGAGGTAATATTTTGGGGGCTAGGTGTGGTCCAGCAGGGATGGTGACATCACGGGCGTGTCCCTGATTTTTTTTTGTAAGGCCTAACCCAATAGTGATGTCATGGCTTGTGTTTAGGGCGTGGTGGTGTAGATAAGGGCGTTTCCCGGTGGTGATGTCGTGGATGAGGTAATATTTTGGGGGCTAGGCGTGTCCCAGCAGGGATGGTGACATCACGGGCGTGTCCCTGAAGTTTTTTCTAAGGCCTAACCTAACAGTGACATCATGGCTAGTGTTTAGGGCGTGGTGGTGTAGGAAAGGGTGTTTCCCGGTGGTGATGTCGTGCATGAGGTAATATTTTGGGGGCTAGGCGTGGTCCAGCAGGGCTGATGACATCCCTCTGGGGTCAAGGTCCAGGGTTTTGATGAGATGATGTAGGTATGAAGTTGTGATGTCAGGGGGCAGGCCGGGGGGCGTTGTGGGGGTGATGTAGTTGTGGGTCCTCCCCTAGGGGTGGAGTATGGTGTATATATACAGAAGGAGCTCTGGAGAGAGGTAGACGGCGCTCTTGGAGTCTGCGCTAGTATGCATGGTCTGACCCTATGTTTAGGTGGGCTATGGATCTTTTTTAATTGATAAATATATTTCCAAAACCTGTAAGTTTAGGTATATATATGTGTGTGTGTGTGTGTGTGTGTGTGTGTGTGTGTGTGTGAGTGTGTGTGTGTGTGTGTGTGTGTGTGTGTGTGTGGCTGTGTGTGTGGCTGTGTGTTTGGTTGTGTGCGGCTGTGTGTTTGGGTGTGTGTGTGGCTGTGTGTGGCTGTGTGTTTGGGTGTGTGTGGCTGTGTGTGTGTGTGTGGCTGTGTGTTTGGGTGTGTGTGTGTGTGTGTGTGTGTGTGTGTGTGTGTGTGTGTGTGTGTGTGCTTAGAAAATAAGAAAAGATTAACAGTTATAAATGTTGAGCTGTGTTGTGGTAAAATGTGGTGCAGAAAAAAAAAAAAAGCTTTGGTTTTTTATGGATGAATCATCCAGGCCATGTAGAGTTAACTGGTGTCTTTAAAGAAGCTTTGTAACGTTGAGGGAACGATCAATATTTCGGTCGCACTCTGATGTGTAGCATTGGGTCATGTTTGTAAAACAAGTCTTACTTTCGTTTTGTATGGAGCATGGAGTTTTAAGCTGTGTCATTGTATGTATTTGTAGAGTGTACGTGTACCATTTGGAAAAGGCCACGTCCGCAGATCTAAGAGGTTAGGGTACTGTCTCTGACGATATACGTTTCTATGTAAATTGATATAAAGTGGGCTGACTAGCTAAACATTAAACAGTCTAGGTTATACATATACCGTTAACAGGAAAGCTGCCTTTTCATTTACACTTTTGCGCCTGAAGTCATGGAGTTTGGAAACGAAGTAAGTGCATTTTTTTTTTTTTTTTTATCTTTAAAAAATGATTCAAGGTGTATAATTATTGATTCCTTTTATTTAGAGATACGAAGCACCGTCCTTTTACGATGAATTTGACTGCCAAAAAATATTAGACAAGGGTATGTGTATTTTGTTTTATAAGTGTAAAATTAATGTTATACTTGGAAAAAGGTTAAATTGTTTGAAAAAGAGTCCTGTGAATAAAATAAAAGGCAATGTAAACGTAGGAGGTTCTGCAAAATGAAAATAATTGTATTTAGGGTTTGTGTATGAGGCTAATAAAGCTATACTGTGTGTTTTATTTATAATATATATGATTAAAGATGAGAACATAGGCGCTTTACAAGTTAATCTGGATGCTTAAAACCTGTTTGTTGTTTGCCGCTTTGTAAAGGATATATGTGTAGGTAATCTCTAATATTGATTAGTTAGACACGCGGTGGAGAGCGAAGGACTTTGAGTTTTTGAAAGGTTTCAGGCAGTCGTTGTTTTAGACTTGTGAATTTGAGAGTTTTAAATGTAGGGTGGACAGACAATTATTTGAGCCTATTCAAATAAAATATATTTTCTAGAAACGAATGAAAAAAAAAGAAAACAGCGGCCACATGCTATTTTAGATAAAATAAAGATGTTTCAGATGCTTATGGGACCCGTGCAAAGTAAAAAAAAAAAAAAGAAGTTGTATTTGACTAGCCAATCTATAATATTGATTTTTTCTCTGACCAGGACACCGTGGATAAATATTGAACAGCAGTGTATAAATGAACATGGCCATCGTAACTTTTTAAAATGGATCATTTGGGTTACAAGTTAATGGGTTTTATGAAAATTATGTTTTAAGTTAAAACAGTAATACACGCAGGAATTTTAACATGGTTTGCTTATAAGTGGAGGGTGCAACCTTTAAACGGTCTTTTTAGTTTGTATTTGGTAGCGGTGCGATTGTTACACTGTGTAAAGACACAATGCGAGTTATGTATTTAGACACGTGTGTTTCTATAATATTGATTTTTCTTTGACCAGGACACCGTGGATAAATATTGAACAGCAGTGTATAAATGAATATGGCTATTGTAACTTTTTAAAATTAATCATTTGGGTTACAAGTTAATGGCCTTTATGAAAAATGTGTTTAGTTTAAAGCTGTAATAGAAACATGAAGTTTTAAAGTGGATGGTGTAACCTTTCAATGGTATTTGAGTTTGTATTTGGTTATGGTGCGTTTGTTACACTGTGTAAAGACACGAGGCGGCTTATGTATTTAGACACGTGTGTTTTGTAAATGATATTTTAGAGTGTTTTTTATTTGAACACTTGAAGTCTTAGGATATCAGGGTTCAAGGTGTAATCACATATGAATTAAAAATGTATGCTTTTGTATTAACATTATAGTAGACCGTGTCTATGGGAAAAAGGCTTCCCAAAAGAGGAAGCATGTAAATGCTGCAAATTCTAAACTTGTGAAAGACACACCGACGTGTACTAAAGGTAATGCAATTAATTTTATAGTGGTGTGTGTGTTTGTGTGTGTTTGGCTGCAGTATGTAAGGATCAATGTTATAATGTTTTTATGTAGATTTACAATTGTTGGGAAAAGCAGAACATGTTGAGGGTCAGCCGAAAAGAAAGCGTTTAGAGGTGGATACGCATGGTACGTGATTTATGTTTGCTTAGCAGCTTTAAGGCTTACTATAGTTTATTTTTTTATTTTTATGGGTTTTGTATGCTTTAGAAGGAAACAATTATTAGGATTTATGAGCTTCTTTGGTTATAAGGAATCATACTTATGTTTTAGTTTTGTAAACATGTATCTGATTATGTTATGGTCAATTTTTTTAGGGTCTAGTGTTGTGAAGAAGTCTAAAGGATTAGCACATGGTACCTCTGGATTGCAGGCCGCCGATCGTGTGAAAAAAACAGGCCAAACCTTAGAGCATTTTAAGGGGATTTTGAAAAGGACCTATTCAGGGGACAGCACGCAAGGTATGTTATTTATGCTTGCTAGCTTTAAAGATTAAAGGTTTATAAAGGTATCTAGGGGATATATTATTATAGGTGTTTATGTGATTTCATTGTTTTAAAAGGAAGCATGTATTAGGTTATAGATGGTGTATGTTTATAAGGAATAGGCTTTTGCTTCGAGTTTGTAATGTTCTTTTAATTATGTTTATTTTTAGGGTCTAGTGTTGCGCTTACGCCCTTTGCGGTCCCACCAACGACTCGTGTGAAGAAAACAGGTCAGCCCTACACAGAACACTTTAGCACAACAAGGGAGGGGGGTTATCAGGAGTGTTTGGGGCTCCAAAAATGTTTAAAGAACTCTAAACTAAGTTTGAAAAAAGATGTACGGTTTACAGGGGTTCAACCTGTTTTAAATATGACTAACTCTGAAGCTGTGGAAGATCAAAGTATTCAGGTAACTTCGGCTGATTCCCCTCAGGCCCGGTCTGTTAGATGTGATAAAAAAACAAGGTCTCGTGTAAAGGTTATACCACCTATAGACCCATCAGCTAATAGATCGCCGCTGGAGAGTATAGGTTGTGGCGATATTACCCCGTCTAATGTGTTTTCATCTTTAAAGGTAGTAGCCCCTTTAGACCCAATACAGGCCGTCGTTAGGGCACGGTCTCCTGATTATGGATACTGTACACCGCCCCATACCTATTCACCCACAATCCCCAGCAGTGAGAGGTATGTTGATATTCCCCAAAATTTAGAACCAGCGTTGGAGGTACCAGGTGTACCAATAGCCCCTGATTCTGAAAATGTTATAATAATTATAGACTCCCCTATAAAAGAACCTCTTGGAGATTTTCCTGCTTTAGACCCAATACAGGATACAATTAGGCAACAGTCTCTGGATTGTGGAGATTATTCAATACCATATACGTGTTTACCTACAAGCCCCAACAGTGAGCAGTGTGCTGATATTTTCCAGAATTTGAAACAGGTCCCTTTGGTACCAGATATACCAACAGCCCGTGCTTCTGAACCTGTTATAATAATTATAGACTCACCTGTAAAAGAGCCTATTGTAAATCCACCTATAAAAGAGCCTGTTGTAAATCCCCCTATAAAAGAGCCTATTATAGTTAACTCAGACTCCCACATAAAATTAGCTTGTGAAGAATTTGTATATGCCTCTGTTATCTGTAGGTTAAATGACCCCCCTAAGCCGTTAGATCTTTCAAGCACAGGGCCAAATGGTGTAAACAAACGGGTGTGTGCAGTGAACAATTTTCAGAAGCTTGATAATAAACCGTTGTCTCCCCGACATACCTATAAACATGTTAACACACCAGCCGCCCGGGTGACGGTTCCCTGTTATAAAAGGGGTGACACTGCTAAGCGATTATTTGAGGTAGATGTATTAAATAGTAAAAAAGGAAAACATCTACCAGGTATACAGAAGAAGGTGAACTTAGGCTGCCAGAGGTATAGATTAAAGCAAAAGGGTACTAAAAAAGCTTTAATTGATACACGTCGAGGTGTTTGTAAGGCCAAACACCTTTTGTTCAAGATGAAATCTAAAACCAATGTACTGGCCCAAGACTATAAAAAACAGTCTTTAAAAAATAAAGCTAGTGCTGTTCCAAATCAGTTGACAATCCCCATAACAGCATTAAGGAGTGGGTTAGGTCCTGGGAAGTCCACAAATGGTATAGATGTAATGACACCCCCTAGCACCATAGGGTATGGTTTGGAAGATGTGCATACACCCCCTAAGCCTGTAGACATACCACATTTACCTGTAAAAGGTACAAAGGCCTTGCGTTTAAAATGGCTTCACTCGAGGAGACAGAGGAAAATGTTTTTGAAACGCTTAAAAAAAGCAAAAGCTATCATTACCCGCCGTGCAAAGAAAGATTTAGAGCTTCACTCTCCAGATACACCTGACACGTCTGATACAGAAACTGTTTTTTTACAGAGTTTGGGAACTTACCATCATGATATACCAAAATATAAAAGTGTTGAATACTATGAAGTTTTTCGTTTTATGAATCTAGATAGCATAACATCAACAGGTCACGCACTATTACTGATAACAGAATCGGTTGAGAGGCTTGTTTCCCACATTTTGGAATCTGCTGGTCCTAATGACTTTGTCCAGATCCGTTTAGACAGTTCTACTTTAAATAGACCTCTTTTTACCAGACGAACCCACCGACAGGTGTTTGATGTTTTAGAGTTTTTAGAAAACATTGGCCGTTTGCTACAAAGTAAGGCTGAGCTCCTTGTAACGGAACCCTTAAGAATTGTAACTGTGATTGTTAGATCTAGAGAGGGTGGCGTGTACAGGCCATTAAAGAAAACACTCTACAGTATGATTGTGGCTAACAAGAAGCGTTGGCTTTTGGATTTTAACTATGGGGACTTAAATATATGTATGGCTGCTAGTATCATAGGTCTGCTGGAGCCTAGAACTGTTACTGACGGTTACATACAAAGAAAGGCTTTAGAGGTCCACCAGACTCTGGGTATACCCCCTGACGTCATGGTTGGTTTTAATAAAGTGTGTCTATTTGAAGATTACTTTGGGGTGCCGATCAAAATTTTGTATAATGAAGACCGAAATTGGAAATATTTTACCCAGGGTGACACTTCTAATAAAAACACTGTCTACCTTTTACATCATGAGAAACACTATTACGGCATTTTAAACCTACAAGGTTTTCTAGGGGTAAAGAATTTATGTCCTTTTTGTTGTCATATATACAACAATCGAATGACTCACAAATGTAGATTACATTGTCACACGTGTCAAAGAGATGGGTGTCTTGTGTTGGACGAATCAAAGTTTAAATGTCCCAAATGTAAAACTTTTGCCCGGTCTGAACAATGCCTTAAAAAACACATTGAGAAAGCAGCGCAGGGTTTAGCCCAATGTTGTTTGAAAACGGACTGTGTTTCATGCGGTCGCTTTATAAATGCTAATCATGAATGCCGTGGTAAAATTTGCCCTAGATGTAAAATTGAAGTTGTTTCATTGGAGGACCATTTGTGTTACATGACCGTTCCAAAAGATGTGGCTAAAACTGAGGATTACATTGTGTTTGATATAGAGTGTATGCAAGAGACAGGCATACACGTCCCAAACTATGTTTATGCCAAACATTTGACGGGTGATAAGACGTGGTCCTTTTATGGTATAGACTGCATTAAGCGTTTTATTACTAATTTCTTGGATGAAAAATTTAGGGGGTATAGCTTTCTGGCACACAACAGTCAGGGGTATGATTCCTTCTTTTTGATACATGAAATGATTAAAGAACGAGTAGCAGTCAAACTGGTAATGCATGGTGCAAAGCTAAAACTTTTAGAGGTAATACCCTTTAAAATTAGGTTTATTGACAGCTTAAATTTTTTGCCTATGAAGTTAAGTAAGTTGCCTAAAGCTTTTGGATTTCCAGGGTCGAAAGGTTATTTTCCGCATTTTTTTAATACCCAGCAGAATCAAAACTATGTGGGTACTATTCCTCCTGTGGAGTGCTATGGTTCAGAATTTATGATGTCTGAAGAAAAGGAGGCATTTCTAAAATGGTACTCAGAGGCCCGTAAAGATGTTTTTGATTTTAAGAGGGAGCTAAAAAGGTATTGTCACGAAGATGTTAATATTTTGAGAACAGCCTGTAACATTTTCAGAAACGGTATCATTGAGCTAACCCAAAAGGAGCACATTTTGAAACCCAATACTCCTGAGGAGTTAAAATATGTGACATATGTTGATCCATTCACTTTTATCACGCTAGCTAGCATGTGTATGCATATATATAAACAACTGTTTCTTGAGCCTGAAACAATAGCCCTAGTGCCAATCGACTTGTATCATGGAAAACAAAAACGTTTTTCTACCCCTTCTATACAGTGGTTGATGTACTTGTCCCATCAAGATGGTATACCTATACAACATGCCCTGCGTGGAGGGGAAAAAAAGATTGGTCCCTATTTTTTAGATGGTTATGCTTGTCTAAATGGGGAGGAATTGGCCTACGAATTTAATGGTTGTTTTTTTCACGGGTGCCCCCGATGCTATAAGGAACATGACTATAACACCATGATGGGCTGTACTAATGACCATTTACATAGAAGAACACTTTTGAAAAAGAATTTTCTTGAAAACAAGGGTTTGCGCGTTATTACACTTTGGGAACATGAATGGACAGATATGCTAAAAAATGATGAGGGGCTAAACATTTTTTTGAAACAAACAAATCTACCAGAACCCTTAGAACCCCGTGATGCTCTCTTTGGGGGAAGGACTAATGCTGTTAAACTTTACCACGCGATAGCTCCTGGTGAAAAGATACATTACTTTGACTACACCAGTCTCTACCCCTTTGTTAACAATTCAAAACCATACCCGCTAGGACACCCCCAAATTATCTATGAAGATTTTGGAGATGTTAAACAATATATTGGACTGATTAAATGTCAGGTGTACCCCCCTAAAAAACTTTATTTCCCAGTGCTCCCTCAAAGAGTTTCTGGAAAACTAATGTTCCCACTTTGTATGACTTGTGCCACTACAAAACAAACTGAGAAATGCACACACAGTGACGAGGAACGCTCTATTACTGGTACCTGGTGTACTGTTGAGCTACAAGTGGCCTTACAGAAAGGATACAGGCTGGGTAGAATTTATGAAATATGGCACTTTGGGAAAGCTACAGTAGAGCTGTTCACAAAATACATTTGTCTTTTTCTTCAAGACAAACAGGAAGCGTCGGGTTACCCTGAAAGTTGCAAGGATGATGAATCCCGACAGCGGTATATAGACGAGTATTACAAACACCAAGGGATACGGTTAAGACCCGAGTTCATTGAAAACAATCCCTCTAGATGTCAGTTAGCTAAACTGTGTTTAAATTCCTTATGGGGTAAATTTGCACAAAGAACCAACCTTCCAAACACAACCATTATAACGGACCCCGAAGAGTTGACCGCTTATCTTTTTGACCTGGGCTATGACATTTTAAGCTTACAGTTTATAGATGAGGAAACAGCGTGTCTTTGCTGGAAGTATGCTAAAGAGTTCCCAACGTGCTCCAACAACATAAACATTTTTATTGCATGTTTTACAACAGCCCACGCCCGTTTGGAGCTTTATAAAGTCATGGATGCCCTCCAAGACCGTTGTTTGTACCACGATACTGACTCTGTTATTTTTGTCAGCTCACCCGGTGACGAGGACCCGCCCCTGGGTGATTATCTAGGTAATTTAACAAGCGAACTAGCTCCGGGAGAGCACATTGTAGAATTTGTTTCTGCAGGTCCCAAAACCTATTCCTATAGGACATCCAACGGTGTTGTCTGTATGAAAGTCAAGGGTATCACTTTAAATGTTAGCAATAGTATAAAAATTAATTTTGATAGTTTAAAGGAGCTGGTGGAAGAATACTCTTTAAACAACATAACCAAAAATATCACAGTTCATCAACCTTCAATAGTGCGTAAAAAGAAACAATGGGAGATTAGCAGTGAAACGCTGCAAAAAACCTTGAGGGTAGTATTTGATAAGCGTGTGCTTACTGCTAATTACAAAACATTACCCTATGGTTATTGAAAAGGGAACAACGTATACGATGGATACCCGGTTACAACACCCTTTTTCATGCGTGTTAGCGGGACCTTCTAGCTGTGGTAAAAGCTATTTTATGAAGCAGCTATTAGAAAACGCACCCTCTGTTATGAATACCATTCCTGAAAATGTTATTTGGTTTTTTTCTTGCTGGCAGCCCTTGTATAATGAATTGGCATCTAAAATACCACATCTGAAGTTTGTGGAGGGCTTACCAAATTCTTTGAATGACGACCGCTTGCTACCACCAAATCTTGTTAATATGATTATTGTAGATGATCTTATGATGGAAGGAGGGCATAGCTCGGAAAACGAGAAAGCTTTTATACAATACTCACATCACAGGAACCTTAGCATTTGCTACATTGTTCAAAATTTATTCTACCGCGGAAAGGGCAACCGCTCCATAACATTAAACGCCAGCTATATAGTGTTGTTTAAAAACCCTAGAGATAAACATCAACTAACCGTCCTAGCGAGACAGATGTACCCGGGTAATACCCGTTTTTTTATGGAGGCTTTTGAAGACTCTACCTTAAAACCTTACGGTTACCTCTTGGTGGATCTAAAAACAAACACTTTAGAAGACTACAGATTGAGGACCGGTGTTTTCCCTCCTGATATACCCGTGGTTTACGTACAAAAGACGTCTAGAAAACCACGGTGAAAAACTATCTTTCCTCATTAGCGACGACGACCAGCTACCATGACGGCCCGTATACGTAGGAATTTTGCTCTTCTTAAAATGCTAGTAACAGCTCCACCCCAACAACGGAAGGCCATTTTGTGCTCAGCCTCTGATGATCTAGTATCAGCTATAGCAGAGATTGCCTTCAACACTATAAAAGGTAACGTTCCGTTATCCACCCAGCAACTAGGCGTTTTAAAAAAGAAAAAAACCCTCCTTAAAAAGCTGAGTAACAAGAGGTCGTCTATAAAAACCAAAACAAAGCTTCTAAAACAATCTGGGGGTTTTATAGGGGCACTGCTAGGTTTGGCATTGCCTCTAATTACCAGGCTTTTAGGGGGTGGTTAATGGAGCATGCCCAAAAGATGTATTTGGTTGACAAACGTCAGTTGGAGGGTATAAGTACCCCGAAGCGGGAAGAAGCAGATATCCGAAAATCAGCCACTTTAAGGCTTGACTCTGAAATGCAAGAGGTTTTAAAGCGGCATGATTTATCAGACTATGATAAAGTGGGGCTCTATTCAACTATTCTACAAAAATACTTAACATACTTTAAACAGGTCGAAAATGAGAAAAATAAACTGATGTTGTACATGCCCCCCGAAGACCCTTCAATTAGCTCTAAGCCCTCCCTATCAACCTCTGCCCCGGATCCTATCGTAATGGAGGTTTTGGACACTATTAACTCCCGTTATCGGAAAAATGCAGAACTTTTGATGAACAAAATGGGAAGTGAAAAAACGTGGCAACATGGAACAACAAGTGAGAATTTATCTATAAAGGAACAGTTGTTAAAGGATCAAATGTTCACGATTTAGTTCGCAGCATTACCAACCCTCAGGCTTTTGGAAGACACACAAAACCTCGAGGTTGGGACCTGTTTATGCAAGCAGCTGCCGATGTGAACCTGCCCGCAACTTTAATTGGAAATATGGGACATCGCAAACTGTTGGAAAATTTAAAAGACTCTGAGATGAAACCTTTAACAGCAGCTATTGAATCATCTGAAATGTCAATAAAAAAAAGAAAAAAAATTAAAGCCAGTAAACGAGCCTCTTGGTTTAACGTGTAACCTCATTTTTTTTTCTTTAACAAAATCTTTAACCGTTGTAAAATATGTATATACATGTATATCTTTTTT
This sequence comes from Ambystoma mexicanum, assembly GCF_040938575.1. NCBI lineage: Eukaryota > Metazoa > Chordata > Amphibia > Caudata > Ambystomatidae > Ambystoma > Ambystoma mexicanum. The sequence goes on from NC_090937.1 coordinate 1,142,772,918, forward strand.
TTTTTTGTAATTTTTTTTTTTTTTACTATTATTACTTTTCCAGTCTGCAAAAAAAAAAAAAAAATAAATAAATTCATTGCAATAAAAATATTATTCATACTTTCAAAGGCGTTATGTCTAATCATTTTGATCATGTCTAACATGTTTATATAATATTAAATAAATGAAAAAATAAGACAAAAAAGACTGTTTCAATTAAAAAGAAAATGTGTTTATTTATATGTGTACACAATTTAAGGTTTAGTAATAAGAGTACATTTTTGCCAACGATCAAAAACATTTACAGGGGATCTCCGAAAGCTGATCTTATTCACAAAAGCAGTAACCATGACATCATTTTGCCGGAGGTCCAGTGAATAGGTGTGCATAACCCTTATCAGCGAGTGTTTCTCAGACATGTTAGATACAAAGTAACAGGAGTGCTGGCCACACGTGATGTCTTTAGGATGTTGCACAGGTGTTTTATTATAATGTATAACGGGTGCTATATCCTTCACATAGTCCAGGATAGCGCCTCTGTATATGGGGTGGCTTGGGAAACACGTCAGGCTGTCAAAGACTGTTATTGTATCCTTGTTTATAAACATACCTATCCAATGGGTGCCTTCCTGATCATGGGGATCGGTGTTCGCCACAAGACTAATGGGTCGCTCATTACTTATGTCTCTTGGAAGGTTATCACATGAATACACACCCTTGAATGTTTTCTTAGCGTGTTTGTCTTTACTTAGAAAACGCTTGATCTGGTAAGTATTCATTACATGTCGTACAGGACTTGTCGTTGATTGTTGAGTTCCATAACCGAGTCAAATAGAGCCATAATAATTAGATTCACTGTGTTGGGTAAATTTGCAGCAAAGCGTACTTCTATGCGTAGATTACCATTTCTAATAAGATTATAATGGCCGGTTGATGTATTATCAGGTCTCAAATCAAAAGCTAAGAGAGTATAACCCCCATCATAATCGTCCCGGGTATCACAAAACCTTTATCATGCAGATATTTACCGCTGATGGAGACAAGTCCCAAATACTCCCTAATTGTATTTTTTTGTTGAAAACTGGGACTGTAGGCTTTAGACGGTATAACGACCCCGTCTTTAAAAAGCTCTGCGTAGTTGATGTTGTAATGTTTCAAATTAAAAGGGTTGCTGGCGTAAGCCCCGGAAAAAGCTGTGTTGTCCACAAAACCAATGATGATTATTTTCGGTAACTGTCCAAGGAATAAGTTATCTTGACTGGCGACACGGCTACCCGCTGGAACACTGAAAATTTTCAAAGATGTCCGCTCCACCGGATATTTTAAGTTTGATACTTGTAGAGCATCAGCATGAGCTAATCTGACCGTGGGTGACACATTCACCCTTTTAATAAATAAACTAGCTGATACTATAATCAGCTTGTAGGCTTCAGCATCATCGCTGTTGAGGCAAAAAGCATCTTTATTTCTAGAAAGTTTAATTTTCAGATCAACGCCGTTTACCATTAGTTTCTCCTGGAAAAATAGATCGGAGTGTAAACGGCCTAGTAAATCAAAATTTCTGCTCCCTCTGGCATGTGTAGCTCTTTTTATAAAACCTGCATTAGCCCCATCTAGAGCATAATCCTCCATATGGCCTGCTGTGTCCTTATAGAAAAGCCCCGCTGTAAACTGAGTGTCCAAAGCGTCATTGCTGTAGTTCAAAATGCTTTCTATATAGGCCCTGTACGCATACATGTTGTCACTCTGTGTAATCAGCCGGTCGCCTAGAGTAATATCCACTTGATTAAAGATGGTAGCCACAGGGTAAGCAATCGTAGCAACTTTAGCCGTTGCGGGGATAGCTGATCCATCAGCTTTTGTTATTTTGCAAGTGAGGTAAAGTAACGTGTCATTTAAATCCAGATACATCTCTGTTGAGCCTGATATATAAAACTCTGTAGGCGCTAGCGGAGATAGTGCAGCAAGGGGCGCCACTTCCATGAAAAAGCTGTTTTCAATGCTAGTTTGTGTCGGGGGTACAGCAAACAGATAGAGTTCAGATTTCACACATTCCCCCGACGCACAATGGATAAACGCCATCTTTTAGAAAATATTAATGCCGGGGCTGTTTTTTTTTTTCTTGACCGATCTGTTCTTGCGAGTTCTTTTTCTCTTCTGAGCCGTTTTTGTTGCTGATCCTAGTTTTTTATGCATTCCTGGAGGGCCCCATCTGTGCAGTAATTTCCTTTTTCTTTTGTTTGTGTTGTTTTTCACATAAACCAGCCCAGAACCCTCTTGCGGTGGTTGGTTAAATCGATTTGCGATAGATGTTGTAGCTGTAGACACCACATCTTTAGCAATATTTGTGGCTGTTGTTTTCACATATGGTTTGGCTAATTCAAACCCCTTTCGTAGAAACGGCATAGCCCTTCGAAATAGGCTTCTAAAAATACATACATAACGGGTGCCCCTTGAAAGTAAGGTTGATTGCCATAACCAGCTTGTCGGCGGTAATAATCCCTATAAACATACGGCTCCCCATAGTTTTTCATAAATACCATGTTTTTTAATAGTCTTTTTCTCGCCTAGGACTTAGGTGTAGTTTCACTAGGACCTTCCCGTATTTAAATGACACCAACTCCCCCTGATCATCCCTTATCTGTATATTGATGGTGTCAAAATGACTCTTAGAAACCGGTATATAATCAGGTTTAATATATTGTATATTAACAATGCCATTATTTTCACCTTTCACCTGCGCTGTTCTCATTAGCGGGGCGTACGAGTCACCGACCCTTTGATATTCTACTATATCACTGTAGATCATAAGACTGTAAAATCCCCCATCAATATCAGCACATGTTTTGTCCAAATCTTTAGTACTTTTTACATGTTTAACGGTTCCCAAAACACGAAAAAGTTTGCCACTACATATAAACTCGGTGGTAAGATCCGTCGATTTTAGAAATACTTTTCTCTGCACCTTATCCAGAAACAATTGTATATCAGAATAGCGTTCAATATTTGCGAGACTTTTATTGATAGCCTCTAACAAAACTTGTATGCTGCTGTAAAATCCATGAGGAAAACCGGTGTGTAACAGTTCAATAGGACCTTCACGTTTGATGGTAAATTTGGCCTCTCTTCTAGACACAGTGTCCCAGGTATGGGGGTATTGAATCTCCATTAGACCCGCTTCCCACAATCCTTGTAAATCAACGGGTTTAGCCATTTTAACACAATAATTTGATATTTCATTGTTTGGGAATGTATCGTGAGAAGCGTTACTGGGTAAGGTGATATAAAATCCACTGCTTTCCATCTTCTCAGGGAGCGCCTTTGCTTTGTAGATCCTTTACAGATGAAGCGCTAACCCAACTGTTAAATTTCTCAGGCCACCCTGTCCATTTTACCAGACTTTGTTTTTTATTTCCTTTACCTTTACTCTGAAGAATTTTCTCAACCCTATAAAACCGTTGGGGCTCATTGGTGACCTTCTGTAACTCTTCGGTATAAAAATTACCGCTCACACCATCACCATCATAATCAACCAGCTGATAGATGCAAACCCCCTCTTTCACAGTTACTTTGGTCACTATAAATATTTCATCCGTAAATGATTGCTGATACCCCTTTGTAAAGACACCTTTAAGCTTAGAAACTCGGACATGGTCCCCCACGCGAAAGGATGGTTTCTTGACCTTCTTCGTTACCATGTCAGCGTACAAGTTTTTCCAAACAGTTAGAGAATTTTCAGACGTTACAGAATTTGGAGTCATTTTTATAGAGCGATGATAGCTATGGTTGTACGCCTCTATGAAACGTTGTAATACATCCACATAACGATGTGTATTCTTTGCTGTAAAATATCGCCGAATCTTAGATTTTAAGGTTCTATTAAAGCGCTCAACAACAGCCGCCTTAACTTCGTTATACGTTACAAAATGATACATGTTATGTTGTTTTAAAAGATTTTGGAAGGGTCTATTTAAAAACTCCTTACCAGCATCCGTTTGTAATTTTACAGGCACCCGGCCTTTGCTAAAAACATGTTTAAATGCTGCCGTCACTCTTGATCCAGTCTTATCCTTCAAAACTTCGGCAAAGGCGTATTTTGATAAAATATCAATAATCGTCAAGATGTACTGCGCCCCGTCGTTCTGCTTCCCATAGGTCCGCATATCCACAATATCACCCTGCCATTGTTCATCTATTTGGGAAACCACTGTTCTTCTTCTGTTAAAACGTTTTCTAGCATTTTTATGAAGACTATATGCCTCTTCACCAGATAACCATTCCTTAACAGCTCCGCGTGAGATAGGTTTCTTGTCATGTTGTATTTTTTTATAAAGAGCATCAACACCCCCATAACTGCCAACACCGCTTTCATCATAATAGCTTGCATGCATGCTTCAATAAGAGATGTTCACCGCTGAAACACTTCAAAAAATAAACAAAGGCATAATGGGTGAAAGATGATTTTATTACAACTCTTATACATATAGCGTCTGGCACAACGTGACCCTTTTTGATATTTTTTCTGCAGCCTTATAAATAGCATTATACAAAACTCCCCGTTCCCCCCCGCATATAACTCTGTATACATAAAACACTTGAGGCATTTAAAAGTTCATACAATTCACGGTCCTGTAAAATGTATCCTTTAATGCTAAAGTAATGTTCATACAATTGCTCCAACAGCTGATGTAACACCTCTCTAGGGTGTAAATATAAAGAACCCACATCATATTTGTACAAATGCCAGTATTCATCCAATACTGGGAGCCATGTGTTGGTACATATGTTACCTATACACATCAAACTTTTACAAATTGGCTCTGGTCGGGGGGTAGGTATCTGTAGATATTTCAGGGTATCTGGGGCAATTTCCGATATCCGCTCTTTCAGCATAGCGTATAACAGTTTTTCCACACATACACGGCCCGGTTTCAGTTTACGATCCACACGCCTTGCTGGCCCTTCAGAAATCTTATCCTAGAAACAAATATACACATATAAGAAACAAAACTCTCTTTATTTCTCCTCTCTCTTTAAAACAGTTTACGGCGTGCTACACAAGGCTTCAGGGGATTCCCAAAAGTGTATAGGTCACAAAAATCTTTATCCATTAAACGGGCTACCCTGTTTCTAAAACGCACAGGACCAGCCATGTGTAAAGATCTCAATTTTTTCTCGGATTGCGGCAATGGTATATTTCTATCCATGTTTTAGATAGAACACTCTCCATACTAGCATGTACACGCATGCCCATGCCTTTATATACAGCTTTAAGCAGCTGAAAACCTTTATATGAATTCAACAGAAAACATATCCGACGTATTGCTCTAGCGTGATAATTCAGAAGTAAACAGTCATGAGCATCCTGTTGCGGGTCATCGCTTTTATGTCCATAACACCAGCGGTAATAATCACGCTTCAAACACACTTTCACCACACAGGCCGCAAAAGCCTGAACAGTTGAGGTTTCCAAAAAAGTCATAGCTTCCTCTTCTTCTTCATCAGAACTTTCAAAGCGCTTTAAACAAACACACTTCTTACACATATTGCGGGCTTGTGTTGCTGGACTTTCGATCATTTTTGAACAGCACACACAGTAAAAATTGACGGTATTAAATGAAGACCGCTGACTTTCAGTACCGTCAACTTTATCTGCCGTTTTCTGCAATTCAAAAAAGAAAGAAATGTAACTCTTCAATACATATACATATATATATATATATATATATATATATTTTTTTTTTTAACACATAGTTCACACACACACACACACACACACACACCCCTTTTCCTACATACCAATTTACACAGAACAGGTCCCTCCGCCTCCATAGCAACAGCTGCATTCATAGACAAACCGGCCTCCACAGCATCTGCTGTCTCCATAAACAGCCTATCTTCATCAGCGCTTGTTTCCAACTCCGGGGTCATGGCTACATCTGGAAACAGCTCGTCCAAAACCCCCAGATCCGCATACAAAGGCTCTTCAGAAGTCTTCATAGATTCGTCCATAGCCTTCAGATCGGCCTCTGTATAGTCTGCATCCATTATACCAGCCTCTACACCATCAGCATCTTTAAATGGATAAGAATCAGGAGGTGTCATATCACCCAGATTCATTAAAAAAATGCCTTGGCTCAACTCATCCTCATACGCCATTCCACTATAAGTGGGACCTTGCGATTCCTCATCAGCTACAGCAATTATTGTTGTCGGACTTCTAGGACTATCAGCCTTTTCAGCGGTGTTGCTGACGTCTTCCCCTCCTGTATTCTTAGAGTAGTAGCTGTAACGCTTCATGATTCAGGGGTATTCTAAGCGTTATGCAAATAGTACAGTCAGACTCCAAGAGCGCCGTCTACCTCTCTCCAGAGCTCCTTCTGTATATATACACCATACTCCATCCCTAGGGGAGGACCCACAACTACATCACCCCCACAACGCCCCCCGGCCTGCCCCCTGACATCACAACTTCATAGCTACATCATCTCATCAAAACCCTGGACCTTGACCCCAGAGGGATGTCATCAGCCCTGCTGGACCACGCCTAGCCCCCAAAATATTACCTCATGCACGACATAACCACCGGGAAACACCCTTTCCTACACCACCACACCCTAAACACTAGCCACGCTGTCACTGTTAGGTTAGGCCTTAGAAACAACTTCAGGGACACGCCCGTGATGTCACCATCCCTGCTGGGACACGCCTAGCCCCCAAAATATTACCTCATCCACGACATCACCACCGGGAAACGCCCTTATCTACACCACCACGCCCTAAACACAAGCCATGGCATCACTATTGGGTTAGGCCTTACAAAAAAAAATCAGGGACACGCCCGTGATGTCACCATCCCTGTTGGACCACGCCTAGCCCCCAAAATATTACCTCATGCACGACATCACCACCGGGAAACACCCTTCCCTACACCACTACGCCCTAAACACAAGCCATGACGTCACTGTTAGGTTAGGCCTTAGGGGAAACTTCAGGGACACTCCCGTGATGTCACCACACCTGCTAGACCACGCCTAGCCCCCAAAATATTACATCACCCACGACATCACCCCCCGGAAACGCCCTTTCCTACACCACCACGCCCCTCAACACAACACATGACGTCACTACAGCACAGGGACATCCGCTAAGGCGGAACATACGTTGCCATGGACACCCCAAGGGGCGGGACATCCGGTTGGGGCGTGGTTAAGGCCTGTCAGTTGATGAAAGGTAGGTTACTGCAGTACTAACAGTCTCGGCCTTTTCACATGTACCTCTATCTCCCTCTGCTAACTGACTCCTGCGGGAACAGCGGAGTCGCTCATATCTCTTCTTCATCCTTTCTGTTGTATCAGTTGCCAACTCCCTCAACCTTTGTTCATCCCAATCAACAAAGCATGAACTCCTTAGTCATGGGGGACTCACCATAGCATGGGATGTTCTTTTATTTAACATCTCAAGTGGCACTAGACCGGTGGTGGCATGTGGATCGAGCCTATATGCACAAAATATCTTCTCAACAGCACATTCCCAGCGAATACCTGCTTCATGTGACAATCTTATTCCTGCAACAGTGTATTATTGAAGTGTTCAACAGCACCATTGGTCTCTAGGTGATACAGCGCTGTTTTGTGGTGTACTACTCCAATCCCTTCCAGAAACACCTCAATAATCCTAGAAGTCAATTCAGTGCCATTATCTGTGAGGATTATTTTTGCAAACCCCTCCCTCTGGGACACCTTATCAAGTACACCACCACTGCCTTAAAATCTGCCTTCAGTACAGTTTCTACCTCTACCCATTTGGAGTTGAGATCCATCAGCACAATGAGATATTTCTTTCTGCCCCTTTCCCCAATGAGGGGTCCTAGTATGTCATGGGTGACACATTCCCAGGGCATGTCAAGAAACTCTAGAGTTCCAAGCAACTGGGTACAATTCCTAAGAGCTTTATCTGCCTCTCCACACACACTTCAACTTCTGACCAATTCATCTTGACATCCAACCACAGCCACCAATAATCAACTCATGGCTTTGCATGCGTGGGTTCGGTCCCATCCTTGTCGCCAGTATTACAGAGGCAAAAGCATTGGTGGGTATGGACTATGTTTTTGGGGTCAGCACTGTGACCAAGTGCATGGGTAACAACGCCCCCAGCTGGTACGGACCTCCTTTCTCAACCTCCACCTTCTAACTGAACTCAATTCCAACATAAACAGAACATGAACATTCTGTCTGCCACTGTTGTTCCAATTCAGAATACAGACCTAGACAACATCTAACCGTATACAGCTAAATAAAAACAGTATACCTGTGGTGTATACATAAAAGTCTTCAACCATCTTTTCAAGGGCTCACCCAGAGTGAATGCCTTTGTGAGCTAACTGCAATAATTAAGCAGTCAAGTGTTCATGAAAGGGTTACATATCTTTATAACGAAAACCTTTATATTGAATGACCATATATCGAATATTTTATAACAAACATTTTTATTGTGAATGCACTTTTGTTTGAATCACTGTTTACAACCCCTGAAAATCCACCCCCACCGGTTCCCAAAAATATTTAACCCTTTACACCACCCCTAAATGCATTCACTGTAAAGGTTTTTGTAATAAAATATTCGATATATGGGCATTCTATATACACAATTCGATATAAACACTGTATACCTCATGAAAGTAACCATAAGCTGGCAAAGATCTACTTATGAGCTGTGCCATATAAGACTATTGAGTTTGTAAAAGGGTTATTGGCTAAGGAGGGCCGGTCGATAAAGGCGACACAAATATGATGAGAATAGTTTAGCTCATTTATCTAAAACCAAATGTCGCGTCTTACTGAGTGGTGGTTAAAAAGCCAAACAAACCACTGCCAATAAATATATTTAAAGAAATACTCAGATAACAGACTGCGCCAAACTAGTGTTCCAAAGTATATTTAATCATGAATGCCCTTGGTGATGACACGTGTTTAGGCTTTAAAAGTGTTTATCAAATCAGGGCTTGTTTCTCGCTACAAGTCTATCAATGCCCCAGTCACCAGCCAATGCGTGCAGATTCTATGATCGGATAAGTACAAACGTGATTTAACCCAGTTATTTTGTAAGCAGCAACTTAAGAATATACCTGAGACTCAAATGAGAAGATAGACTTGTATAGACAATCCCTGATATGATAAAGGCTTTTTAAGCCGAAACACGTGTCATCACCAACTTTGGAACACTAGTTTGGCGCAGTCTGTTATCTGAGTATTTCTTTAAATATAATTATAAGACTATTATTTGAAATACTTTTGTCTTTTGAATAATTCATTATGCATTGTGTCAAAATAAAATGACTCCACCAAATGGATTACTTAGTGTCTCTACACAGAAACAGAGTTGCTTACGTGTAAAGGTTTCACATATCCATTCAAATAGAAGAAATAGGTCCTTTTGTCAGATTGCAGAGCATATCTAAATCCACATGTTTATCATTAAAATATTCAAAACTATATAAGTTTCCAAAAACAAATGCTTCTCAGATGCCGATGTGTGTCACCTGTTCATGCCTACCACAGGTAAGGCACTAGTCAAAGTGAATCCGATCAATCATCCCATCATAGAGGAAACTACTTATGACATATTTACATCTACTACAGCCAAGTCAATGTATTCTGCCTTGAATGTTGGAGCAGCTAAACAGTCTCACTTTCAGAGCGCACTCTGCGTTTTAAAAAAACTGGTGCTGGTGGGTTTTCTAACCAGATGGCATAATTGAACTTATCAACAACTATGTATCAAACACCCATGCATATTTTCTGCTGGGTATCAGCAATTGGCATGTCCGCAGATGTTTGACCACAAAGTGCCGAACATACGGCAAGTAAGGAAATGTGCATACAGAGATGCTGAGGAGCAGTTTCTCATATAGGTTCCCTTTTAAAAGTGTAATCAACCCTTTGGCGATATAAGATAACACATTTGAAGATTAAGAACATTCTTCAAGGTTAAATATTTGGACATTGGCCCATAATTCAGGAAAAGAGAAAGTCCAAGACTGCAATAAAAAGTAAGATTTTATTTATTTGTATAGAGGAGGAGCGATTCTCTTTTGATCACAGAAGAACGTACAATATATAAGACATCAGATTTGATGGGAAGTAGTGAGCTTCTTACAATAGCATGAATTTAACGGAAAATGTGACCAGGTCATGGAGAGGAGTAAATGGAGCAGTTACCTGGGATAATACATAAGTGTACATATATAAATTAAGGACAACAAATATTTGAAATTTTTAAGAAAAGGTAGGCGCTATGGCCAGCTGTGCTCGGGATGTGACCATGATGGGTGAAGTGCTAGAGTGGAGGCAGAGGAAGTGAGCGATAGAGGCAGGTTAGAGGCAAGGGAACCATTCAAACCTACCTCTCATCTACCTGCTAAGAGGGTAACTCAGAGGCGAATAGGTAGGCTTATAGTTTTGTCATGAACAAATTCATGTCGACCGTTTCTTTGATATCCAGGGAAGATAATTCCATGCAAGTGGAACAAGAAGAGAGAAGGAGCAGAAGTGAGAATAAGCACAGGGAGGGCGAGGAGCCAAAAGGGTAGTCGGGGAGACAGAGCAGAGATTACAAGAAGGTGTGTAGAGTTGGATAGGGGAGGATAGATACAGTGGTGCCTTACGGTGGATAGATTTGTGAACAACAAGAAGACATTTAAATCGGACCCTGTTTTGCATCATCAGCCATACAGCCTGGCGACAATACAAGGAAGTAGGTGTGAAGTGAGGTAGAGAATTCTGGGTGTAAAGCAAATTATCGTGTCAAGAGGACAGAAAGCATAATTGGGGAGACCAAAGAGGATGCTGGCAGAGTAGTTCAGTTTAGAGAAGACAAGAGATGTTACGAGATTCTTGGTGATGTTGAACAGAAGGAGGTGCCTGATTTTCCTTATATGTAGGAGGTTGAGGTGAGCTGCTGTTTTAGTTTTTGAGATTAAAGTAGTGAAGGTGTGTAAAGGGTCATTGATGATGCAGAGGTTTCTAGTTGAAGAAGAATAGGGGAGGTATCACGTGGGAAATGAATAGGCAGAGGAAGAGAAGAGAGAGCTTTTTTAGGGAAGAAGAGCACCTCTCTTTTGGTAGAGTTTAACATCAGAGAGTGCAAAGCCATCCAATATGTTATGGCAGCAAGATATTTGTACATTTTGCTAGAGAGATCAGGAAAAGAGAAGAGCTGGGTGTCGTCTGCAAAGAGTTGCTACAGGAACCTAGAGGAGGAGTTTAGTGCCCCAAGAGCAGGGGTGTAAAGACGAGTGGTCCCAAGACAGAGGCTTGTGGGACACCAGCAATTAGGCGAGTGTGTTGAGAAATGTTGTTTATTCAGGAGACATAGAATAGGCTAGGTGCAAGGTAGGATTTGATCTAGGCAAAGGCTCAATTGTGAATCCCAAGAAGAAAGAGAGTATTGAGGTGATCAGAGTGATCAACAGTGTCAGCAGACAGGTTAAGGGGAATTAGGATAGAGGATAGGTTAGAGTGCTTAGTAGAGGCGATGAAGTTGGACACGTTCATGAGAGCAGTTTCTGTGGAGTGACAGCAGCAGAAACCTGCTTGTTGGGGGCCTTGAAGGTTGTAGATGTCTTAGAAATCAGTAAGATGGTTCAATATAACCCTTTCAAGCACTTTAGAGTAGTGCAGAAGTAGAGACACAGGGCAACAGTTAGCCAGTAGATTCAGGTCACCCCCTTGCTTTTTTTACGAGAGGGATGACCGTGGCTGTTTTGAAAACAGAGGGAAAGCAAGCAGAGTCAAAGGACAGGTTGAAGAGTTCTGTGAGATGAGAGGCCGCTAAAGGGGCGATAGGCTTGACTAGCTGCGAAGCAAGATGGTCTGATGGGGTACAAGAGGGGTTAGCCTTCTTCAGTGGAGATATTACTTTGTCAGTATTAGTGTGATTAAAGTGAGACATAAAGGCAGAGGATGATGTTAGAGTAGGCAGAGTGTAAAATGTACGAGTAGAGGATGTGAGGAAGGACAGGAGAGGGTCAATCATTTTGGAAATGTTTGCAGTGAAGTATTCAGCTAGGCCATTAGCTCTGAGAGTGGAGTTGATAGTCATAGACATAAGAGGGGTGATGAGCAAGTTTATGATGCCCTGTAGCTGGCAGGGATTACTTGAGTGAGAGTCAATGAGGGTTAGGTAGAATTCCCTTTTACCTCTATCTAGAGTTTACTTGAGAGTGTTCAGGGCAGAGAGGTAGAGTTGCAAGTCCTTGTGCGAGTGGGTGCACCTCCATTTGCGCAGCAGCCAACACATTTCTATGCAGAGAGATAGTATGAACATGGAAACCCATGGTTGAGGATGCTGAGACTTAGGGGTGAAAGTAAGAAGTGGGAAGTGAGAGGAGAATAAGTCCTATAGTAGGGATTGGAAGATGAAGAAGGCAGTGTTGGTGGAAGAGGCATCATATGTGAAGAAGGAGAGTTAGAACTGTAGATCTGAGAGAAAGGGTTGAATGGAAGAAGGTTGGCATTTCCTTTTCGTCATAGGTGAAGCAAGTGGTGAAGAAAGGTCAGAAAGTGGAAAGGAGATTGTGGTGGAAACACTTGAGTGATCAGATATGGACGGTGTAACAGCAGTATTAGTGGCTGAGAGAGAGGTGGAGATGAATCAGAGATCCAGAGAGTTACCCCCTGTGTGGGCAGGTAGGTTATGGATAGGGTGGAGGGTGTGGTCACTAAGAAAAGACTGAAGCTCTGTTTTCTGTACTATACAGTTAAAGGATGAGGCTAGTAAAACATACTTGCAATAATACTACTGTGGGTATTTGTTAACCTTGTTGTAGGACTAGTTTTGACATTGTAAATACAAGGCTGAGATAAGTGATACATGTAATGCTTACAGTGGATAACGCATGAACTATGTGGCATAGCATGAAGATAGGAATGACATGGTGACATTATTTTTGTAGTATGTTTGTTAAAATATATCAGTTATGTCTTATGAAAGGAACCGCTGGAACAACCCTATATTCAGTATAATGTATTTATGGATATGATGAGAAATATTTAAATCAATTGAAAATAAATATTAAACAATCTATTGAATGCAATTGTCAAACCTCTCATGTAAAAGACAAGTCTATAACCTAAAGCTGCCCACATCATAGATAACGTATGTGGTTGAACTCCAAAGTAGGATGTGCAGTGCTATGGATAAGATAACATTTTAACAACTTTGGAAAACATACTGACCACATTTACTATACTGAAAGAAGAGAGTGCAGGGTATACCAACATTATACAGATAGTTGGAAAGTTCTCACCTAGAGATCAAAGAATGGCATGGATGGGGATGTGAATAGTTTCCATGCATCTTGAACATTTTAAGCCTGACATGCAGAACACACCCAGGGCCTGGTTCAGAGCTTTATGTAAAATAAGAAAAATCTAATTCTTTGATGGAAGGACACATTTTGTATGTGCTTTATGTTCTATATCCATATAAATATAGGTTCAGAATAAAGAGCAGATGAGCATACTGGAACTCATGGTCAAAAAAGACTCTGTCAGCACATGATTGTAGCGTTTCTCTTTTTCCAACCAGTTATAGCGTTTCAATGATTGCTAATGGGCTGATTAGCCTAACCATACTCCCACCTTGCTGGAGAACTGTCCTTTGCCCAACAACCTATCCTGGCTGTGACCGCTGCCTGACCAACTCTTCAACAGCCGTCACCTAAATCATGTCACACAAGGTACAGCCTTCACTTCCTATAAGTTGTGTGTGCCACTGGGGCCATGTGTGGTAGAAATAATGTACACTTCCTGCAATACGTTCAACAACTGTGAAACCACATGTGTCTACGATGATCACCCATCACAGTGCATGCGTGCCTTGCTATGCCACGTACACGTATGTATGACTGACAGCATATCATTGTCCACCCAACAGGTCCGCAGTCGACCTCAGTGTGTTTTGTATACTAAGTTTACTCTTTTAGCTTAATTATTCGCTTCTGTACAGGCATGCAACCTATCAGACACTTGTTCCTTTTCTTATTTGTCGAAATCTTTATATGTATTGTACCTTCCACCAGCTTTGCCCTTCACCCCCTTTTCTGCCATTTTCTATTCTCGCACAGACCAAAGGTTGGATAGCCATCAGAGTGGACACGCCTCATCACTGTTAGGAGGGACCAGTGAAACATAAATAACTCTTAACATAAAAGAACAATGCATTTATCTTTAATGTGTGAACAACTACAATTAACAAATTTGATGCTAAAAAAGAAAGTTGTGGATGGTTCAATTTCTAAGAAGCTTTATCTACAAACAACAAGCATTTTGGAATAGAATAGACCTCATCAGGCTGTCATTCTCTTAAAACGTGTTTGTATCAAACAAGGAATCAGGGTTTCAGGAAAATAAACTGCTTAACATCAATAGTCTTTCTGCACTGGTTTTAGATGATACGAATGAACAGCAACATCCATCATCAGAGTGTACGTGTAAATAACGTCGTGCACAATTCTTTATCTGTTATCTTTTTTTCTGTGAACGCAAATCTTTTCAGAGCCATATAACATATCAGCCTGACAGGCCAATTGGGTATGTTAAGCTTCTGTTTTGGGATGTCCAGAGCTGTTGTGCTGGAAATAGGCCCTTAGGACCAAAGGGCTGAGGATATCGCTGTTTGCTGTGGCGAGTGTTATTTTCAACCAGGTGGAGAGGAGAGGAAAACTGAGGTGTGTGTGCCTGTACCTTTAATTCACCAACTGACCTGGTCACCTGACCTTGGTCAAACAGGTACTTAAGGCCGCCTCTTCCGCCCTTGTGGCGCTAAGCCCTGAGGACCAAAGGGCTGAGGATATTGCTGCTCGCTGTTTGGCGAGTGGCGCAAAGCGCAAGGCAAATAAGCGGACGATATTAGTCTGCAAGAAATGGATCCGTCCAATCTCAGTAGATCTAATGTGCTGCTAAGAACTAGAGCTCAAGTAAGACAAAGAGCAAACTTAGAAGTACTGCAGTTGAAATAATCGAAAACCAAAAAAGTAAGTCAATACTTTTCCTGTGGGTCAGCAACTGACAATATTGACTTAGCTGAAGATGCATCTGTAACACTGCTGGAAGATGTGTTTGAACCCCTGAAAACACCAGATGTTGGCCTATCACCTATTCGTGGCACGTTCATGCCCCTTAGCTTACATGCACAGGCTATTTCAAGCCTTCCGTCCCCACTGTCCCCTCCCCTTCCTTTGCAAGTAAAACAAATAGAGGGGGATGGGGACATGGTCTCAACGTTCTCAAACCAAGTGAAAAGGACCAACAAAAAAACCAATATGAATAATATGAAGAACGTAAAGTCAAGTGGTATCGAGATAGATGAGAAAAGTAATATCGACCTTGATTCGCGGATTGGCCGGGCGGATATGCCGCTGTCGCCAAGTGGAGCGGAGACCGCCGCCTCGACGGGTGTTGTGCCCGATGCAAGGACGCTACCGAGGAGTGGAGGATGGAGGATGCCACAAAATCCCCTGCTGTGGTGGCCGTTGATGACGTTGGCAGGCTGGGCCAGGGGGTGTGGCCAGTGGTCGCGGGCGAGCCCGGCGCCGCTGTGGGGATCGTGAGTGAGGCGGGAAACGTGCAGCGCCTGGTGGATTTGGCAGATGCTGCAGTGGGCTCTGCCTCGCTCCCTCCCCCTGAGTGCAATATGAGGCAAACCGCTTCGCCCAGCGGGACAGGTGACGTGGGCGATGGACACGGAAACGCTGTAAGTACAACTACCGATTCTCTCATGTCGCTGAGCAATCCTGTAAATGCCTTGCTGCGTGATTCTTTTGCCGCCCCTCAAAACGCTAGGAGCCCCATTTATGCGTCACAGCCCACAGAGACCCCCCTAAATGATTCTAGCTTGAAGACAACATCACATAGTGAAAATACACAGATTTTTCAAAATGCTACAGGAAATGGTTTACTAAACAATGACAAAAGAAACTCGTTAGAGGTAGTCTCTGCAGTCCTACAGAATCTAATAAGTTTAAACAAATCCAGATCTTGAAACCGGTCGGATGTATCTAATCTACCTCATGAGTTATTATCCAAAGCCCCACAGAAAAGGACTTGTATGAGTGTCACTAACTCAAATCCAGATATATGGGGAATTGGTAATTATCAAAGAAGTAAACCAGGCGTGACAGAGTCTTCTGATAGTTTTGAACCGTCACAAGAGGGAAATGTGGCCGATTTGCAGAAAAGATTGCCTATTCCACCCAAGACTGGTCAGTCCAGCAACAAGAGACGTTGCATCATTGGAAGTGAAAGCTCAATTTGTGAAGAGACATCTGACGATTCTGATACGTCGGACTCTTCGATTGGTGAACGTCCGTTTCCTAAGATTAGGAGGGAAGGGACATGCTCCAGAAGCATTCCACGTAAGGTAGAGGGGAGAGTGGAATGTGATCGGCCAGCTCCTTGTGTTCATGTGCCCTCTAATGATCTATTAATAGCTCTTACATCGGCAATGTCAATTTCTCTCACACCCTTCACAAAGTTATATGAAACCTTAAATGATAACGTGAAGGATGTCACAACTTTACTAGCTCTGATGAATTCAAAATTGGTTCACCTAGAATCAATGCAGGGTAGAGATAGACACAAACAAGAAGAAATGACTCATAAAATTATGGCGGGCATCCTAGCAACAAATGAGGCTAAAAAGAATGATATGATTGACAAAAAGCTGTTTGTAGAGGTTGCAAAAGAAGCCTTGTCTTTATTTCATAATTCACACACAGCCATAGTAAAAAAAAAGATGAACTACGGGATGATGGTAACCTGAAAGACTTGGGAAGTAAAGCTTTAGCTGCCAATTTGAATGTTTGTGTAAATTCTTCAAAACTGGCCAAGATGCCTGATCCACAGTTACAGCCCGTCCAACCAGACATCCAATTTCTCCTGCATAGTAAGTCACCAGGAAGCTCAATAATAGAAGTGATTGACATCTCGAATGAGGGGCCCAAAGAAAGCGCTGCTCTGTTGGAAATTGAGGTGCGCAAGCAAAAGCTTGTTGATGAATTCCATTCCAAAAACGATTGCTTAGGAAAAACTCTTGATATTTCGTTTAATACAGCTTTTATGCAAGCAAAATATGCATCTATTCCAGCCTTAGTGGACCCTCAAATGGCTTCTGGTTCATCCCACTTCAGAAAATTATAGAAGGGGTTTCTGACCCGCAGAATGTGTTGGTGACAAAAAGTCTGTTTCCTATTTTTCAAAGTTTAGAACTAGAAGTGCAACCGACTTCTACTGTGGGTTCAAAGAAAAATCATCCTCTAATGAAAAAGCAAAAGAATATGCCTGCTCGAAAAGAATCGCAACAAAAAGGAGCCCGAAAATTCTTACGGAATTTAAATATGTTTCAAATAGTTGACAAGGCTATTTCGACCAGTTTGCAATTAGCGGACTCAATAAAGGAGACTCAGATTGTGCACCTGCAAATAGACGATCCAAAGTCTAAAGCGATGGAGAGTTTGCCCAACGAAGAGGACTTGGCAATACAAGCGGAATTAATGGATCTATCAGTTTATGAAGATAAGATTGAACTTGATGTTGAACCGGCTAAAAATGTTGCGGAAGTACGCGTCATTCAAGAAGCTACATTATCTGCATTGGAAACAAAATCGAGCAGCGATAATAAGATTACATCATTCGAGAAACAAAATTGCACCCTGAATGAGTCACAGAAGGGTGAAGCTCCATTAACCTGTCCAAGATGTGTAGTGAGAGACAGACTGTGCGAGATCATTCCGCCAGTTGTAGAGGAGAAGGAAGAGGGTAGAGTACCAAGGAGTCCGGAATTCCTGACACCACAAGCTAAAAGAGAAAGACAAAGGATACAAGGTCAGTTGAAAGCACAAAATACTGTTGACTCAAGTCAGTGCAACTTATATGAGGGGTACCTTGAGAAAGAATTGGGATCAGACGCAAAAACACCTGTAGATGCCAAAGTAGAAATGTTTCAGAAATCGGACTTATCTAAGCCCAAAATGTTAGCGCAAAATTTGAAAAACAAGAACAGGATGCCTGCCGGACAAACGGCAGAGCCATTGTTGCTGATTAAATTCATGTTAGAGCGACTGGAGGGCTCGGATAAACTTATTCTGAACAGAACTAATGTGCTACGACTACTTCATCATGTACCCCGTCTTCGCTCTTTAGAGTCGAAAGATCTGAAAATTATTGAATTCCCAGAAGAAAGGTGCACGGATAAGGTGATTTTACATCTAAACTCTAATCTAATCGCAAATGTAATTTTGGATGCAAATGAAGAGCTGTTATCAATGGGTTTCGACACTTGTAAAGTGAGGGACCCGGAACGACGCGAAAAAGAAGAGATGTTAAATCAGCCACGAGAAGCTTGGCCCTCTAATAAGTGTACCTCTAAACATTTTGAAGTGGCGAGAAAGTTGGATCAAAGTGAGAAAACCTGGCGATCCTCGTCCGACCTGAACGGACTAACTAGCAGTGCGCATTCAGCCGCTTCGCCTCCCCAAAGTTTTGCGGCGGTTGAAGAGGTCATGAGCTTCAGAAGAAGTTCAATGGAAAGAATTAAGATTACTATAGTTAATGAGAGACAAACTGAAAAATCCTCCTTGATAAAAACAAGCACTCAAAGAGAACATGTCTCCGTAGAAGACTGGAACTGGATGGCCTCGACAATAAATGCAAATTTGAACAGCTAATGCCCGAAGCTTAATGTGGATCAAGAATACTCTTTTGCCTCATGCAATTCACGTGGTTTTTCACATCTCTTAAATAATTACTGGGCACACGAGTTACAACTAATCTGTTTACAAGAAACTTGGATCTGTGAATTACCAACAATCACAGACTATGAATGTGCAATCAATCCAGCTATAAAGGCAGAAAAGGGCCGCCCAGTAGCAGGCCTCCTGACATTGATCAAAAGGTCATCTGGATACCGGTTGCAGAACTCGATGAACTATACGCCCTACATCCAAGACTGTGAGTTACGCAAAACTGCTGCTCCCTTCAAACTTTCCGACATGATCTATATTATCAACTTATATTGGAATCACCAACGGACTGGGTCACTTCCATTTATTGATCAGGTTACCGCAATTCTTGATAATTTGTTGGAATCAAACAGTGGAAGTGCTTTGATAGTTTGTGGCGACTTAAACATTGATTTTTTCAATCCCCAGTGTCCCGCCAAAGGTCATTTGTCAAAATTATGGTTAGAAGAAATGGAAGTAAGAAGACTCTCAATGCTAAATGGTCGAATGCAAGGTGACATACCGGCTAAATCCACGTGGAAGCGGGAAGGTCAAAGTTCCATCATT
This sequence comes from Ambystoma mexicanum, assembly GCF_040938575.1. Classification (NCBI taxonomy): domain Eukaryota; kingdom Metazoa; phylum Chordata; class Amphibia; order Caudata; family Ambystomatidae; genus Ambystoma; species Ambystoma mexicanum. The sequence goes on from NC_090937.1 coordinate 1,142,792,248, forward strand.
GATTATATTTTTGTTTCTGACACGCTGCATCGAAAAATTAAGACCATGAAAGTTCGTTCCATGAAGAATAGCGATCATGAAATGCTAGAATTACGATTTCAAGACACACAAAGTCCGCAAATCAAAAAGTGGAAAACTAAATTCACAGTGGAAACAAATCGTCTTCGCCTAAAACTGGAAGAACATGACGTGGCTAAGATATGTAAACAACTCAAGTCAAAGCCAGACGAGATTGAATATGTGCCAATTTTATCTCAATTTAAAACCAAAAATATTGGTCTGAAAAACTGGTCTTTCGTGAACAAACATAGTTTTGATCTTATGGTAAAACAACGAAAAAGAACAATGCGAGCTGCAATTTGAAAAAATAATAAAGGCCCAAAGAGTGAAATAGCAGTAAAAAACAAAGTAGTCAAACAAGCCTATAAAAATTGGATCAAAAGCCATCGATTTATATTACATCAAAACGATACTGAAGCAATGATGAAGATCCTTACGAATAAAAACAGTGGCGAGTTTTGGCAAACTATCAACTGCATGGAAACTTCGCAAGTGGCCCTGCAAGCTTGCCCTATTCCTGAAACAGAGTGGGTAAACCACTTCACAGCCCTATACTTCAAAGATCTTGCTCCAAATATGTCAACTACCAATCTAACATCATGGAATTTACATTTCACAAAGGACGATATCCGAGATATAATCATGAGAGCAAAAAACTCACGGGCCCCCGGCCCCGATGGGTTGTCTAACTATATGATCAAACAGTTTCCTGATCTATGGACAGACTTGTGTTTTGATCTATTTACGAAAATCAACTTGCAAAAGCAAGTGCCAGCCTCATAGAAGACTGGGATAATCGTGCCAATATTTAAGAAAGGAAACAGAGCATCACCGGAAAATTATCGTCCGGTGGCCCTGCCCGATGTTCTGGGCAAGATTTTCTCATCCCTGTTGCAAGTAAAACTGATCACTTGGGCTAAATCAGCGAAAAGAGTAGATGAAAGACAGGCGGGTTTTGTGAAATTTGTGGGGTGTTCACTAAACCTGCTGGTTCTAAATCTGCTGAAAATGGAAGCTTTGAGAACTAACACGAGAGTGTATCTTGCTTTTGTTGACTTCTCCATGGCCTTTAACATGATTGATCGTGAACTATTGTGGCAAAAGTTGGAACTGTGGGGCTGTCCGGTTGGCTTACTTGCAGCAATTCAAGAGCTTCACTCTAATACTTCAATTGCCGTTTCGGCTGGACACATTGGGGACGTTGTCAGCTCAAATCAAGACATGCAAAGGAGTCAAGCAAGGTTGCCCGTTAGCAGCTGCAATCTTTGGCCTGTTTATCTCTGATATTGGGGACGCAATTCAATCGGTGCGATCTTTTCCACCAAAACTCAATTCATCGAAGGTAAGCTGGCTGTTGTATGCTGACGACTTGGTAATTCTAGATTTAACACCGATTGGTCTTCAACGCAAACTCGAAGCTGTTCAAAAATATGTTTGCCAGAATAAATTGAAGATCAATATAATCAAGACAGAAATACTGGTGTTCGAAAATTAAAATATGTATGGTCTCTAAATCAAATGAAACTGCAGCTTTCAAAAAGCGTAAAATACCTCGGCATGAATCTAAATTCCAGCATTTGAGACGACCCTTGGGTGGTCGATTCAAAGCGAAAATGTGGTCAGCTGGCCTGCTAGGGCTCGGTGATACATAGAAAATATGGGCGATTTTCATTGCAACCGCTGCGTAATTTCTATGAACAAAAAGTTGTCCGATTCTGGCTTACGGCGCGGAAAATGCCTTTGGTTGCCCGGCGACACACTGGAACTCATTAGAACATATGTTCTGGACCAAAACCTTAAACTTACCACCTGGAATTGCATCAGCCTGCATACGATACGAATTAGCTTTAATTTCACTGCACCCTAGGATATGCTGGAACCAACTAGCACTGTTTCGAAAAACTAGAGCAGAGGAAGGGATATTCCAATTCCAGATATTCCACAATGCTCCATCGGGAGGCTCAGATATTCTCTCTCAATGGATAAAAAGATGTGAAGATCTTTTAGCATTTAACAACATTAGCTTGAAAACTCTTCACACAAATCCTACGGCTGCTAAAGTGACCCTATGGCGCACTGACTGGATAAATACTTAAAACAACCATTTAGCAGCCAATGCGATGAAAGATTCTCCTGCTGAATCAAGGGGTTACAACATCCTTCAAAAATATCTGACTCGATTCCCGAATTCGAAAGCCAGAAGACTATGCATGCTATTTCGGCTGAATGCAATGAAAACGAAAGAGCGAACCGGCCACTGGGCGTGTAATGTGGGACTAAATTCTATCTGTCGCTTTTGTAATAAGGAGTTAGAGTCCCTTAAAAACTTAGTCCTCTTTTGCTCAGCGTTGAAAGATGCAAGATCAATTCATCTGGGCCGGTGGTATCACGAAAATCCGTCGGCATGTGCAGACGAGTGGTGGAGGAGAATGTGGAATGGATTAGATATGAAATTAATCTTGCACCTGACCTCCTTCCTGGCCGTCATTGATGACAAACTAAAAGATCAAACCGGACAATTGTGAGAATGCTTGAATGAGTTTAAGTACTTTCAAGGTTGATCATGGAAAATAAGATCTGGCAATGTGACTTTTCTGTTTGGGCAGCGAGAAGGGAGGAGGTCTAATTGGGGGGGAAAAGATAAAGGTCACTGGACTTTGTGGTTTTTACTTCTGTTGATTTTGTTTGTGTAATATTTTAAAGGTTTGATTTTAAACCAATAAAATTAATTTAAAAAAAAAGAAATAGAAATCATTTTCGATATTCCTTACACTGCTGTGTGAACAAAGGCCAGAGGTGGGTCATAGCGTTGCTTGTGGTGGAAGTAGGGGTGCCGGGGGCAGGGGTAGGGGGGCTGGTTAACACCTCTCAAATGTGACCGTCAATTATAAATCATTCTGTGAACATTTGTTTCTGTGACTCGTGAAAAATATCGGTATGTTGTGGAAAAGTTCCACCCACCTTATTTGTCTCTGAGGTGACGAATCTATTGGCAGATGGAGCCGGTAGATACAAACTGCTATTCTCAAGGGAGTTCATCAAAGAACCCCACGTGACCCCTTTCTGAATGTTGGGGACACGATACAGCTGCACAGGTCGAGCAGAGCTTGAAGATTGCTGTTTTAAGACTAGAGCATTTAACCGTGAGGGGCTGTCTTCCAACAGAGTGCTCAGCAGCACTGCCTTTTGTGTAAAGCTTTTACAGCAATACATGTGGCTTACAATGGTGTTTTTCCTCTTCTAAACTCCGCTTTTTGTGCCCAGGGCGAGTTGACTAACAACTCTCTTTTTTTATCATGCTTTTAAAATCGGCATGCGTCACTTAATGATGTTCACATCTACTTAATTATATATGATTTCTCTAAGTACCTGGATGAAGCATTCCTTCTAGGCAGCCTGTATCTATGGTCCACTACTTGAAACTGGAGATGGCGCACACAGTTATCTTTAAAATGTGCCGCTGAGCTCCATCAACTTCACGAGTTGCTTTTTTTTTTTTTACAAAGCTGCACAGTTTATAACGAATCATATAATGTATCAAATGAATATAAATGTGTGGATTCTCTTCCACTATTTCTAATTTCCTTGACACGTATATCATGTGCATAATAAAATGAGTGAATTAGGCAGGTTTTTCTCTGTCACGTTGATCAATACTTTAATAGCTACAAACCAAATACGTTTTTTTTTTATGCAGCCAGATCAGTTAGAATACACATAATAGTACACGATACATTAGGTGAATTAACACGCTGCATAATGCCTCATATTGGTGCAGTAGCGTGATTCACAGGCAGCTGCTAAATAGCTGGGTCACGTAGGTGCTCTTTGAAACTTAAACAATGTCGATTATGGAAGAAGACATATGCCAATCAAAAGGGCATTTCAGACACTAGGGGACAAAAGTGTGATCATCAGGAAGGGGCACAAATAGGGCAGGGCAGGAAAGAAGGCCAGGGGAGGCACAAGAAGGTTACGAGAAGGGTAGTTTGGAATAAGAAGATCAGTAAAATAAAATCTAAAAGGGAATGAGCATAAATACAACAACTGATTCCAAATAAATGCAGAACAGATTGACATGAAAGCCTGCTGTATCATCTACAAGGCATCACCCTCAAGTCCCCAAACTACTTCGCGGAGAAGCTCAGCATCTCTGGTGCACTACGATCCACCAGTAGCCAGGTCATGTTCAGACTTGAACTTCGTTGGTGCAGGAAGGAAAGAACCAGAAGACAGGCCTTCTCTGCTTAAGCCCCCAGACTCTGGAACATCCTACCTAGCAAAGCCAGTGTTCACCCAATCACTTTGACATTGTAGATTTCAAGACCCTCCTTTTCAAGGAATAGCTCATCATTAACACCTAGGTTCCATGCCCTCTCAACCCCCCACCTAACCTGAAACTGGGTGATTTGACCCTTACTATGTCTTCCCCTGGTTCCTTACAGATACCTTGATGCCAAATTGCCCACCTTCCCCCATTGATGCCTCCCGACTCCCTCCTATAGATCCAGTGGGATCTGCTTCCCTTGATGTGTACTTCCAGCTATTACTTTTAAAGCACTCCCTTTCTTCCTGAGGCTACACTCACACTTAATGAATACCCTAATAATAATAATAATCATAATAATAATAATGATTTGAATGATGAAGAACGAAAGTCTAGCAGAAGGGAAAGACAGAAATGAACCTATCTTCTTGATGTTATGAAGTGGATAATGACACATCTAGTTGACTGAAAGAATCGTTCAGGACAATAAAGATAACTCAAACATAAAACATAGGTTGTAGCAGAATATGATGTATTTTAACAACCACCTTCAATAATCCATTTCCCAATCTTTACACATATCCATACACTAATCAGGAGATAAGCACACCAAATTCTCCTGCTGATACGATTTCCTTTCCGAAATGCTAAGCTTATAGTTCTTTAAAGTATGTTGCAATGAAGTGGCAAAGTCCTTAATCAGGGATTGGAGTGGTTGCCAATATACATTAAGCAGCAAAACGTGTAATGAACTGGTTCCATTATAAAAACAAATAAAAACATTTCCATTATAAGAACAAATATCTACAGCCAAAACACTTCTGATGTCCTTCTATACACACTTCCCCACATTCCAGAGTTTACTCTCAACTGCAATAAGTAGTCCTCCTGATGGCCTACCATCGCGCGGATTGATGGCTGGATGGTCGAAAGTCTGGGAAACATCCCACACAAGTTGATTTACAGCACACATTTCCTGTAGAAATAGGAGTGTATGTTGGCTCAGAAGTTTAGTAAGCTCACAATCACGAGCTCTATTTGAAATATTGGTTGCTTTGGTGTTATTCACACTCTTTGCATGCAGTAGCCTATGCCGCCATTTTCAGCCCGCTTTAAATGTGGTATAATTCCATTGCTGGCTCAGTAAGCGCTACTATCCCATTTTCTGTCCTTTCCTCAAACTTTAAATGCAGCTGTTAATGCTTTTGTGAAACGCGCTGGGCTTATCTCTGATGATGATGGGACCTGTTTTCATAGTGGATATACTTCACACAGTTGTTTCAACATTTTAAAGTAAGGGGCAGGGACAGGCAGGTATATTCATCAATTAAATGTGCAATGTACTCTGAGTGACACTTCCATTGAGTATGCTGAAGTGCATCTGTGTAGACTGAGTGTACAGATTGAAAGGATGTGCAATGTCCTCTGACTCCCAGTCACCTACTGTTAAGCCAGTTTCATCTGTAGACTCTTATCATTTTGGAGACCCCAATTCTGCGGTGAAGAGTTGTTTCATTCAGCCTTTAGCTATTGAGATTTTTCTCTGGATAGTTCATACACAAAGCATCAAACCCTTTCACCAAATGTACAGAACCTTAATTGATATTCAGTCAGCAATAGGGGAAGAGGGGCAATTGACTTTTGTCAAGTGTTTGGTGTAGGGCTTTGAGGAACTGCACAGAAGGTCCAAGCCTGGTTGATTTTCCCCACATTAGTAGCTGGATCTAAAGTGAATATCATAAACGTCTCCACAAGACTGCAATCCTGGGTGGTAGCAGGTGAGAGGGAACACTGAAACACGAGACATTGGGACTGGGAGACATTTAGGTGATTAGTAAGATCTATAGTTTATCTTCTGGAGTGAAATAAACTACCTTTAATAGATGGTGTAGGAAAAAGATGCCACTGACTGGTCAAAGTAATATTCTAAGCCACTTCCTCTAACCTTGGCAAATGAGATCTTGTCATTTGCAGGTTCACATTGGCGGTTCCCCTTCCTGTTTAGCAAAACAAAAAACATTCTATCTTAGTTTGAGGAAATGTGTTATATGTGAATCAAACAAGGTCCTTTTAAGATTGGGTGCTAAACAAATAGTTTTTGGCCTGCTCCGTGGGGGAGGTAGGCATATACAGATTGCAGATCTGTGAAGCTAAAACATGCAAAATCCATTTCTCACATTAACACAACACAATACATTCCTCATCGCATAACACGGTCGAGTTTGATGTGGTAATATTTTCATGAATTTGAGCATCTTAGAATTAATCTTTACGAAATAAGTTATTGCTCAAAGCCTCTTTCTAGTTGCCACTAAGTCTGCAGCAGCAACATGTCTCGTGCATACCAAACAGCATCGATTGTAATGGTCCTCTCCTACAGATGACTGAGGCCTTCACTCTAGTGTGCAATCAGTGGGGCTTTGGGACTACTGCTTATTCCAAACGAGCATATAAAACAAAAACAAAAAATTGCTAACCCTAAAATACTTGTTTTGAGTTCATATATTAAGGATAAGATGTAAAGAATTATATGTATATTTGCAAGCATTTTGGTCTACTTCAGCAACAGTAGAGATAAACATTTATGGGAACACTAGCTCATGTGATCTATATTGCTCCGAAGTCTCTTCTGAAGCCTTGTCTCGGGAGGATATCTCAGGGGCAATAAACTTGCATTGGATGCAAGATCACGCAAAAAAGAAACATAGGTTCGATCCCGGGTGTGCACTTAGAAACCTCTGAGTATTCACCCCTTTATAAATAATTATAAATTATAATATATATGTAGTTTAAGTGAAGACATGTGTAATATGAATTTGCAAATATATATATATATATATATATACATATATATATATATATGTACATATATATGTATCCAAAAGTTGTGGAAAAGTATAGATACAAGTAGATATTCTTTTTGGGCGGCTTATAACTTTGGTGGCGTTCAACGAATCCTCACCAAATTTGCAAAAAAAATGATATGGTACCCTCGGAATGGTTTTCAAAGTTTGTTGCGGTTTAGTCCAGGGGGGGGGGGGGTTATAAGGGATGTCCCAAAAAGTTTGAAATCCTCATAGACACAATGGAAAAAGAATTATGCTTGCAGCCCAGTCCGCTGTACGAGGAATGGCGACTTGATTGCTGATAGCATGCTTGTTCAAATTTGGTGTAAAGCTGTCCAGTAGTTTTTTTAAAAATGGCCAAAAGTAGGTAACAAAATAGGTAGTGATATCTGGGTCTGGTCAGCAGAATCATTTCCTGATTCAGAGACCGCAGACTGCTCTGGACTAATCAGATGGTGGCTTGGTGTCCGTGGACATCAAAGATGCACACTGATGAGATCTTCAAAAATGTGACACGCAGCATCATTTTTGAAATGGTCACCATATTGGATCAACAGACCTAGAAATAGGGCCTGGGAAGGGTGGGGAAGTGGTAAAAGTTGATGGGGAGCTGTTTTTATGGTTGAAAAAAGCAGTGCGTGTGCCGTTGTGTCTGTGGCCAATTTTATTCTCCGTGGACTTCATTGGGAGTGGGGAGGTACAGGGTGAGTCTTGTTAATTAAAGGTACATTGTACGTGCTTGCTATATGTTTTAATTCTATTGTGGTGGTTGTGGCCAGTGGACAGATTCACATGTATATAGTAATTATAGGTACTGCAGGGGTAGTATTACAGTATTTGTGATATGGTGGAATTATATAATTGAAGGTTATATGTACTTATGCTCGTAGTAGAATTAAGGATAGTGTTTAAGGAATTTGTATTTGTTTCTTTGTGAAGAAAAAACGTAGGACAATACTGGGTATGGTTACTTAGTTATAAATGGTAATAAAGCTGGAATCTCTGGTTCTTTTTCTGGGGGGAAAAAACATTATCATTTGTGAAACAAGATAGTTTAAAATATTAATGGCATACAATGGTACATACAGATTTACTTGTTTGACCCTCGCAAATAGTACATTCTACGTACTATGTTTGGTACAACATTAGTGTGTAGTACACTGTTGTTGTATTGACATGAAATAATCATTGCGTAATTGAGAAACAAAATCCATAGTGGATTTTAAAAAAACTGCAGTAATTACATAGAGTTTTTGGCATTTAGATAGTTTGAAACAATGTACATGTTACAGAATACTTATGTGTGGTAGCATGGATATATTATGTGATTATAAGTGTGATAGGATGTTTGTTTGAAGCGTGTTGTAATTAACAGTATGTTTAAAGTAGTTAGGTACCCATTGGCGTATTCTAACTATATTGGACTTTACAAGAAGTTTTGCAGTAACAGTAACTGTGATGGCATATTTGAAGTGTATTACAATTAAAAGTATTTTGAAAGTAGTTAGATACCCGTTGGCATATTCTAACTGTTTTGGATTTTAAATTTACCTTTGGGTATTATGGATGTAGAAACGTATTCTAACAGTCTTGGATTTTAAAAATTACTATTGTAGTATTATGGGTGTAGTGAGATACCTGTTCGCGTATTCTAACTGTGTATTGTATTATACTTTAGTGAGTACATTCGGTTTTAACGAATGTGAAGAAGGCATTTGTTAGATTTGCTGGTAACCTAAGATGTGGAGTAACGGAAATGTCATTATATTCAAACCAACCACTTTTGACATATGCAGTATAGTGGCCTGAAGTGGTTGTCACACCAGCATGGCAGAATATGCCTACTGTTGTGAAGGTTTTCTTGCCAAGATATACTTGCGTGTGTGTCAAGTTAGTAAGATTACATTAAGTGTTGGTACCATCTGCATTGTACCTTATAACCATTAGTATGACATATTGACAATGTGAGTTTATTTATGCTGGAACGATTGTCTGAATTTCAAAAAGGGCATGATATGCCATGATTTGCATTCTGCAGAAGATGGGCAAATTGAATGGATTCACAATTTGGTATGGATACATACACAAATTATTCATTGGGGATGTGCTCTACTGAAACATGGTTGTAGAGAGTGCATTTATGTTTCCACGTGTTGTAATATGGAAGATTGTACTGTACCAATTGCTCCATTGACTAAACCTTGTTCTACATCAAGGTTACATTTTAAGAATTACTCTGCAGTTTATACACAGAGTTAATACTTTTTTCTAATCCAGCTGTGTTAGAAATACATTTTTCTAAGCTGTTTAGTTGTGGTGTTTCCTGTTGACACAAAGGGAGTGTCATGCCATGCACTTCTAGTTTGTCGGTGGAGCTGACATGCAGTATGAGTTGTATTTCTTTTTTCAACATTGTATCATTGAATTAACTACAGCTTGTAAGGGTTGGCATTAAGGACATGCAGTTTATATTTTGATGAGTTAATTGTTCAATAACATCAGGGTCAGATGTGTTTGTCCATATAGTTCATGGATTAGTCTAGTTTTTCTATGATGGATTTTGCATCTTTTGTAAGCAGACCAGTTCTAATGCTTTTTAAAATGTTCACATTGGTCAAATCTGCAGACTGACACATGTTTTGAGTTAGTTCTCTGTAGCAAACATGTTGCCAGAGATTTACATTTCCAATGCTGCCGAGTGTGTTACGTTACAGCATGTCCTAATGTTTTGAAAATAGGTTGACCTTTTACTGGTGTTAACTGTAGGATGTCTTTGAAAACAATAATGTGTTTTCCTCTAAACAGTTCTTCGCAGTCGGTTTTTAGAACTTCTTGCATTCTGAGATAAATTAAAGACAACACGAGGTGGGAAACCATGCTTACTTCTTCTATCAGGAGCACTTGCATTTGTTTCTGAATTCTGCGTACTTCAGTAGCAGCTTCTGCTGATAATGTGTAGTATTCATATATATATATATAAAATGGCCTGCGGTAGCGGCTGTGTACTTATAGTTAAGTTGCTGAACTCATTGAAAGAGCGCTTTTTGGCCTTCTTATAACTTTGGTGCTGCATGACGAAAGAATGTTATAACAAATATTTATAGTATAAAAAATAATGTCATTTATAAACAGGATGGGGTATAGCAATAGGTATAAGGAACTTTTAGGAAATTAGGGTGCATGGGTTAAAACCTATTCAGAGAACAAACTTTGTTAAAGGGACTTCTTGGTTAAGTTGCTATAATAAAAACCTATGAAATTCAGTGAACAAAACTTTGTTAAAGGGACGTCATGGTTACAAGTAAAGTGGAAAGGCAGGATAAACATGAAATGATAAAAGGACAATGCACTTCATGGGGCATAGCCCACTTGGGCTTGATCGAAACAAGTTGAATACAAGAACATAAGAGGTTGCTGCGATCCCGAGGTCTCATGTCAATTTTACTTTCTGTATGTGCAACACAGAATTCAACTGTAGTGGTGTTTATTAATTTACAGGCCAGTGGGCTTACGGTTTGTAAATACAAAAGGAAACAAACGGCTGTAAACACTTTGCCAAGACACAAAGTGAAACATATGGTACCTGCTTATTTGAAGCAAGAGACTAGTTAAGTATAAAATAAGCAATACTTATTGCATTACTAATATATTACAAAATGGCTGCATGGTGTACGTATCCTGTAGAGCCAGTTAACATAGAGGTCATGTGACCATAAACATCATGTTCCTTGTCAAATTGCAGAAATAAAAAACAGCCCAACACAATGATTTCTAATTTTGTCTGAGTAAGTGCCTGAAGGAGGGATGGAATGCGTTGCGCAAATCAGCAGGGCAGGACTGTAACAAGCCGTTCAGTGAGACCATGTTGGTTCTTTTTAAATAACATAGTGTATATGCGTTTTTTATGAAAAGTCAAAATTAAAGTTATTTTTGCACCTTATTTAGACCGAGTGCTCTCATAACTTTCTCTTCAGTCGCCTGTTTTTGTTTAAACCATTTGTAAAACATGCACGCTCTATATATATATATATTCAAGGAAAAAACTTTAGTTGCAGGGATGTTAATGTGAGAACTTAATGCAATGACACCCCTGAAATTCAGCTAAAGCCACCTTAACTTTGCGCCCCCTATTGCGCAGTCTATGACCACAATGATGTCATCACAGATCACATTACTGATGACCTAACTAATTGCATGTTGTATGAGAACACAGATTAGATTATAAATCACATCACTGATGCCATCACTTGTGACAACACTAATTACATTGAATATAACTGATTACATCAAAAATGGAATTAGACATAATATCAATTATACGTTAGCTCATGAAAGGTTTGATTACCTTAATAACAATTTAGGCCATGGACTTGGCCATAACAAAGGCTGGGGTCACTGACCAGTACCAAAGACATAGCTAGTGGTCAGTTGCTGTTCAAAAATACCAATGTGCATGGTTAAAAGCCATGCCTAGTAGCCCATCGCTGTTTTCAAATATACAGTGGGCAACACTGAAAGCTGTAGTCAGTGGCCATGGCTAAAGGCCATAGCTAGTGCCCATTAATATGTCAGAATATACCATCCGCATAGCTCAAAACCGTGGCAAATGTCTAGTATTGTGTTGAAGGCCATGGCTAGTGGCTGGTTAGTGTATATAATATACAGTGGGCATGGCTGAAGGCCATAGCTAGTGGCTGGTTAGTATTGTATAATGCACAATGGGCATGGCCGAGGACCATCGCTTATTGCATTTTATTACTGAAAATATACAGTCGACATGGCCAAAAGATGTACAAACTGCTCAAGGTCAAAGGCCATGGTTCCTGGCCCCTTTGCATGTTGGAATATGTAGTGGGCAAAGCGAAAGATAATGGCCACTGGCCTGTATTGTGCTCATTTCCATAGCCAGTGCCTGACCAGTGTATACAATATACAGTGGACACAGTTGAAAGCTGTACCACTGGCAAAGGCCAAAATCTATGGTTGGTAGATTGTTAGTGTTTTACAATATTCAGTGCACATGGGTGAAGGTTAACACCACTTTCCATAACGGACGGACGTGACTAGTACCTATCCATGTGTTAAACTTTATTTGACCATGCACACTGACCATGGCTGACGGCCATGCTAAAGGCCAGTTATTGTTGTAATGTAATTAGTGTTCTCATCTGTGATGGCATCAGTGATGTGGTTTGTAATGTCATCAGTGTTCTCATACAACATGTAAATAGTGATGTAATCAGTGAAGTCATCATTGTCGTCATAGGCTACACAACAGGGGGCGTGAAGTTAACGTGGCTTTAGCTGATTTCAGGTGTTTTGTGGCATTAAGTTCTTACCTTAATGTCCCTGCAACTAAAGTGTTTTCCTTGAATTGCAAGGGTTTTGTTATTGCATACATATTTCACATTAATAATACAGACAATTCAGCTAATAAAAACACTGTATTATGTCCAGAAAATAATATAAAAAACAACTGGACAACCACATACCCTTTGCATATTTACTCTACTTGTTAAAGTATTCACATGTATATGCACTATTCATGAATAGTTTATAAAATAATATGGTATTTAAAAATAAATATTTACCAGACAACTGCCCATATAAATGTAGATATATTTATATATTTTTTAAACATATATAGCTGCATCTACTAAGGATACATGCGTGGCTACACACAGCAATGACTGGATGGTTGCGGGGGTAACTTGCTTGTGCGAAAAGAGCCAATAGAACGTCTGCATCCTTCGACATTGCAGCCACGTCTACATGCCCTCCTGCTAAATAGATCACAGGACTGCACTGCAACAAACCTTGTCACCTCCCACTTGCGTTGCTTTTCTTTTACTTAAATTAAATCAGTTAAATAAAAATGCAGAAGCCGTGTGTTATGAGATATTTAAAACTAAGAAAACACAAAGCATTCAGAACCGTGGACTGTCTGCCATCCGTGCAGTAACCGGGACCGACCTTGCTTAGTTTCAAAGCGAGGAAGGATCCAGCCCCCTTAGGCCATGTTCCTCTAAGTGTTCTTCTAATGGCGGCTCTCATACGTTAGGCAACTTGGCTTTTGTGGGCTGACTCCTTCCTCACTTTGAAGCTAAGCACGATCCGTCACAGCAGGGGTGGGAAACCAACTGTTGCTGTAAAAATACCAATTTTTTTATTAGTATCTAGGAGACTACAAACACCAGAATGCAACTCAGCAAAAGGCAAAAAGAATTCTCTGAGTGAACTTCAAGGACTGACACTAGCATGGTTTCAAAATAGTAAATAATTCAGATGCACATTCCGTCACCCATCCATGAAGTGACCGGGGTTGACCCTGCTTAGCTTCAAAGCAGGTCTGACCCTGCTTTGCTTCGAAGTAATAAAAGGGCCGGCCCAATCCTCTAAGTGGTTTTGTAAATTTGGCTCATTTATCAGGCAACGTGGCCTGAGGTGGCTGGCCCCGTCCTCACTTTGAAGCAGGGTTTGTCCTGGTTACTGCATGAATCGGAAACCTGGATGGCAATTGAGTCACTGTGATTTTTCACACCGACATCACTAACGTTATAAGAATATCTTTCCCAAAATGTTTAGGGGAAAAATGCAACCGCAGGTTCCGAATTACACATACCCGCTGTTATCTGTACTCCTCTGTAACCTTGGATATAGCCGCTAATATCGGCAAAACAGCCGGAAAAGGAAATGCTTCCCTGCCCCCCAGGCCATCACCAATTGTCCCCTTCATCTGTGCCAGGTCCACCCACTCCCCGGGGGGTCTCCTCACCTCCCCTGCCCTCTCCTTTTCACCCCAGAGCACCGCTGCTTCTGTGACACAGTTTGCTTTCAGATGTCGGCTTTTTGCGGCTATAGTCGAGGCTATGGAAAGCTTTGTGTTTCAAACTCGGTTCCTGGATCCCCTCAAACTCTTACATTTCACTGAGTGCTTTCTAGCCATCCCCCCACGTCTACCCTGATGGCATTTGTATGTTTTCTGATCTGCAAATAGCTTTTTACTGTGTTTCATTTTCCCATAACCTCAGCTATAGCCTCGAATATCTCTTGCTTCGAGAGAAAAACAAGATGGCAGTCGTTTAACTTCTGAAAACTATGATCCTGCAATGCGCCATGGGAGATATAACTATAATCTTTGGAGAAGGCGGCATCCCCTTCTCTGTCAAATTTTAAAATAACCACAACACGGAAAAACCCCAAACCATGAATGGCGTGCGAGTCAATGCTTTGTGGCCAAGTTGTTTTGGACCTGATCCAAATACGTCCAGCGGTTTGGGCTGTGCGCTTTGGCAAACATTGACCTTTTTGTCTATGGCCACACTTTTGGAAAAAAACATGTTTTGGGACGCTTAATAACTTTGTGATTTTTTTAACAAATCTTTATGAAACTTTGCAGTCTGGGGGCAGGGGGCACAGACCTTTAATCACTTTCGAAATTTCAGCCAAATCTTACTCAAATCAAACGTTATTAACAATAGAATTTTTAGGGGTTCCTATGTGTCTCTGACTCACCTTAACTATAGGGCGGCTATCGCTGTCTTATAATATATATATACATATATATATTTATATATATTACATGGACGCAGTAGCGTCCATGTAGTTATGGTTAAGTTGGTGTTTCCATAGGAAGAGCATTTTTTGGGTGGCTTATAACTTCGCTCCCCCTGGACGAATCCACACCAAACTTTGCAAATAAAATTATATGGCCCACTCTGAATTCTTTTGCAAAGTTTTGGAGAGGTTTGGTCCAGGGGGGGCAAAGTTATAGGGGGGGTCACAAAACTTTTGTTTTTTCCCATAGATATAATGGGAAAAATCTTTGCGCACGCCTACAGCCCAAACCGCTGGACGGATTTACAACAAATTTGCGGCAGGAGTGGGGGCTTGGTCCCGAAAGCGTGCTTTTGCAAATTTGGTGTAAATCCGTCCAGTAGTTTTTTTTTAAAATGACCAAAATGTAAGGCAAAAAAATTAGTGATATCTCTGTTCGCTCCGCGGACGGACTTCCCGGTTCGCTCCACGGACAGTGCCCTGATTGGCCGAGCGGCTTGCGTGATGTCCGCGGACATGCAACGTGTTTGCTGATTGGATGGCGTGGTGCGTGAAGCGCGTCAGCTTTTCTGTGGCGCCCGCCATCTTGCATTCGCGGACGACCGCAGACAGCGCGGTGAAACTTGGATTAAAAATTGTATTTAGTGGAGTGTGTTGGTGTGTAAGAGTGTTTGGGGAGGGTGGGGGAGTATGAGATAGGTTCAATGTTCTGTTTTTTTTATATGCTAGCGCTTTTGATGTGTTTGATTTGTCTGCGGACAACACGGCTGTTCTGAAATGTTCTATATAAACTAAATGGTGGGGTGATGTCATCTTTGATGTCCTGGGTGTTAGTGTTAGCAGTGCACGGTGGCGCGAGTTATGGTTGCTTATCTTACCATAACTGCCGAATTTCAGGGGTTTTTCGGTTTTACTTTGAACCATAACGTCCCTTTAACAAAGTTTTTTCACTGAATATATACACACTCCCATGCCACGTATAGAAAGTCTGCCGGTGAGGCTACACAACAAACACATTCACCCACTGTCTCCAGGAAGAATTTGTGCAAAACTTCAGGTGCATAATAAAATTGATGAAGAAAGCAATTTAACTCATGCCTACATACTAGTCTCTGGTACGGCACTGTTACCATTGCCACTGACTGGCAATGTATTTTTCTTTACTTGTATTGCCTGTATATACTCTTTATCTTAAATTGTTGAAAGGATATGTAACGATTGTAACTCATGCCTAAAGTATACGTGTACAAGAACATTTTAAGGGAATCAAAAGGGGCAAATACAGGCCTTTGATTCGGATGTTAGTGGCCCAGGCCCAATACGTAGCTGATAGCACGCACCTTAGCGGAAAGTAGCAACATCAGATGAGAGGGGTGAAATTATTTCACACAGATCTGTTATGCGATTGCCTCGTGGAAATGATGCATTTCTCTTTAAGATGTGGGCCGGAAAGAAAAGACAGAGAAAGGAAGGCAAGGTGCTTTGAGGTGTGATCAATTCAGCTTTCTTTATGGAACAATTTATAACACAACATTTTCAAGGATCGTTTCGAGGAATTCACTGAACACTTGTATGAATACCATGACTTTAGTTGTGAAAAGCAGCATACGTGGTTCTTTCTCCGCTGAACTCAAAACGCATCTCATAAAAGATCTGTATTCATCTCTTCATGAGAACCTGCAGTGACCCAAAGCACCGAGCGTGTGCTTTCCACACTTACTGCTCCGCAAGGCAGACAGTTCCTTAGCAACTGGACGGAAGCACTAAACATCTTGGCACAGTCTCTTTCACATCTCGCCCAGAAGGAGCGTCATACAAGTCAGCAGCTGTTTCGAGATCGATGAAGCAAGTTGTTCATCTGCTCCGTTCCCAGAGGAAAAGTCTGCCTCCCCCAAAAATGCCTTCAGAGTTTTAATCTAAATATCAATACTAGTATCGCAGGAGACCAAACCACTGTTGAAAACATGCTGTTTTCCTTGGTGGCATGCCCTATACTCTACCCAGGTTTCCATCAACCTCCACCTGCTGACCTTTGAAAACTGAAAAGAAACTAGCAAAGAGCTACTCTGAAACTTTGTTGTAAGGACACTGGGCCTCATTACATGTTTGGTGCTATCCTGCTTGTAAATCCGCCAGGATCCTACCAAACGGAAATACTGTTACCACCACTTCCTATGCTGGAATTACTGACAGATTACAAGTGGCATTAATCCCCATTCCATGGAGTCCCATAAGACTGCAAGGGGGGATTTGCCGGTATTGGAGGTGCCGGTAATACCGGCATTTTTGTGAGGTGGGGTGCTGGAATTACCGGCAGCTCGGAGAGGCAGGTAATTCTGTCAACCCCACCACCAAACTTGTCTGGCAGTGCGATAATGTGTCATTAAACAGTATTACCGGCATGTTAATACTGCACCAGCAAACATGTAGGAAGGCCCACTGACTCCACTGCAACCGCCATCTCAAAAAGGGTTTCAGCACCAGAGGATTCAGGCAGTACCACGTCAGCATTAGATGTGCCCTGACGCAAATACAGACTGTTGAACCCAGCAAGGCAGGGCAGAGGACTCCACCTCCACTGTTGCAGATGTTCCACCAGTGAAGACCCCCACTCAGTGCCACTGGATGCACTGTACTGAGCGTAAAGGTGCACTATGTGATCTCCATGCCTACTGCCCAGTGATTCTAGCTTATTTTTATTTAGTTATAAAGTTCGAACTACACCCTGAGAGGCAACATTTCACCGGGTTTAATTAAGTTTAGTTTAGTTTAGTTTATTTATTTGTGAAGCGTGCCAAGCCTGGAGGCATCTGGGCGCTAATCTTACAGGTTGCAGAAATACAGCGTTTGTTTTACATAATGGGAAATAAGCTATATACAGCAAGTAATCACAGGATCAGTGAAGATAAACATATATACAATGCTTTAACAGAAAAAGTGGTAACGCAGGAGTGTCAAGGCAAGCTTGACAGCAGAATAAGTATCATGACAGTAATTATGTTATTTAGAGAACTATACATATCGTAGTTACAGTCTCAAACTATAACTATAACTGTGCCGGTGGGCAGTGTTATGCAACTTTACTATGTTCTTTCTCCTGTAACTATAGCTTGACATTTTCCAAAATAGAAGGTAGGAAGGTTCACTCTTAGTGTTATGGAAAGTGTGTTCCAGCGTTTAGCTGCTTAGACCGGGAAGTTAACTCCTCCTGTTCTTTGCTGCTTGAACCACGGGATCTTGATGCAGTGAGTCTGAGCGGTGTTAGTTGGACCGGTTGACGTGTTTGCATATGAAGTTATTGGACAGGTATTTCGGTGTCAAGTTAGATAGGCACTTGTGGGTGAAAGACAGTGGGCCTCATTATAAGGTGCCGGTCCGGGAACTACGGTAGCGGTAAGCATGCCGGTACCATAGTTTCCGGACTGGCAAACTACGAGTTCTGCTCCCGAGTGCCATTGCGGCGCCCGGTCTGACCTGGCGACCGTACCGGCACCCGCGAGCAGAGCCTGTTGGTGCATCCGGCTTTCCCATTCCCTATGGGGCTCAAAAGGGAATGGGGAAGAATATTTTCGGGCACCCAGGAATGGGCAACTACCGGGTCTGGCAAGGCCGTAATGACCCGGTAATTGCCCATTCCTGGGCACCGAAAAAAAATAAATACCTGCAGCAGCCGTGCCTGTATTAAATTCACGACTACCGCCAGCCTCCTAATAAGGCCCAGTGTTTTATGTGTGATAATTTGCTTGACATTAAGCCAATTCAGGTTACATCTGGTTTCAGAAATATGTTGTGATCTGGAGATATTCAAAGCTGCCCTGATGGCGTTGTTTTGAATAATTTGTTAAGGCTCTGTTGATTAGTGCCTAGATGAACTGCATTACAATAGTCAAGTTTAGAAAGGCCTAAGGCTCGTGCTATTGTGATACAGTTGGCCTGGGTTATGAATGGTGTGCAGGTAGTGATTCGTTTTCGTGTGTAGGCAGATGAAGAGGCAATAGCATTAGTCTGTCTTGTTAATGAGAGAGCGGAGTCAATATATATGCCTAGGGTTTTTACATCCTTGGAGATTTTGATTGCATTTCCATCAATGTTGAAGGAGGCGAATTGGGGATTAGTTTGTTCAGGTTCGCAGATGATCGTAGAAGGAGCAGCTCTGTCTTATCATCATTAAGATAGAGCCCGTGCTTAGCCATCCAAGCTTGTATAATGAGGTAGATGTCATTGAGTGTTTTGCTGTCTGTGGTGTAGTCACCAGTGATGGGGATGAGTATGACACCCAAATAGTCAAGGTCATCACACTGTGGCGTGGTGAACACATTATAGAGAGTAGGAGACACGCAGGACCCTTGGGGGACCCAGCATGTGACAGGTGTAGGTTCTGCAGAGGCTGATGGCGCAAAGACCCTCATGGATCTGTTATTGAGGAAGGACTGGATCCAAGCGTTAGCTTGATCCAAGGAATGCACAGCAGATGTTAGATGGTTGCAAAGGACTTTATGATTCACCAAGTCAAATGCTGCTGATAGGTTGAGTAGGAGAAGCAAGGCCAGTTTAACTTTGTTGTTAATGACTTGAATGTGTGTCTTAAGGTCAATCAGCGCTGTTTCAGTCCCATATGTCTGGCTCTGAATCTTAATTGCCTGAGACCATGCAATTTATTGGATTCAAGGTGATGTTGGATCTGCAGATAGGCCGCTCAGTCCAGGATTTTCAACAGAAAAAGTACTATTGTGATAGGTCTACAGTTAGAGGGATTATTTGGGTCTAGAGTTGGCTTTTTTAGGAGTAGAAGTACACAAGCATCTTTTAGGTTTTTGGGTACCGTGCTGGATTCGAATGAGGGTTTAATAAAGGATGTGATAAAGGGGGCAAGTTCCTTTGCAGCCTCTTTAATGATGGGAGCAGGACAAATATCTCTCTGGCAGTTAGATGGTTTTAATTTCGTGATGATGGCCTCAACCTCTAGGATAGAGAGGGGGGCGAAATTAAATTGGTTATGGGTATTCCTGACTAGAGTGGAGGGGTTAGGATTGAAGGAGGCATTGGAGATGTGAAGTTTTCTATTTTACTTTGGAACATAGTAATTTTATCTTGTAGAGCGTTCTGAATATTAGTGCACCATGAGATGTCTTTGGTGCATGTATCTGATGGTGGGGCAGGAGATTCTAATTATTTGAATATATTGAAGAGTTCCTTAGTGCTGGATTTGGCCTTAGTGATGCAATCATTATAGTTGTCTCTTTTGGCTTGGACAATGACTTCTTTATAATTGAGAGAGGCTAATGATGGGATACTTTTCCAGAGAGCCTCTGAATGTGTTTTCTATTTCCACAGGGATCTAAGGTGCGGGCTGTACCATGAGTTAAGGTGCGCTCACGGTTCATATTTGTGTAATTTGAGTGTGCTATTGTATTGATGCCATTCAGAAGGGGATGATTATAAAGGTTAACTAGCGATTTATGATCTGAGAGTGTCGTAGAGGGGTTGATAATAGGAGTAAGCAGGGGCAGTAATTTCTCCATAGTTATGTTACATTTGTTTCTAGTATTCAGAGGTGGCACCTGGATTTGTTGATTAGGTTAAAGATCTTCTTTTATGGTGAAAGAAAAAAGATGATGGTCTGACCAGGCACAGGGTGTGTTGGAATGGATGTTTATGTTGCAATTAAGGTCAGCCACCCAATCTAAGGTTTTGCCTTGATTGTGTGTTCATTCAGTTATATGGTGTAGGAATCCTAGTTCGGTGATGGTGTCAGCAATGTCACATGCCTTTGGGTCTTTGGGGTCCTGAAATCCCAAGTTGAGGTTGCCTAGAAGGATAACTTGTGATTTAGTTTTAGTGTTGTTCGATAGAAGGAGCGAGATACCGTCTTCAAAGGTGGCAGTCGGCCAGGGGATTGGTAAATTAGGTGGATGGTGATAGTACATGATGGTGAGGCTGGTAGTTTAATGGATAATTGTTCTGCAGAGGGTATGGTTTGCTTATCAATGATTCTTAAGCCAAGAGATGTTTTATAAATAAAGGCGATACCCCCACCCTTGGAAAGGTTTGTATCTCGGTCGTGCCGGAAGATGGAGTAATTGTCAGGGATAGCAAGGGCAAGAGAGGGTCCTGATGCGGCATGGAGCCAGGTCACTGTAATGGCTATAAAGTCAAGGTCATGTAAAGTTATGTAATCAGCATTATCTAGGGCGTGGGCTGGCAATGATCTAGCATTGTCAAGGGCACCTTTGATCGGAGATGGGAGTTTGTCCCATTTGCAATTAGGTTGTGTGATACTATGATTAAGTACCTGAGTAGTGGATACTGACTTTTTTGAGGAGGTGGCTGCCATGGTGGTGCGTTTTGCGGTAGAAGCAATGGGCAGCAATGGGAATCTGGAGCCTAGTCGAAGATTCCTATAGTTAGTGGTACATTGGGTGTTGGGTAACAATGATAATATAGTTTGGTGAGGCAGTAGGGTAGGTGAAGTACAAATGGGTTGCCTGTAGGGAATGACACCGTTGGTGAGAGTACTATGGTTGTTAGTGGAACGTTAAGTTGTGTTTGAAGGCATGGTCGTATGAAGCTTGTGGGAGGTATATGGTCCGATAAAGGTAGGCTGAGAGCCATGGACATGGGAGTGTAGGGCGCTCTGGGAGTAAGGTTAAGGCCCTAAATGGGAGGCAATGGTGTGCTAGTTGTAGTTATGTCTAAGGCGGACAAATACATACTCGCGAGGCATATTATGGTAAAGGCTGAAGCATGGTGAGGTATACGCATGACTGGGCACTTTATAGGATATGCTAGGGTCTAATAGTATGGGAGTCTGTTGTTTTTGTGGGCTTATTGGAGTGTAATCAGCATGGTGGCTTGGTGTTTAGACCAGATTATTAGAGCTAGTACGTTGCAGGCAAAGAAATAACCTGATAATTCAGGGTGCTTACTACCCCTTACTTACCATCTGGAATATATTTCTTAGCAAGGGAGAAAGAAGATTTTCAGGGCTTTTCTGAATTTCGGAATGTTATCAGTTTTCCTAATTGTAACTGCCATGGAATACCAGAAAAGAGAGGCCTGATATGCAAGTGAGCATTTGACCCATCTTCTGAATTGATAGTTGGGAATCACTAACTTCATGAGAATAGTAGAGTGCAGAGGGCACTGAGGAATATATTTAGTGCATTTATTCCTTCAATAATTTGGGTCAAATTGATAGTATACATTGGGAACAATGCTGAAATGTTTGCACTTCACGCATTTACCATCTAGTAGCCAGTGTAGTTGCTGAAGAGCTACAGTAGTTGATGACTATCTAGGAATTCTTAACATTGATCAAGCAAGGGCATTTGGAACCCTTTAAATATGTCTCACAAGGTATTTTGGCATTCCTATGCATACCCGGTGTGAGAAAGCTGAAGGTGTCTCACTTACTAGTCCCCGGAGATCTGTCTTTTGGGTGGCCAGGACACGGCCATCACTATTCGATCCAGTTCCTGGGGGTGGACCAGTAAGGGAGGATCACCTGGATGGGACATCCTCAGGGAGCGGAAGTGGGACAACAATGGTGAGACACGATATCCCCCTTCTAATTATACCTTTTCCCCATCCTACCCTGTAGGATACTCAAACACTCTACCCGCCCCCCTTTTCTGATACAAACACTTCCACACATCACAAAAGACGACGGACAAACACCAAGGCTATTTACCTGACATGTCCTAACGCCAGGGTCAGCAAAGTCAGTCAATTGACGAGAATCATACCTGACAGCCCTTTCCCTTCCAAACAGGGATAAAAGGTGGAGCACGAGAGCACAATATGGGGCAAGTCAGACCACACAACGAGAGAGCTAACTCAGCATGGCAGTTCAAGAGGAGAATAAAGAAGGCGCAAATCGAAAGGGTGCCACTTTCCGACCAAGGCCCATTAAACCACTGCAGAAGGAATCGTAAGACCGCACATGGTTGCTCATTCGGAAGAATCTGGGTGATTACCCAGTTGTTGAACTACCGTTACCAGGGGGCCAAAGTGGTCAAACAGGGGTCTCTAAAATTCTCTGTACAATCAAAATCCTTTGACCGACAGATGATTGTGACACTAAGGGAAAACGAATCCCACATCGTAAAGTTGGCAAGAATGAACCCGACCGGGGGATGTTGATAAAAGGGGGTAGTGTCTGAAGTCGCAATTAATTAGTATGTTGACAAGAATGAACACGGCAGAGGGATGTCCACAGTGAACTGTTCAACAAGATATTAGGATTCATGAATCAGATAGATGTCACAAAGAAGATTGTGTTGAAACCCAAAGTGAACCTTGTGGAGCGAGGCTAACAATCTAGAGGAGTCTGAGCCCGGAAGAGGGGGACCCAGGGGCGAAGAGCACAAACAGAGACAATCAGAGAAGAACTTTGGTTTATTATTGTTGACCCTTTGTTTAATATTTGTGGAGGTAATCAGACCCTCAGAAGCGAGAAGTTTGAATAGTGAAGGGCTTGATACAGCTAAAGACGTCTTGGGGATCTGAGCCCAGAAGAGGGGGGTCAAGGGGTGAAAAGGAATCATCCAATGTGTAAGCAAAAAGGAACTTTTGTTTATTATTTTGTTGAAGACATCAGGTTCTCAGAGGCAAGAGACCTTTTTGTAGAAAAGAGACTTAGTCACCCAAGGCCTTGATAAGCTGAGAGTGTTACTGCTAGCTTGTGCTGGAAAAGCTCGAATGTGTGCTGTGCTCCAAAGACCTACCTTGTCCTGTGCTCAAAATGTGGGGAAGGGAGAATCGACTACCACATCCTGACCTATTATTTGTGAACACTTCTTTCTTTCCTTTGAGTCCTATCCCACACTCTTTGTTTGTATTTAGTGTAACGATCGGCAATAGGTTTTTCTTAGTATAGGCCCTTTTATTTGACAGGACGTCACTAGGACTGCCTTATCATTATTTGATAGTCGTAGCTTGCTCCCCTCTTAGATTAAGGCTTAGATTAGGCATTTTACCAACCTGCATATACAGTTTAATAAACACCCTTGAACTGTGATCATTTGTGTCTGTCTTTACTGTTGCGACCATGAGTTCCTTACCTATGGTATCAGGAGTGGCATAGGATTCAACTGATAAAAATGGAAACCCATGTAAATAATTGTGGTACCACCAGAAAGGGAAAATAAAATAGTTGATCTCCTAGATTCTGATCGCATATCCAAACTGAAAGAGGTGCTGTTCTCTCAATTGTGTATTCCACCTGGTCAACAAGATCTATTCTTTAAAACACAAGTGTTATTGGATACACTTCCTCTCTCTGATTACAACATACAGCCTTCGGACCGAATAATCCTCAAAGTTCAACCTGTGTTTTCTTTTATCAGACCTAGTGCTTTGAGTCCCCCTCCCGCCGAACCTTTTCTTTTTGGGACCCAGTCTTCATTCCTTGCGGGACCCTCGGGGTTAACAACAGACTTTCCCCAACCTAGATTCAGAAGATTCCGAGGCGTTTGAAACCTTATCCGACAGAATCGAGGCCGATGTTTTTCAAATTCAGTTACTACAGAAGCAACCCTTACACCACCAGAAGAAATGTCTGACTTAGCCAACATCATTTCCCAATTAGTGGCCCATCAAATACAAGCAGAAAATAGACTCCAAGAGAATGTAACAAAATTAATTGAGTTACAAACAGGTCCATTACTACCGCAGGGCATACTTCAGCCATATCATGAAGGCAAAGATGTTTGTATTTAGCGTAAGGATTGGGAATATGTTTTTCTTAGTATAGGCCCTTTTATTTGACAAGACACCACTAGGACTGCATTATTATTATTTGATGGTCATAGCTTGCACCCATCTTAGATTTAGTCTTAGATTAGGCATTTTTCCAACCCACATATACAGTGTAATAAACACCCTTGAACTATGATCATGTGTGTCTGTCTTTACAGTTGCCACCATGAGTTCCTTACACAGGTTACCAAAGTCCTTTCTGAAAGATGTAAATACACTTACCAACTGGACTTGATGACCACATGAGAAGAGCACAAGGGGCTTGTTTATTTTCCAAAGTAGCCCGAAGTAAGAGACCATAGCTTAATTGATTTGTAGGACCACAAGTAATTAATAGTCTATGATGGCCCTAGAATGCACACTTTATCTGTAACCGAAAGACATGAGCCATGAGTAGATGGCCAAAAGGAGGGATTCCAAATTGGGCAATTGGGGCGATATGGTAAAATCTCTTTTTTAATAGCACTGCATTTCAATCTTTTTTATCCATCCAGTCACTGATTGCAGTACTACCCATGTGAAAGGTAGTGTCTGTGATAGCTCATCCATCCAGATGGAGGAGAATCTGGGTATCAGTGTTACGTGTAAACCTTATTATTATATAAATAAAGTGATTTGCCAGTGTCTGGAGGTACAGACTGAAAACGCAATGTCAAGACTGAGCTAATCTGTGAGACTACACTTATATTTGGAGTTGATGAGCATACTAAGCTATGAACTACCGCAGTACATTTTGACAGCAATACTTTTAGACAGTTAAATACTGTACCTGAGATTCCTAAGCATCAGAGTCTTCCTTGAAGAAAGGTATGGTTGATGGTGTTGAAATTAGAAATGTCTACTGTAGCAATACTCAGACACAGCTGATATCAGCTTTTCTTGTAATCTCCTAAATCACAGCCTTCACTATAAGATCAGGACTAGACCCTGTGCGAAATCCTGGTTGAGGATTGACATGAAGGTCGAGTTGACAAGATGCCACCAATTCCAAAAGTCTCCCAATTGCCATGGAAATTGACAAGTTCACCCTGTTTGCCACTCTCCCCTTTTTAATAGTTCGAAAGCCATTACATGTTTAAGGATGTGGAGTACTCTGACCTATGGTTTTTGATGGACAGATGTTCCTTGGAAAGCATGAGGGTTTCACACTCGGCTGGTAACATGACTGAAATTATCAATTTTCACTGTGAACACCAAATAATCCAAACAGGTAAGGAATGTGTCATTGGCTGGCACTGTACATTTTGAAAGAAGAAAAGAATGGATAGTTTCAATTTTTTGTATGATGTGATGATCTTGTGGCAGAGCTCTTGGTAAGGTATAATATCAATATCAGATATCTTGGTCGATCTAGGTCCAGCTAGAACTCTAAAGATGTATTTTAACATATTATTGGTGGAAATAATCCTTGTTGAGAGATTTGTTCGTCTTTTATTTACAGTTACATAGTTTTTGTTTCAGAATTAAATGACTATTGATGTATGTGGATGAGAGCCTCTTCCTTGAGATCACCTGAGTGCCACAGTTGAATGCTGCTGGGGAGTAAACACAGTTGCAAGGCAGACAATAACTTCACATGCTACATAGGATGATCATCCATGTGATTATTGCAAGGTGAAATGGCTGAAGATTGATGACTGTATGGCAACATGTTGAGTTTAGGATTCTATGATTTACAAAGTTGCATGTTTCTATTTGTGTCTGTGGACTATATAATGACTCCTTCTTCTTAGTGGATTTCTCCATGCAACTAGAAGCAGGTGATGTTTATCTTTAAGGTAGTACTGAAAAGATATCTATTCTAATGTTCCTTGCAGTTCAAAGGTCCACATCACACGCTATGTAATTTTATGTATTGGTATTTATAGTGTGTGCATTCACTCACAGGCCTCTTGACCCTCGGTTGCACTGCTCTGGTGAATTGTACATTACCCTGAAGACTTAGAGCCATATTATTCATTAAACAAATAAGTTTTTAATTCAGATTTTTTGAAAAATTGAAAAAGAAAATCAGGGGTCGTATGGGAGGAAATTCCTCAATCAAGAAGTGAGGAAACAAAAGGATTGACCTTTCATGAAGCAAGATGCAGTCCAGTAGTTGACCTTAATGACCTTCTGTCATAATAATGACAAAACATATCATGGCTAAGAAGGAAGGGAACATGACCATGACTAATTTGTGCATAATGCAAAGTACTCTCAACTCCATTTTGGCAGAAACAGGAAGCCAATGTAGGCATTTAAGGGAAGGGTTATTATAGTTCCTTTGTCTAGTGCCAGTTATTGCTCAAGATGAAGACCTTTGAAGACATTGGAGTCTTTGTACTACTCTTACTGGCAACCCTAACTAGAAGCTGCTAGCCTAATCAAGTCTTGTAAGAACAAGACCTATGATTTCCAACATTGTTTGTTATTGTTCCAAAAAGGGGAGAATTATTTTTAATGTTTTGAGATACCAAAATCCTTGTGAGGGTGACTGCTAACAACTGGGTATTCATGGATATCTACAGTCAAGGGAAACCCCATAATGTTGTACTTGTTTAGCTGGGTTTGGGCAGTTTCTCCCTTCTAGCAATCAGGATGAGGAAAGACAGAAGTTGGGATGGGGTCCCAACACCAAATGTTCTGTTTTAGTAGGATTAGGTTTTAAGAAGCTACTGTTCACCCTATTGTTAATGTTACAGATGCATGATGGGAACAGAATAGAACCAGAATTTGACAGTTTCATAATCACCCGGGTATTGCCCGCGTAATGATACAAATCATAGTCTTTTTTCCTGATCAGATTGAACAGAGGGAGTATATAAACATTTAACAAAAGAGCAGAGAGCACAGAATACTGCGTAGTGCCTTAAGTGGCCAGAAGAAAATCAGAAGTATACGGGGAAAAATGTAATTCTAAAATGCATTCACAGAGGAGCTAATCTAGCCATTCAAGGTCATGATCCATGATAAGTTCTACAATTCTCTGCAGCACAATGGCATGGTTTTCTGTATCAAACACTATAGATAAGAACATGAGGATAAGAGCAACAGTTTTCTCGCCATTCACCTGATTGCAAAGGTAATGTAGAAGTGACACCAAGACTAACTCCATTCTTCTAGCATGCCAAAATCCCACCTGGAAATAATCCAGGAGGATATATGATTCTAGATAGCTCTACCATAGCAAAGTGACTGCTTTATGGAGCAATTTAGCTACATATGGGAGGGTCAAGATTTGGCAGCTTTTGAAAAGATTTTGGTGTCAGCATTGACCTTTTCTGTTGCGGGGTAACTAATGTGGTTTTCAAGCAAGATGGAACCTTTGCTTGGGACAATGTATGTTCAACCAGTACCTTGAAGAGTGTGAGAGTGCATATGTCCAATTGTTATCATGAGTGTGTGCTACTTCTAACTAGGAGCATGTAGTGTTTCTTAGCAAGAGGAGTGCAATTAAAAATGGTCTGTAATATTGGAGATCAGTACATTACAAAACACATGTTCTTTAGCTTAGATTGACTATTTTATTATGACATCACCATAGATTTGAAAGAAAATAGAGACCCAGGCTCAGTAGCTTTCGGTATGGGTTGCACACCCTAATATCCACTCCGTGGTTTTTGGTTTATTTTTTACAAAGGTTTTCGAATCAAGGTTTTCCTTTTCATTTCTTTGTTTGAAAGAATGGTGCCTGATTCCTTTTCTTTATTCAAATTTAATTTAATAGATTACATTTAGGTGCAGATAAGGACTTTATCAATGCATTTAGGACTTATACCAGTCCTTCATCTGGCCTTAAGATTCTTATCTGATCAGTGTTTAGTCAGTAGTAGTTCACAAGCAACATTACATTTCAATTCAATCAACCCAGTGTGATATTGTTCTGATCATCAGAGTCCCCCATTTAGGTCAGTAGTTGAAAGTTCAATCATAGTTGATATAGCATATTCACAATGTTGTTACAATTTGTGATAAGATTCAGTGTACCATAGTATGCACATTTGACATTATTGAGATTATTCATAAAATATATTAGGCCACAAGACATACCAACATTAACAGACCAACAACAAGTAAACAGAAACAGAACAATTGTCAACTTAATGCATGCCTCGTGTAGCTATCTGTTCAGGGAGAGCTAGTGATACTCATATTAAATTCACTGTCAATTCACATTATCCCTTACATTAGTTCCCTTTGCTTGCCTTACAAACACCATCAACGTTCGTAAAGCCCTGTAATTCATAACCATTAGTAATTCTATATCTGACCGTTAATGCTGGTGACACATATAGATTAAAAACTAGATGTTAACCTTGCACCTGTTTACTTATAACATGTCATGGCCTGTGGTCAAGAAAATAATTGCATGCGAGTGCACCATAGATCTGCTCAATCTTCCTAGAACGAACAGTGCTAACCTGTCACAGTGTTCAGTAGTAAGAGTAGAAAATGGGGCACATGGGTCATGAAATGTGCTATAAATCAAAAACAAGTTCCAGAATGGAATAGTTGTTTGTTCCTGATGTTGTAAAAATTGAGATCATCAATCTTTCTGAGGTTTTGTTCGGACCTATGTAGAGATGTGCTTCCAAATGCCTCATGTGTTGATGTATTTAAATGCTCATATATAGCATATCTGGCTACATGGAAAAACATCCATCATTGTCCCCATCTTTAAGAAGGGTGATAGGTCTGTTCCAACTATCTATAGACCTATCGCCCTTCTAGATGTTGTTGGCAAACTCTTTGCAGCTCTAATTTTGAACCATTTTACAGACTGGAGCTGGGAATCTAAACACTGAGACCGCTGGCAAGCATGGCTGAAAAAAGTATCGGAACATCCTTGAATGTATTCTTAATTAATTATCTGAAATTAAGAACAGCAAAAAAGAACAGCAAAAATGTATACCTGGCCTCAGTGGATCTACCCCAGGCCTTTGACTCAGTTAACAGACAGAAGCTCTGGCTTAAATTAAAAGACTGGATATGCCCTGCCGATTTGCGTGAGGCAATTGAAGCACTACACTCCGATACTAGTATTCAAATAAAGCTGAATCAAAGGGGGGACTTGGTAAGCCCCATAAAAATAGGAGTGGGCCTTAAGCAAGGATGCTGCCTAGCACCAGCTGTATTTAAATTGTACTTTTCTGAAATGGGCATTGCATTCAAGGACATTAGATGCTTCCCACCGTCCAACTCCGGAACCCCACTCAACAGATTGCTGTATGCCGATGACGTCATCCTCCTCGAGGAAACTCCAATTAGACTTCAGCGACAATTGGATGCTTTGGCTTGCTTCCTATCACCTAATGACCTTCTTGTAAATGCATCTAAATCAGCGGTGCTGGTTTTTGGGAATCTAAAGCACAAGACCTCTAAACTTAATGGTTGATATATAAATGGTGATAAAATTCAAGTAACAACTGAAATGATCTACTTGGGAATCTCTATTAATGTGAGCAACAGCGACGCACCCAGAGGAGCAAGTTTAAGACGCAAAGTAATGATGCTGTCTGCCCAGGCAAGACTGAATAAAACCAAATATTGTACATTTTCACTGACCCCTGTAATTACCTTTTACTGCATGAAGGTCGTCCCCATTTTGACCTACGGGGCTGAATGTGCATTCCAGATGAGTTGGAAGCAGTGCCAAACACTAGAGGGTCTTTTTTGGAGATCTGTACTTGGGCTTCCAACTTGCATTCTGATAGCATTGATATGGAAAGAACTAGGCCTGACTTCTTTAATCAACTTTGTGAGCTGGAAAACATTATCCTTCTATCGGAAATCCCTATTGCCGCCGCTTGATAGTGGCTTTATGTTACTTGGGCAGGCGCTCAAGATGGAAAGAGAGCAATTACTTGTGGAATGGGGCAAGAAATGTGTGGGTCTATTAGAATCAATTGACACAACAGAGGAATCGCTCATTGAAAATCCAGATTATGTCAAAAAGCGACTGTATGAGTATGACTGGATAGAGATGCTGGAGCTTGCACTGTCGTCTGGAAAGTACTGTGTAGCACATAGCAAACGAGGAACGATTCCTATATATCTGAGCAGGTTTCCCTCAGCAGCTTTGCACCAGCAATTCTTAAAACTACAACTCAACATTTACCAACTAAGGGGATCCTTGAAGTAAGGAACCCCAAAGGCACAAGAGATTATGCATGTTGGCTTTGTGGTCACAAAATTGAATCACTCCACCACCTCATCAGGAACTGGCATGGCGTGGACCTTATTCGACGCAATCTTTTATGCAGGTTCTTTGAGGACAATTGAACCTTAACCAAGAAAGACATTTGGTTATTTTTGCTGCAAGGGACTAGGCTTTCTCTGGCATTCGCTCTGTTAGAGCTAGTTTCAATCATCATTGCCAAACTTGAAGAAAAAAAGAGAACCTAAAATTCTTTGGATTGTTTGGATATTTAATCAATCTATGACATTTTTCTTTATCATTCTTTTCCTTTTTTACTACTTCTTTTTATTCTTCTGATGCATCTTGTAGCTTGTCATTGTTTTCTCTTACTGGATCTTTCATTTTTTCTCCTATTTTAATTGGATGACTCTTCTTTCTTACTTGTATATTCTGTCAATTGTTGATTCACAAGCGTATGTAATGGCAAAAAGTTTCTATTTTAAAATAAATTTTAAAAAAGAAAAAAAAATATAGCTATTACAATCTTCACATTCATGGCAATTTTGGCAGGCCAGGGGTGTCTGAAGAATTGCCATTTGGCAGGTCATTCCATCATGAAAGGGCAATCTTCTGACCAGATTCCTCTCTCATAGTTTCAATGCCCAAACATATAGTGTGCATATGTGTCCTGCTGCATCAAGGTCCTGATCGTCAGCACCTACTTTATCAGTGGCGTGGTCCAATTCCAGAGTACACAAGTGCCCATTTGACAGCTGCAGGGACAGCCAAGTCGGGCTCAATTTAAGCCATGAACCCCTATACCAACACTAATAATTATGAGTCTCCTTTCCTTGTGGCAGAAGAATCTCAAAATATAATTTTTACTGCAGTTAGGGTATGTGGATGATATTCTCATAATTATTATTCTCTGGTGTGCCGTGAACTCTGCTTCTGTTTTGTGGTGAGCGCATTGAGAGCTGCAAGGAAGAATATTGGACAAGTGCCAGTGAATTGCGAGTGACGCGGAGGACAAGGAGTCTGCCTTCACTTGCTGCTGGAGTGTAGCAGAGAGTCTATTCTCACTTGCTGCCAGCCTGCCACGCCTCTGAATGCCACGCCTCTGCTGACGCTAGCCCCAGGTAAAAAAGTGGGTTGGGAGAAAAGCGTAGCAGAGTGTGGTCAGAGTGTCCGGTGTGCCGTGAACTCTGTTTCTGTTTTGTGGTGAGTGCATTGAGAGCTGCAAGGAAAAATATTGGACAAGTGCCAGTAATTGCGAGTGACGCAGAGGACAAGGAGTCTGCCTTCACTTGCTGCTGGAGTATAACCGAGAGTCTATTCTGACTTGCTGCCGGCCTGCCACGCCTCTGACTGCCACACCTCCGCTGACGCCAATGCTTGCCCCAGGACAAAAAGTGGGTTGGGAGCGAAGCGTAGCGCAGTGTGGTCAGAGTATCCGGTGTCAGGTGACAGCGGACAGCGGTCGGAGACACCTTACTGAGGATTTAAATCAAGGTAAGTATTTGTTGACACATTGAAAGGACATGTGCAGAATCTGAAAATAACAATCATGGAGAGTTCTCGGCTGCAGGAACAAAGACTGCCTTTGTGTCAATTGTAGGAAGCTGCAACTGGAGATTGCATGAAGACAGGCCAGGAGAGCATGGAGCTGGTAGACTCTTCTATGCCGTCATGGACGGCGGAGCCGGATACCGCGGGACCATTGACAAAACCGTACAAAAAAAAGAGATGAACAAGGAGGCGTGGAAACGGCGATAAAGTACCCATTTAATGTCACGGTCAATATAGGAGCGAGTACGCCCTCCTTTATTGACAAATATGGGGAAGAACACGGAGCACAACAACACGTAGAGAGTAACTCAGCCATACCATTATCGCAGCCTCTGGTAATCAAACCGGAGCTAGACAAGCAAGACAGCTCTAGCCAGTATAGCGCGAAACAGCTACTGATAGAGTAGGGGCATATGCTGGGATGGAAAGGGCCTCTAATTGACCAGTCCGAAGGAGTCCACGAGCAGCAACTCAAGCAGAAAACGGATAGCAACAGACCTGTCGCAACTTCCGGAGAAGCTAACAGAGGAAAACAATGTAAAATGGAAGCGGGACCACGGAGAGTGGGAAACCCGCAACAAAAGGATATCACTACCAGTAAACAACAGGAAGTGGATTATATCCAGATTGAAGAAGGAGAAGCGGATGATACTTTGGACTCATTGACAATGAAGAGAACGGGTGAAAAGGAAGCTGAACAACGACGCATTCGAGAAAACAGACTAATACAGCAGGGTAAAAATAATACAAAGGAACTCCAGCCTATTGAACAACGGAGGAAAACGATACAAAACAGATTATGGGCTTCCCATCACAAAACAATAACGCACCAAGAATGTGGTCACCAAACAAAGAACAACAGAATAGAAACACGCCAACCAAAACCTTACACGTAAATAAAAAAAAAGTGGAAAAAAGTATTTGGAAACCTCAGAAATTGGCTGATGCCCTGAGACCCTGCCAATTTGTTTTTAACAGATCGCCATTGCAGGATAGGCAATTCCAGTTTAATAGTTATCAAAAACAATGCAAAGAGTGGCAAATAAGAACCATCTTGAAATCCCAGACAAGTCATATTAGAAACCTCAAGATCTATGGAAGATGAGGTAAAAACAATAATGCAGGTAAATGATGTCACCAAAAACGAGCAACAAAAAAAGATGGCTTTACTAGTAATCACCGACAAGGCAGTACAGACAACAAACTGTAGTAATGAAACCCGAAAAATCTTTAAGGATACGGCTTTGCAAACGTCTCCTTAAAAGAAGAGCAAGCCAATAACAGGGAGAAGGACAATATAAAAACAGATTGCTATTGTGAGCGACCAACATGGACTGATTTCAATAAATAAACAACAATAAAAGGTCCAAACCAACAAGGATACCCTGAAGAAAAATGTCTCCTGGACTCTACGATGGCGGCCATCCTGGAACCCTTTATAAAGTTATATGAGGATTTAGCAGCCAAATTACAAGATCAAACCACGCTATTGGCAATGGTCCACTCGAAGACAATTTTCGTGGAAGGCTTCATTACGTCAGTGCAAAATAACCTTGACAATAGTAATGTGAAGGTTGCTCAATTGCTGCAGGACATACTTGAGCCGATTGTAAATCAAGGGAAAGAAAGAAGACTGTGGTGTGGGATATTGCACCCCTTTGCCAATGGGGAAAGAAACAGCCAAAAATGGATGCGCTAACCGCTGAGCGCTCAAAACTGTGCATGGTTCACAATCACAAAAGGCTGCACACCCCTGCCACACACAGTCAAAGTTGGTGTAAAAACAGAACGCACTGCAGGATAATGGCAGTGGGTACTGTTACATGTAACATGAAGCAAGGCCACAGAAGTGGGCTAAAAACCAAAAATGCGTTTTAAAATGCAGCTTTCCCAACCAATTGCAACCTTCAAAGTGCTGTTTTGGCGCTAAATTCAGTCATTTTCCAAGTGAGCGATTGAAATTAAAGGTGTGCTGAAATCACAGATCATCCAGTGTGGCCAGAAAAGCCGGGCCTTAATGACTGGCAGCAGCTAAGAAATGTATTTCATGAAAAAGGCAACCCAGCAAAAAAAAATTCAGTTCCACGGGAAAAGTGTGATTAAAAGTGCCAACATATAATCATTTCAGCTGTGCAGAGAAAACTCCAAGCAAAGGCTGAATACTTATTTCCAGACTGCAGACAATTTCCAGCACTTAAGGACAGAAATGGTGCTGAATAGATGTGTATTCTGCAGAGGAAAAGCTGATGTAAAAGACTCAGTTTAAATGTGCTTTTTCTCTGAAGAAGTGCAAAATGTGCCTGTTTAAAAGTATGTGTTTGTGAAGGGCTTAATTCCTTTAATTTTCAAAATCCATGATAAACTCTAAAAATTGGTAGTTATAAATCTAATGTCATGCTCTTTCAGTGGAGACGTTAGTGAACACTGTACTATAAAAGTAACACCAAAACCCTAATTGGGGCAAAACTATTGATGTAGCAAATATGATATTTTATACCCATGTCCTAGGGGTAATCACCCAGATATGTATTGAATTAGAAATTGTTAGGCCAAACCGTTATGTTTAAAATGGACAAAATTCCACAGAATGCCAAGACAGCTCTCACAGAGATGTGAATTGGACGAAAGGATAACTCACAAAATATATAATGTATGTGTCTGATTTTATTAGGGGGCATAATTATAGAAATGTGCCTTTGTGCAAAAGTTAAATTGTGGTTCAAATCAATGTGGGAGTTCCTAAATCACATCATAAAGATGACAGCTCTTTTCCGACTTCCAACCAGTACAAGGCAAGTGCCTTTGACCACTAATAGCCATGTGGGTGTGGTTTGAAATTCTGCCCCTACCATAAACTTTGTGATGTCACTTGGCATGATAAACATAGGAACTTCACCACACACAGACACTGATTCCTGACAATCTCCTGATTTCCGCGCAGCGCATTGTTCCTGATTACTTCATCTTGTTCCTGAGTTCTTTGTTTAGTCCTGATCCAGAATACGTTGCAAAACCCAGACCCAGCAAAACTCTTTTCAGCTAGGCCCAAATCCAACCATCCCAAACTTAAGGGAAATGAATTCTGATCCAGTCTGGCTTGCTACCATTAAGGCTTGCCCGCTGAAACTCGCCATCCCGCTGATCTACCGTGTCCAGTGACCAGAAGGCCCAATCCAAATCCAGTCTGAGGTGCAGTCCAAATTGAACAGAACCGCCCAGCTGACCACCCTGCCCGAGGTGCACTGCTGCCAGTAGACCCGACCCATGATGACCAGAACCCTGACGGTCCAATCTTAAAATTACAGTGGACTGTAAGTATAAACAGGAATCACAGTAACCTATAGTATACATTTACCTTGTCCTATCCCAATCTTAACCCATCCCATCTTTAACTTCAGAACCTCCAACATTGTCAGAACCATTCTTGCAATGATTTTTCTCATTTGTTTCATTAGACCATAACCCATTAGTGATTTGGATTAAACAAAGTAATTCCCATACAAAATGGAAACCAGAGTATCAAACGTGAAGAGTTACAATCGGCTGTGCGTAACTGTGGAGATTCACGGGTGGCATTCTCTTTTTCATAGTCATTAATATAGTTTAAATAACCCAATCTGTCATTTTTAAAACCGAAAATCTGCTTTTCTCTGTTCTAATTTTATCAAAAATGCCTCTCACTAAAACTTACATAACTTCTTCAATTGTATAGCTAGAGACCTAAATTCAACTCTCAGTTAAACCTAAGCCCCTTAGCTACATCCACAACTAAAAAGCGCATTGGAAACAGTATATTTGACCCATTTTTATTAACAATCGAATAGTGAAATTTTGCCAAAAATGTGCATTTTACAAAAGTTTTACACATGTCTGTTCCCATCCAAAGTGTTTCTTAACTTCCGTTCCGATCTAAAGTGTGCACTGTTGTTTATCTAGTAGCTCATGTTTGTTAGGACCTGTTTAGTGTTGTTCTAATAGGAATTTCTATCAATTTAAACATTTTTGCACACTTTTCATTGTTCACAATGCCATATCTCACTGTCAGTTTTTAAAAGTGTCCACGTTCCAAAAGCGCTTTTCTCTCTTGTTTGGGGAGGGAAGACTATATTCAAACACTGTACTCTGTTCTTCATTCCTAAATACCTGCTGCTCACTTACATCTGTGTAGAATTGCTCATGTGTGAATTAAGAACTTTGCAGTGGGAAATATTAACCTAAGCGCTATCTTTTCACAAGCCAAAACTGTTATTTTTCCTGTGTTTTATATTCTGCATTACTATATGTGAATTCAATTGCTTTATTTACTTTCTGAATTGTTTTGTCGCCACATTGGTGATTGCTGCCCCATATATCTATATTAAAATGTGTGTTGATTTGAATTTTAAATAAATAAATAAATATTTCCCTTTACAAACCAGCCTGATTCCTGGTCCACTGCGATGTGGGGGGCAGGGGGCTATTTGGAGACGGGTGTGAAATGAGTGGTATATCACTCAGAATATTTAACCTATATACATAATTAATAAGTATTTCATGTGTGCATTACATGCTAGGCGAGACCCGGGTGTGTGCCTGAGTGAAACAAAAACAGACAGTCCCATGGTATATAACATGAACTGGGACAACAGACACGCCAACCAAGAGATCGTGGACTTCGGAGAGCTAAACAAAGTAGAAAAGAGGCAGTTATCAATACAACTAACAAAGGAAGACCCCTTAAGGAAAAACAAAGATAAAAAGGAGAAAGTGCCACAGGCTTCCCAAAATCCAAAAATGGTAGTGAACGAACCGAGCAGGATCACGGAGGAGATAAAGCTGTAAGCAAATATGCAAAAATCATCAGCCACGAATGAGAAAAAAATTCCAAACCGAAATGGTAAACTAAGTAAGGCCCAGGGAAAACAGGAAAATAAAAAGATACAATTTCAGAAAGTATAAACTTAATTGGACGGATACAGACAAAAATAGTAAAAATACTGATAATGACACGAACACCAACGAGGAAAAACATAAAAAATGTTGGGACCTTTTTATAAAACCAGGACAAAAGGAAAACTACAAGCTCCCAGGGGCAAAACAAATAAAAATACTGGACCCTAAGAACAAGGGGGTTAAAGGGAGCATCACAACAAAAAACTAAAGAACCAACCACCATTGTCTAATCAGAAATCCAACAAAAGCCGAGTGTTTTTCAAAAAACGTACAGTACCAACACAAGTGCCCCCAACTATTAAGCTGGGTGTAGATGTACCCAAGCTTGTAGAAAAGAAACAAGAGGGAGAAAAACAAAGACCAGAGATTGAGGAATACTCAGAAAAGGAGGAAAAAGAGCAAAACCTCCTGAATCTTACTACGTACTCAATCTAAGATGAGGAAGGATTGATCGAAGAACATGATACCACAAGATATGAGAGCGAGTTGGAAGAAACACTAGATATATCAACAAACAGCGAGATGGATGTAAATTACTTGGAAGAAGACGAGAATAGGGAAGATCTGCAAACGAAAAGTCACCAAAGTGGACACTCAACTGGAAACTCGAGTCTGGTCCAACATAGAAATTCAGGAGAAGTTCGAAGTCCTAAAAAAAGAAATACTGCGAAAGGACTCCAAAGGGCCCAAACCAGAAAGTAGAGTACGAAAAAACAGCAGGAAACTCCAAAGACGAGAACAAGGAAAACCCACAGAGAGTGGGAAGAAGTCAAGTACCCTCTGCATTGAGGTTAGGGTTCCCAAAAAGGAGATGAACCCTGTCAAACAACTCACTAAGTTCAGAAAAACACAAAGACTGGCAAATAAAAGACACTGAAGCTGGACAAGCGACTAAAGTAAGGGATGAGAGCCTGGAACAACCAGAAGGCTTCATTCTGGAGAGAATGCTGCACTACAACGACGGTTTGATCTTAAATAGATCAAACGTGATCAGACTATTGCACCATATCCCGGCCCTGAGACTGATAACATCGAGTAATATAGCCATAGTAGAATTTCTTGAAGAAGGCCGAACAGACAAGGTGGTACTCGAGACAGTCTTGAGACTGGTTAAAAAATTACTTCTCGAAGAAGCTTCCTATTTAAGACCAATGGGTTTTGACCTAAGCAAAAACAAACACGTGTGACCAAAAAAAAAGACTTGAGCCCACGCAATAGCCCACGCAATTTAAAACCTAGAGACAGGGAAGTGACCAAAGGTAAAAAAAAATGTAGGAGCTAGAAAAAAACAGGAATAAAAAAGAATGGTGTCCGAAGTACACTCAGGGAAAAAACAAAAACACAGACGATGACGACAATAAATGGAATTGGTTAGCTACATTGGTAGCCGTAAAAATGCAACAGAAATAATGTTTAAAGGAGAAGATAGATGACCAATGGAGGCTGCTGAGTTGGAATACAAGAGGCTTTACTCACCCGTATAGGCAATATGACCTGCAAAAACTAAGGGCCCATGTTGTGTGCCTCCAGGAAATATGGTTGATTGAAACACCGATGATAGAGGGTTACCAAGTGTTAACAAACCCAGCCACAAAGGGTCAACAGGGAAGACCCCAATCAGGCCTCTTGATTGCAATAAAGAATGACTTGAACTGGGAGGTGCTGGATGAGACAAATCTTACCCCTTATATCCAGGCATTAACGATCAAGACAGAACAAGTGCCAACTAATGCGCAGAGAGTCCTGATTATTATCAACGTCTACTGGAATCTGGTAATACCATCGAACGAGAATTTTCCAGAAGACGTTGTGAGACTGATAGACAAATACAGGGAAAAGTGGCCAGACCCTACCTTCATAATAGTTGATGATCTAAATTGCTCATGCCTTAGTTTGGCCAATTTACAAAACAACGAACTAACCAACAGCATGAATAAACAAAAACTTGGTACACGATGGAGAAACTCTTTAAATTCAAGAGATTGTGTAGTATTGAATGGTTCAATAAAATGGGATGTCCCGGGAAGGCCAACCTGGAGAGGCATCTTTTCAACAGTGACCCTGGACCACATATATGTTACGCTCACCTGGTTCCCACAGGGGCGTAGATCGAACCCGGACAGCTGCGGCCTCCACCAGCGTGAAGCGTAGGGCAAAGTTGACCGTCTGGATGGACCCCCTCAGTCTTGTAAGCTTGACTCGTAGAAATATTCTCCTGTAGATGGAGAAAGGTATTTAGCCCAGTGGGTGTGAATGCAGACCCTGCTCCCGGTCTCCCCACTTGCCACCTCTGATATTCCCAGTCAGTGTCCTCACCTTATGTTTTTGATTGGTGAGCTCTCCATCCTGCGTGGCATGCAGGGGCGCGTAGATACCAGTTACTTCACTGGTTTTAGGTGTTGGGGTTCTGGACGATCAGCGCCGAGTCGGAGATGCTGTGGGCTGGTGAAAATGGAGCAGCGCTGCAGCTGGGATGCGACGCGTGCCGGAAGAATGTCCCTTCAGGCTCTGAGTGATGCAGGATCCGAAATCAGGTGAGGACTCAGATTAAAGTCTGTAATCTAACCTCTTCTTCTATTTTCCTTTCTCTCCTAGGGGCTCCGTGTTCGAGGCAGCCGTGGCAGAAGGCTGGATGCAGGTTTACAGACACGGTTAGCGTTACGCTGCTAAATGCAGAATAACGCGAAGCGTGTGTTGAAGATCGGGTGTGGTTTAAATAGCTTTGAAAGGAGTCCCAGGTAAGAAGTCCCTAGAACCACACCCGAGTGAAAAGTAGTCCTTGTGGAAAGATTGTCCCTCCAGGTCTCACGTTGGCCTGGATGCATGTGCAGCATGGTCTGCCTGAGGTAAGTGATGACAATGAGCCTGGCGCCTTGGGCGCCAGGACTGATTTCTACTATGAGCCTGGCGCCTAAGGTGCCAGGACTGAACCCAGATAGCCCCTAGCCAGGGCTTCTGAGGTTTAAACAGATGTCCGGATGCCTGAAACATGGAAGACGGGATGGATCTGCATACTAGAGGGCAATTCTAATTTAACTGCTACCGGGTTGATAATCTTTTTAATGGTGTAAGGCCCCAAATATCTAGGATTAAATGTTCGAGTCCCTTTTAGGGGTATGTGTCTGGTTGCCAGCCAAACTTGATCTCCAATCTGATAATGGGGAGTGTCACTCCTATGTTGATCGGCATTCTTCTTGTATTTCTCCTTTGCTTTTTTCAAATGTTCAGTTGCTTCCTTAAAGGCTTGAGTAATAGTAGAATGCAGATGGGTCACTGCCGGCATTCCAAGTGTTGGGGTGAATCAAGTTCTGAGGTTCGAGGATGATGACCATAAATGGTATAAAAGGGTCTTTGTCTGGTTCCTGAATGTACTGAGTTATTGTATTGCGTATTCGGCAATCTATAATATATCCTTCCAATTGCCCTCGGTCTGATGTATCATGCAACGTAGGTATTGTTCCAGAGTCTGGTTGGTCCTTTTCCTTCTGACCATCGGTCTGGGGATGGTGACTAGTAGATAACCTCACGTCGATTTGTGCTAGTTGGCAACATTTCTTCCAGAATTAAGAAATGAATTGACCACCTCGATCTGACACCAATACAGAAGGAAATCCATTTACTCGAACAATGTTTTCAAGGAATTCCTTGGCCAAAACTGAAGCGGAAGATAATCCCTTTAAAGCAGTAAAGTGAGGCATCTTGGAAAAAAGGTCAACAACTACTAGAATGGTGTTAAACCCATTACATGGAGGTAGATCTGTAATAAAGTCTAGGGACAAAGTGTGCCAAGGTGTAGGCTGAATACCCAAAGGCTGTAAAAGACCAGCTGGTTTCTTCTTCTGGCTTTTGTTTTGGGCGCAGATCCCACAAGACAACACAAATTACTTTATGTCCTTTTGCCAGGTGGGCCACCAGAATTGTCTTTTAATTTTAGCTTCAGTCTTGGCAATACCTGGGTGTCCTTCCATCAAAGCATCATGGTAATTGGAGATTACCAGTTCTTGCAGTTCCTTGTGTGGTAAAAACAGACGCCCTTGATAGTAGGGTAACTCATTAATGACTGAATAATCTGGGCCTCTTTTGTTCCAGTCCTGCAGGGCTGTTGAATCGAAAAGTTGTTGAATCTTTAAATGAATATCTTCCAAAGTCTGTAAAGTAGTTACGCTGAGGATTCTTTGTCCTGGAATTATGGGTACTGGTTCTGGGTTTCGAAAATGTTCCTCCCATTCCTATTCGGGATAAGGCATCTGCCTTACCATTCTTGCAACCAGGTCGATAAGTAATCACAAAATCGAATTCGGTGAAGACTAGTGCCCATCGGAGTTGAGGGGATGATTGGGCCTTATCTGTTTTTAAATACTGCAGGTTCCTGTGGTCAGTGATTACTGTGATGGTGTGCCTAGCACCGAGAAGGTTATGTCTCCAAGCTTTGAAGGTGGATTTGATGGCTAACAATTCTTTATCGGTAACCGCATAGTTTAATTCGGGGGCCGAAAACTTTCTGAACCAAAAAGCTACAGGATGAAGTTGACTGGTTTCGGGATCCTTCTGGGACAGGACAGCCCCCATGGCTAAACTGGACACATCTGTTTCGACTATGTATGGAAGTTCGGCACGTGGATGCTTCAAGACAGGTGCTGATGTGAATTTCGACTTCAACTCTTGGAAGGCTCTTTCAACCTCTTTGGTCCACAAGAAGCGTTTGTTTTTTCGCAAAAGTGCTGTGATAGGGTGTACAACCTGTGAGAAGTCTGGAATAAATCTGCGGTAGAAATTAGCAAATCCGAGCATGCTTTGTACTCCTTTAACTGAATTGGGTGATGGCCATTTGAGGATTGCATCCACTTTTCGAGAGTCCATTCGGACTCCTTTGGAGTCAAGATAAATCCTAGGAATTCTACTTCCGTGGTATGAAAAACACATTTTTCCAGTTTTGCAAATAACTTGTGCTGACATAGTTTCTGAAGGACTGCTCGAACATGCTCAACAAGATCTGATTCTCAGGAAGAGTACACTAGAATGTCGTCAATGTAAACGACAACACAAACATCGATGAGTTCACGAAGGACATCGTTCATAAAATAGTGGAAGGCTACTGGTGCATTGCACAACCCGCAGGGCATCACCTGATATTGGAACAATCCGTATTTGGTGCGGAAGGCAGTTTTGCATTTGTCACCGTTCTTTACACGTACCAAATGATATGCCCCTCTGAGATCTAATTTAGTGTAAATGCAAGCATCCTTTACCTGATCTAGTAACTCCGGGATCAAAGGTAATGGGTATCGGTTCTTTACAGTAATCTGGTTTAATGCGCAGTAGTCTATACACGTCCTAAGGTCACCTTCCTTTTTCGGTAATAAGAACAAAGCTGAGGAAACAGGGGACTTGGATGGACGAATGAAACCATTAGCAAGGTATTGGTCTAGATATTGTCGTAGGTGCAGATTCTCGGGTTCCGTGAGAGCGTAGATTCTGCTGCATGGGGGTTGTGCACCGGGGATGAGGTCGATTTGACAATCGTATGATCTGTGTGGCGGTAAGGTATTTGCCTGTTCTTTTTGGAAAACATCCTGGAATTCTTGGTATTCCTGAGGTAACTGCACGACTGGAGTCGTGACTGTTGCCAGGCCTTTGTTCAAGGGTTTTTCCGGGTAGCAGGTGTGTGCACAATCCGGGAAGGTTATTCTCTTCTCTCGCCAATCAATACAAGGATTATGTGTTTCTAACCAAGGTATCCCCAGTATTATTTGGAACTGTGGGGCTGTGATTAAGTCAAACACAATAGTCTCTTGATGCCCGTCCTGAACAAGCAATGTCATCTCTGTAATGGAATGAGTTACAGGCCCTGAGGCAATTCCAGTTCCATCGACTGTGGTGATTACATCCAGAGCGGTCTTTTTGCCGAGAGATAGATTCATCCTAGAAGCCAATTTATGGTCCATATAGTTTCCTACGGCCCCGCTATCAAAATATGCCCTTGCTGCGTGCATACGTGATGGGAGTCTAGGATCAATGAGGACCATTGGTATGATTAGATGAGAGGTCTGAGTGTCATTCTTCAAACTCGGCAAGCGGACCTCTACGCTTGTCGGGCGTGGTCATTTCCCGTTTCAGGCTCTGTTTGATTTCTAACAGCAACTCCGGCTACTTTCTTGGATGGTTTAATTGGGCAATCTCTTAGAAAATGTCCTGAAGCCCCACAATAAAGGCACAATTGCATTTGTCGTCTTCTTTCTCTCTCTTTTTGCGTTAAGTGTCCCTTAACCCCCCCGATCTGCATGGGTTCTGATGTGTCAGATCCTTTGGAGGTAACATGTGGTTTGACCAGAACTCGATTCTCGAATTTAGCTCGATCAGCCTTTCGATTCTGGAGTCGGTGGTGCAACTGGACTACTAAGTCTATATATTCTGTGCAATCCTGGGGTGGGTTCACCACTTGGGCCAAAACATCTTTGAGTTCACCCCGAAACCCACGATGAAATAAAGTAATTCTTTTCTCCTCTGGCCAGACGGTTTCTACCACTAGCCTATTGAAGGTTGCGATATGGGTTAACAGATCCTGAGTGCCTTGTCGTAGGGATAAAAGTTCGTTATCCAGGGCCTGACCCTGCGAATGCCTGGAAAATAGCTTTTCCATACTCAATTGAAAACCTTGAAAATCCCGAAGAAGTGGGTCATCTTGGTTGACCAGCGGGATTGACCAATCTGCTGCGCTGCCACTAAGGTACGACAGTACAAAGGCTACTTTGGCTTGGTCGTTTGGGAAGGCTCCTGGTCTGCATAGGAAGTGCAAGCGGCACTGGTTCATGAACACGGCAAACCTTTTCGGGTCCCCAGCAAAACATTCGGGTGGAGCTAAAGGAATACTCCCTCGGAGAACCACTTGCACAGGATTGCTCGAAGAGACAGGAGTTGGAATCCCTCCGAGTCCAGGTAGTGGTGTTTGGCCGGCTTGGCTTTGCAGCAGTTGTCTAGCAAGATCATCAGTGTGTTCCTTTGACAAAATAAGTTCTCTCCTGAGGGCATTAGTCTCTTGACGTGCAGAGTGCACCTCTGCCCTAAGTTCCCCTAACAGTTGGGCTAGTTGGTCGGTTTCAGAGGTTTCCATAACGCTCGGGTGTTTTTTTTAGGTAGGCTTTGCGTTTTGTTACGCTCACCTGGTTCCCACAGGGGCGTAGATCGAACCCGGACAGCTGCGGCCTCCACCAGCGTGAAGCGTAGGGCAAAGATGACCATCTGGATGGACCCCCTCAGTCTTGTAAGCTTGACTCGTAGAAATATTCTCCTGTAGATGGAGAAAGGTATTTAGCTCCGAGGGTGTGAATGCAGACCCTGCTCCCTATCTCCCCACTTGCCACTTCCGATATTCCCGGTCAGTGTCCTCACCTTATGTTTTTGATTGGTGAGCTCTCCATCCTGCGTGGCATGCAGGGCCGCATAGATACCAGTTACTTCACTGGTTTTAGGCATTTGGGTTCTGGACGATTATTGAGTCCGGAGTTTGGCAAGTTTTTTAAGAGTTCAAAATGTCCAAAGTTCACTCTTGCACTCCCCTGTTGATTTGCGGCGGCAAATTCTGTCTGGAGGTTGCTGGCGGCGTTCAGGTAAGAGTCTGTATTACCCAAACTATCC
The DNA here is from genome assembly GCF_040938575.1 of Ambystoma mexicanum. NCBI lineage: Eukaryota > Metazoa > Chordata > Amphibia > Caudata > Ambystomatidae > Ambystoma > Ambystoma mexicanum. The sequence goes on from NC_090937.1 coordinate 1,142,836,994, forward strand.
TGTAAAGATGCGTGAGATTAGCCACTGTCTTTTCCTTTTTTCCTGGATGTGGCGTATTGAAGAATAAAGCCTCCAGTGATAATCAGGTAAGTCTTGTAATATAAGTGATTGTCTTTTTAGTCTCTTTAGGCTCACCTTGCTTTTCTTGTCTTTTCCCCAGGTGTTGAAAATCACTGAAAAAGTGACAGAGGCAGCGCTGAGTCGGAGATGCTGTGGGCTGGTGAAAATAGAGCGGCGCTGCAGATGGGATGCGACGCGTGCCGGAAGAATGTCCCTTCAGGCTCGGAGTGATGCAGGATCCGAAATCAGGTGAGGAATCAGATTAAAGTCTGTAATCTAACCTCTTCTTCTATTTTTCTTTCTCTCCTAGGGGCTCGGTGTTCGAGGCGGGCGTGGCAGAAGGCTGGATGCAGGTTTGCAGACACGGTGAGCGTTACACTGCTAAATGTAGAATAACGCGAAGCGTGTGTTGAAGACCGGCGTGGTTTAAATAGCTTTGAAAGTAGTCCCAGGTAAGAAGTCCCTATAACCACACCCGAGTGAAAAGTAGTCCTTATGGAAAAATAGTCCCTCCAGGTCTCACGTTGGCCTGGATGCATGTGCAGCATGGGCTGCCTGAGGTAAGTGATGACTATAAGCCTGGCACCTTAGGCGCCAGGACTGATTTCTACTATGAGCCTGGCGCCTAAGGCGCCAGGACTGAACCCAGATAGCCCCTAGCCGGGGCTTCTGAGGTTTAAACAGATGTCCGGATGCCTGCTTCCGGGGCGGATGGGCTTGGTCCAGCTGCCCGGGGGTAGGCATCATGACAATATATATCTCCTCGAACTTGTCTCACAGAATTGAAAAATTGGAGGTAGTTGATACTCTAGAAAGTGACCACAACATTTTGCAGCTGACATGTAAAAATATAAGCAACAACAAACCAAGCAATTATGGAGCAGATTTGTCATTTTTAGTTAATCCGGGTAGAAACAGACTAAGAATTAAAGCTGACAAGTTCTGTGGCCTGACCCTTAACCTGAGAAGTTTAATCAAGAAGAGGCAAAGAGAAGAAGACGGGAACACAATTGATTACCTGCCGCTATTGAAAGTTTTTTCTACAATGCTGAAGGAAGGAAACAATAAAGCATCAAGTACACAAAAGCATGTATATGATAAAGCAATTGTAAACCGGAAAAATACCTTGAAGAAAACAATAGGAATTTAACAAAAATTAAGAATCGAAATCAGTTGGAAGAAATAAGGAAAGCCAAACAAAAATATCGAAATTTGCTACGTATCCATAAAAAAAACCTATTTTAAATCAAGACTCTACTGCCATGATAGAAACAATTCAAACCAAAAATAGTCATGAAATTTGGGAAATTATAAACCATGCCCCCCCCAGACGCTTTGATGTTAAATCCAATAATGGCAAACACATGGTGCACATTTTATGCACAAATGCAACAGTAACCGAGTACATATACAACACCTGAACAATGTTTAAATGGAAAAGACACGCAAGTGAACTATTATATTTCAGCGATGGACGAAATGATCAAGAGACTTAAAAACTTGAAGGCCCCGGAACCTGATGGTCTCACAAACGTGATGTTAAAGACCTACCCACTAGAATGGGCAACCTTCTTGAATCATTTATTGAAATATGTAACAACAGGGGGCAAGGCACCGAATTCTTAGAAAGATGCAGTGATTGTCCCCATATTCAAAAACGGCTTAAGGACAAATCTGGAGAAGTACAGGCCCATAGCCATTCTAGATGTGTTGGGGAAACCCTTTGCCTCAGTATTGCAGAAGTCGTTGTCAACTTGGAGTTCAGAAACAGGTAGAAGGAACCCGTGGCAATCAGGGTTCATAAAAGGGAGAGGGACTTCCCTTAACATCTTTCTAATCAACCTGTTAAAAGATAAATCGGAAAAAACAAAGACCAAAATGTATGTAGCTTTCGTGGACTTATCTAAGGCCTTTGATATGGTCAATAGGGAAAACTAAAAAAATGGCTGTGCCCAGCGATAGTGTTGCATAGCATCAAGCAATTATATACCAACACTTCGGTAAGAATACGACTGGATAAGTCAGGGCTAACAACTAAACAAATATACACCACTATGGGTTAAAACAAGGTTGCCCACTAGCGCCCAAATTATACAACTTATACACTTCAGACATGGATGACACATTTCATGCTGCACGAGTATTTCCACCAAAGATTGGAGGAACACCACTAGGGAGACTCATATACGTGGACGGCATTGTCTTATTAGATCAGACGCCAATAGGACTCAAGCGACAACTTGAGGAACTGGAAAAATATATTGAGGTCAATGGTTTCATAATCAGCTCAGAAAAAAACGGAATACTGATTTTGTCAAAATCCAAAAACAACAAGAAAAATTATTTCAGCTGGTTCCTTAAAGGGAAGAGACTTCTAGAGGTAAATTCGATAATATACCTAGGAGTATGCATCAATAATAGCCCAACTGAGGCACAAAGGAAAGATCAAATATGCAAAAAGGTTAAAAACTTGAGGGCCCAAGGACAAATTCTACGAAAAAGATACTGTAGATTCTCATTGAAACCATTAATAAGCTTCTACAGAATGAAAGTGATTCCAATTTTGGTGTATGGAGCAGAAACCACACTTGACTTACCCGACAAGATCTGGGCACAGTATGAGGGTATGTTTGGTCAATTGCCAAAATCGTTGCCAATACAAGCAATAAGGAGAGAACTTACCCTGACATCATTGAAAGCGCTAGTGGAGTGGAAGATCATTTAATTTTACAAACAAATGCCACGAAAAGCCCGCTGAGGTACTAAACAAGGCACTAAGTAGCAATAAGGACCCACAACTGCAAAAATGGCAAGTCCTGATTGAGTATGGAGTCCCACAAGGAGCTAATCTGTCACCCTGTTTTTATAATATCTTTACGCTCCCCTTCTTCTCTATGCTGGTGCTTGAAAATATCGGGTTCACTAACTTTGCAGATGATACCCAATGTATCATTCCCCTTACGGGAAACCACACACAAGATGAAGAGCGTATCAACAAAGTCTACAACTGCATCGAGAACTGGATGGTACAAAATGGACTGGCGCCTAATAGAACTAAAACAGAGCTTATGGTTGTGGGATCCACTAATTGGATCTTAAAACTCGACCCCAGGTATAGCAAAATTCAACTTGGCAAAGTCAAACTAGACACACTTCAAAAAGTTAAGTCACTAGGGGTGATTCTTGATCAACATCTTTCTTTCAATGCTCATGTGGGAAGTGTTGTATCTGGGGCAACCTACTATCTTAAACTCTTCACTCACCTTAGACCTATTATTTCTCAGGCCATAGTAGGCGCAAAAATGGATTACTGCTGCAGCTTGCTGACTGGTATCAGCAAAAGGGAGCTTAATCGACTGCAAGTTATCCAAAATGGTGCTGTGAGGGTGGTTACAGGCCTTTTCAGGCAGGACCATGGTTCACCAGCAAGAAGAGCTTTACACTGGCTACATGTAGAGGCTAGAATCCAGTATCGCCTTATGCTATTAACATTTAAGAGCCTTCTGGGCATTATGCCCCGTTACATCAACAAACTTATTCTGCCTAAGTGTTCTCCTCGTGTTCTTAGGTCCCAGGATATCAATATGCTCTTAATTCCTAAAAGCAAATCCTTGAAAGTTGAAAGGGGTGCATTTGCCTCAGCAGCCCCTATCGCCTGGAATCGCCTTCCCCTGGACCTTAGATTGGAACCTACTATCAAGGCCTTCAAAAGAAAAATAATAACATGGCTCTTTGCATAAAGCCCAGCTGAATTTTTGGTTCTCTCCCCCAGCTTTATCTGCGCATATATGTTTTTTGTTGTCTAGTCTTGTCCGCGCCATCATGCCCATGGGTTCATTGCTGCCAGGTACAATTGCAATAAAGTAAAGTAAAGTCAAATGCAAATTACTGCTAAAGGAGTTGAATGAAACAAAGGGGGACTTGCTGAATAACCCCTCAAAAACAAAAAAAGCTGTACACACAAGACTGGACACAGACGTTAGAGGAGTTAAGTCTCTACAAGAGTTATGAAGACTTTTGGTCCATACAGAGGAAACTGAACACGATTCCAGGATATTTAAGATTGTTTCCAAACTGTTTTTTTAGAACACAACTAATGAGATTTTGCTTGAACACCCTGCCCTCTGGGGAAGTAATTCAAAGAAGATCGAAACGAAGTGCTATGTCAAACTGCAGAATCTGTCTAAATCCAAACACAGTGGAATCACTGAAACATCTAACCTTAGAATGTAAAGGCCTAACAAATGAAAGAGAAACATGTCTGAGAGAAATTGCAAAAGGGACTCTAAACATAGGCTTAGAGACATGGTGAAACATTTTTATTGAAGGGGAGAAAATAACTACTAACCTAGCTCTGGTTAGACTCATAATAATGATCTTTAAGAAAATAGAAAATCTCCCTGAGTAACTCAGAATCTAAGAAAGTGTGACAAGAGGAAGTGAGACTTGTAGACTCAGCCTTGCCCTGTTTTTTTTAAGTTATGTGAATGTGATTGTGAACAAAACATGTTTATGTGTGTATTTGGCTCAAGGTTTTCAATTTGTTAAAACAAGTGAGGCCAAATAAAGAAAAAAGAAAACAAGAATTATTATTATTATTACAGCCACAGCTTTTTTATATCACACATGTGTCATCCCTCTGACCCTAGCTCATCTGTGAAGGGGGATGTGTATTCACCCCACACAGGGCTGCCTGTTCACCGGTAGCCAGGTTTTAGCCCTGGGGAGTATTGCTCTTTGATTCCTTTGTGCGGGCTGGTAACCCCTTTCCAAAGAGAAAGCCACTGCACCAGAAGTTGGCCTGGGAACAGGGATTCCCCCATTTGTAGGCTCACTCCAGGGTGCTCAGTAACCAAATGCCTTTGATTCTAATGGATTCTAATGAGAAGAGAGGGGCAGGGCCAGTGCAGGCAGAGGGAGATCTTGACAACTGGAAGATGGTTCCACCGTCTTATTTCTCACTACCTCTATATCTCCTTCCTGTCCCTTACACTTCCTGTAGCACAAAGTATGTTGGGTGTGATGTCAAAAGGCAGTGTCCACTGATTCCAGGAGCAGGGATTGGACACATAAAGCGCAGTAGCTTTAGTCCAATCACCTATGGACTTTTACCTTTATAAGAAGGGGTCATCCCCTACTAATTTGATTCACTCTGGAACAAAGACCTGAGAAGAATTAATTGGGTCTTTTTTGGGAGGATTGCATTTTCCAAATCCCTCAATGATTCAGGTAAGGTAGGAGCATTCCAAATCAGGGTAAAGGGCTGCCCCTAATCACTCCCAAGGCACATTGGGCATAACTCTTTCTGTGGTGCAGCACCTGCCACTCTGCACCAGAATCTCTCAAGGCGGGCAGAGCATACCCTGAAAGGACTAATCTTGCCCTTGAGCCCCTGAACTGGGCGTCACAGCATCTGGAGGACCAGATCAGCTAAGGCTCCCCATTTGGTCACATTGAAGCTGGTTTAACTGCCGTCGATGCCAAGTCTGATGCCTTCGACACCGGCCAGTGTAACTTTTCTGGCACTCCTTCGAACCTTCAAACTACAGTGCCTACATCTCGAGCCAGATCGACACTGCATTGTGTCCTTATGAGCCCACTAGGCTCAAATGAACCACTCGACACAGGGACTCCACTTTGTTAAAGGGTAGCATGCTAGGTTACAGGTGCCCCTCTCCTAGGAAAGGTTAAACCTCTTATGAGGTAGTATTGATGACTCATTATAATACATAAATTGTGCAAAACACATCAAAGTAAGGTCTGGGATTGGCAGAAATTCTCAGTGTGCTTACATACCCATCCTCATTCACAAAGGGATGCTCTTTGAACAGCATCATCCCTGTGGCCCTTTCCCTTGTGCGCGGTCCCCTCCTTTCGGAAGTCATTTGAGATTATTGTTGTAAATCCCTGGCAGCTTTTCCTTGCCCTGAATATATAAAGCTCATGAAGGGTCAGTAGGTCACTGCCTGCACAAGTGTTTATAATGGGTAGGACACCCAGAAGTGTATGATATGATAGTCTATTCATATAGCGCCTATACACAAAGTGTTTCAAAGAGGCTGGTTGAAAGTCCCCTGCACCTGTTGCTAAACCTTCATACATTTTGCAAGTCCTATTTGCTAATGAGAGACTTAAGAGAAGAAGACTGTTCTCAAGAAATTAGGGAAGTAGCGTTAACGTACAAACGTGCACATGTATACATTAACATAAGAGGAAATCAACCCCCTTTTAAACAAATCTTTTATATTTAATTGAGTGAACCTGATGCCACAAGCTGCTGGGATGTGCTCCCAGCATCAGCAGCGCCAAGAAGACGTGTCAATGATGCAGATGTGCTTTACAAATCCCATATAACATGACATCACTGAACTCACATATAACACCAGCTCATCAAACACCAGTACAACACCTACATGGTGCTAGAACATTAATTGTACTATTCCACGGAAAGAAACAACTGCGACAATACGTTTCTAGATCCACCAACCAGCCAACAAACAATACTGTCTTGGTAAAACTCGTAGACTTGTATTTTCCAGCTTTTAGCAAACTTTCCAACTTTAAAAAATAGTCCAGAATATTTGTAGAAGGTTTTACAAAACCATGTAATCATTTCATCTGGTGAACATTTCTAACAAGGACTCAAGCAATGAAAAATGTTGCAAATGAATCCTCATTTGTGGCTCAATAGGTTTTCATGAGCTAGACTTCGTCCATATGAAGACTGGACTTAGCATGGGTGCAGATTGTAAATGCATTTACTTCAGTATGGCAGGGGCACAAGGCCGAGCCGTTCTCTTGTCACTTTCTTGCTTTGGGCATTGAACACCAAATATCTCACTCTTTGTCATGAAACTGAAGGGCTGGAGAGTTGACTGTAACAATAAAACAATAGCTAAACGATTAATGTTAGAGAATTCCAGTGATGTCAGTTTCACTGGGGAAAGTGAAACAAGTTATGCTTCAGAGTGAGATAGAGGTGGGGTCTAACAAACGTCGGCTCTGTGCCTGCTAGCTCACTGTTTTAGTTCACAAATGCCCATATGAATAATATTGTATTTGAAGACTGCAAATGCATGAACATAATTACTGATCATTTTAACACACTGATTCCAAGTAAAACTCAAAGTAGGAAATGTGTTTTAACAAAGTTTGCTCGTTTTTCTAAAATAATTAGGGCAATCGTCCTTTCCTTGCTTAATAGAAAAGACAGCTTGCCTTCTGTCGAAAACAGGTAGTATCACAAATGCTACCTTTACATCTAACTGAACGGCAGTTTACTCCAGCTTCGACTGACCCAACAGAATATTTTATTGTGTCTGGAGTATGAACAATTCGAAAGAAAATGTCAATAATTGAGCACTCAGGAAGGCTTGAGCTCGGGTACTGCCAGACTCATTAGTACAGGTGTACAAATAGCACAGGAAATAGACGAGGGTAAACTATTATTGAATGTTGACTGCCTTCCCTGTCCCAAGGCAGATATATCCAGAGAAGTTCTCATACGTTCTAGACCAGTAGTTGACAACCTGCTGCCTGCCAGATGTTTCAAACTAAAAGATCCATGAGGCCTCACCATTGAATGCAGAGGCACTATGAGCCAGATTGCGTTGAGGAATGCATGCTTCCAGCACTGTGCTAGACACTTCTGCCAATATTGAAGTCCCATTTTGCTCTCAAAGTGCCTGCCTGTGTGCCTGCAGACTGAACACCTCTGTATTCTTGACATCTTGACATCTTGTGTCAGGCCGAAATATCATACAGTACAGCTGAGTGGAGGTTGGACATCACAAACTATACGACCCCATTCTAGACCGTAGCATAAGGGTAATCTTCAACAAAGAGAATATTCAGTTAATAGTCCGTAAAAAGAATTCATTTCAGGTGCATGTTCAATGCCTTTTTGCGTGCAGAAATATGCATTTCATGGCTACCAATGCAGGTCTTCCAAATGGTGTGTGGTGGCAAAACACGTACCGTTTTCATAAATATCCAACATTGTGTGAGATTCAAAATGACTGAAAAAGGGTTTTCTGGAGCAATATTTGATCAGTTTTAGCAACTATTTGTGTAGCATTTTACAAAAAGGCCCTTTCTTTCCTCTTGCCACACTCTGAAAGCATTGCATTTTGCGCATGCTCAGCAATGCCTCACTTTAAAGTGAATACGGTATAAACGGATTTATCTGGAAGTCAAGAATATCGCCTCCCTTGCCGCTCATCCATTAGATCTCGTTAGCGCCCCAGTCAATACTCTTCCTACGCATATCTCTCCTTCCCTCCGGTCAATGGCCTCCATTCTCCCTATCTCTTCTAATTCCACCCCTATCGTTCGGATTTCTCTTAGTATCAAGTTCCTCATTGACAGCTGCATCACCGATAAGGATGGTGGGTATACGCAGCTGCGATTCTAACAGGGATGTCCTTTCCCACTTGGCAAGCACAAGTTATTTAAGATCATTTCTTCAAATGTATTGTGTTTCAGACACTTATCTGAAACCTTTTCACTTCAGTGCAATGTATTTATACAAAGAATGCCAGGAAATCAGGACAGAGAGCGGCAACAGGAATACAACTATCACTCGGGCAGTATATACAGCCACTGGTGCAGAGTTTTTCAGGGGACTGCCCATTTTAAAAGACAATGGGGGTCATTACGACCCGGGCGCAAAGGGATACCGGGCACCGGTAAGGACACCAGTGGCGGTAATCCCTTTGCGCCCTATTCCGAGGTCCCTTTACGGGTCCTTCGCTTAATGCCTGGTTTTAGCAGGCGTTAAGGACGGGACCCGCAAAGGGATACCGGGGTCAATAAAGGTACCGTAATTTACAGTACCGTTATTGCCGCCTTCCTCCTTCCCATTGAGCCCTATGGGGGCTCAAATGGGAATGGGGATTGACATTTTCAATGGGGACTTACCGGTCCCGCAAAGGTCAGACTAGACCGGTAAGTTCCCACTGAACAAGGGCGGACACGGTACCGGTAATGGTGCTAGTCATGGCGCTAATAGCGCCATGGCTAGCACCAACCTCGGAATGAGGCCCAATGAATTATTTTGTCTATATTCTCTTTATCTTCATATCTGCTTCCTTCATAAAAGTATTGTCCTTTCCAAAGTTAAAATGGGTGTGTTTGATCAGCATAAAAACATACCCGCTCACTAAAATACAAATAAAATAACAACATGGTCCATATTGAAATCAGTAATTCATGCTCTTTGCGCCGTTTTTGCGGGAAGTTAAAAGTCATTTTCTTTTCTGATGTTTATCATTTTGCTTGAATAGGTGGGGATGTAAACTGAAAGATAAATGATTTTTGTCCTTCACTCCTGGATGAAACACTGAAGGCCTGATTACACAAGTGTTTTTCAATGGGAAAAGGATCGCTAAATCAGTCCTGACAGAAGACAGAACAGCATAACAGTTTGATAGGAAATTACCAGGCCGGCATGTTTAGGAGAAAGTCCATAAAAATAATTCTCCACTTGTGTGTGCGCAGTGCAGAGACAAGATGGGAAAAACATGTCACATTTTTCTGGTGAGGGGATATGAAAAAAACAGAATATGCTCCCACAAATACCTTTTTCCAGTGGCAGTTTCTCCCCACTCAGAGAACTTGTAGACAGGGACGTGATGCAAGCATTAGAAAAGCTTTTTTTGTTGTGACTTAACTTCCCTTTTTTCAGTATGTCCATTTCTCTTCTCTCTTTCACGTAAGTAACTTTCAATTGTTTACACTTAGCGTTTTTGTCTATAATCCCTGGTGTCACCATTGCTTTTGGGAGGATTCGCCAGTTTCTGTAGGGATTGGTATCTTCTCTAGCAGTTGGCTGGTGAAGGATTCCCGTCTGGTTCATTCTCATGGCTTCCTTTCCTTGTTTGGCGGTCTTCTACGGCTTCCACTCTACACGCCTACTGTCCTCTTGGCTGCGGTAAGCAAAATGTTGTTTTTCTTCATTTGTGAACATCCAGCAGTTTTTCACCGGCTACTGTCGGTCCTGCAGCATCTCTTGGTTCAGCAGTTCTCTATTCCTCACGCCGGAACTGGCCTCTCAGCTCTCCGCTCCTCGTTGAGAGGTGCAGCTCTCACTCGCCAGTCACCATGGCAGCTGTCTTCCATTCTCTATTTGAGCTGCTTAAATTTCCCGGGCACAGATGTGTGCCAGAAAACACTAGAGTGCTTGCTGGGCTTGCAGTCTCTTTTGCTCTGCATTGCTTGATCCTTCTTCGTCATCGTCCCAATATTTCATAAAATCTGGCAACATAAGTCCATCGTGAATGATTGACTCATGGAATTTGGATGAGCATTTTTCAAAGAATTTGGTTTCAAGTCAGTTCTGTTTGATTGTCACATGGAATTGAAAAAGGTGATTTCATCACATTGGCAAGGCAGACCAAGGTTAGAATGTTGGTCGTTAGATTTGGTAAAAGGGTTTCCCGGCTCTACATAGGAAAAGGAATGGAAACATGACATGGGGTGTTATTTTCAAGGGAAAATGGGGGATACCGTGTATCCTCCCATGTGATCTTCCCTCCTGTAGCCGCCGCGAGGGTCAGGATCAGGAAGTAGCTGGCGTCCCCTGGTCACATGGGCGGAGGTTACTGAAGGGGGATCAGTGATGGTTTCACCAGATTCCTCACAACACTTTGCCCAGGAAACTCTCTTTGTTCATGGTTCAAAGCACCCCAAAGACACTTCATGTGTCTCTGCATGACCTGCGGCATGCCCATTGGCCCCTTGCCTGGCGCTTCATGAAGCCACTCATAGTGGACACTGAGTATGAGCATGCTTTCATGGAGTTTTACCCAGGTCCACCACTTCATGTCAGTATCAAGGCTGACTAAGACCCGACTGTCGACTGTAGAACTTTCATGTGCATAGAGTGGAAGGGCTTTCCAGATTGCCAACATATGGCGCTTTTTTGCAGACATAAACAGAGGGTTCCGTGGGGTCATAACACATTTGCTGTTCAGACTGGTGGACATTAACCAAAATCCTAAATCAATCGATTGGATTTCTTTGGACTAGCAAAATCAGTAGACTGACCTTGCATCCACCGACAGAAAATTGCCAATCTTTGTGCATGTCTCTGAATAGACCCACAAACCTAAATATACATAATTCGATTTGGACCACTATTGGGGAGATGTCTTTTTTTAAAAAAAAGAAAAAAAACTCAACAGATTTTCAGCAAACAAGCTTTTGGGAGCAGATACAGGTTCTGGGTAAAGTATGGTGCAAATCTATCCAGTGTTTTTTGCTGTATTTGAGAGTAAATATTACATATGGATGTTTGGATGTAAAAGGCAGGTTTTGTAACCACCACCTTATAACTGTCACATGAAAATAACTTTACAACACGTCCCAAAACATTTATATTCACAATGCAATGTATTTATTTATTTATTGGAACAGCTTGTCCACTTCTTCTTTAGTCTGTCATTCTTTTACCTGAACCACACATTCTTACTCTTACATCTTCCACCTCTACCTGGCCAATGTTATCTTCACAAAAAGTTTTTATTGTTTGTTTGTTTGTTTGTTTATTTATATTGCGCACCAAACCCAGAGGTATCTAGGCCCAGTTACAAGTTACATAGACAATTAATTACATTACATTATGATTTGATACATTACATTGCATATTTACAAGTTTACAGTGTTGCGATTAACAAAGGTTGCAAGGTAGTGCATGTTATACATCTTGAGAGAAGAGCCATGTTTTAGTCTTATTCCGTAAGCTGTAGAAGGAGAGTTCTGATCTGAGGGCTACGGGCACGGAGTTCCAAAATGTGGCTGCTATAACAGGAAAGCTATTTCCACCTGCTTTTTGCAACTTATATCTAGGAACCCTCAGACAATGTGTGTGTAAAGTTCCAGTAGGTCATTCCGAAATGTGTTTTACAAATTTGTCTGCTAAGTATTTTGGGGCCAGATTAGAGTGACATTTGTGAGTGAGGTTTAAGGCTTTGAAGCTAATTCTGTCCTTCACTGATTGCCAATTTGTGTTACGTCTTACAGCTGAATTGTGCTCCCATCTTGGAATGTTTAGTGCGGTTCTTACTGTATTGTCTTGCAGTATTTACAGTTTATTCACGTTGTACTTACTTGAACCTAATTATAAGGCATTACAGTAGTCTATTTTAGATAAGATGAATGCTCTATCCAGCGTAGTGCAACTCGTTGTCGAGAGGAATGGTTAACATGCATTCATTACTTTACAGGTGTATGCCGTGGCAGACACTGTGGCATTGACTTGTCTGTTCAGATTTAAGGCTGAGTCTAGGTAAAACCCCAGGGTTTTTACCTCATTAGATACTTTAATATTATTGCTGTCAATGTTGAATGATTTAAACTGGCTGCTTAATTTATTCAGTCTTACTGTTGATCTGATGAGGAGGAGCTCTGTCTTTTCATCATTAAGACTTTGGCCATAATTGTCCATCATGCTTGGATAATGAGGTAGATTTTATTAAGCATGGTAGAGTAAGTATCGTGATCTCCAGTAATGGGAATGAGAATCTGGGTATCGTAAGAATAGTGGAATATGTTGTAACGATATTACATGACATGATAGACATGCAACAACAACACATATTAATACTTTTATATCTTTTTAAAGACTGCAAATTATTACTTTTTAAAGAACCCTGCTTCTGAGAAATGAAATGAGAATGGATGAGGACAAAGCCTATTGTAATAGAAATTATGTAAAACAGAAATCGACTATCCGGTGTACTACATCCCAGTAAACACCCTGGGATCTGACTGTAACGATGCATGCAGAAGTAATGCAGTTCTTTGCTGTCTGCAGGGTCCATAGAAAAACCTCAATAATAAGTACAAATGTGCTCTGTGGTCTGGACCATAATCAGTGAATCCAAACACATTGTCTTACTCCAAGCGTAGGCAAACAAATGCAGTGTCATTAAATCCCCACAGCATTGCACAGATAATGTAACAAAAGGGATGTTCACGTGTGAACGCCAGAAGCATCCATTAAAACAAACTTTCAGTATCAGCTATAGAGAATCTTAGGAAAGTAGAAATGAGAGAGAAGGAGCGGGAAAACAACACAATGGTAGATGCTGATTATTTTCATTGGGGGTAAATATAGATCTCCCAGTGATGAGTGCCAGCCAGCCAGCATAGTGAGGGAGCACCAAAACACAATGGTTGTTCAGATGATTCCTCCATCCCGGGACCGGTTTTAAAAATATAGTACATTATGATACTTTCTGTGAAAAATTGGGTAAAAAGCCACACAATTCATAATTGGTCAATTGAACATGTAGGGTTAGACATTAAACAAATGATGTGCATGCAATGTATGTCAGCATATTCAGTGTTAAGATATACTTGTGTTGGCATTGCCCAATAATGCCAGTAGTACAACTGTAAAAATCCACCCATCATGGCTTTTCCTAAGAGGCCTAATGCCAGTATTTTCAACCAATGTAAGAGCACTTTGGCCTTGTCTTTGCCAATAATACCAGGTTTGACCATGCAACCACACACTTGTCTTTGCCTGGCCGAGTAAGGCTAGTAACTGTAAGAATGCACCAACTATGCTTTTGTGCAGTACTCTCAAGGTCAGTGCAGTCACTTTAAGAATACAGTTGTATTGCCTTACCCAACACAATTTGCTTTTATTTGCTCGTTAATGCCAGGACTGCATCAACACATCCATCATGGCTTTGGCCAATTTGCCTACTCCCACTTCAGCTAGCTACTGTATGAACAAACTTTTCTTGGCTTTGCCCAATAATTGAGGTACTGTAATGGTAAGAACACACTTGTTGTGGCTTTGTGCGATAATAATCACATTGCAAAAATACATCCAAAAGCCAAAGGCCATTATGGCTAGACACTGTAACAACACACCTTTTGTTTTGAGTTTGCACAATAATGACATTATTTGCATTGGAAGAAGACTCCTCCTGGCTATGTCCAATGCCCAATAATGCCATATTTCCCTGTCAAACACATTTCCATTGTACTAGGTAGTCCCCCTCTATGTTCTGTATTTAAAGGAGGGCGGAGGCCTGGCTCACACCATGGAAACATGTTTTAAAGAAATATTCAATCGTGTAATTGTGAAATGCTTGCAGATGAAGCCACCTGCATTTACCATTAACCTGGACCATATTGCCCTCTAACATATCTGTTCACGGTGCAAGGAAGGCACTCAAACACGTTACAGGTGAACGGGCCTGCAACACACACAGACACATATATTCATATCCTATTTTTTTAAACACTTTTGGCGAGAGGCAGCAACATCATCTTCCTTCAGGCACAGGAGATCAAGGGTTGGCAGACTCCTTCACCTCCAGCTCTTCCTGCTCAGAAATAAAACCATTGTTAGGACCAAGGTATTGACCTGGCCCCTGACTGTAGATAAGCAGGGAGAGGTAGGAATGAAGAATCTTTGGTTCCCTGCATGGGATAGATTTGCAGAAGCACACAATGTAATAAATACAGTGACATCACCCCACTCTAACATAATTCTTCCGCTTTGGAGCTCCCACATTCCCTTGCTCCCCCTATCGACCCCTGCTCCTCTGCTACCCCTGCCCCCTTACTGGCAAACCCCTGGGTGTCTTGCCTATGTGCAATGCTCCATCACTTTCAGCTAGTGTCGAGATTCATAAATCCCATACACACATCCCATACACACTAGGTCTCCCTACTGTTTTGCAAAGCAGCTGTGTATGAGAAAGATTTGGGCACTGATAGTGCCAAGCTCGGGTCCCTACACCCTGATGTTCAGGAAGGGAGTTAGGAACATCAACAGACATTGCATTTACAAACAATCTAAATAACTTTACATTATTTGCAAATTCAAGGACTACATTTGCATTACATAGCTGGTGAATGGCACTCACTCCGTAATATAAGTGGCCAGTTTATTTTTCAGGAACCAGAGGATTTGAAATATTAATGTGAGCAGTGCTCAAGCATACTGAATGGGTGAACTGCCCTGCCTTTGTTGACCTTACACATACTACACACAATACTCCTTTTACAGTGTGCTAAGCAAGGCACGCTCCAAGAACCTGCAGTGCAGAATTTGCATGGCTGGGAACACAAGAACGGCAGTGATGGGTGTCCATTACAAAATAAGACATTACTCAAAATTAAAAGGTCGTTTAGTGAAAGTAGCTATTCTTGGATCACGTTAAACGCTGACAAAAGAATTTTCGAATCATTTATGATTGTGAGTCAGGTGTAGTAGATTGCAATTAAAGAGACCAACTGTGAAACATCTATCTGCCCGACTGCGGCTTCATCGTAATACTTGTAAGTGATTTCAATCCAGCACTCCAACTAAGTCAATGCCTAGTATGGGATGCCCAATGGAAACCCTTATTTATATATATGTCACAGTTCGTTTAATTCTGGATGATGTACCCTTATATAACGCCCCTCTCTTTGAATACCCCGGTCTCACTGAACCAAGAAATAGGTGTGTTTTGCAAATTAAAAGATTTATTTGAAGAATTAAACAATTACAATTTAATGAATATGAATAATATTTGAATATCACACTTATGAATATGAACAATGATCAGCAATTAGTAATATTACAATATCGACAATCTCTTCAATCAATTAGGAGTAGAAATAGGAGGAATAGTGTAGCAGAAAATAACTTTGTGTGGGTTCAAGGAATGCAATGATAGGAAGAAATGCAACACAGAAATAAAACTTGATATGACTTCAATCAAAAACAATATAATCACCCTTTCCCGCTGTTATTACTCACTCCCCCCGAACATGCAATATGAAGAGATGGAATGAGTGCACACAGGTATCAGGGATAACATCAACAATGCAGTTCAATCCCAATTCCCCTCCAGAAACCTTAGAGAGAACAGGAATGCTTTAAAAACAGGTCAAAATTCTTTTGAATGTGATTTGCAATGAATGGGAAAATGCTAAAATGGATTTAGAACTAGTGTGAATGGCTTGGAATAGGTTCAGGTCAACACTAGCAATGATTATAGAATGATTAGCAGATGGAAAACAAAATTCAGAAGTTGAAAGCAAGAAATAGCTGTTTTTTTACAAGGGGTGAAATTGAGCCAAATGCGAAATCGCGGCAACCTTTCCATGTGCGGGAAACGTGATTGCAGAAGAACTGTACAGAATTGGAATGTTGTTTTGGGTTTGTTTGAAAGCTGAGGATGTTAGCTCCAAAATGACATTTGAATTTACAGAGGTTTTAGTCAAGGTAGATTTTTCTCAAAAGAGTCCAGATTTCAAAATGAAAGATTGCGCTTTAAAGATTAGGAACCAAGATGGACTTATATTAAGGAGCTATGAAAGTACAAGATACCCAACGGGACAACCACCAGAACAGGGTACCTTCCACTCTAATTGTTGTGCGCCAGGACACTTGACTTTCTCAAAAAAATCTCAGCACACAGATGATTATTGCTACAATTATCAGAGACTATATAATGAAAAGGATTCAGGATGGACACAAGATTCTATAATGCAGTTCTGGATAGGTTGAAATGGATTGAATAGGATTACTTTAAACTAAGAGATGACTATGGACAGTTCTAGACTAAATGCCTACTCCTATGGCTTTGGAATGGAATGGACTCGTCAAAGATCTGGTCAAGGGTTTGGCTGGGATTCTCTCGCCACCGGACAGGTCTCAGGCAGTGGGTTCTGCTCTCAGCAAGGCCCTCTGGTCTGCGCGGCCTCTTGGACTGGATCTGATGGGTGCTGGGTTACAGCTCTGCCGGACGGATCTGGATCTTGGTTCTAGCACGAGGTTCTTAGCTAGAACAGCAAAACAGCTCAGCTAGGCTGTGGGATTTTGTGGTGCCCCTTGGAAGTTTAAGGGTTAGAATCAGGTTGCTTAAGATTCTGAAGGCCAGCTGAGAAGAGTTCAGCTTTTTGGGTTAGGCCTCTCTGCTTCAAAGTTCTAGAGTCTGGTTTCTGGATCTATGTCTGGAGCCTGGATCTTCCTGCAGGGTGCTTCGCCAAGAAATCAGTTGATGAGTGGAAAGTGTGTCTTGTCTGTCCTCAGCAGTCCCTATTTATCAATTTCCAAAGTGGGTGGGGAGACTGATTATCTATGCCCAACCCTCTAAGGATCTGATATGTCAGAGAATTCCCTGTCCCCTGATTTGAGAAAGGAACAGTGTGTCATCATGTGTCAGAGTGATGCTGCCATTTACAACCTAGGGAAGAACCTCCCCTTTGCTTTTACTTAGAAAATCTATTTTTCCCAAAAAACATATTTCCCATATGCACAACTTGTTGATAATACATAATTACATGACAGATTGCTTAAGGTATATTGCTGTGCAACTCTCATCTTCCTGCGAGCTTTAGTTCATAAATGACAACTTTTTCACACTTTTGGTGGGTTTCTCAATGTTAGTTCTGCACCAATTTTTATACATGCATACACATCCCATCTGGGCATATTCCTGTAATTTTTCATGTTCCTAACATAAACACCATGGCTACAATATGAATAATTTACGGGGTTCAGTCTCAGAACATCCTTTTTACTTTTTACATACATTTACTTCAATCTTCAATCCACATTTCCAGTCTGGCCCGCCTCCAAAGCTAGGCTCAGTCAGAGGGTCACATGGCTTGCCTTCCTGCCAGAGCTGGTGTTGTCAGTCACACCCGAATTAGCATTTTCTATTCAGTTCAAGGAACCCATTGTTTCTTGCTCAGGGCAGCAGAGGAAATCTCCTCCCCTTCTGATTAACATGCCAATGTGAAATCCTCTCGTTTTGGTGGGAATGAACAAGGTGTGAGATTCTCAGGGAAAGAAAGCCTTTTGGAAGTTTTAGCTAAATCAGGTTACCTTATGGTAAATTGTAACATAGTTCCTTGTGAAAACATTACATTTATAAATTTAAAATCAGCAAACATATCTTTTAATTCCAGTCTTTTTCAACATGAAATCCATGTGTGGCACTCTATATGGCATTTTGATGGAAATCCCTTCTTTGGCATAGTTTGAGTTCCATGTACAACTTTACACCTGACAGGTTTTATATCGCCGGCTTCTGACAGAGGTGCGTAACGGTACTACACCCATTTTTGACAGATTTCTTCCAGCAAACAATCTTCAAAAGTGGACTTTGTTCACATAATATATACTTCTGTGGACATTGTATTTATGTGGATTCTCGAAGTAGAATGATGTTCACCACCCAGCAAGGAGATTGGATCTTTTTGAGTGGTTTGTAAGCCATGATTTTTGCAATTTTGACAGCCAGTGAAAAACAGATTTTTAAAACAGCTCTGTGTTTCTTTTGCAATGATTTTTCTCTGTGGGCAGCCAAATGATGGGTTTTAGCAGTGGTCTCCTGTGTTACCACTGACATAGGCAAAAGTGGATGGCGGCCTATTTTAGATTTTTACTGCGCACTGTCTGGTGATTTTTAGCGAGCAGCATGCTTTCCGGCGGCCATTCTGATGTTTCTGCTGCAAGCAATTTACATTAATGTTGCAGGGCCTGGACTAGTGGATTGAAACATTCCACATACTCATAACTAATATTGTCTTTGGATGTGCCCAACGTATGTTAAAGATAAGAACTTAGCATTTTCCTTTAGTCTGCACAAGTTTCCCCAAAAATATTAGCATCGGTCATTAACAATTTCCACATATGTGACAATATGTATTACTGGAAGGGTGCTACAATATGAATAGTTCGATACAAAATAAGGGACTCATGCATAAGTACAGCAGCAATGCAGCAGTACAAAGTATCATCAGGGTCGGACTGGGGCAAAAAATTGGCTCAGGCACCAAATCTGCCTACCGTTTCAAATGGCAATTCATTAATTTTGTGACTGACAGTTTGAGTAGTACCCACGGGGGAGTTTTTGATACAATATGATGCAAATTGTACATTTTAAAGAATATGTATTCGGTAACAATGGTCAAAACACTACTAGGCGCATGGTGAAGTAATCATCAAACTAGCGACATTGGCCCAAAAAATTGTCCACTGGCCAACAGTAGCGTTTTGGGTTCAGGCATTGCCCTATTGCCCTATAGGCCAGTCCGAGCCAGAATATAATGTGCAAAATAAGGTTCTACAGCCAGAAAATGAGTACTGGTTTGGAAGATGCAGTGAGGATTGAGAATCAGGTTATTTCCAAAAATAGCCCTCAGTGTCCATGTAAGAAACTAGGTAACAAGTGAAATGAATATGTGAATATGTACACATAGAAAAGAATTACGAGCTAGCGCATAAGTTTGGTATTGCACCAAAAGAAGCAAACAACTTCCTTTGTGTATGCACTATTGTGTGCGGAAGCGCAAAGATGCACCCAGATGTGTTAGATATTCGATCAGTACAATGGACATCACCATCATACATGCACATATTTCAATGCACAGCCATTGCAATTACTCACTTGGCATGAAAGGCAACACGCAAATGAGCATTTGCTCAATAGTCAAGCATGGCAAAGGGTGTAATCACAATGGGGCTGTTCTGAGACACTCCCCAATGCACTTAAGCAACAGTTGAAAATCTGCATTTGTCTGGAGCCTTTGCGGCTGTTCCACTGACAGCGCATGAGCAACATAAACGAAACGCTTCTCGGGCTGAGGTGCTCATCCTTTGTAATTCCGTCTTTAGCATCAGTTAGGATAGTTGTGTATTCAGTTATTTATATATTCAACCTATGATTTGTTCAGGTTACGGGGACAGAAGGACTGGCCCTTATTATGGGGTGTACAGATCTTTCAATAAGTAAAAAGCACTGGCCCATACTATGGGTTTGGCAGATTTTTCAATAAGTAACAAGCACTGGCCTATACTATGGGATTGGCAGATTTGTCAATAAGTAAGAGCACTGGCCCATATTATGGGTTTGGCAGATCTTTCAATAACTAACAAGCACTGGCCTATACTATGGGTTTGGCAGATCTTTCAAAGGTGGAGTGCTTGCAGTAATTCTTGAAACCCGCAGGATTACTTACAGTCTGCTAAATTGGCAGTCATGGATGCGGATTTCCAGAAATATTACAGGAAGTTTTTTCTGAAAATCTACATCCATTATGTGCGTTTAAAAAAGTCATGTTCCACTTTATTTGCAGAATGGAAATTAATTGTGTATAGTGGTGGATAACAATTTTACTGTAAAATATTTAACAATAGACTACGTTTCTTTTTTCCCTTTTCTTCAGTCAATGGAAAGTGGGTAACAAGGAGTGCCTCAAAGATATCCATATACACCCCTATGGTTGTCCCCAAAGACAAGAGTATTTTCCTGGAGTCAAAGATGTAGCTGCACATCACAAATAAATTGTGAAAAACGTTATGGGCCTTTTTAAAATGTATACCTCTACCTTTTGGGCGAAGGTACAAATTGCAGGATTTTCCGGAGGTATTCAACCTCACAATTTGGTGGTATTTATCCCTTGGAAAACCTCCTAGGATAGAGGCTCACAAACACCTAATCGGGGAGGGCAGTAAATAAAAGTCATATTTGACATACCTCTTGTTCTTACAGTTTCCTCCAGACTAATAATGAGGGCCATAATGCACATGATTCTCTACCACGTACACATACGGCATGATTTTAACATTGGGTAACTCAACAGAAAAATGCAACCAGGTTTGTTTAAATGTAAGCAGGGGTGGCACGGTGTTGGAAAGGGTATAGTGATAACAGTATTGCGTCCTGTAGGTCAGGGGGCATGCGTGTCTAACTTGTGATATTTATGAAGAAATACCTGTTGTTACAGAAAGTCATTGCACGCTGCAGCTTGCAGAAGAACACTTCCTAAGAACAGTTTGACTAACACTAAATAGCACTCAGTTGGTAAAACTAATTCATGCAGTTTATTTTAATTTTATTTATAAAGCGGTTATGCCCGGAGACGTCAAAGTGCTGTAACAGAAAATAAAAAATAACAATACGAAAAATAACATGACTAACAAAAACGCAGGAGGCAGAAACACTAATCCAGCAGCCAAAAGATCAGACTTAACAGTAAACATGAAAAACTAGGTGAAAGATTCACCAAAGAAAAATGTTTTTTTTTTTTATTTTTTTTTTATTACTTGTATATAATCAAAAGGAGATGATTTTTACAAGGAAGAATAGGTAGAATTTCCCTGTGAAGATAACAGTAGATTATTAGTTTAGCAGAATTTTTCCCCGCCTAACAGACAATCGATCGAAGGCTGCAAGGAAATACAGCTATTAAGTTCCATTAAGTCCATTAACTCCCGGCCAACCGTTAAGGATAGAATTAGAGCATAAACCAAACCACTTGTTTATGTTGTATTGTTATTGTTGATCTTGCTTAGGTTGGTTTGTGATTGACCATTGGAATCTTTTGCGTTTATTTTAACAAAGGCGGCTTCCATTAGTTTACATGTAGCCACTGCCCAGCGAGCTTTTTCCCCCGAGATGAGGCGGCACCACCATGTGTCTTCTTCCAGCAACACATAGTTCACCCACAGAGGGGACAATATGGCTGTGCGTTAAGAGTTAAGAGCAGGGCAGTTTAACAAAAGATGGCGGACTGTTTCTTTAGATTCCTCGATATGACACAGTCTACATGTTGTATCGCTAGTTAAACTTCTTATCCCCAGAATCTCTCTAGTGTGTAGGAGATTTAAACGTGCTCTTAAGAAGTTAGTTCGAAGTTTCTTGTCTGGGAATTTTCTGCAATACTCCAACGGGGAGTTTAACTTATTATATGTAGGCGGAAGGTGTTGTAGGAGTTTGAGCGCACTAATTTTCTCACCGGTCTTTATCCAGTCTAGATTTTTCAACTTCTGGGTCACTCTCTTTGGGCGTGATATTAGGTCCTCAGTGCTACAGGCTACTTCTTCCAATTTATATTCTTGTCGTCTGATCCAGTTCTGAATCTGCTCACATTTCGTCAGTTCAAGCTCTTTGGCGATGGTATTAAAAATGGGAAGGCCATCCTGAATAAGCGTCTTTCTGTACATGGCCAGAGACGAGATGCTAACAGTGGCTTCCAGTGACAGGAGACCCAGGTCTCTTCTGACGGCCGCCATCGGGATCGAGTTCGGAAGACCTAGAACCGTTCTCCAGATGTATCCCTCCAGTCTCTGCCATAATAGGCTGGGCATAGTGATGGTGGCGCCCATGCCATAAGTTAGTGCGGGTACTATTTTACCTTTGTAGAACTTTATGGCAGGGATCATCAAGAATTTCCTGAACTTTCGATCAATCATCCTCAGTTGGGAGGACAAGTTTTTAGCTTTGTCCCAAAGATATAATTGCATTTTTCTCTCCTGCGGTGTTCCATCAATGATGACTCCCAGATATTTAAAGTGAGGGACGACTTCGATTCGACATTTATTCACTGACCAGGAGTGAGATGGATTCTTCGGTTGATTGTTTTTGGCGAAAATCATGATTTTTGTCTGGTTGCTGTTTATTGTAAGGTTATTATTATCCATGTATTTTCCCAGATTGTCCAGCTGACGTTGGAGACCTATAGGGGTCTGGTCTAAAAGTATCATGTCGTCAGCATATAGCATACGGGACATCTTGATTGCGCCCAACTTCGGTGGGAAACTCCGTACGGCTTCCTCCGAGTCCTTGAAGTCTCCCAAAAAGGCTACAAAAAGGGCCGGAGCCAGGGGGCAACCTTGTTTCACTCCTCTTTCGGCATGAATTTCTTTAGTCAGTGTACCTTGTAGATTTAGGCGGACATGGAGAGTGGTGTTCGAATGCAGAGCTATGATAGGTTGGAGAATTTCTTCTGGACAGCTCCAGCCTTCTAGTTTTTTCCAAAGAAGCGTTCTGTCGACTCTATCAAACGCCTGCGAGAGGTCAATAAAGGCTGCGTAAACTGTTGGTGCTCCTTGTTTTATTTTGGCCTTTAGAATGCTTAATATGAGGATATTCACTGCAGTGCCCCCGTTTTTCTTAAAGCCCAGTTGGAATGGGTCTTCGCACGGCGCGACTTTTGCCCAACGGCGAAAATGTTGGAGAAGGAGCGTGGCAAATAATTTGCCCATGATATCCAATAGGGCGATCGGCCGATAGTTAGACGGGTCCTCTCTATTTCCTTTTTTGAATATGGGGATAACAGTGGCTTTTGTCCATGAGACGGGAATATGTCTACTGGTGGTACAATGCGTGAACAAAAGACTGATGAAGTCCGTCCATTCGGTAATGTGTTTTTTTAGGTCAGTATTCGTGAGGCCATCTGGACCAGGCGCTCTGGATGTTTTTAGCTTTTGAATTGCCTCACTTATATCTGCCTTTTCGGATAAATCAATCCATGGAGCCAGTCTTGGTTCAGGATCACACGTTGTATTTGTTGTAGGAGAGGCAAAAAGATCAGTGAAGAATTCGACCCAGGCGGCTTTGGGAACTGAATTGATCATATTAATTTGTGTATTTCCCTGCGAGTTGTTAATCAGGGCCCAGAAGTCAGCTGATTTCTTGGACACTAAGGCTCTCATCATAGTTTCCGCGTCATTCTGGTAAAGAACTGCCCTGCGTAATCTAACCCAGGCTTTATAGTTCTTAAGTTCTTTTGTCCATAGTTCCCACCCCTTGAGGGAATTTTCCACTTTGGCGAATCGTTTCAATTTTCTGACTGCCTTTTTCTTTTCCGCTATAATTTTGTCGTATGTATGATTAAAGGAGGTCTGGTTGACCTTAGGCTCCTTCTGCTTCATCTTGAACTTTGCCAGGAGCGGGATATAGTTTGGTCTTGAGCACGTCTCAGAAAATGTTGCATGAGCCCCCACAGTGTAGTATTGTTGAGTCATAGCTTGAACGCTGGCAGCTGTCATGCGCAATCGAGTCTGTTGGGGATTGGACTCAATCGAAGGAGTATAAGTTCTGGTTTCCCTGGCGATAGAAGTCCATCTTATGGTAAGCATATTATGGTCGCTCGCGAGGGTTTTGATCACCTTGTAACATTCCATTTCTAAAGTCATGGCGTTAGAGGTGTAAATATAGTCGAGCGTGGCTGTGGAAGAGCCTCTTTCCCAGGTCGGAATTTGGGTTTGCCAGTCCTTAATCCATGCTACATTGTGCAAGTTTCTAGAAGCCATCAATTCCATCCAGGCCTGTCCTCTCACTTCAGTTTGCGTGGTCGGAACTGTTTTTAGACCTGCCTCTTTGGGATGAGGACACTTAGAATTCAAATCCCCGCATAATATGATATGCGCCGTATTCGACTCAATCACAATGGCGTCAATCGTTTCGGCCATAGATTGACAAAAGGCAATGATGGACGTTCTTTGGGGATTCCAATATGTCGTGATGACAGCAAGGCAGGTGTCTATCCAAAGTCTGGTGGTTTCTGAGTAGTGAGTCCATTGTATGAGAATTGCCAGGATCCCATAGGTTTTAACAAACGTTTTGATGATTTTCAGATGTTGTCCTGTCCTTACGGCAATCAGAAGGCCAGCAGAAGGCCGGCCTAGCAATCCTCTAACTGCCGGGGAAATCTCTATCTCAAATCCATCCATGTTCGGTTTTTCCAGACGCCATGTCTCTTGGAGGCAGAGAATGTCGAAGCGGCCCAGATCTTCACTATTAGGATCGGTTAAATGTGCATGTCCTCTGGTGTTCCATGAGGCTAGCGTCACCACCTTAGAGTGGGTGGGTTCTTTTGCTTCGCTAAATGATTGCTATCTGCTTCTATTAGAGCTGAGAGCTCCTTTTAACCAGTTCCACGGACCACCTGTAGATGAATCTTTCTTTGTCTTAGCCGGAGGATCGTGGTGTCGCTTATTCGGGGAGAAGTGCGTGCGATTTCTATTAGAGTTGAGTCTTCTTCGTTGCGGAGAGCCATGTCGCAGCCTTTCACTTCTTTGGTATCCACGGTGTCTAGTTAGAGTCGCTTGGTCCGGGCTAATTCTGGCTCTTACTTGGTAGTTTTGGGACGGAAAGACTTCATAGGTGTCAGTCGAATATTTACGATTGTATTTTTCTTCACGCCTCCCCGGATTGGCCCTCGACTCCATTCTTCGTGATGTGTTGAGATCTTCCCTACGTGTCTCCTGTTTCGTGTCTGGTTGGACCTGGAAATGATTTTTTAGTTCTGCTCTTCGAGCAGAATACTGCTCGTCGTAATTAGCTTCCTATTTTCTTTTGTTAGTGTACAATTCTTTCTGATTTCCTCTTTTGCATGGTGGAGCCTAGCTTATAATTTCAGTTAGGAGAAGGCCAGCAGTTTTTAATTCTTTTGCAGCTTCCTGACTCAGATTTTGAATTGCACCTGCCTTAATATGGAGATAGGCTTTAGCCTTGTTGTCTCTGTGATATGGCTCTATTAAATTAAAGTCTTCCGTTTTCAGAGACTTCAGGCTGGATATGGACGATGTTATCTTTAGGACTGTTCTGCGATTTAGGACCATGTATTTATCTCTGTTCGACATTTGTTCAAGTTTGAAAAGTCGAATAGCTTTCTCTGCTTTAGCCGTCGCCTCTGATTTTTGAGTTGGTGTGTGTAGTCGGCAAGGATGCGTCTGCCGAATTCCCTTTGTGCCCGCATTGGTGGTGCTTATGTGCCGCCCTTGTGAGGCAGCATCTATATGTGTCATAGCGCATTCACCCTCATTTGTGTGTAGTATCGCGGGACCTTCCACTATAGCACATTTAGCTAGAGGCGGAATTGAGGTTATCAAGGGACTGATTTCTACCTCATGATGGTCTTTAGACTTAGGAGATAGATCTTGTTCACTGTGGACAGACATATTGTCCAAGATGCTAGAGTCCAAGAAATCAGCAGTTGATTTGGGCGATTGAGTTAGGTCAATCGCTGATACAGCCATTGATTTCCCTTTGGCCGTAATTTCTTTGCCTGCCATGATTGCCTGTGTGGCCA
Source organism: Ambystoma mexicanum (assembly GCF_040938575.1). Classification (NCBI taxonomy): domain Eukaryota; kingdom Metazoa; phylum Chordata; class Amphibia; order Caudata; family Ambystomatidae; genus Ambystoma; species Ambystoma mexicanum. The sequence continues at coordinate 1,142,862,896 of NC_090937.1, forward strand.
GTGCTGACTTGACTGGAGAGGACGGTCGTCTCGGAGGATCTTTTTTCTCCTTTTCTGTTAGTATAAGAGCTTTTTTTCCTTGTATCGGCAGTGTGTTAGTCTTCAGGTTAGTTCTGCTCATCATTGTGGCTGGTTTTGGTTTGATCGTAAATATTGATGCTAATTCATCGTCTCCTTTCCTAGATATAGTCTGTGTGGATTTTTGTTCCACAAGGGCAGGTGCAGTGGGATTTTGAATCTTGATCGCCGTCGTCTTTTCAAAGTCTAGTTCAATTTCCTCTCTTTTCCTTTGGGCAATATCGTATTTCAGATCTATTGCCGATATAAACCCCTCAAGGAAAGTCAGCTTTGATTGGATAATTGCTAAAGTAGCTGTGTTATCTCTCGAGGCCTCACCTAAAGTTTCATATAGTTTACAAAAGGGAGCCATCGCAATAGTTATTGCTGACATGATCGTGGTCATGTCTCTCTTGTTATTTGGTAAATCTTTATGCGTTGTTGTTTGCGAATCAGATGGTCTTCCATTTTTTGATGAAGTATCTCTGCCATCTGTAGGTAGAGTGTTCGAAACTGAGTGCCGGCGTCTCGTTGTGGTGTAATCAGTCTCCGGTAGATTTGGTAGTCTCGACGAGGAGTTCCATGGGCCACTGATTGAACTACGTTGTAACACAGAATCAAGAGGAGGGTCTTGTGAAGTAGACCGAAGGTTGGAAGATGGAAGATGAATTTTTGCCCAGGGTTGTGGACTCATTAGTCTCTGAGAGGGATATACTTTAGGTTGGAGTAGATCCAAGATGTCCAGCATTCCCTGTTGATGCCGCTGATCTTCTGGAGCTGTAAACTCTCTTATAGGGTCCATATTTCTTCGGTCCAAGAAAATGCCACTCCCTGCCTGCGTCTCTGTGGCCTGACTTTGTTTCCTGTAATTCGGGCAGGACAGAACAGATTGTGAAAGCCCTATCTGATCTGTCTGCGTTTCTGTCTGTTGCATTTGGATAGGCTGGGCGGATATAGGCGGTTCAGGTCCAGGTAGATCCAATATACCTGAATTGATTCGTCGAGTATATGGATCTGTATGGGCTCCTTTCGTAGACAGAAGGTCTGATTGGGTGCGCTGCGCTGTATCGCTGATGTTCACGTCAATAGATTGAGGATAGATGTCTTCCGACAGCATCACATCATTCTGTTTTTTGTGGCCAAGTACTGATTTTCTGTCTTTTGATACTGGGGTGCAGTGCGCTGTATTGCTTACGTTCCCATCCGTAAGTTGAGGCTGGATATCTTCCGTCGGAGTCACCTCAAACTGTTTTAATTGCCCAGATATTAATTTTCTGCATTTTGGTAATGGGGGCGTCTCCTCCAGTGCTTCTAGAATTTCTACATCTGAAAGTTCGGAGTCCTGAGAGAGTTTACGTTTTCCTTGTATCTTGAAGAAGTTCAAGAGGGCATTAGAGAGCAGCGGAATTGGCAGGGACTGCTTCCCCAGCTCTCGTTTTTTGGTCAAAGGATGTGACCCGGTTCTTCTAGTAGTTTTGTTTTCTTCAACATCACCATCTTCTTTTCTTTTTTGTATAGGTGTTTGATCATTAGTTCCTTGTGGCGGAGGCATCTTAGATTTCTGCTTGCCTCTTTTTTTATATTGAATTATTTTCTTATTCGGCAGAAAATTCAGTTTAGGGTTAGAAGTGTCCAAGGCCTTGGATTGTAGGTCAACATCTGAGTCTAAGCTCGTTATGGATGGTGAGCTTTGATTATTTGAGGCCTCTACTGTCTGAGGGCAGGTGAGGTCTTCTGTAGGTGAAATACAGATCTGTTTTAATGAATCATCAGTTGGCTGTGGGATCAATGTATGAATTTCCTCAAAATGGCGTGGTAACGGGGCAGTTGACGCTGATGCGTTTTCTTTGAGACTTTGTTCAGGAAAATGAGCCGTGATCTCTTGCGGCAATGAATGAACCAAGGCCATTATGGTCGGCTGGGAGGAGGTCCCCCTATTTCCGGGGTCCAAAGTCCGTAAACTGGAATTTTCCAATATCCCCGCCGCCGCCTCCAAGTCCGCCTGTGGACCGCCTTCACTAGGCGTACTAGCAGGATTAATTATCTGGTTTTCTGGAGATTTTCCCACGAGCCCCAAAAATGGCGCCCGTAGCTCCTGTGAGGGTGAATGATCAATTCCACGCCCCCTTGCCACCGCCCTCAGACCCACAGCGAGAGATCCTCCGATCTGCTCGATGTTAGGGCCACTCGCCAGAGCGGTAAAGAGATCGATGGCGCAGGTAGGCGGAATCATCATCCGACTGTCCTCCGGTGCCAAGGCGAGAGGGGCACATCCCTCTGCACCTCCAGATCCCAGCGAGGCCACGGGTATCTGCGTCTGACGTGATGGTATGACTGAGCCAGCTGAGCCCTGCGCAGATCCACTGAAGTTTTCTTGGGATTTTTGATCATGTAGGCAGTGGAGTGCTGTATATTCCATAGAGTCGTTTTTGGGAAGAGTTTGTATTTGTGCATCCGAGTCAATGGGATCGAATGCCGAGTGTGATGTACTTCTTGCTGTGGTCCTCGACTTAAGCGTCGGTACAAAGTTGTGTGAGTTAAGAAGCTGAGAATGGGGCGTGGACACAGTATTTTTTTTCAAATGGCTTCTGAGACAGCGTTGCTCGGCATCATCCTCCATTATCAGCTGGAGATGAAGCAGTGCGGGCTCAGGTACTGGAACGCAGATAGCGGGACACCGCAGTCACCAGAGGCGGGGGTTGAGGGGGCATGTAGGGAAAAGGGACTTGAAGCAGGATATTCAACGAAACCGGAGTGCTCCAGGAAAAGTGACAGGTGCAAACAGACGAGAAGAAAATTCCAACAATGAGGGGAATAGAGAAATATCGGGTCCCACCTCACCTCCGTGTGGATAGTGCCAGGCCGACAGCGGATGTTCCAGGGGGGCCAGGCCCCCTCCCCTCCGCCCGCTGCGGACTGGTGCAGACTGGTACTCTGCACGGTACTCTGCGCGCGCTCCGCGCTGTAGGTAGGTTTTTGTTGGCAGTGGAGCTTCTTTTTCTTAAAGCAGCAGCAGTCCAAACAGAGAAAGCAGAAAAGCACAGAGGCACGTCCTCTCACACTGGTGTCCTGGTGCAGACTGGTACTCTGCACGGTACTCCGGTACTCCGTTGTTTTTACATTTTTCCTAAAGCACGCAAGAGTAGGGTCAAGCTTTCAACACAGTGGTAGTATGTTCCACAAGGTTGAAGTGAGGAACTGAAAGGATCTACCACCCGCACGGTTGCACGTGAAGCGTTTCTTGGTTGCAGCGAGCTTGAGGGAAGAGAATGGGATGGTTTATACGACCGCAGGCGTGCCTTATAATAGGGAGGAGCTTCACCACACTTACATTTATGTGTAATGGTCATAGCTTTAAACGTAACCTGCTGCACAACAGGCAACAAATGGAGGTTTTTCAATGTAGGAGAGCTGTGAGATATTCTAACAACATTAGCCCCAATCAAAGCAGCCGCGTTTTGCACCACCTAAAGCCTAGCAAGCTCACATGCCGGAGCCCCCACGAGCAATGCATTGCCATAATCCAGGTTACTTATCTGATGAAGCAAACAAAGGCAATAGTGACAAGAAGTAACAGTGGCATGGACTTGTGCATTCATATACATCTCAGTATTGTGATAAATGCCTAGAGAATAAGATGTTCTCATACGGGATGGTATAGGTGTTTAAAGACAAAGGGCCTCATTCACAGAGCGTTTTCCAATGGGGTTTTGCCATTACAAAACGGTTCTGTGAATTAGGCCCATAGAGTCATAAGAGTGTCGAAGATTCTTGATGGTATTCTGAGCTGCCAACAGAAATAGTTCTGTCTTTTGGTCATTCAGGTATAGCCGGTTGTCCCTCATCCATAACATGACATTAAAGATGTTATTGATATGGTTGTTGTCTTCAACATATCACCAGACAATGTGAAGAGCAGCTGGGTGTCATCAGCATAGTTTTGAAATTGAACCGCATTGTTACACAAGAGGTCCTGGAGGAGTCTTATGTAAAGATTAAAAAGCAATGGGGACACACATGCTTCCTGAGAGACTCCCTACATGATCGATGAGTGTTGGATGAATGCTGTCCCAGCACCACTGTGGCAGACCTACCTCGCAAAAAAGAGTTGATCTTGCTAAAGTCTAGGTTGTCAAGATTAAGATATTAGGCAAGTTGCCATAGTAAGATGTCATGGTCAAGCACATCAAATGCTGCTGAGAGGTCCAGGAACATCAACAGTTCAACCTTGCCCTCATCCAAGTTGTCAAATATGCCAGACTGAACATCAAGCATAGAAGTCTCTGTGCTAGGTGCAGGATGAAAGCCTTATTGGTAGGTACCCAATAAATTATAAGTAACTTCAAAACACTGAAACTATAGATAGGCAATTATATCTAGGATTTTGAGGTGAAAGATCACATTGGTGATAGACCAGTCATTTCCAGGGTCAGAAGGGACCAGGAAGACATTTTCCATAATGGGAGAGGGACAGGTCTCTTTCAATGAATCCAGTATTATACCAGTGAAAAAAGTCTCATTGGCAATTGTGGTGATTTCCTGCACCAAATGCAGGGCAAATTTTTTTGATGATTTTACCATGACATATCTAATGGGTGCGTGGCATTGAGCTCTCGGAACATTTTAGCATCAGTGGAGATAAGCAAGAAAGAAAATTGGGGGATAGAATTTCCCACAGTTCCTCTGGGCTCTACATGATTAGGAGTAACCTCAAGGAGCGTTCAGTGTATATTTTAGTCCTAATACCTGATCTGAGAGATATTTTGCTCAAAATGAGCCATGAGCTTATTTCACCAGTCAGATGAATTAAAAAGACCAGTAGTAATAAGATGCCCTTTCTCGAGCGTGCATAATAAACTAAACAGCTCTTTGGAAGAGTTATTTGCTGAGGAGATGTTTTTATATATCTCCTTCTTGGAAGCAACACGAGCTGACCTATATTGGGCCTGTGCTGTGGATATTCTCGCTTGACCAGATTGTACCATTTCCTCTCAGCTCTCTGTTTAATCATATGAGATTGTTAGTGGTAGGGCTATCAGTAGCATGATTTTGCTGAGTTCTTAAAGTTTTTAACTTGAGTGGGGAAAATGTGTCCAAGGCTGCTTTCAGAGAAGCATGCCAGAAATCAACCTTCTGTACCAAGGATTTTTCACAGAAAGAATCCTCAAGTAGGGGTTTAAGCCTAGGGGCCATAGACTGACAGGTGATTTTACTGATGTTACAACACAAGTTTCTGGATGTATTAGCAGAAATAAGCTTTGCTTTCCAGGGCATTAATAGATCAAATCATATCATGAAATGGTCACACCATGGGCAATTAGTGAGCTGATATATAGAAAAACATTATTATTAACAAGTATCCAATCAATTGTATGACCCTTCTCATGGGTGGGTGGGTTGTGATGATTGATGAGTGATCATTGTTTCCATGGCAGAGACCTCCCCCCAAGTGACCAGGGGACGGCAGTCGCTATCTGATCCTGACCCTGGGGGTGGATATATGAGAGCGGATCACATGGGAGGAGACCGCTGTCATCTTGGAACGCATTATGTTTCATAGAGAATGAGAGCCTGGTTCACTAGGCCATCACATGGAAAAATTGTTTACCAATGTGTTCTTTAGTCAAGTTAAAAATTACATTTTTTATAAGCAACAGATGGTTTCTAATGATAATGTTCAAGCCACACACAGATGCAATTCAGATTAATGTAAGGAAATGCATATTTTATGCACAATTGCATATTTTAATAGATCCATCATGTGTGTTTTGGCATAAACATGCATGATAACTCCAGATTCCAAATACTTGCACAAATCTGAATATATTATCTTTACTAATATCACATGTCCATGTAATAAATTATTGAAAAATCTATATTCGAGTTTAATATTGGTTTTCATTCTTGAGGGGGTGGGGGCTAGTTCAGTTAATTGCCAACACATCCCGTTATGACATATAACATGCAATGGGCCAACAAAAACAATGAGGAGGTCCTTGTTAATATTCATTATTATTAATATTATAATTATTAATTTCTTATTCTGCACAACACACCTGGGGGCCTCGGTGAGCACATAAAAACAGACAAATCGGAAGATAAACAAATCAAAGGATAAACAAATCAAGGATAACAGGTTCAGAAACCAAGCAACAGCATATTAGGAAGCAACCTAATCCTTAGAATTGAAAAATTAAGTTAATATGGCCTTCTTAAAGCTGGTGAGACATGAAATGTCAGGTATACTGAATGTGAGCTAGTCAGCCATCCCTAGTGGCGTGGGACAGGCATCTGGGGCTTTGCTTACTGTCATAAGATCGGCTCATGGCCTTTTGGTGGAGGAGATTTCCAATCTTCCATTCGGAATATTGGCTGTTGCCTTATCAAGGTACAGGGACCCATTCCATTTGCTTCTGATCAATATTTATTGGCATAAGTGGGTGGGGGAGTTGGATGTTTTCCTCAGGGCAATCACTGAATGTATATCATGTTGGACAACGAAGGTCAAGACTGGGTATTTCATCCTTGCATGTGATCTTAATGTGAACTGTCTTTCGATCGATCAAGAGGGTGAGACATCGGATATAACAGTTGATAGGGTGCCACCCCCAACTTTAAAACACATGCAGGTTGGAAATGCTGATCCAATGGTCTCAAGTAAGCGAATGGTAATATGGGTAATACATTCCCTCAGTATACATGGCATAGATGTATTAGGAAATCGACATTGAATTATATGTTTATTGACCATCATTTGTTTAATTGTTAACTAGATCTACAGGTTGTTCAAAACCTTTGGGGTGCCACTCAGGAAAATGGAGGTGTTTAATGCTGTCCATTGAGATTTTTTTCCGAGACTTGATCGATAACGTATTGGACAATCATGGAATAATGTCACAGGAGGTAAGCAAGCAGCGTATTCATAAGTACGATGAACAACTTGCTGCTGCTAAGCAGAATACAAGGAGGAAATCAAAAGAAAATAAATTGTTTCCTAATATAAAAGAGGCACAAATGACTCAGTGCAAGAAACTCAAAAAAGATCTAAAAACGTTTGCAAAGCAATGCATGCAAGTCTTCTGCAGAACGACGCAGAGGCTATGCTTCAAATCCTTATGAAAAAAGGATGTAGGAGCCTTTTCGTCTTTGACCAATGTGCAGGTGGTATCTTCAAGCATTGACTAGTTAAATGCAGTTTCAGAATCTGTTTGGGTTGATTTCATTGAAGAGCTGCACGCTTATCAACGTAAGGATGGGGAGTCTGAAATAACTTTAAGGGAAACTTCCAGCAAGTGCAGTAGGTCACTCCATCTGTATTGGTACAGATTCTTGGAAAACATTAAAGCCTCAAAGTGCTCTAGAGCCGCTGGTCCCTAAGTGCTGACAAATAATGACTTGAAGACTGACCCTATTAATTGGGTTAATGTGCTGACTATGTTATTTGAGAGCATAGTTTTAGAGGGGAAATGTTCAACTTCCTGGCAGACTAGCTTCGTTATGCATATATATAAGAAGGGTGCAAGATCTGAACCCTGGTACTATTGATCTTTATCTTTAGTTGATGCAGACAGTAAGATCTTTACATCCCTCTTACTTTAACATCTAGAGGAATGGGCATTGTCTGTTCAAAGGCCAAATAAATTCCAGATAAAGGCCATTATATAATATGAATATTAATGGGTTGGTTATAAGGGCAATTCAAGAGTCTGCATGGCTGAGCCTAAACAAACCACGTATGTGGCATCAATAGACCTTTCAAGGCCTTTGACAGAGTGGACCGTGTTAAACTCTGGTTGAAGCTACAATCTTGGGGACTGCCGCAGGGCCTATTGAGACTCATAATGGGCTTGTACGAAAATTCATGAAACATCAAGGTGATTTGTCAACTAGAATTGAAACGAAATCTGGTCTGAAATCTGGCATTCTGGCACCCTGCCTCTTTAATTTCTATGTATCAGACATTGATGAACATCTAAATCAGTCTGTTTTTATTCCGCCTATATTAGGCCTATTAAAAGTGCATAGATCGACTACGCAGACAATATTTTTCTCTTGGATAATTCCTGTGTTGGGTTACAGAACTTATTTTCGGGAATATGCCAAGGCATATGATTTGTTCATTAATCTGTCAATAATGAGAATTCTCTCTCTGAGTAGATGTAAGAGACACAGCACAATGACTTGGGCATTTGAGAATACACCTATTAGAGTTTCTTCTATAATAGTGTATTTGGGTTTCCATATTGTTGCACTGCCAGCTTGCATTGGATTCTTATGCAGGCACTTACTTCAAAGGCCTTGATACTGGAAAGCAATTGAAAAAGATCAATCAAACATTTGGACGATTTTCGATAATTTCAGCTATTCACTTTTCTGAAGGGAAGATTGTCTGTAAATTAATGTATGTCCTGAAACTGTATCCTGCAGTAGCTAGGAAGTGTTTGGATTTGCTGGAGGCAACAATATGGTGGCGTGTTTGGAGAGTCCCTATTGCTGTTTCACTGGCAGTTATTAAATTTGAGTTGGGTCGTCTGTCCTTGAAGGTAAGGGTACATTGGAAACTGTTGTCCCTGTCTCAAAAACTAATGATCTCATTTAGCAATTCTTTGTATGGTGATATGAAAGCAAATATGGAATTCAAGGGTCTATTAGGTGATACAATAAACTGTGTGGTACATATAAAAGTTAAGTGCAAAACCTTAGTACTGGAATTGGGTCTGGACCAGGTTGGATTGATTCACAACCCAGATAAAGTAAACAATGCTTTATTTGATGGAGATTGGGTAACACAACTGAGCGATTACATGAGTATTTCTCAATGAACCATTTGGCTCATGAAAACAAAAATAGAGGTTTTATTGCACCCTTTTCATTTAGTCTCCTAATTATTTTTATTGGTTAAACTTCTTAAGTTTCCATTGGAATTTCCTCCGACAAAGATTCTCTTAAGGAGGTGGATGATTACCTCGGATTTGGAGATATGCAGGTTTTTTAATGCTAAAGATTCGGTTGAAACTTTTAAACATCTTTTATTACTCTGTACTGCTCTAAAAGATTGGAGAACTGTCTATCTGGACAAACTGTTACTGACAATAAATTACAAGACGAGGGAAATCTCTGGAGATGATGCCTGGGCACAGATAACATCAAGGATGGACTACTCATAGCAGCTTTTTTGAAAACTTTGAACTTGACTACTTGATTGTACTTTTTTCAGTAGTTTTGGGAACATATTTTGAATAATGTTTTTATTGATGATTATTTATATAGGGTAATCTGCTGTATTTACTTTTATTTATTTTTTTATTTACTTATTTATTGTGCATTTATAAGACTTATACATCAAGTAAATTGTGTTTCAAAGTGCCCACAGGGCAACAGGGAGGGAACCTGGGAAAGAAAAGCAAATATAACAATGCAATATAGAGCTGGACCTACTGGGCCTTGTGATTATTCGTACCGCACAAGTACAGAGAGAAAGACAGGATGATGAAGTGGGGAGTTAAGTGCTGGGTGTACCAAAGAAGGAAATACTAGTGAGTAGGCATCTGTTCAGTGAGTTGGTGAGAGCGGTCAGCTGCCAATAAATAAGGAAGTCCAGGCCTGTGGTGGCATAGGCCAGTGGGTGCCAAGGCAGTACTGGGAGCAGGCAGAGGCTGAAGGCGAAAGGACGTGGGAGGCCATGTTACGCTCACCTGACTCCCACGGAGGCGCTGGCCTGGTTCGCGCTGCTGACCTCTTGTAAGGTGATGCGCAGGGTTCGGAAGACGGACTATACCGGGCCCCCAAATCTGGCTTGTCTGGCTCACAGAAGTATCCTTCTGTAGGTGAAAATAGGGGATTAACTGTCTGTGGGGTAATGCAATCGGCCTCCCACTTTCCCCTCTCACCCTCCTCGAAACCCTTCTGTGCTTCCTCGTAGCGTCTCACCTTAGGGTCTGGAAGGACGAGCTCTCCATCCTGCTTCTGATGCAAGGGCGCGTTGGTATCCAGTTACTTCACTGGATTTTCGGATTGGTGAGAACCAAACTTGCTTGGCTTCCAGGTAAGTTTTTTGATAAGAGGTTCCCCTTGTGTCCATGCATTAATATACTAATGCTAGTGTCTTTTTCCCCATACGGTCCGGGGTACGGAATGCCGGGGAACAGGCACCGACCCGAGATGAGAGGTGAAATCCTTGTAGAAATCAGGTAAGTCTTTAATGAGCGTTTTTTGGTAATGTCTTTTCATTCGCTCATTAACACTGATGTCTCTTTTTCCCCTTAGGGGCCGGGGTCCGGAAATGCCAGGATGCTGCGCGGACCCGAAATGAAGAGGGAATGAATCAACAGGTAAGTCTTTTTTGGTAATGTCTTTTCATTCGCTCATTAACGCTGATGTCTCTTTTTCCCCTTAGGGGCCGGGGTCCGGAAATGCCAGGATGCTGCGCGGACCCGAAATGAAGAGGGAATGAATCAACAGGTAAGTCTTAACATGGAGATATAGCTTTCCTTATTCCCTTCTCTCTCTCACCTTTTGTTCTGGTCTTTTTCTCCCTAGGCGCTGGGGCGTGACTGCGAATCCGGATGATCGCTGCTGAACATGGAGGCGCCCGGTAAAGGTGAGTGGAATGCGGGGCTGCAGCGATCGACGTGATGAGCTTTTAAATAAAAGTTTTCCTTTTCAGGGTTGTCGGCGAGATGTCTCCGGGATGCGGATTTAGCAGGTAAGGACTTTTCCTTCTTCTGTTCTCTTCTTCTCTTCCTTTGCAGGTGATCCAGGATGCTGGCAGGCATGGCAGAAGTCAGGATGCAGGAGCAGACACGGTGAGCGTCCAGCTGCTAGATGCAGAACAACGCGAAGCACGTGTGGCTGTTCGGGTGGGGTTTAAATAGCCTTGGAAGAAGTTCCAGGTATGTATCCTTCCTCCAATCAGGTATGTATCCTTCCCCGACCACGCCCGGATGGTAAATTAGTCCCGCAGGTAAAGTAGTTCCTTTCAGGCCTCAAGGAGGCCGGGATCCTGCAGCATGGTCTGCATCAGGTAAGTGCACCCAAGCACTCCCATAATGAGCCTGGCGCCTATGGCGCCAGGACTGATGTCTTTTATGAGCCTGGTGCCATAGGCGCCAGGACACTGTCCAAAGGGCCCCTATATGGGGTTGCTGGGTCCTTCCTTGGGGACTGGATGTCCGCTTTCGGGGACGCAGGGCTTGAACCGGCTCCCCGGGAGCGGGCATCATGACAGCACTCCCCCCCAAGGCCCCTCCCAAGGTTTTTCCCTCCGGGGGTTTTGGTTTGTCTGGGAAGAGTCGGTGGAATTTCCTGACTAATCGAGGTGCATGCACATGGTCGCTGGGTTCCCACGACCTCTCCTGAGGTCCGTACCCCTTCCAATCAATTAGGTAGAACAGTTGTGACCTAAACATTTTTGAGTCTAAAATGTTCTTCACTTCGAATTCGGGCTCCCCATCTATTAGAATAGGTTCTGGAGGTTTGAGTAGTCGGGTTCCGGGTACCACTGGTTTCAGAAGTGACACATAAAAAACAGGGTGAATTCACATACTAGCTGGTAAATCAAGTTTAACAGCCACGGGTTAATTATTGCCGTAGTAGAATAAGGTCCCAGATATTTTGGGTTAAAAGTTCGAGGCCCTTTGAGTGGTAAATGTCTGGTACCTAATCACACTTGATCCCCAATCTGATACGGAGGTGCTTCACTCCGATGTAGATCAGCATTCTCCTTGTATTTTCTCTTGGCTTGTCGTCAATGCGTAGTTGCCTCTTTGAAGGCTTGGGTAATTGTAGAGAATGCAGATGTTCTACTGCAGGCATTCCGAGGTTCTGAGGTGAGTCAAGGTTTGAGGTTCGAGGGTGATGCCTAAACAAAGTATAAAAAGGACTGTGGCCAGCTCCAGAGTGTACCGAATTATTATATGCGTATTCAGCTATCCAAAGAATGTCTTTCCAGTTGCTTTCAGATTGCTGTAACATACACCGTAAGTACTGCTCAAGGGTCTGATTTGTCCTCTCGGTCTGACCATCGGTCTGAGGGTGGTGACTGGTCGATAATCTTACGTCGATCTGCGCCATTTGACAACATTTGCGCCAGAAGTGGGAAATGAATTGGCTACCCCGGTCAGAGATTAGTATAGATGGGAATCCATGTAGCCGAACAATATTTTCGAGGAATTCTTTGGCTAGGACAGAAGCTGAAGGTAAACCTTTCAAAGGAATAAAGTGGGCCATTTTGGAAAACAAATCCACAATTACCAGAATAGTATTGTACCCCGAACAAGGAGGCAGGTCCGTAATAAAATCCATTGATAGGGTGTGCCAGGGTGCTGGCGGTATGTCTAGAGGTTGAAGGAGACCGGCTGGTCTTTTCTTTTGACTTTTATTTTGGGCGCAAACACCACAGGACATCACAAAAGATTTAACATCTTTTCGCCAGAGGGCCACCAAAATTGTCGTTTCACCTTTTCCTCTGTCTTGGCAATACCGGGGTGTCCCTCTATTAATGTATCATGATAACCGGAAATAACTAGTTCGTGTAATTCCTTATGTGGCAGGAATAAGCGTCCTTGGAAATAAGGTAAACCATTATCTATGGTAAAGTCTGATCCCTTTTGTATCCATTCCTGTAAGGTTGTAGGGTCCAGGAGTTGTTTCACTCTGGCTTGAATGTCTTCAAACGTCTGTAACAAAGTCATGCCTAGAATCCTCTGTTCGGGAATTATTGGTACTGGTTCTGAGTTTGTATCAGATTCTCCCATTCCAATTCGGGATAAGGTGTCTGCTTTGCCATTCTTGCAGCCAGGTCGATAGGTAATCACGAAATCAAATTCAGTGAAAAACAAAGCCCATCGGAGCTGCCGTGATGACTGAGCCTTGGCGGTTTTCAAATACTGTAAATTCCGGTGATCAGTGATCACTGTGATGGTATGTCGAGCGCCAAGCAGATAATGCCGCCAGGCTTTAAAAGCGGACTTAATGGCTAGCAGTTCTTTGTCCGTGATTGCATAATTAACCTCGGGTGCCGAGAATTTTCTGGACCAAAATGCTACGGGATGCAGTTGGTTGGTTTCGGGATCTCTTTGGGACAGGACAGCTCCCATGGCTAGGCTGGATGCGTCAGTCTCGACGACATAAGGGAGATCTGGACGCGGGTGTTTCAATATAGGTGCAGAGGTAAACTTAGCTTTTAAATCCTGAAAGGCCTGCTCGGCTTCTTCAGACCATTCAAAATGTTTATTTTTCCTCAAGAGTGCAGTAATGGGTTGTACCACGCGTGAAAATTCCGGGATAAACCTGCGATAGAAATTGGCAAAGCCGAGCATGCTTTGAACCCCTTTTACAGAGCTAGGTGATGGCCATTTGAGGATGGCATCCACTTTTCTTGAGTCCATTTGGACTCCTTTGGGTGTCAGGATGAAACCTAGAAACTCGACTTCTGTGGTATGGAAAACACATTTCTCCAATTTAGCAAATAGTTTGTGTTGGCGCAGTTTTTCAAGTACTGCCCTGACGTGTTTTCTGTGATCAGATTCCGAAGAGGAGTACACCAGAATGTCATCGATATATACGACAACACAAACATCGATGAGTTCCCGAAGGACATCATTCATGAAGTATTGGAAGGCAGCCGGCGCGTTACACAATCCGAAAGGCATCACATGGTACTCGAATAATCCGTATTTAGTACGGAAGGCAGTTTTCCATTCGTCGCCTTCTTTAACTCGTACCAGATGATAAGCCCCCCGGAGATCTAACTTGGTGTATATGCAAGCGTCCTTCACCTGGTCAAGGAGTTCAGGGATCAGAGGCAGAGGATAACGGTTTTTAACCGTTATCTGGTTCAATGCGCGGTAATCGATACAAGTTCTAAGGTCGCCTTCTTTTTTGGGCACGAAGAACAAAGCCGAGGATGCCGGGGACTTTGACGGGCGAATAAAACCATTAGCTAGGTATTGATCCAAATATTGTCTCAAATGCAGATTCTCAGGTTCGGTAAGGGCATAAATCCTGCTACAAGGGGGTTGTGCACTGGGCACCAGATCGATTTGGCAATCGTACGATCTGTGAGGAGGTAACGTGTTGGCCTGTTCCTTTTGGAAGACGTCCTGAAAGTCTTGGTATTCCGGAGGTAGTTGCATGGAGGCAGATGTTACAGATGCTAGATTAATCTTCAGGTTTTCTGGGTAGCAGGTTTGTGTACAATCCGGGAAGGTTATTCTCTTAGCTCGCCAATCAATTTGAGGATTATGTGTCTTTAACCAAGGGATTCCAAAAATAACCTGAAACTGTGGAGCCTTGATTACATCAAACACAACACCCTCCCGATGGCCGTCGGGACCAATAAGAGTCACCTCAGTAGTGGAATGTGTTACCGGTCCAGAGGCAATTTCAGTTCCATCGACTGTGGTGATTACATCTTTGCTGGTTTTAGGACGGAGAGGGAGGTTAATCCTAGAGACCAATTCACGATCCACATAGTTTCCAATAGCCCCACTATCGATGTAGGCCTTTATTGCATGCAACCGCTTAGGCTGTTCTGGATCTACGAGAACCATTGGCACAATGAAATGCGAGGTCTGAGAGTTAGTTTTCAAGCTCGGCAAGCGGACCCCTACACTTGTCGGGCGGAGTCGTTTCCCGAAACAGAGTCTTCATGGTTTTTATCAGCGGCTCCTACCGCCTTTCGGGGCGGTTTTGCCGGGAAATCTCGTAGAAAGTGTCCAGAATTCCCACAATAAAGACATAATTTTAACTGCCGCCTCCTTTCATGTTCCTTTTGAGTTAAGGGTCCTTTAACCCCTCCAATTTGCATAGGCTCAGAGACATCAACTCCCTTGGGATTAGCATGGGTCTTGACCAACACCCGGGTCTTAAACCGGGACCGATCTGCTTTTCTGTTTTGAAGTCTGTGATCCAATTGGACCACTAAGTCTATATACTCTGTGCATTCTTGGGGCGGATTTACAACTTGGGCCAAGACATCTTTAAGTTCTCCGCGTAGGCCTTGATAAAACAACGTGACTCTTTTATCCTCTGGCCATCCCGTTTCCACAATTAGTCTATTAAAGGTTGCAATATAGGATAGGAGGTCCTGATTGCCCTGTCGCAGGGATAGAAGTTCGTCATCCAGAGCCTGCCCCTGAGAGTGTCGAGCAAATAACCTTTCCATGCTCGCTTGGAATCTTCGAAAATCACTGAGAATCGGGTCTTCTTGAGTAACCAGTGGAACTGACCAATCGGCAGCGCAGCCGCTGAGATATGACAATACAAAGGCTACCTTGGTCTGATCATTACGGAAGGCCCCAGGTCTGCATAGGAAGTGCAAACGACACTGATTCATGAATACGGTGAATCGTTTGGGGTCCCCAGCAAAGCATTCGGGTGGGGCCAGCGGCATGTTTCCAGGTAGATTAATCTGCACAGGGTTACTGGAAACCACAGGAGCTGGATTCCCTCCGGAACCGGGTAGAGGAGTTTGCCCAGCTTGACCTTGCAAAAGCTGTCTGGCCAGGTCATCAGTTCTTTCCTTTGATATTATTAATTCCCTCCTGAGGGCATTAGTCTCTTGACGAGCGGCATGTACTTCGGCCCGTAATTCCCCGAGTAATTGGGCCAACTGATCAGTCTTAGAACTTTCCATAGCGCCTGGGTGGGAATTTGTAAGAAGGCTTAGCGTTCTGTTACGCTCACCTGACTCCCACGGAGGCGCTGGCCTGGTTCGCGCTGCTGACCTCTTCTAAGGTGATTCGCAGGGTTCGGAAGACGGACTGGACCGGGCCCCCAAATCTGGCTTGTCTGGCTCGCAGAAGTATCCTTCTGTAGGTGAAAATAGGGGATAACTGTCTGCGGGGTAATGCAATCGGCCTCCCACTTTCCCCTCTCACCCTCCTCGAAACCCTTCTGTGCTTCCTCGTAGCGTCTCACCTTAGGGTCTGGAAGGACGAGCTCTCCATCCTGCTTCTGATGCAGGGGCGCGTTGGTATCCAGTTACTTCACTGGATTTTCGGATTGGTGAGAACCAAACTTGCTTGGCTTCCAGGTAAGTTTTTTGATAAGAGGTTCCCCTTGTGTCCATGCATTAATGTACTAATGCTAGTGTCTTTTTCCCCATAGGGGCCGGGGTACGGAAGGCCGGGGAACAGGCACCGACCCGAGATGAGAGGTGAAATCCTTGTAGAAATCAGGTAAGTCTTTAATGAGCGTTTTTTGGTAATGTCTTTTCATTCGCTCATTAACGCTGATGTCTCTTTTTCCCCTTAGGGGCCGGGGTCCGGAAATGCCAGGATGCTGCGCGGACCCGAAATGAAGAGGGAATGAATCAACAGGTAAGTCTTGACATGGAGATATAGCTTTCCTTATTCCCTTCTCTCTCTCACCTTTTGTTCTGGTCTTTTTCTCCCTAGGCGCTGGGGCGTGACTGCGAATCCGGATGATCGCTGCTGAACATGGAGGCGCCCTGTAAAGGTGAATGGAATGCGGCGCTGCAGCGATCGACGCGATGAGCTTTTAAAAAAAAGTTTTCCTTTTCAGGGTTGTCGGCGAGATGTCTCCGGGATGCGGATTTAGCAGGTAAGGACTTTTCCTTCTTCTGTTCTCTTCTTCTCTTCCTTTGCAGGTGATCCAGGATGCTGGCAGGTGTGGCAGGAGTCAGGATGCAGGAGCAGACACGGTGAGCTTCCAGCTGCTAGATGCAGAACAACGCGAAGCACGTGTGGCTGTTCGGGTGGGGTTTAAATAGCCTTGGAAGAAGTTCCAGGTATGTATCCTTCCTCCAATCAGGTATGTATCCTTCCCCGACCACGCCCGGATGGTAAATTAGTCCCACAGGTAAAGTAGTTCCTTTCAGGCCTCAAGGAGGCCGGGATCCTGCAGCATGGTCTGCATCAGGTAAGTGCACCCAAGCACTCCCATAATGAGCCTGGCGCCTATGGCGCCAGGACTGATGTCTTTTATGAGCCTGGTGCCATAGGCGCCAGGACACTGTCCAAAGGGCCCCTATATGGGTTTGCTGGGTCCTTCCTTGGGTACTGGATGTCCGCTTTCGGGAACGCAGGGCTTGAACCGGCTCCCCGGGAGCGGGCATCATGACAGGCCAGCACCCAGGAGGACAAATAAGGGCCCTGGTCACCAATCTCAGCAACTGTGGGGTTTAGCAGAGGAGGGAGGAAGGAAATGAGGAGGTGAAAAGAAGGTTTGAGGGGCTTCTGGACCTTGAGGAGATCCAGCTCAAGAGGAAGAGGAAGGGGAGGCATAGTTTAGTGTAGCCCTTGACACACAGAGAGTTGGTGCCAGAGGAACATAAAGCAATGTAAAGATATGGATGGAGAGTGGTTTGTGAGATCCAGTTGCAGGTAGCGTGGTCCCTGGCCCTAGACAGCCTTATGGATGATGCAGAGGGATTTGAATGTGATCCTTGCAGCAATTGCGAGCCAGTGATGAGATTTTAGGGCTGGAGAGATGTGGTCCCTGAGTTTGAGGCCAAGGATAAGTCTTGCAGCCCTATTCAGGATTTATTTTCTGGAGGGGTCGTAGAGAAGAAGAGGGTAGATAAAGGAAAAGGCATTTGAGGTAAGGTAGTGTAGAGAGAACCAGAGCTCTAGACACATGGAAAGTGAGGAAAGGAAGAATTAATTTGAGGAGGTGGAGTTGAAAGTGGGAATTCTTGGCAAGGTCCTGAATGTGAGGGAGGAAGGAAAGAGAGAAGTCGAAGATGACTCCACGGTTTCTGACTTCAGATAAAGGAGAAGGGGGAGGGTCCATAGAAGATGGCCAGAGTGAGGGGAAGAAGGAGGGAGCAGGAGTCCCCATAGGAAAGATCTCAATCTTGCTGTCATTGAGGCTGAGATTGATAGAAGTACACCAGGACTGGATGGCAGATAGGCAGCCAGGAATGATGGAGGAAGTAAGGAGAGGACCAGAGGGTAGTTTAAAGAAGAGTTGGGTGTCATCTGCATAACACGGGAAGTTGGGGGAGAACGTGGAAAAGAGGTGTGCAAGCAGACCAAGATAGGTGTTAAAGAGATATGATATGATATGATAGTTTATTTATATAGCACCTATACACAATGTGTTTCAAAGCGCTTCAAGGCAAGGGAGGGAACAAGGGAAAAAATCAATGACATTCTTACAGGCCATGAACAGTAAGGATGTGAAATTAACTATCGTACTCGGCCTGACAAGATTTCAGATAGTGCAAGAGCTAAAACATAGATAAGGAAGGGAGGGGGAGAGTGGGAAGGAAATGGAAACAGACAGGCGACTACCGTACTAGGCCTGACAACATTTCTGGTAGAGCCGGAAAAAAAACAAGAGGTGAGGGAGAGGGGTGCAGAAAGGTAGGGGAGGAACAAAACAAGCGATTATCATATTAGGCCTGACGACATTTCAGATAGTGCTGTAGGGGGGTTTGGGGAGGAAAAAACCAGTAAGGGGAGGGAGGAGGAGACAGACGAGGTTGCTATCATACTAGGTCCAGGGACAATTCTGATAGAGTAAGTGTATAGAAGAAAGTAAGGGGAGGAGATAGGAAAAGGGAGAAGGGAAAGGAGGAGAGAACAGAGAGTTAGCAGTCAAAAGAGTGGAGAAGCAAGAGGGGAGAGAGAATACAATTGCAGAAGTCAGCAGTTACACATAATGTTGCAAGCCAGGATAGAAGATGAAGATGGGAACAGCATAATTCAGGGCCACCATGAGTACAAGATGCAAAAGAAGTTCAGCATGAGAGTTGAGAAAGGGTGACGCACCATGAATGAATGAGTCCATAAAAGTCAAATCCAGCATTGTCCACAAGACGGTGATGGTGAAACCAGAATGTATCAGGACAGACTCCTGCAGAAATAGGCTTGAGTGGGGTGAGGGGGGAGGAGGGTAGAAGAATCAAGCAAAACAGGCAACACCTGTGTGCGAGAATGGGGGGGCACAAGGGAACATCACGGGGGGACCAGAGGGAGTAACATAAGTTGGTGCATGTCTACCTGCTGTCTGAGCAGTGGGTCGGGCCCTGGGTCCTCCTGGTCTGAACAGGTCCAAAAAGGAATTCCCCTTTTCTTCGTCTGCCCTTCGCTTAGGACGCCCAGGCTAGACACGGCCTTGATCCAATAGTTAGGAGCAGGAAGGAAGAGGCAGGGCTAAGAAGGTGGGTGGTGCTTGCTAAGTGGTGAAAAAGAGCGGCAAACAGGAAGGCACTAGGTGGGCGTGGCTTGCTAAGTGGTGAAAAAGAGCAGCAAACAGGAAGGCACCAGGTGGGCGGGGCTTAGGCCAGGTGACCTAGATCCACTTCCACCTGCTCCCCATCTGCAGAGGAAAAGAGGCTGGAGGGCTCCTTAAGTGAGGAAAAAGAGTGGCAAACAAGAAGGCAACAGGTGGGTGGGGCTTGCTAAGTGGTGAAAAAGAGCGGCAGGCAGGAAGACACCAGGTGGGCGGGGCTTAGGCCAGGTGACCTAGATTCACTTGCACCTGCTCCCCATCTGCAAAGGAAAAGAGGCTGGAGGGCTCCTTAAGTAGGGAAAAAGAGCAGCAAATAGGAAGGCACCAGGTGGGTGGGGCTTGCTAAGTGGTAAAAAGAGCGGCAAACAGGAAGGCACCAGGTGGGCGGGGCTTGCTAAGTGGTGAAAAAGAGCAGCAAACAGGAAGGCACCAGGTGGGCAGGGCTTGCTAAGTGGTGAAAAAGAATGGCAAACAGGAAGGCACCAGGTGGGCGGGGCTTAGGCCAGGTGACCTAGATCCACTTGCACCTACTCCCCATCTGCAAAGGAAAAAAGGCTGGAGGGCTCCTTAAGTAGGGAAAAAGAGCAGCAAACAGGAAGGCACCAGGTGGGCGGGGCTTGCTAAGCGGTGAAAAAGAGCGGCAGGCTGGAAGGCACCAGGTGGGCAGGGCTTAGGCCAGGTGACATAGATCCACTTGCACCAGCTCCCCATCTGCAAAAGAAAAGAGGCTGGAGGGCTCCTTAAGTAGGGAAAAAGAGCTGCAAACAGGAAGGCATCAGGTGGGTGGGGCTTGCTAAGTGGTGAAAAAGAGCGACAAACAGGAAGGCACCAGGTGGACAGGCTTGCTAAGTGGTGAAACAGAGCGTCAAACAGGAAGGCACGAGGTGTGCAGGGCTTAGGCCAGGTGACCTAGATCCACTTGCACCTGCTCCCCATTTGCAAAGGAAAAGAGGCTGGGGGGCTCCTTAAGTAGGGAAAAGGAGCAGCAAACAGGAAGGCACCAGGTGGGCAGGGCTTGCTAAGTGGTGAAAAAGAGCGGCAAGCAGGAAGGCACCAGGTGGGTGGGGCTTGCTAAGTGGCGAAAAAGAGCGGCAAACAGGAAGGCACCAGGTGGGCGGGGCTTGCTAAGTTGTGAAAAAGAGCGGCAAGCAGGAAGGCACCAGGTGGGCGGGGCTTAGGCCAGGTGACCTAGATCCACTTGCACCTGCTCCCCATCTGCAAAGGAAAAGAGGCTGGAGAGCTCCTTAAGTAGGGGAAAAAGAGCTGCAAACAGGAAGGCACCAGGTGGGCGGGGCTTGCTAAGTGGTGAAAAAGAGCGGCAGGCAGGAAAGCACCAGGTGGGCGGGGCTTAGGCCCGGTGACCTAGATCCACTTGCATCTGCTCCCCATCTGCAAGGCAAAAGAGGCCGGAGGGCTCCTTAAGTCGGGAAAAGGAGCAGCAAACAGGAAGGCACCAGGTGGGCGGGGCTTGCTAAGTGGTAAAAAGAGCAGCAAACAGGAAGGCACCAGGTGGGCGGGGCTTGCTAAGTGGTGAAAAAGAGCGGCAAACAGGAAGGCACCAGGTGGGCAGGGCTTGCTAAGTGGTGAAAAAGAATGGCAAACAGGAAGGCACCAGGTGGGCGGGGCTTAGGCCAGGTGACCTAGATTCACTTGCACCTGCTCCCCATCTGCAAAGGAAAAGAGGCTGGAGGGCTCCTTAAGTAGGGAAAAAGAGCAGCAAATAGGAAGGCACCAGGTGGGTGGGGCTTGCTAAGTGGTAAAAAGAGCGGCAAACAGGAAGGCACCAGGTGGGCGGGGCTTGCTAAGTGGTGAAAAAGAGTGGCAAACAGGAAGGCACCAGGTGGGCAGGGCTTGCTAAGTGGTGAAAAAGAATGGCAAACAGGAAGGCACCAGGTGGGCGGGGCTTAGGCCAGGTGACCTAGATCCACTTGCACCTACTCCCCATCTGCAAAGGAAAAAAGGCTGGAGGGCTCCTTAAGTAGGGAAAAAGAGCAGCAAACAGGAAGGCACCAGGTGGGCGGGGCTTGCTAAGTGGTGAAAAAGAGTGGCAAACAGGAAGGCACCAGGTGGGCAGGGCTTGCTAAGTGGTGAAAAAGAATGGCAAACAGGAAGGCACCAGGTGGGCGGGGCTTAGGCCAGGTGACCTAGATCCACTTGCACCTACTCCCCATCTGCAAAGGAAAAAAGGCTGGAGGGCTCCTTAAGTAGGGAAAAAGAGCAGCAAACAGGAAGGCACCAGGTGGGCGGGGCTTGCTAAGCGGTGAAAAAGAGCGGCAGGCTGGAAGGCACCAGGTGGGCAGGGCTTAGGCCAGGTGACATAGATCCACTTGCACCAGCTCCCCATCTGCAAAAGAAAAGAGGCTGGAGGGCTCCTTAAGTAGGGAAAAAGAGCTGCAAACAGGAAGGCATCAGGTGGGTGGGGCTTGCTAAGTGGTGAAAAAGAGCGACAAACAGGAAGGCACCAGGTGGACAGGCTTGCTAAGTGGTGAAACAGAGCGTCAAACAGGAAGGCACGAGGTGTGCAGGGCTTAGGCCAGGTGACCTAGATCCACTTGCACCTGCTCCCCATTTGCAAAGGAAAAGAGGCTGGGGGGCTCCTTAAGTAGGGAAAAGGAGCAGCAAACAGGAAGGCACCAGGTGGGCAGGGCTTGCTAAGTGGTGAAAAAGAGCGGCAAGCAGGAAGGCACCAGGTGGGTGGGGCTTGCTAAGTGGCGAAAAAGAGCGGCAAACAGGAAGGCACCAGGTGGGCGGGGCTTGCTAAGTTGTGAAAAAGAGTGGCAAGCAGGAAGGCACCAGGTGGGCGGGGCTTAGGCCAGGTGACCTAGATCCACTTGCACCTGCTCCCCATCTGCAAAGGAAAAGAGGCTGGAGAGCTCCTTAAGTAGGGGAAAAAGAGCTGCAAACAGGAAGGCACCAGGTGGGCGGGGCTTGCTAAGTGGTGAAAAAGAGCGGCAGGCAGGAAAGCACCAGGTGGGCGGGGCTTAGGCCCGGTGACCTAGATCCACTTGCATCTGCTCCCCATCTGCAAGGCAAAAGAGGCCGGAGGGCTCCTTAAGTCGGGAAAAGGAGCAGCAAACAGGAAGGCACCAGGTGGGCGGGGCTTGCTAAGTGGTAAAAAGAGCAGCAAACAGGAAGGCACCAGGTGGGCGGGGCTTGCTAAGTGGTGAAAAAGAGCGGCAAACAGGAAGGCACCAGGTGGGCAGGGCTTGCTAAGTGGTGAAAAAGAATGGCAAACAGGAAGGCACCAGGTGGGCGGGGCTTAGGCCAGGTGACCTAGATTCACTTGCACCTGCTCCCCATCTGCAAAGGAAAAGACGCTGGAGGGCTCCTTAAGTAGGGAAAAAGAGCAGCAAATAGGAAGGCACCAGGTGGGTGGGGCTTGCTAAGTGGTAAAAAGAGCGGCAAACAGGAAGGCACCAGGTGGGCGGGGCTTGCTAAGTAGTGAAAAAGAGTGGCAAACAGGAAGGCACCAGGTGGGCAGGGCTTGCTAAGTGGTGAAAAAGAATGGCAAACAGGAAGGCACCAGGTGGGCGGGGCTTAGGCCAGGTGACCTAGATCCACTTGCACCTACTCCGCATCTGCAAAGGAAAAAAGGCTGGAGGGCTCCTTAAGTAGGGAAAAAGAGCAGCAAACAGGAAGGCACCAGGTGGGCGGGGCTTGCTAAGCGGTGAAAAAGAGCGGCAGGCTGGAAGGCACCAGGTGGGCAGGGCTTAGGCCAGGTGACATAGATCCACTTGCACCAGCTCCCCATCTGCAAAAGAAAAGAGGCTGGATGGCTCCTTAAGTAGGGAAAAAGAGCTGCAAACAGGAAGGCATCAGGTGGGTGGGGCTTGCTAAGTGGTGAAAAAGAGCTGCAAACAGGAAGGCACCAGGTGGACAGGCTTGCTAAGTGGTGAAACAGAGCGTCAAACAGGAAGGCACGAGGTGTGCAGGGCTTAGGCCAGGTGACCTAGATCCACTTGCACCTGCTCCCCATTTGCAAAGGAAAAGAGGCTGGGGGGCTCCTTAAGTAGGGAAAAGGAGCAGCAAACAGGAAGGCACCAGGTGGGCAGGGCTTGCTAAGTGGTGAAAAAGAGCGGCAAGCAGGAAGGCACCAGGTGGGTGGGGCTTGCTAAGTGGCGAAAAAGAGCGGCAAACAGGAAGGCACCAGGTGGGCGGGGCTTGCTAAGTTGTGAAAAAGAGCGGCAAGCAGGAAGGCACCAGGTGGGCGGGGCTTAGGCCAGGTGACCTAGATCCACTTGCACCTGCTCCCCATCTGCAAAGGAAAAGAGGCTGGAGAGCTCCTTAATTAGGGGAAAAAGAGCAGCAAACAGGAAGGCACCAGGTGGGCGGGGTTTGCTAAGTGGTGAAAAAGAGCGGCAGGCAGGAAGGCACCAGGTGGGCGGGGCTTAGGCCAGGTGACCTAGATCCACTTGCATCTGCTCCCCATCTGCAAGGGAAAAGAGGCCGGAGGGCTCCTTAAGTCGGGAAAAGGAGCAGCAAACAGGAAGGCACCAGGTGGGCGGGGCTTGCTAAGTGGTGATAACAAGCGGCAAACAGGAAGGCCCCAGGTGGGTGGGGCTTGCTAAGTGGTGAAAACGAGCGGCAAACAGGAAGGCACCAGGTGGGCGGGGATTGCTAAGTGGTGAAAAAGAGCAGCAAACAGGAAGGCACCAGGTGGGCGGGGCTTAGGCCAGGTGACCTAGATCCACTTGCACCTGCTCCCCATTTGCAAAGGAAAAGAGGCTGGGGGGGTTCCTTAAGTAGGGAAAAGGAGCGGCAAACAGGAAGGCACTAGGTGGGCAGGGCTTGCTAAGTGGTGATTAAGAGCAGCAAACAGGAAGGCACCCGGTCGGCGGGGCTTGCTAAGTGGTGAAAAAGAGCGGCAAACAGGAAGGCACCAGGTGGGCGGGGCTTAGGCCAGGTGACCTAGATCCACTTGCACCTGCTCCCCATCTGCAAAGGAAAAGAGGCTGGAGGGCTCCTTAAGTAGGGAACAAGAGCGGCAAACAGGAAGGCACCAGGTGGGCGGGGCTTGCTAAGTGGTGAAAAAGAGCGGCAGGCAGGAAGACACCAGGTGGGGGGGCTTAGGCCAGGTGACCTAGATCCACTTGCACCTGCTCCCCATCTGCAAAGGAAAAGAGGCTGGAGGGCTCCTTAAATAGGGAAAAGGAGCGGCAAACAGGAAGGCACCAGGTTGGCGGGGCTTGCTAAGTGGTGAAAAAGAGCGGCAAACAGGAAGGCACCAGGTGGGCGGGGCTTGCTAAGTGTTGAAAAAGAGCAGCAAACAAGAAGGCACCAGGTGGGCGGGGCTTAGGCCAGGTGACCTAGATCCACTTGCACCTGCTCCCCATCTGCAAAGGAAAAGAGGCTGGAGGGCTCCTTAAGTAAGGAAAAAGAGCGGCAAACAGGAAGGCACCAGGTGGGCGGGGCTTAGGCCAGGTGACCTAGATCCACTTGCACCTGCTCCCCATCTACATCAGGTCGAAAGTTTGGAGCCCTAGGGGATGGAGCAGGTGGAGAAACTGGTAGGAGAGGAAGAAGAGCCCAGAATACCCTGGGATGAATTGAGGAAGGGGTCAGCCAGTCCAGTTCCTGCTCCGAGATACCTTGGGAATCGTGGAGCCGTTTTATGAGGATGGAGTGGTTGACCGTATCAAATGCAGAGGAGAGATCAAATAGAATGGAACAGCTGGAGTTTTGGAGTCAAGGGATGCAAGCAGTTCCTCACACAGGTATTCCGAAGAGCACCTTCCATGCCTCTGGGTGCTCAGAATTGAAGGTTGTGTTGGCATCCAATACATTCAGTGTGCTGGGTCATTTGGGGGAAGACCAGATTCTCCAAGAGCTTCCCAAGGAAGGGGGTGCTAGATATGGTGTGGTAGTTGGCTGAACAAAATGGGACTGCAGAGGTTGCTTTCAGGAGAGGGTGCACAAGGGAGTGCTTGGATGAGGAGGGGAAAGATCCAGCAGCAAAAGAGTGTTTGCAGAAATCAGCAGGTGCAGAGCAAGAGAGCCAATATTGTCCTTAATGGTTCTGCAGGAACAGGGGGAGATTTGTTTGGAGGAAACTTTCATGGAGCGGACAACTCTGGTGACCTCATCAGGTGTGTTAGGAGAGAAGGAGGAGAGAAAGGCAGAGGGGAGATGTAGGTTATAGGAGGCAAGTTGTAGGGAAAGATCAGGGGGAAAGGGATGCAAGGGTGCTCAGGATATCATGAATTTTTGCAGTGAAGTGTGTGGCCAGTGTGTTGCAGAGGACCTGGGAGGGAAGAGGTGAGGTCGAGACTGCAGATGGGTTGGCTAGTTCCTAGCAGATTTTTAAAAGTTTTGCAGTGTTGTTGGATGCACCAGAGACTCATGTCTGGATGTGGGCCCTTTTCTTGGGTGAATGGAGAGTCAGTCTTGCCTTTGGAGAAGGCGACAGGCCAGTTTGTCAGAGGTGGGTCTCAGGACTGCCACTTCCATTCCACACCTCTGCACTTGCGTTTCAAGGCTGCAAGTTCAGAGTCATACCAAGTGTTACACTTAGAGACATTTTTCAGGTGGATCCTGGGGCAAGAATGTCAAGGGGTATTGCTGTTGGGAAGATGGAGGTTTTTGAGTGCAGAGTCAGAGGGAGAGACTGTAGTGGGGAGAGAGGGGGGATGAAAGTAGATGCAAAGGCAGCAACTGACACTCATTTATGGTCTGACAGGAGAGTGGGATGATCAGTGGGCATGAAGGCATCAATAGTTTGCCCAGCCAAGTGGATAGGACCAGAAGGGAGAATGGAGAGAGAGAGCGAGGTGCAGAGGTCATGGAAGAGAGTGGATGCCGTGATAGAGGAGTCAAGGTGGATGTTGAAGTCATCTGGATAAGAAGTTTAGAGGTGGTTGTGAGGAAAGAAGGAGGAGAAATCAGCCCATTCAGAGAGGGATCGGGTGATAGAGCAAGGTGGTTGTAGATAGTGGCAATGGTCAGAGAGGCATGGGAGAGATGACCAGAGTGCAAACCAGGCTCTTGAAGGAAAAATAAGGCTGTGTGGGTATGAGGGAAGAAGGGACCCACTTGGGGAAGATCAGAGCAACCCCACCGCCAGCACAGTTAGGGAAAGGCTTGGAGATGATCTCATAGCCATCAGGGAGAAGGAAGTGAAAAGCAGTGACTGAGCTGGCATTGAACCACGTCTCGGTAAGAGCAAGGATGTCGAGGTCAAGGTCTTCAAGGAGGAGGCAGATGTCAGCAGAGTGTTTGATGGCAGAACGAGCATTAAGTGTGGCTAGGTACAAGAGGTCACCACCTTTGAAGGTTTTCCGAAGGAAGGTACATGGGCCTGATATACCAGTCGGAGGGAGGGGGGGCAGAGAGAGAGGAAGAAGTAGTACCATGTGTGGGAAGGAAGTTGATGAGGGACAGCAGGTGTTATTCAAAGAGGAGAAGGTTGGGTTGAGGACCCTGAACCAAGATAGTGCTAGTGTGATAGACATTAATGATACACCTGGATGATGCACAACTCACCAAGAGTACTTCCCATTTAGTGCCACCATTAATGGGTATGATGTGAGAGGAGAGAGAGTAGAGATGAGATGAGGAGTCCGTAGGTCTGTAGAGGGGACTGAAAAGAGAATATCTGTGAAGATCTGTCTGGAATTTCCATTGATATAGGTGTCTGCAATAGGTAGGCCAGGGTTAGTGGTCATGATGTCTTTTTTAAGCTTTTTTCCTTTCAGACTTCGTGAGAGAGGGAGGATAGGTGATAGTATAGCAATTCGAAATGATAGGGAAGATGTTGAGTGCCATTGGGGCAGCGGGGGATAGGAGGAAGAGAGAGATGGGGCTGCACAGCACAGTACGAGCAAAAACTCACCAGGTGGCCTAGCAGCCGAGGGAAGCAAGCAAATAGGTGCACTGGGAACATTTTAGTACTGCAGATGGGTGCAGAGATGTTAAAAAAAACACACCAGGATTCAAATGTGCAGAGGCAACACAGAATGCAATGCAAAAGGGGTGCAGAGATGTTAAAAAAAAAAGAAAACACACCAGGATTCGAATTTGCACAAGAGACACAGAATGCAATGCAAAAAGGGTGCAGAGATGTTCAAATAAAAACATATCAGGATTCGAATTTGCACAGGAGACAGAAATGCAGTGAGAGGAAGGATTGAGAAAGGCCTTGAGTCGGGGCTGGTTTTCTGCCTACTGGCTCCTGAAAGGTCCACAAGTAGTGGGGGTAGGCCAATCAGCAGTGGCCTGGACACGGCAGCAGGGCACTCCAGTGTTCAGAGAGTCGAGCGGCCATCTTTAAAGGTGCAGGTCAGAAGCACCTACTTGCAATTATGTCCCAAACACAATTGTAATCAGGCCTCAGCCCTTCTGTATGCGATGGAGCGCTAAGCAATGAAAGAAATGCCTTGCAGGACGGGCAAAGTCATATGTGCGCTTTGTCATGCAACAGTGGATACCAGCATGAAAAATGATTCCCAAGCCCTGCAGGGCTTACCTGATGCTGCATATGTTGCTTTCAGGGTCCTGCAGTCACGTTTAGGCTACACCAAGGTTCTCCCTCGCCAGATGCAATCTTTAATGTGGATCTTATCGTTTTTATGTTGTGTGCTATGAAAAGTGAAAAGTAGTGCCTTCGACTTGGTCTCCAGAAGCAGATTATGGGGGAAATTAAAAGGATTGGGTATCGATCCCGCCTTACTCTACTATATGCAAACACTCTATAGGAATACTACAGTAGCGGTCTGCCTCAATCAGGAGGGATCACTGACTAAATACAACTTTACCCTTCTGGGGCTTAAACAGGGCTCTGCATTGGGTCCCATACTTTAAAACCTCTCTACGGCTGACATGGAACAAGCATAAAGGGCTCCCAGAAGTTTCCTCCCCGAACATAAACAGCGAAAAAATCATTGTAATGGCATACGCAGATGACATTATAATTTTGATCAAACGCAAATTGGTCTTCAGCGTACCTTAAATGCCTTCAACCAGTATGAAAAATAAAACTTCATTGTTATAAACAAGATCAAAACAAAAACAATGTGCTTGAAGGATTCCCATATTAAATCAAATAACTCACAGTGGCACTTGGATAGCTCAACCCTGATCACTGTTAATGAAGTTCTCTATTTGGGTTTCCCAATATGGGCCACCCCATTGGCCTCTCAATATGAAGAACACATCTGTACTACAATATGGAGGAGATGGGCAGTCATAAAGTCATACGTGGAACGCAGCGATGGCAGCAATGTAGAAGGGTTCATACAAATTTATAAAACAAGTATAGGCCCTGCCATTCTCTATGCACTTGAGATCTTATCAGATCGGGAAATTGGGTGGCTCCACAAATTGGAGGCTAAACTCCTTTGTTCCATTAAGAATATGCCCAGAGGGGTCCCAGTGGGGGCTTTGCATTTGGAGAATGGCCTCCACCCTTTATCATCAAGCTGGGCACTTAAAAGGATACTGCTTTACCGTAAAATGGACAAGATGTCCTTGGGTACGAACCATCTACTTCAATTGCTGAGTAATGACCTGACTAAAAGCCGTCCTAATAACTTTGTCAATGACTTGCATACCTTCACGGAAGATCTGTTGTTGAAACTAGGTCTTACTTTGGACACAATACGTGAGCGCCCGGATTGTGTATCACTAATAAAAAGGAAAATGATAGAGATGGACATGGTTAAGGCAATAGACAGAGTGAACAGCCTTAGAAGATACAGAGAATATTCTCACCAGGCCTTCAAAAAGAGCAAACCTCGAAATTACTTACTGAAGTGGTTACATCCTGCCCTCAGAAGATTTACGCTGCATCTCAGATTCAATATACTTGAGAAAAACTAATTTAAGAATAAGTTAACCAAAACTGAACAAGGTGATATGTCTAGGCACTCTGCTAGGAAAGTAGAGACTAGCAGACATATATTGACAGCATGCACAGCCTTGAAGCCATTGTACAGTAAAGGATACAGGGGTTTTGTGTTCTCAATAGACAGTGTATGCAGAGATCAATATTGGGCAGTTCTAATAGGCGCAGATTCCATAGTAGTCAATGCAGCAGCTTTTAATATTTGGAAATTGGTAACTCTCTAGATAATCACAGAACGTGTAGTAATTATATTGTATGATTTGTTTGTTTTGAATATAGGAACATTCTATTTTGTTTCATTTTTATGTGCTTAATTATGACGATCTGTTGTTTTATTTTAAGCATTTAGATTGATAAACGTGATGTTTTAATCTTGTTTATTAAATGTGCAAAAGTTTGTTCTTAACGGACTATAAACTAAAGGCACGCTAAACAAATACATAGAAAAGTAGTTACTGAGGTTTTAATCTCCTGAATGTACATGTTTTATATATTGTATGGATTCTATATTTTTACATTTATATATTTTAAAGGTTTCTTTTAACCCAGAAGAGTTCCATAGGCCTTGGGCACATAAGTCAAAACCGGTGCCTCCAAAATGTTTCAGCTTGTTTCGAGGGGTGACTCATTTGTAGAGAGGAGAATTCACATGAATGGAGCCTTATGCAACCTTTTCAGCATATAATCATGTGCTTTTTCAGACATACACTTGTGAGTGAGAGCAAGATTTTTTTGAGATACACGATGATGGACTGGCAGCCAATGCAAGGATCTTCTTGCCTTGGTGATGTGATCAGTTCTGCCTAGCCCATATACCACTCTCACTACACCGTTTGGGTTACATGAAGGTTTTTCAAATTGCCTTTGGAGGTATCAGCTAGTAAGCTTTTACAATAGTTGGTGCTAGTGTTGAACAATGTAGAAGCCACTAACGATATATCAGCAGTTGACAAGTATGGCTTGATTTGCCTTATCAGTTTAGTAGTATAATCACAGGAAGCCTTAACATGCATACCATGCTTCTACATGATGAGACCTGAGTCACAGAACTAACCTCAATGCTACAGTCCAAAATTCTAAAGTGGCTATACTTGTCCTCACGTTATTTTATATGTTGGTCTGAACCCACAATCATCAGTTCGGTTTTATCATTATTGAGAGCTAATGAATAGGTGTTCATCCAGTCCTGAATCAAATCATATGTCTGATTGATTGTAGCCGTATCCAAATCATAATTCCCAGTCATCTCAAAGACCAGCTGGGTGTTGTCGACATAGTTGTTATATTTAGTACTGATGCCATCCAGCAGGTCAAGGAGCGGACAGGTGTATATGTTGAACACATTTGGTGAGAGACACACACACTGGGGGACACCAGAAGACAACAGCTCGAGAGGAGCCTGAAATTCTCCAGAAGCGACTCTTACCATTCAAGGGCCAAGAAAAAGGCCATCCAAGAAATGGTGGATTTAGAGCAGATCAGAATCTTACCGAAACTCTCAAGCAGCAATAAATGATCCACCTAATCAAATGCTGCTGAGAGTTCAAGGAGGATAAGCAAGGTTATAGGTTAAAGGTTTGAATCAAAAGGTTCGAAATACAATAGGTTTGAGTCAATAGGACCGAAAACAAAAGGTTTGAATTATTATTTTTTGTTATTTTTTTTTTACCTATTCGTAAACCCCAAAAAATATATATAATTTAAAAAAAATTTGAACCTTTTGTTTTCGGGCCTATTTACTCGGCCCTATTGCATTCGAACCTTTGGTGTTTGAACCTTTAACCGGACACCGATAAGCAGTGTAGCCTTACCACCATCCACAATCTGAACTAGGTTTGCCCATAAATCAAGCATTGTAGTTCAGTACCGTGGAGTGCACAGAAATCAGATCGGTGGGCCAATAGACACTGTCTATCTATATGTTCCTGGAGTTGCAGGTAGGACGCCCTATCAAATATTTTTAATAAAAAAGGAACACTGCTGATGGGGCAGAAATTACTGCAACTTCAAGATAAAGAGTTAACTTCTTAAATAGCAGCGTTATCCAAATATCTTTTAGAAATTGTGGGACCTCCAAAGTGAGGAAGGAAGAGTTAACAATTTTGTTGATAAAAAGGTGCAAGACAGCCAATACAGTGTTTAATGATGCTGGCCGGACAAGCAACAGAATTCAGGTAATACGCAAGGATGATCAATTGAAGCCTTATCATTTGAAGGTGGCCAACAGAATCAAATACATTTTGTCGAGTCTTAATGGCAGCATGATATGAATTAATTTTCATGAAAAACACATTTTTAATATTAGTACACCAAGAATTGCTTTTATGTCCTACATGACCTTTGCCTTTTTGAACTCCTAGTTCTCTCAGAATAACAAACAACTCTCTCTGGTCAGATTCTACATTGGTTATTCTGCTGTCAAGGGTACTTCTCTTGGCAGAACGGATCTCATGTTTGTAATTAGCCGGGGCAGTTCGATGTATAGCAAGCGTATCCGAACAAGGATTTTTTCTCCAGTGTCTTTCACGGAGCCTCTTAGTTTTCCTATACTTTATGACATCCGGACCTCAGTCTTAACCTTCCTAACAGAGATGGGAGCCAGCATGTTAATTATAGAGATGGTGATGTCCACCAATTGGGAAAGTAAAACATTGATCTCACTGGATTGCACCATATTGGAAATCATAGGAAGGGCAAGATGTGTGAAGGCCTCAAGAGAAGCCTTCCTAGGATTTCTAACTCTAGTTTCCAGTCTGGGATATGTACTAACCTTTTTATAAGTAACAGGAAGAAGGAGATCAAAGGAAATCAAGAAGTGGTCCGTCCATAGACTGGAAGTGATTATAAGAGGTGTAGTGAAAAGATTATGAGTTAACACCCAATCAAGGTTATGTCCCTCTCTATGTGTGGGATTTTTAACAAGTAAGGGCAGCGAGAAGGGACACAGCATGTAGAGCAGTATTGTTATGTACCCAAAGATTGAAGTCTTCAAGTATGATAGTATGGGTGGTAGACTTAAGAAAGTCACCTATCAAGGTCAGGAGTTTTTCTTCAAAAAATGGGCATGCTAGATGGTGGTTTGTATAAAACTACATATACTGTTGTATATACTAACAGTATTATATTATTATTATTATAATCAACATTTAGTTTAATCAGAGAGTATTCACACTTTTCGAGAATGGCAAAGTTGAGTGTATGTGTGTTTAGAAAATCTTTCATAATAACTGCAACACCTCCACCACTTCCCTCGGCACTTTCTGTGCTGATAATTTTATTGCCAGGAGGAGAGCCCAGCAGAGCAGTGTGATCTGGAGTCTCTGATAGCCAAGTTTCAGTTAAACAAATAGTGTCCAAGTCCTGTGTAATTATTAAGTCAGCCACCTCGGTGGTGTGTTTAACTAATGATCGATTGTTTAAATGGGATAATTGTATCTGTCACTATATTTAAATCTGTATACAGGTCATGAACTATATCATTTTCCATGCATGATGAAATACTGGCAGACTATGGGACAATAGGAATAAAGGGCTTGGAAATTCTTGTTTCAGTATGTATGACTTGCTGTGAATGTGACTGAGCATCTCTTATTGTTGCATCTGGAAGTTCTGAGGATATCAGGATATCCAGCTTGTGTTGTGCCCCGAACGTGGTGGGTACAATCCCTTCAATCTTGTCTTCTAAAGAGGTGGCCCCAATAATATTACTACATGTTACAGGGTGGATAATTGACAGATCGCTTATTGCCATAAAGTGTGCAATTATATCGGCATGGCGTCAGCGTGTGAAAGGAGGACTGATCCTAGATAAGTCATTACTTACATTTCTTTTCGCTACGTCTATTGCCACAAGTGGATGCATGTTTGTTGTATAGCAATGCAGACGGTGTACTAAACATTCTCTAATAAATATACTTAATATACTTTGTGGCAAAACTGAGTTGACACTCAACACGGAAAGCACCGGCCAGCCCCTGTTGCACTGGAGCTGACATGCTTGGGAGAAATGAAATGGCATGTGAGGACAAGACTGCAGCGAGTTGTAGCCCAATCAGGTCAGGATGCAAAAAGGTGAATGTTTTCCAAAATATTCATGCTTCTAACACAGCCGAAGTAAAACAAGTTAGTGCAGCAATTATGCAAACAATGGGTGTGTTCAACAGTTTCTATAAATGTTAGAAAATATAACTTTTTTAAATGATGAAATGAGTAAAATACAACGAGGTGCAATCAGGAAAGAATTCAAATGTAGCAAATGAAGTAAACACAGTGAAAGTGAGGACAACAAGACTTGCTGGGAGTGAAAACATGAAGTGTCTCTATCACAAGGTCTGCCCAATAAAATGCTGTGTTAAATAAGGCTGTTGGTATAGCATGCTGGGTATTTAAGCACAAACACTTAGGAAGAAGCAATAGTTTTGTGAAACAGAAAAGCAAGAGATCTCATCTGACAAGAAGATTAGATACCAACTGGCAGTATCTGATGAGGAAATTTCTTTAAAAGTGTCTTTTCCAGAATTGACAGAATGCAACAGCCTTTTCCCAAAGCAGGACCAGAGCACCCAAAAGGGTTTCTAGAGTAGAGGCACGGACCAGAGGGAATGCTTCCCAGGCCAAACTGCCTTAGGTCAGTCAGTTTCCCTACATGACCTAGCATTTTTAAAGATAGACAAAAAGTGAGTACCTAAGCCCCAGGATGATTTAAATATTTTTCTGAGAATTAATTCATTTCCAGATAGCGTTTAAATGTTTTTTAGGAGCTGTGGTTAAAAGCTACATTACAGACAAAGGGGAATATAGTGCAGGGTGCATGTGAAATCATCAAATGAGTACTTTCTCTGCACTTTGGGAAATTTGGAAGATATGGCAAATTGAACGGGAAGTAACCTGTCCTCTGATTGTTGTCTGCCATAGTATAAAAACGTATTTAAAATCCATTCTTTACAGAACACATTTGATTGAGGAATTGTGGTATTGTACGGGTCACCCTGGCTCCTTGAAAACAGTGAGTGAGGTAGGCCCTACTATCCAGGAATCCAGGACCAACAGACAGTTGGAAAATCACAGGCCTTTACAATTGTGTGCAAAAAATCAAACTTCATAGAAGATGAAAACAAACAGAGCATGTGCCCAAGATAGGCACAAATGCCCCAGATAGTGAAGAACATTTAAGATTTGAATCAGTTTGCATCATTTTGTTTTACACATTATTCTGAGAACTGTTTCACCTTTTGATTTCCGGCTGGACATGGGTTCAAAGTAAACATAGTAGTCTATTTTATATTGCTTGATTCATTTTTGTGAAACATTCAATTTCAAGTTGTGCACCTACATATAGGCAAAAACAGTATTAATTTGCAAATTCTACAGTACATACTTGAGAACATTATCTAGAATAAACATTCATATATGTGTTTCTCTGTATGGATGTTTAAGTGCATTTAAATGAACATTTTGTGAGGCAAAATAGGCAGGGAGAAGTGTATTAATGCTCCTTTTGTAGTCTGAAATTAGTTGCAGTGTTTTAAAGGAGGGAGTCACAGCATTGGAAGTTCGGAGACACCTGTATTTCTCTGATTTAATATTTTACATAAAACAAACCTATTCTAGTTAAAACAGACTGCTTCTTGTCCCAGGTTGTTCGGTGGGATCATTGCAGATAGGGGTAATAGATATGATACGATATGGCATTCATAACGCGCCTATACACAAGTGTTTCAAGGCATGACGAGGCAAGAGAGGGGAACAAAGGGAGGACGGACGACGATCCTACTATGCCAGGTATCATTCAGATCGCATAAGTGCGTGGGAAGGGGGCAGGGACAGTGCAGTACATGGGAAAAGATGATAACATAAGTAAGTAAATGGCCAGCATGTGGCAAGTGCATTGGTAAGTGCGGGTATCAGGTGTCAAGGGCTGGTAGGCGGACTGTAGGGATACAGAAATAGTCCCTAAGTGCGGGGGTTGCCAGGTGGGCAGTGCAGGTGTGTGACGCTGATGGGGGAAGGACCTAGGCCCGAGATCAAAGGGTGTCCAGGTAGCCAGTGCAGTTCTGGTTAGAGCCAGGAGGTCAGCAGAGGAGAGCAGGAGAAAAAGCAGAAGCAAAGAGAAAGGTTTTGAGGTGGCTCGAGAACCGGAGATGGTTCTCCTCAAGTTTAAGGAAGGCAGGGAGGCTGTTCCAGAGGGAGGCACCACCTGAAGAAAGAGATCTGCCCCAACTCAATGCTTGGAGAAGCGACTGACCCTGAGGGAGTTGGAGGCGGAAGAGCGAAGAGCTTGAGAAGGAAGATATTTAAGAAGAGAGAGTTGAAGGTATTGAGGCCCCAGATCAGTGCCATTTCTCCATCCTATGAACCTCTAAGAAACTAGATGTACATAACCAACATGTACGTACAGGACACAGACAGGGACATTGATTTTTGGAACATCAGTATCTCCAGCAGAGTGCATGATACTTTTAGGGTGAGCACTGTGGAAACAAGAGTTGATGGCTTCATGCAGAAGCTTATGCTGTGAGATTTGTTTCGGTGAACGTAACAAAATTAGGATTCGATCAGTCAAATTGTGCAACTGAGATTCTAATTAGACAATGCTAGACATTACCATTGGGCCGAGACTTGCATTCTCTGAGTAGAGGGATGAGTTCAATTAATATTGATCGAATAGATATAAATTCTCTAAAGACACATACATTTGAAGGAGAAACAAACCTTCATACACCACCAGAAAATGCACGCATATTTCTGAAGTAGCTCTTTAATTAAAATGGGTCCTTTTTTGCCCAGAGAATAGTGGACAGGGTGTTAATGAATGAACTAAATGAGCCGCACTTATTGTTGTCCATGCAGCCCAAAGAGTCTGAATTTGGTGACTAAGGTGTGGTGCAGCTTTTGCTAAAGATGAAGAAATCTGCTTTCTTGCAGTGGAAGTGGAGCCTCTCTTTCTACAGCCCACAGTTTTTCCTAGTTGAGGCACACATGGTGTTGCAGTTATTAGGAACGCACACTTTATGCTCACCGTGCTTTTGTCCCTCCCCTGTTTACCAAAGTGCTTGCAGTTAACATCTTTATCCTAGACATCATACATCATAAGGATTGAAAAATGAGGCCAACCTCAACATGTGTACATACGTGCAAGTCCCTCATGCCTTCTAACTGTTTCTCCCCTATCTTGCCATCTGCTGCCTACTACAGCTTGCTGATGGGGGGGTTGCAGGTGTGTCCCCCACTTCCTGAAGATTGGAGGTGGGGGATGAAAAAAATAAAAAATAAACAAGGGGACCCTGCGTTGTCGGATCTGACTCGTGTTACAGGGAGGGAATTGACGACGCAGGGTTAGGCAAGTCAGCGGACATGGAAATGGAAGTGGGGGAAGTAAGGGGGATTTATTGGGGGGGACATACTTTGGGTGAGTTTGGCTGCAGTAGATCCAAAATCATGCACACTACTCCAGGTTTGGTCCTCTCCTTGCAAAAGCCGGCGAGGTGTTGCAGTAAAAGAATGAACCCATGTGCGCCTGTAAAGAGAATTGTAATTGTAATTGTTTATTTGTATAAGGTTTATACATAACTGAAGTGCTTCAAGGCTGGAAGGGAGCAATGGAAAAACTGTAGTTATTATAAGGTCTCGAAGTTTCTTAGGCCATGAATTTCCGAATGATCTAACACAAAGAGAACATTCCAGGGGGGGAATCTTTCAAGAACTACTTTCTTTAATCCGCGCCATCCACAAATGTGGGTGGAGGTTTAATGGACTACTGTTGGCAGCAAGTACTTGTTTTACACCCATGACTGCAGAGTTTTCTTTTTTTTATCACTAACTATATTCTTTAACTTTAAAGTTCAATTGAATATAATGGTTGAGCAAATATTAAATACATATTAAAGTATCTATGATTTAAACTAGAATATACAACAAATATTAATCATGTAAGCAGTCCAAAGAATAGGTGGAGGAAGAATTTAAATATAGTATAAATAGGCCCACAAGGTAAAACACTTTAACGTTTTAAAGCGTTGGCACGGCATATGTTTGAACAATACAGATTATACTAAAATCTATTGGGGAAAGGATATTAGATCTGAATGGTTAAGCGATGTGGTATTAGTCTGAATGACCACTCCTGAAGTCATTCAGCTATACATTCAAGCAAGGGAGACCAAATATCTCCAAATCTGCCCTCCACACATGTATATATACATATTCAGTGAAAAAAAACTTTATTTGAAGTAACATTAACTAAACCTTTAACATTTGGCAAGTCTTCACAGTTATACCACCTTAACTCTGAATCTGCCCGCCCCCTGCTGTTACGCACTGCATGATATACAGGAGGGGAGAAAAGGGATATCCCTTTCACAGTCTTCCCTTAAATTGGAATGGCTTCATTGTCTCATATCTCCTCCTTTGGTTTCTCATACCAGCTCATTCCAGACAACACCCACATCTTCTTTACTTTTACTGAACTCTCCTCTGATCTCTCTACCAAAGTGTCAAACTGTCTCTCTGCCATTAAATATGGGATGGCTTTGCACTCTCTGATGTTAAACTCTACCAGAACAGAGGCACTATTCTTCCCTGCCAAAAGCTCTCCCTCATCTCTCCCTCTGCTATACAATTCCCTCCTGACACTCTCCCTTGCTCTCCTTCAGCTAGAAACCTCAGCATCATCACACAACTTCTCTACTTTCATCGCCAGAAAAATGGAACAGCAGCTTGCCTCAACCTCCTAAATATTGAGGAAATCTGCACCTCTTCCCTTTCAACACTGCCAATCATCTCTTAACCACTCTTGTCTTCTTTAAAGTGTACTACTGTGCCAGCATCCTCTTCGGTCTCCCCAACTGTGCTTTCCTGAAGAATTGAGTGAAATTTCATATGCAAAAAGAAGATTGCATTTGTGAACAACACTGCAGAAAATGCAAGCCATTCAATTACTGTACAGTTGCAGTAATGCAAGTAGATTCAGTGATCATAGAAGCTGTCTATGCGTAGTGAATAGACTGCAGATGGAGCTGCCATTCCATAGAAACTGGACACCGGTGTCACAAATATAGTAAGTTCAAACCCATGGAAGAGAAGAACCGAAAGCTGTGTCGCAGCAAAGAATTATCTGGGATCGTGGAAGTATCGAGAAGTAGCAGTAACTGTGAGATGCTGAATCATCCTTTGTTAAGGTGCAAAGAAAGAACACCATGAGTGCCAGGTCTTATTCATTCAAGACAATTAAATTATGCAAAATGGACTAAATTGTAGTCTCCTGTCATGTGAGTTAAGGATGAAAAAAGAGTTGTGCATGCAGCTCCTGAAAAATGATGGCATGTGCTCACACACACCCTTATATTCCCATAGATGAGAATACACTGCAAGGCCAAGTTCAAAGATGATCTTCATGGCAGAGGGCATGGTTGATGAGAGAAGATGGGCTAATTGGGTGGGGAGGTAAAGTCCTGTCCTCCTCCTGGCACCTGGGTATGAGTTTATGGGCTGCTAGTGAGCCAAATGTTCCAGACTGGCACAAGCATGCCAACCAATTATAGAGGGCTGAATAATGAAGGGCCTTATAGTTTGAGAGCCAATAATATACTGTGTACTTAATATTGATGAAGAATGACTTGCACTAGAGGTGGGCATAAGTTGTCCACCTGACAGTAGATATCCATTCACAACGCAACCCATTATAGAAAGTATACTTAGATGTTCCCTAACATATCATATCCTTGAACGTATCTCAACCCTTTTTCTTAGTTTGCCACAAAGTATGACGTCACGCATGATGAATCTTTGCTATAAAAGTGTAATGTTTTATAAAAATGCTTCCAGAACGCTTGTGCGACGTCCGTTGATGTCTGTTGTAACTCCCTGTTTTAGACAATTGATAATTAAACAGAAAACACTTTGACATCTTCCTGAGTTGGTTCCATTATTTGGTGTTAGAGTTATTCTGCATATTAGTTTTATCCACAGCAAATGTATCTCTATAGTTGATAATAGAAGAAACACTGCAAGACAAAGAGCCTCAACTACTAATTTGCACAGTGCATCACAATGTAATAATACACAATGTTACAAAGAACATACATAGCATTTAAATAATGTTCTCAAAACAGCTGGAACACAGTATCAGTTCACTTGTGGAAGGAGATATTAGAACAGGTTAAGTACTATAAATACTTGCGACTAACGTTCTGATATTCTATAAGAAGGAAGGGGCATTTAACTGCTGTATAGTATAAAGCTAAAGCCAATCCTCAAGCCCTGATGCAGTTTATAAGCCTATATGTTGGTCTTAGACTTACTGATCTGAGGGAAACATATATGCACATTGCCTTTTATGAAACAATAAAAGCAACATTGGGACATTGTTACATGGAAATGTACGGACTATAATTTTAAAACTACGTGAATATTACTTGAACACTGAATTAATATTTGCAACTTTTTGCAGGGCATAGCTTGCACGTATTACCAGCTAAGAAATCTTTCTTAGCTTCTTTTGCTAATGTTGATGATTTGTCACGTGTATCCTACACATCTCAATTTATGTGCATCTAAAGTTAATGTTTGGCTACATGACTTGCATTTTACAGCTTCATTTTAATTTTCTTCCGCACTAAAAATGATGCTGCAGCCACTATATGTTTACGAGTTTCACTTTGGACAGGGACACACGTTGGTGCAATGCATTCGCTTCTCCTATAATACACTGGGTCTGATTTACAAAGCATTTTTCAATAGTGATTTGGTATTGTAAAACGCTTTCCTGAATCTGGCCCTGATTTCAGGTTTCCTTGACCCTGCTCTACTATGTCGCTGTGATTTTACAGCCATCTCATTAGGACTTGGATGTCTCCACTGCGTGAATATAAAGTGTGAATATAAAGTGTGTGATTCGCTGAACGAGAGCAAACGTTAACATGACAGAAATAATCCCAAATGCAATGCCTTTATAATTCCAAATGTTACCAATGCAGCAGTCAGCAGTTTCCTCGCTATTGATTAAAGTGCTGAAATTGCCACTCTCCCTGCATACATTTCACAAACACTCCCGAGTGCTCAGCAATAGCCCGGAGAGAAGAGTTTCTCCTGCGTAATTCTGTTCTCTGGCCCTGCGTCTATCGACGTGGGCTTGCGAATCCATCAGCAGATGTCACTACAGTTGTACTATTAGTTTCACCCTTTAAAAGTCAATTTGTTTGAAAATATATTAACCAGCAGACCTGAAGCAAGAACATCTGAAATATGAAAGCAAGACATGAGTGGAATTGATTATTCAAATAGTTAATTGCAATATGTTTCCTTGTCTAGACAAGTCCAGGTTTTCTGGTGGGACTGATTATTTCTAGAAAAGTTCATTAAGATATAACCGGTGCAATGCAAGTGAAAGGCACATGCAATGTGCTGATTTAGTTTAGGGAATGCATCTGCAACCTGTGGTTCTCTGTTTTTTTTTTTACTTCAACCCATCCCTTACCAATACTGTCGCGTGCTAGGGTGTACGGGCATTGTAATATGAAACATCTAGAGAGTGAAAGGTTGCAGACACTTGGTTTAGGGCAATTCAATTGCATTACTGATGCCATGTAAAACACTTCTCCTTGGGAGGACGGTGCATGCTATACATGTGGCGACCACCACTGATTGGGTTACTGTCAGAATGGGTGAATGAATAGGACCATTTTGTTGAGGTTTGGGGGTGCTTTGATTTTGTGTGAAAGAAGACACAGACCCAAAGACAACACTTCATTGGTGCTGTAAAAAAGTGGCGGTAATTCCGTTACCGACACTTTTTTGCCAGTGACAAAATCACTGCCATTTTTACTGCACCGCTGCATTCCAGTTTGGAGAAAAAGT
The DNA here is from genome assembly GCF_040938575.1 of Ambystoma mexicanum. Lineage (NCBI taxonomy): Eukaryota > Metazoa > Chordata > Amphibia > Caudata > Ambystomatidae > Ambystoma > Ambystoma mexicanum. The sequence goes on from NC_090937.1 coordinate 1,142,903,847, forward strand.
GGAGGATTCACCTCCAGGATATTACTGGAGTTGAATCCTCCACTATTTCTTGTAAAACTGTCGCCAAATCCTGCATGGAGTCCAATGGACTCCAGAAATGGGGAATCACACTGCTCTGGTGGAAACAGTAAGTGATTTTGTCAGTAATTTGGCAGATTGCTGCCGGATTCCCACCAAACTCGTAATAAGGCCGTAAGTACAGACATTTTAAAAAACGTTTGCAAGACTCACCAGGACCTGATTCACGTGATGCTTCTATCCCAAATCACTCCCTAGATTCCGAAGTGAGACGTGCACTGGGGTGTGACAGCTGAGTACCAGTGTCAGCTGCCATGCCTTCCCCTGATCCACAGGCTTGGAGGGAGAAACTGCTAGAATGCTAGGACTGAGCACTGAGAACAATTGCAGCAGGAAGAACCACATAATTGTAGATATAAAGCTAACTCAGAATTGAGAGCGCATTAAAATCCCATTGAATTTGGCATATTTTGTCATATTAGATGCAATGTGTATGTGTAATACAATTGCGCTTCAATCCCAAGGTGAGTTCACAGTAGGGGTTCATTGAAGACGATATTAAACGCAGTGTGTCTGAAATCTGCTAAATATAAAGAAGATTTACATGCAGTGTTTTATGAGAAGAAGTTTAAACATTGTTGGATTTTGACTATCATTTTTCAATGTGCCTTGTCAGGTGTACCTAAAGGATGGTGAATTTCAGCAAGAGTTGCTCCAGTTCGAGTTGGAGAGATTGCATGTAGAGAATGTGATATGAGCCGCAAGGCTTGTGAGTGGCCAGAAGCTATGGTAATAACACAGAAGCTTTACTTATCTACAGACATTAAGGGGCTGATTTATGGAATTATATGCGCAGAAAATAGGGTACTTGCGCGCCAAACTGGGAGCCAAACTGCACGCAAATCTGCGTGCGTCGGTTCATAGAATCAAATGCGCTGTACTTTTTCCTGGACTTGCATGGAGTTGGTGCAAGCTTGGGACGTCTCTGCGACCCATCGAGGGCCTTGAGTAAAACACAATGCAGAGTGTGGGCGTGGCTTGCGGAGAGGGCTGGGAAGGGGCGGAATACCAGAAATGGGGAAGGACTTGTGAAAAAGTGGGCATTCCGAGGGATGGCCTGAAGGCAGTCCCTTGCATGCCCACAATTGTGCAGTACAAGAAGTATTCATGGATTTGATTGTGCAACCTCTCTGCAGGGAAATGTCCACGCAAGTCCTTCATACTATCCGCCATCCAAAGGCAGCCATAAGCACACTTGTGCATAGGAATGGCAGTGTGGAGTTGGCTTTGCATTATGCATTTCAGGGTGCATGTATGAAACCGGGGTTCCGATCCAACTTAGGGGTGCGCATACGCTTTGTAGTGGGGTGCAGAGACAGTTTACAGGGATTTGCACACAGATTTCCCGAGTAATTACTGAGTTACAATTTTTCATAGGCATGTTGTCGGGGTGCCGGATACAGTGACAGGGGACCCCGCACAGGTTCCTCGAGATGCAGGCCTGCTTGTGGGGGTCCCCACGCACCATTTGAAGGGTGCGTGTATTTGCGCACCGGGAGTGCACAAAGGTAGCTGTCTGGCTGTTTATGCTTAGCATGTGGGTGTGTCAGGGGCGTTCTAGCCACGACTTGCTATTACGGTTACTTTGCGCAGTACATTCCATGATTATGCAGGGTGTGCATTTTTCATTCTGCACGCAGGAGTTATGATGCCTACCCCCGGGGGACCAGACCAGGTCCAGCAACCCCGGAAGCAGGCATCAAGTTATTTTGAACAAGCCCAAAAACCCCTGCTAGGGACTGTTTGGGTGCAGTCCTGGCACCCATGGCACCAGGCTCATATGGAGAGTCAGTCCTGCCGCCATAGGCACCAAGCTCATAGAGTAGAGCTTACCTGATGCAGACCATGCTGCAGAGCTACAAGCAAAATGAGGCTTGGAAGGGACTATTTTACCTAGGGACTATTTTTTACTCGGGTGGGGCTGGGGAGGAATACTTTCCTGGGACTACTTTGGGGGCTATTTAAACCACGCCCGAAGAGCAGCACACTCTTCATGTTATTCTGCATCCAGCAGCGTAAGGCTAACCGTGCCTGCAAGCCTGCATCCAGTCTTCTGCCACGCCCGCCTCGAGTCTGCAGATCGTAGAAAAAGGGAGGAACAGAAGGAGAAAAGAACAAAACCTTCGATCCTTACCTGAATTCCGGATCCCCCGCGCCTTCGAGCTGGAAGAAAGAAGCATTTAACGCGCGCCGCCTCGCCTGCTGCAGCACCGCGCTGAACTCACTGGCCTTCGCAGCATCCTCACGATCCACTGCATCCTTCTGCACGTTCCCGCCGCACTCTGGCACCTAAGGGAAACACAAGAACAGCAAAGGTGAGCCAAGGGAATAACCAGAGCAAAAGTAACTACCCCCATAGACTTACCTGATTACCGCCGGGGGTACTATTCATCTTCACCGGTCTGCGCAGTCTCCATTGCATCCTCGCCGTACCCCGGCCCCTAAGGGGAACAAAAGGACAACAAGGTGAGACAAAGGGACAAACAAGGGGAACTCTTCTCTCCTCAATAGACTTCCCTAATTTTACCACCGGAGGCATTATTTCCCGAATTTCATATTTTCTCTCCACATCTGAATAAAGGAGCAAGCAACAGGTTACATTCTGGCCTTATTTTATTGAACTGTGTAGGATAAGCTAAATCCTTACCTGAACTTCGTCAGCTACCACGAGGAACTCTTCGCTGGGGTCAAGCTGCAAACTGCAAGGAATCGGACAAGAGTAAAAGTCAGACATGTGAACTCTTATGAACTACATACTTTTCGGAGTCAATATTGTTCTGGAACTCACCAATTCCTTTGATCCAGTGAACCAACTGGTTATCAACGCGCCCCTGCGCTCATTGCAGGATGGAGAGCTCATCTTTTCAAACCATCAGGTGAGACTATAAGAGGGGATATCAAAGGTGATCTGTGGTGAGAACAGCAGGGGTGGGGGGATTTACGCTCAACTCCACGGGTGGTTAATTCCCTTTCTCCATTTGCAGAAGAATATTCCTACGGGCCAAGCAAACGAAGCTGGGTGGGCCAGTCCAGTCCGTCATCTCGGCCCTATGCGTCACATTGGTGGATACCGCAGCTGTCCAGTTCAGATCGACAACTCTGTGGGAGCCAGGTCAGCGTAACAGCAGGCTCACGCAGTGTCCTTGTCCGCGCATGGCCTCTGCAGGATTTCCATGAATCGGGCTCTAAATGTGCCTAGTTCCATTTCTGTCTGCACGTTTTGACGTCTGCCAGCTACTTTGCAGGCTGACTGACAATTTCGCATTTAATGAGTTGAAACAAAGACTACATTTACCATCCTTGGTAAACCTGCAAAATAGTTACAAGTTCAATCTTACTGACAAATGTACAGCTAGACATATTCATGCCCATCCTTGCAAATCACAAAACAGCACACCCTCAGTCAACATCTGTATCACTGAGAGAACTCATTCCTTCACAAATTCAAGTCTTTGATCTCTGCAGACACCACCAGAGCTATGAACCCTACAACTAGCAACCATTAGTGATCTCGGAAAACCAGGATTTGCAACCTCCACTCGACAGGCCTTCCAGTGGCCACCCTAGCTTCTGTGAAAACAGTCTACTATGGAGCTGTGTAGCTCACCACTAGCTCACGGAAATTCAACCAACACCAGTCCTCAGAGTGCTATACTTGCTCCAACTCACTATCCAAACCTAACAGTCACAAGGTCTCAGGAAATGTGTGCAGCCGCTGAAGCAAAGTCACCCTCAGTCACAGAAATTGCAGGAAGGGCAAAAAAGGAGCTGCACCCTCTCCTGCTGGATAACCAGGATCCAGAAAAAAATTGAAAAACATGCTCTTCAGATTACTCAACTCAATGTCCACCGAATAAATTGTCCTCTCCCTAACGTTAGAAACATTCTCCTTTGTACAGCACTCCATTGCTTGCAAGATAGGTTTGTTATTTAAACATTCTATACAGGCATATATGCATACATACATATATGTGTACATACATATTCCGTCACCTGAGAAAGCAGCAATGAGCAGAATTGCGTTCGAAAAAATCATAATTCCTATTCTCTCCTACATACTGCACCATCAAATTCATTCAATCATTTCATCATTAGCGCATCAAGATATAAAATTAATCTAATGTTTCATCTTGTAAAAATAAGCAGAACACTGAGAATTGGATGCACTCCAGTCCCAACGTTTTTCTGTTGTCTTTGGCTTAATTATGGATATCAATGGATGACTGACAAACACACACATCTAAAAAGTCAAAATTATGATAGGTAGTACCCTCGACAACTCCTATGGTGCCCATTTTGAGCTGTCATTTGCCAGAGCTGCCTGGCATTACACATCAATACATGTGTGCCATTAGTTTGAAGCTTTTAAATATGGAACAGTATCATACAACTACAAAAAACAGCATTCTTTCACAGTTGCAATATGTTAATGTTAACCATTAGAAAATGCATACGTGATAGGAAAGCCATCCAAAAACCTCAGTGTTACCATGTCTTGGTACTAAAAGCAACATGTATAATCATTAATAATGGAAAATATACATATGTATTAAAGGGCAATGGTCGTTACACTATAGTTATGATGAAACATGAGATCCATTGAATTTACAAACATTCTATTGCTAATAACATGTGAAGTGAATGGAAGTGTTTTGTCAGGTGTAAGTTTAAAATGTGGTGGCCGGGACTTCTATTATTATTTTGGATGTTGTTTTGGTGACAGTACTGTCATTGGGCCTCATTACGACCCAGGCAGAATGGGTTTAACGGCGCCGGTAAAGGTGCCAGTGCCATTAAACCCATTCCGCCCTATTACGAGGTTCCCTTGCGGGACCCGCTCTGGACGTCTGGTCAGACCAGACGTCCTTTGTGGGTCCCGCAAGGGGACCAGTGAGCTAACAACGGGCCCGTTATTAACGGGCCCGTTGTTAGCTCCCTCCCCATTCCCATTGAGCCCTATGGGGGCTCAAATGGGAATGGGGATGTGATCCCTGAATGGGGAAATACCGGGTCCTCCAAGGTTGGAATGGCCCGGTATTTCCCCATTCAGGGACCACGGACCCGGACTCGAGTTTGGAGGCAGCCATGCCCTTATTGTGTTCAACTTCTTCTACTTGATATCCTTCCATAGATCATGATCCAGAGGTGTTTGAAATTCCAGAGTATCCTTATCTCTGCCTCAATACCAGTAAGATGGAAATCCTCCTCATCAGAAAACCAGCTCCCTCCTTTCCCCTCTCTCTCTGACTGCCCACTCTGGGCCCTATTCCTTCTCTTACCTGTGAGGCTAAAAACCTTGTGGTCATCTTTGACTCCACCCTCTCCTTCTCTCTTCACATTTCTGATGTCTCCAAGACAGCTGCACCTCCTTAGAGGTATTCTTCCCTCCCTCACTGTCCCCCTGAAGCTCACTGTCTCCAGAGCTCTGGTCCTCTCAGGACTGGACTATTGCAACAGCCTCTTTCTAAATCTTCCTGCCTCCACTCTCTGTCCTCTACAACGTATCCAGAACAGGACTATGAGACTTGTCCTTGGCCTCAAGCCCAGGGATTGTATCTCTCCAGCTTTCAAATCTCTTCATTGGCTACCAGTGGCAGCAAGGATCAAGTTCAAGACCCTCTGCATTGTCCACAAGGCTTTCTGGGGCCTGAGTCTGCACTACCTCTAACTCTCTCTTCCTAAGTATCTCCCTTCTCAAGCTCTCCGCTCATCCACCTCCAACTCTCTGAGGGTCATTCGCTTTTCCAAGCAGAGAGTTGCAGGAAGATGTTTTTCTTTGGCTGTGGCCTCCCTCTGGAACAGCCTCCCTGCTTCTCTCAAACTTGAGCAGAACCATCTTCGGTTCCGGAAGCAACTTAAGACCTTCCTCTTTGCCTCCGCTTTCTCTCTTCCTGTCACCTGCTGATGACCCATCTGTTCCATGCACTGGTCACATGTCCGTCCTCTGAATTTGTGCCCAGGTCCCTGCCTGCCCAGTTTGCCTTGCACTTCGTGTTGGCCCTGCAAGCACTTATGGCCTTTACATGTAACCCTACAGTCCCCTCTCTCTGCACTTATGAATCACCTACTGGCTGCACCCTCTGATTACCGGCACTTAGCCACTGGCTTGCTGTACTCTGTTACCTGCACTTCTCCATCCCCCCTCCCCTTTTGCACTTCTCCACCCTACCCCATATCATATAATATCTTTAATCTCCTCTTCAATCTTCTGAAAGAGTAGTGAAACATGAAGAAAGACTTAATGTTTTTTTTTTCCTGGGAGTCAGGTTTTATTTGTTTCTGTGATCATAGTGCAGATAGAACATGTGAAAAAATAGCAATGGCCCTCATTACAACACCAGCGCTAAACCATGGTGCTATTAGCACCATGGTTGCTGCCGGTGTTGTCACGGGTCCGCCATGGTTCAATGGGGAATTACCACCCCATTCCAAGGTTGGCGGGGCGGTAATTCCCCATTGCACCATGGCCCTTCCCCATTCCCATTTTCGCCCTATAGGGCTCTATGGGAATGGGGAAGGTGCTAAGTACGGTACCGCAAATTGCGGTACCGTACTTAGCACCAAGATCCCTTTGCGGGTCCCTACTTTAACGGCTGGTGTAGACCAGCCATTAAGGTCGGGTCCCGCAAAGGGACCTCGTAATCAGGCGCTAATGGGTTAACGGCGCCGCATCCTTTTACGGCGCTGTTAACCCATTAGCGCCAGGGTCGTAATGAGGCCCAATGTGTTCCTTGTGTGGTGAACTGTTTTAAGTGTCTTTACATTTGTTCATTCTTTTGGAAAGGAAAAAACTAGTATAGCACTTAAAACGGACAAACTGAGAAACATTGGGGTCATCTATTCATTTGCATGTAGAATGAAAGTTAAAGAGTATGTTAGGGGAGTAAATGTCAGAATAGAAATAGGGATCATTTCATTATAGTGATTCAGAAAACCCAGTTCCCTTTTAAGAGCCAAATTGGCCGGTTTCTTTTAATATGGTGATTCTTTTCAGAAAGTACGTTTAAAGAGACTCTGAGTTGTCTTCTGAAGGACTGTTATAAAGTTGTAGAGTATGTCCTTAACATATTTCTGGATCTGACATGTATTGTCAAGTAAGGGAACATTGCTAGCATGCAGGGTAGACAATGAAAATGGGGTGCGATTATGAGTTATCCAAAACATCCTATTGTGATTGTGTATGCAGGTATAACCATCTGTTTTTCTCCCATTTTCACTATTTTAGAATTAAATGTAGTTGTCTACTTACACTTTTATTTCTGTGTAATATTGGAAAAACTGAAAGTGGTATGTGGGGATACGTTTTGTCATATCATAGCTCATAACAAGAAAATGAGAATTCACCACAATAGTTCACAAATAATTGCCTCCTTAATCAATGAGAATCACATGGATAATTTAGGTAAAATATGCAGCCGTTTTACTTCTCCCAAACCGATTAATTAAAAAAGTGGGAATATTCAGTACAATGGGCCTCATTACGAGATTGGTGGTAGTCATGGCGCAATTTGCGCCATGACTACCACGAATAACGGGTCCGGCACCAGTGTTTTTCAATGGGGACTTACCGGTGTAGTCCGACCCTGGCGGGACCGGTAAGTCCCCATTGAGCAAACCATTCCCCATTCCCATTTTAGCCTCCATAGGGCTCAATGGGAATGGGGAGGGCGCTAATAACGGGGTCGCGACTTGCAAGCCTGTTATTAGCGCCCTGGTACCTTAGCAGGACCCGTAAGGGACGTGTGGTTTGACCACACGTTCCTTACGGTTCCCTCCAAGAGACCTCGGAATAGGCCGGTAGGGGATTACTAGCACTGGTGTCCTTACTGGTGCACGGTATCCCTTACCGCCCTACTCGTAATGAGGCCCAATGTCTAGTCCTATGCATCTGCAATACTTCATTTATCAATGGACCCACGAATCACCAAATACAAATGCAGTGTTATCTTCAGAATTCATGTCTTCTCTCTCGATCAATTGTACACTAACTGATGGAATCTGATTTTTGAACTGTTTGTGATTAGTGTTTACGTGTCTGTAGTGTGTGCCCTCAAAGTGGATACAATGGTTTGGATAATATAATTCATTGGCAGACACGTTATGGAAGACCATTGCAGTTTTAACATTAGTAATGTTTGCTAATAATGGTGAGGCCATTTTCTGTGATTGCAAAGTCTATCTAATTTCTATGTTGGCTTTTTCTGAGAACTGTTTGTAGGTTTAATTTTGATAATTCATTTACAAACAGCCATTCATGGTGTAGGAGTGTGTGTCCAGTGGCAAATAGTATGGTTCTACAATATGTTTGCAAAGCAGGAGAAATACATTAAAGAGAGTCACCTGAAATCTGGCTTACTAGTGAAGAGTAATTGACCTTTTCAATAGCATTAATTTAAATGAGGGTAAGATATTTGATTATACCAGATGGAAAATACATCTCAAACCTTGGCCCGTACTTTGAACTTTTATTTCAGATGTAGAAATTGATCACTATTGTAGTCATTGTTCAAATATTTCTAGAGTAGAAATTACACATTCAGCAAAGTATATGTTGTCTTTGTAGTTTAAGTGATTGAAATCCCAAAACAGATATGTTTCTGTGTTTTTTTTAGGAATATGCTGCATATGTAGACTCTATTTCCAATTAAATGTTTTTGTTATTTGTCTGCACCACGATTGACCAAGATCATATATCTATTTAAGTACTCTTTCATACACATTTTCTTTTGGGTATGTTTTTTTTCTACAGCAAAGGTATCTGCAAAAATGTTTTAACAAGTGTTAGAAACGGTCTAATAGGCCCAGTGTGTTATGCTGGAGTTATATTAGTGGTTTACAGAAAGCCAATAATCAAATGGAAGATTAGGAAAAAGAGTGAAAATCCACAGCAATATGAAACATATTGTGAATGTAATGCTTCAGATTGTTTTAAAACCATTATAATAAAATGGTCATGGTCATGTTTACTGCGGACCTTAGTGGCAATAGTAATTTGCACATTGGGTGAAATGTTGGCATTATGAGAATGAATCAGAATGCACAGCTTTCAGAGGAAATGTATTAGTCTAGCTGTGTTTCTGTTACATCATATGATTTCATTTTAAAGACAGTTTGCAGTCTTAGTTCCTTAAATGTCACAAGCTATGTTGCTGCTTTGTTGCCACACTTTCACCCTCAATCTCTCCACTGTCAACTGAGCGAGTTGTGGGTTCTTTTCTTAATTCCTGATGCATGTACATGGCTTTTTACTGATGTAGGTGTTACAACTTGCATTGTTCTATATGTGAAATTTATATTAGCAGGATGTTGTTGTTTGATAAGATTGCATTTCCACCATGGTTTCAGTTTATGTCTGCTCTCAGCTACCAACCTTGTCTCTCTTCTACCTTCACTTACTTGTTCTCCATGTTTCCATTGTTCAATAATCAATTGCTGCTTTGCTGGCTTTGTGGTATATACACATAGATGCTCACACTTAGAAATAATATTTCAATAGGCACCCATACTGACATTTTCCAATAGATCTCTGGATGTGAATTCCCAGCAATAAAATAGCTACAGTGAATGTAATTATTCAGATTGTGTTAAACCCATCAGCAGAGCAAGATGTTAATAATCAGATGTACTGCTAACTATCATGGTAATAGAAATGTGAACTTTGGATGCAATACTGGAATTATGAGGATCAATCAGAATACAATGCTTTCAGTCAATAGTTATGTGTGTGGGTGGGTTTTCTTTTACGCCTTAGCATTCTCCTTTTGCCACAATGGTCACTATCCCAGACCATTCCCTGTCAAACACACACTGTCCCTGCTCTGTTTCCATTCTTCCAACCACCATCACCCCATTTTGCACTTAATTGGAACTGCTTTTCTTGATGTCTGCCAGATACACATGGCTGTTTACTGTTTAAAGTGTTATGTTCAATAGAGGCTGGTTGTGACATTGTTATTTATGTTTGAGTTAAATTAGTATGTTATTGTTTTTTCTTGATATGGTTTATTATGTTTAATTTATATTAGTATCTGATTGTTTTTTCTTAAAATTATATTTGCCACCAAGATTGCTGCCTTTGTTCTTTGTAAATCCTCTTCCTTTAGTATTTCTCCATCCAATTTTCCATTGCGCAATAATGTGTAGCTGCTTTTCCTGTGGCTGAAGAAAACATATAAACACATACTGTTTGAAACAATATGCATGAAAGGCATAGGGGCTGTAATTGTGACTGTTGGTTATGTTGAAATTATATTAGTGTTTGGAGGGAAGATGGTAATCAATTGGTAGACTTCATTTACAGATCTAAATGATTAAGAATAGATTACCTACAGTGATTTTAATTCATCAGATTATTTCAAACCTATTATCAGAGTAAACTGCTCCTGGTCATTTTTCTGCTTCTTATAGTGGCAATACAAATGAGAGCTTTGGGTATAATGTTTGAATTATGAGAACCAGTTAGACAACTAGGCTTCCAGCCAATATTTGCCTTGTGGCTGTTTTACACTGTAGAATTTCATTTTCTACAATGGTTGTCTCAGTTCATTCCACATCAACCAATGTGTCTCTGCTTTGTTTCACTCTTCTACCTTATTTCTACCCATTCTACACTTGACTGCTTACTGTTTATATTATTAGGTTTAATATTTCTTATTACTGCCATTTTTTATTGTTTATGATGTGCAATTTGTTTTAAATTTTAGAAGGGAGTCAGGAAGAAATATGACATTTGATAAATACTTTGGATGGACGTTTGCTAAATTGTTTGTGTTTACAGTTGCATATCATGGTTTAGATATGTTGTATTATTTTGATAAGGCAGGAGTTTGATTTGCTATGAACTAGATTAGGATCAAGTTAGCAGCATCTTTTCTGTTTTCAGAGTATGGTATGTTGACAATCATGATGATATACCTGTCTTTCAAATTTTTAGTTACAGTTAAACTGCAACTTCTGTGTCTGCCCAAAAGTCCAAATTCATCCAAAGTCAATGTAATCTTATGGCAAAGTGGCTATTATACAGATGTTGCAGATTGCATTGGTGAGTACCAATATATCCCAAGAAAGAAGAATGACACAGGATATTTTATGTTTATGATAATTGCATTGTTTTCAACTCTTTGAATTTAGTTCTCAAACAAATGATTTTCAAATGCTTATGAATTTCATTGTTCTTCAAACATATGATTTCTTTCACCTCTTGAAATGTTTTCTCAGACACATTTCTTTCCAATTTGTATGGAGTTTTTTTAATCAAACAATGTCATTCCCATTCTTATTGAATTCATTACTGTTCAAACAAATGTGTGTCCATATATATAGAATTCATGAATCTTCAAAAATATGATTTGTATACATCTACAAGTCTTTTGCCACCATTTGGATGGATCATCAGTAGGATTTATGTCCAAATTGTGAGGTTATCTACTGACATACAGCCAAATTCACATTCTTATTTTTTCATTTTTGGTGGTTGCCTCTCTATTTAATCTGATGATTTGCCAAGGTTCCTCTTATTTGGAGAGCTGAATTTGATAGTTCATCCTCTCGAGTTCCTAGCGGCATAACCATGTTGACAATCATATAAGTCTTAAATCTTAAATTGTGGCAGTCATTTACATAGTACTCGCCTTCTGTTTGCTGAGTTATGCTGTTATTCCAATGTATTTATTTAGAAGATTCTAAGTAAATGTGAAAATATGAGCACAAGAGGCATCTAAAGAGTTGAGACTTTTACCTGTAGGGAAGTACAGTTTCAATGTATCATTCTTCTGTACATATCATATCTTCTGAAAAAATTACAACTGGCATGCTCATTTAGAACATATTTAACAACATTAAACAGAAACTGTAGAACCATTGAAAAATGTTATCAGAATTAAAAGATAATCAGGATCCTTCTGTTGTGTTGTGTTGTTTTGAGGGAGTCAGGAAATGTACAGAGGTATAATACATATATTTAACAGAGCTCTGTGAAGCAATTTGTTGGTGTGAAAGAAATACACACAAAATGCAGTTTTAGAGCACTCAACAGAATACATGAAGTCCGCAAAATAATGTTTTACCGTCACCTTTTTTCCAGACTACGGAAAACAGCAAAACCCCCATATTTTTCTGTGAGACGTTTAGAAGAATAAAATTGCAATCTTCAATTCACAAAGTTTTCACTGTAAAAAGAAAGCTACCTGGAGTAGTATAAAAAGTTGTTAAATTAGGTCTTGTGAAATTGTGTATCTTTCAGAAAGTTTACCTCCAAAACATTTTTGCACAATTTTCAGTGGTGAATTTGTTCATACTTCTCAAAAAGATTGTTTTTTTTTAGATGAAGAAAGTTCCTATCAGAATGCTGACATAACCTTTGAAATTAAGAACCAGGTAGAAGATTTGAATTATAGAATGATGTTATAAGTAAGTTAGAGAAAATAAAAAAGTGTGCTACAAAAGAATTAGAGTCATATATAATTATCATATTACAGACCTCACTTCCAAAGGAAGTGAGCAGCAATCGTGTTCACCCTTGAAGTTTTGTCCCCCTTCTTTTCACAAACATTTGTAATGTTAAAAGGCAGATTATAATCCTACAGACTGTAGATGTGTGAAATGAGTGAATATGCAGCTTACATTGGTCCTTGTTTGGCTTATCTTGCCAATGGAAAGTGTTGTATTAAGTGTCAAAGTATGCACATGGTGACTGTGCATCATACTAAAAGGGGTAAAATTCTTATCAATGTATATGACTCTAAAACACTATCTTTGCCCCTTACATTTCTTGATAAAGTGACCAAAGCTGACGGCTAGATGGAGTAAAGAGTATTTTGGATTCTGTTTGCATGTCATATTTCAGGACAAGTTCTTGTATTGAACACTCAGATGTTGGAGCTGAACATCAAGAACCTATAATAAGTAATCCTAGAAAGGTTTGGCAATAGAACGCTGTGTTTGTGTCTGTGGCTACTGAAAAATGTGAAAAAGTTTGCATATCTTGACTTAACTTATTTGCTATGTCACATATGCCGAAAGATGACATTGGTGAACAAGTGGGTGATGAAGGGGGGGTTGCACTGCATGCACGGTATCAATTCGCTTGTGGAAGATAAGTTTCTAAGTGAAGCTTAAACAATATCTAAGTATTGCTTCAGTAGCTTCAATATAGATTGCATGTCTCCGAAAAGCATTTTGAATAATATGGAAATATGTGCTATTCCTGCAGCTTTTTAAAACCTGAATATTTTTGAGGTGATTGTTTTGCAATAATTAATCTAATTCAGAAAACCAAACCTTCTAAGCTTATAAATAGAATCAAGTGAAAATGCCTTATTTGCCACTTGAGTTGAAAGAACATTTTAAGTATCTGGGTATTACTCATCCCAGACACACTCAGAAAGTAAGACCACCTTTGGAATATTTGTAAAAGAAAATATACAGTCTGCTGACATGTAAAGTGTAGAAGACATTTCTTTAGGCGATGTGCCTCATGTAGAATCCAAAACAGAAAGGCTATTTCTGTGGATGTCTGAAGCTGAAGCTAATAGTTTGCATGAGCATGACACAGTTCATGTATGACTCAATTGAGTTGTATCAGATGTCTCAAGCAAAATGTGCACACATCTGTATATGGGAGAAGATACTAGAAGGTCAATGTTTCCCAATGTTGTTTCCCTACTGGACAAGGTGGAAGATTAGGTGACCACCAAATAGATATTTCTTCATCAGACTACCATCGCACTTGAATGTATTCTGAGGATCCTAGATTCAGAACAAACATAGACTACATTTTCCACTAACTGTTGAAAAGTAAATGTTTCCACTCTCCATTATTCAGAGTCGCACATTCTTAGGAAAGGTAGATATTTCTAGCATGTTACTGCCAGTGATATGGTGCACAATATGAAAGAAAATCATGAGCTGTTATAATAAAAAAAAACACAAACATTCTTGCTGGCATGCGTGGAACTAAAGAATATTGGGACAGCGTGAGAAACCAGAGGGTCTTCTCACTTGTACCCCCTCTGGATCCTCTATGCAGGTGGCAAGGGAGGGTCACCTGGATAGAGGGTCCTCAGGGATTGGAGGTGGGATGCCCTAAGGTGACACACAGAATTCCACACCCTCTTTTCAGAAAGGAACCCCTATACCAGAAGTGGTTAGTGGATATTGTATATTTTGTTTACTGGTTTCTGAGAAGGGTAGGAGACATTATCAACCGAGACACATTAAACAGTGGAAGAGAAAGAGTGGGGATGAGATGCTTTTGAATAAATCACAGCATCACCCTTATCCACATGACAACCAACCTAACTTTCCCCCAACCTTTAGGGGTCATTATAAGAGTGTTCCAATTCAATCCCCCTTTGAGATGCATAATAGCACTGAGATGAGGAAGAACCAAATAGGAGCTATTGGGATTACCTCATTTACCCATTCAAGTACTGGGACAAAGAAGATGCCTGGAGGTAAGGCATGTCCCACTGATTTGCTTATTTATGGTCAGGCAAGTCAGGTAATGCAAATGCACAACTCGGACCTTCAGTCTGTTAGCCCAACCCAGGTGTCTAAAAGGTGGAGCTGCTGGAAGAGAAGGAGGCAGCCGAAGGAAAGTGGAAGCTGTGCAGGAGCGAGTGAAGCTGAGATGCCAGTAAGCCGAATGAGACCCTGGAAGTCCCGCTGGTTGGTGAATGCGGATCTTAGATCCCACAGAGGGGAAGGCAGGCAGCAGGCATTGCCAGAGAGCTGAGGCAAAGCTACACAAAGGAGCCACAGAGAGCTAAACAGAGCATCTGGCCATTAGGCTTTCTCTCGAAAGGAGGAAAACAGAGAAAAGGAGCTGCCAAGTCTGGGTAAGTGGTGGGGACTCTTAAACAACGAGTGAGCTTGAAGAATACTGTGAATACAGTAATGGTCAAGGAAACAAGTAAAGACAAGTTACTTTTATTGAATATTGAACTGAATGAAACAAGTGAAAGTAACTCTATTCTCCCACAATTCCAATCTGGCTTTCGTCATCTTCACTTCACAGAAACTGCTCTCCTCTCTGTTTTGGATTCACTTCATTCTACACGGTATTCCAAACACTCATCTCTTCTCATTCGCTTGGATCTATATGCTGTGTTCGACACTGTCGACCACTTTCTTTTACTGGCCCCTCTTTCTTCTCATGCTTTTCCAGAATCTTTTCTTTTCTGGTTTCAATCTTATCTATCTCAAAGAACTTTTTCTGTTCTTGGGTGAGCAATTCATCTAAATCCTTCCTGCTTGCCCATGGCAGACTGCAAGTGACAATCTTGGGCCCTTTTCTGTTCTCTCTTTACACTTCCCCTCTTGCTGCTGTTATTTCTTCCTTTGGTTTATCGCACAGCTTTTATGCTGATTAGACCCAATTTTTTTTCTCCTTTTCTTCTTTCTCTTCTGAAATTCACCAAACTCTTTCTGCCTGTCTTCTGGCTCTCAAATCTTGGATGTCTTCTCACTATCTTACACTCAACCATCCGTTATCTCCGTCTCACATCTGAACTTCCAATCTAATCCACTGTCTAAAATCGTGAGCTTCACCTTGATTCAACTTTTTTTCTCTCATCAAATTTCTCTAACTTCACGTGCTTGTCGCTTTCACGTACAGAACCTTTTCAAAGGTTATTACTTTCTCACTTTTCAACCCTCTAAATTGATGATTTCCTCTTTGATCTTTTCCTGACTCTTTTATTGTTCCTCTGACTTTTTGGGCTTCCAATTTCTCGCCTTGCCCCTTTCAGATCTGTATGTATCTCTTCCATTCATCTTCTCTGCCTCCTTCCTTTCTGCAATTCTTTCTCCTCCTCTCTTACCACTCTTGGCTGGTTCTCCTTCCATGCTCAACTTAAATTAAATGTTCTCTGCCTTGTCTTTAAAAGCCTCTATGGTCTTGCTCATGATTATCTCTCTGCTCTGGTATCTTTCTATACCCATTTGCGCTCTCTCCACTTTTCTTCTCAGTTTCTACCGGTGGCACCTTGGCCCCCTTGTGATCAATCTCGTTTCGTACTTTCACACTTCTACACCCGCTTCACTGGAACACTCGTACTTTCTTCATTCGATCTCTGTCTATTCTTTTTGTCATAGGTCCCTGAAGTTTCACCTTCTGCAACATCCTTCATTGATAGTTTTTCTGTTTTTATTTTGCTAATTTATTTTATTGCACCATTCCTTGTTCTCTGTACAGTGCCTTGGCTGAAAGGGGCTTTATAAAAAGCAAATACATACAAATAAAAACTTATCAAACTGAATGAAACAGGTGAAAGTAACTTATCAATCTAAATAAAATGAGCCAAGTTACTTTTATTGAACATTGAACCGAATGAAACAAGTGAAAGGAACTTTATTAAATACCATATTGAATGAAATAAGCAATAGTAACCTTTATCAAATACTGCATTGAATGAAAAAAGCAAGGTGGTATTTATTTGAATACAGAATTGAAAGAAAGAAGCAACAGTATACTTAATTAAGTGGATGCAACCTCTACGGAAAACTGCTCTACTTATCTGAATGAAATTAAGTACGATAAGTTACAATTGATGAACAATGAATTGAAATCAAAGGGGAAGCTAATCTGAATGAAAGACTTTTGAATAAAGTAAAATCAAGAATAAGAAACAGTGCATGTGGTAAAGTTGTGAAGCAGTTTTTTTTTAAAAAACTGCGTGTTGAGCCAAATACTGAACTTTGAAAGAAACCTGGAAGTTCCTGCATGTGTGAACTTTAATGGGTGGTATCTGTGTTCTAAACTGTGCAAAGATCAGAGAACTACTACATGTAAAACAAAGGATGATGGAAAAGAGAATGATAGGTTCCTGGTTGCGTGACATGTAATGTGTGGACCGTGTGGTCTAAAACTGCGCCTAGACCAGAGAAACTCTACCTGCCAACAAGGAAGTTTGCTATGGGGAAAGCATGAACACATCTATTAATGAACATTAGACTTGGTGAAGGGAACCCTGAGTTATAACCAATTTGCAAAAATCCAGTTGAAAGACAAAGCTTCAAGATACTTCTTTTTGATGTTGACATTAAACTTGGGGAAGGGAACTCTATGTTTGATTGCCCTGGAACTTCATACCTCGGAACTGTGTTGAACTTCGGGAAGGGCATACTGACCTTCACAAAGTAATAAAACTGTATTTCTTCTGATATTCAAAGTAAGATAAATTGAGTCTCGTGGTGAACTTATTGACATTTGAGAAAAGAAGCTGAAGAGTAAGCCAGAGCTGGAAACAGCTCAGAACTTTATGTTTTGAACACTATTTGATTTATGGTTGACGTCTCTACTCATTGTTTGTGTTAGTTGTGAGGGCATGTATTGGATTTGGACACCGACAGGCTTTTTTGTTGAACAAACACGTCAACGCCCTGGCCTCCTTAGCGGCTTACACCACTAGACTCATCAACCTCAGCAGAAAATTCCTATCCATTGACAACTGCATCATCCTCGCCAGAGACATTATACGCAGCAAACTAGACTACTGCAACACCATCCTTTCAGGCACCTCCTTTAACAATCGGACAAAACTTCAGCCGATCCAAAACAATACCCTCCAAGCTGTTTGGGGCCTCAAATGCTCAGACCACATCTCTCATGCCAGACGCGATGCCCACAGGTTGCCCATCAAAGCACGCATTGATTTTAAGATTCTCTCTCTAACACACAGATGCATCCATAATACTGCACCCTCATTCCTTGCCCAACGCATTTCCAAAAGATCGCACCGCATCCACCTTGTCACAAGCCATCTCGTGATTCTCAAACAAAAGATCTCGGGGCACCTGCTTCCCCATCATTGCCGCCACCCTATGGAATGCCCTACCTCTCCACATCCAAGAGCAGGATTCCTACTTCATCTTCAGAAAACTGATAATACGACTAACCTGTTTGGGGGCAACCCCTGGTCCCTACCTCTCTTTCTCTGTAACATTTATTGTCCTGTTTATGTAGCATATTCTTCCTGTGTTCCTAAGTTACCAGCACTGTGATACTTACAGGTTTGGGTACTGTCAACAAATGTAATACATAAATAAATGACATACTGACACAGACTTTCCTTAATTTCTTTAGGTAGGCAAATCCCACTTTAGTATATGGCAAGTTAGGCCTCACTCCATCCTGACCTTTCCATTAATAAAATACTATTGTTCAGCCTTGAATCCACTGTGTGTGTCTCTTTCCATGAACACAAAACATTCAGAGGTATGGTGCATTCTCCAAAACCTGGGCCCTCTCAAATGGTGTCTGACTATGTTGCACCAATTATGGTTTGGATGATCTTGTTGATTTTATATATGAAAGTAAACAAAATACAGATGGAGTACTCCAGATGACACCAGCTGAACCTTCTGTAATGTACTCTATTCTAATCTCATGTGAATTTCACCACAAACCTTTAGTTATGCTGCAATTTATTTGCAATAATGAAAAGGCTCCATTGGGTATCATTGAACACTTTTTGATTGAAAAGACTAGCAGGGCGGTGGGGCCTTCCACAATCATATGCTTCTGTTGGTGAAAAGATGCTCCAAACTTAGAAAAAGTCCCTGAATGCCCTTTCATGGAATTTATAAAAAGGAATGTCGCATGTGCTACTCCAACATAATGCAGGGTTATAGGCCAACATATCGCGTTTCCAAACCAATAAGTGCAGCAAAAACAGCCACCAAGGATATATGAGTAAATGAACATTGTACACAAAGTGTAGGTTTGGTTTTTCCGATGCCCATATCTGCAGCTCATCAGGCAAACAGTGACCTCTCTTCTCTTTGTCACAATGGCACTGGCAAATCACCCAAGAACACAAATAATCTCAAACGAGATTCACTCTGATTGTTTAATGAGTGCAATAGTGTAATTGTTCTGCTTTAGAATGCACATCTTGATGTTCAGTATGTAGTTGATAACAATACAAAAGCTGCTCGTTAAGTTACAGCTCACTTAACCAAAGCAGAAAAGAGCAATGCCAATGATGTTTGGGCTGATTCGACAGGTGATAGACCATTGGGTCAGAAATCTTTCAACTTTGTCAGTAAAAATAACCTCCCACAGATTGTGCAGAGTGTATGACGTGTTGGATTGACTCACTAGCTCACCTCTTAATGACTGGAGTATCAACATTGCTTGCCTAAGCCTTGGTCCTGTAATTTTGATACAAGTGCTGAATCCACTTAATGTAATAGAACCATTGGCAGAAAGGATGCCTCAAAGTACAGAAAATAAGAAATCTGATTTACACGTATCACCCAGAGTGGGCTAGTGTCTTGGAGGACCATTGTTTGCATCACGTGGTTGAGCACTGCTCATACCAAATGTGAAAGGCACCATGAAAACAGGCTATTTTCAATTAGTTGTTACTCTGGTTGCCTAGTGAAACATCGATCTCTCATCAATCACATGAAGTAGTCTAGCCAATCTGGTGAGAACAAATATTTGTTTTATTTTGCCTTTTACAGTTGTCCTTACTTTGGTGTGATGAAGAAGAGTTACTTGGAACGTTTCAATGGTATTTGCAAAATACACTCCTTTAGGGAATCAAAAATATCTGCATGGTAGTCAGAAGGTTAAGCATGTAAAGTACTATTGGAATGAAAATTGTAATTTTGGTTGCTGGAAGACATACAACAATAGATAAACCTTATGTTAGTAAAATGAAGTTCAGCTTCTAAACAAACTATTGTTTGTTACGATCAGTTGTTTTTTTTAAAACATACTGAACATACCTTGCCATTGCCATATCATTAAGAATACATGTTGTGTCATATAATATCAATGTCTAATGCCCAAAAGAGGTAATATTGAGTGTGCATTTGGTGTACTTGAGGATGCACACCAGCTATTTTTTTTTAAAGATCTTTTATATTCAGACACATGACCTTTTATATTCAGATCACCATTCCCAAGTCTCTCAGGGCTCGGGCTGGAGGCTCCAGTTTCCCAGTCTTGGCCGCAACACACTGAACGCCCTACCTCCCCACCTCAGAAGCACTGAATCACTCCTAGCTTTCCGGAAAGCGATAAAAACCTGGCTATTTGTATAACGCCCACCTCTCTGAGTTGAGCACTCACTGTCTAATTATGATACCTTACCTATAACCACCTTTGTCTAACTATACTGTGCTGCACATTGTAACCCATAGCAATTAATTTTTTCCTGCAACAAAGACACTCTCCTGCAACAGCGCCTCGATGACCAAGGGCTGCTAGAGCGCTTTAAAAATACAAATAAATAAATTAAATAATGTCATTCTATGTACTTTTTTCTTTTAGAGATCAAATAATATGTAGATTGATATCATTTCAAAATTTATACATCTATATCTTTCTACTTTGTGGCAAAAAACATATTGTACATACAGATATATGAATAGATGTTTCCTGCTACTCTTTAGGTTGTATTTCTAGGTTGCAGGTACGTTATTTCAAGGTATGGAAACTACCATGAGATGCAGTGTTTTCTATACGAAATAAGTACTATAATATTAGATCACAGAAATTGTATATTCCATATATTCACATGCACCACACAATGTATGTTTGACTCAACAAAGTTTTTTTATTATTGGTCAATTTTCAAAATCTTACCCTTTTGGATGGCACGTGTTTCGGCGTCTTTGCGCCTTTATAAAATTTGGGCTGTTATTTCAAGCTTCAGATTACAGTAATTTCAAATCATATTCAAATGTCCAAATCCATACGTGAATTCATGTATGGGTTAAATCCCTCCTTAAGTATATTCATGATGCTCCAACTCGTCTCTGTGTGTCACCATAATAAAAAACTTTGTTGAGTTGAACATACATTATGTGGCGCATGTGAATATATGGAATATACAATTTCTACTATTGCATAACGGAGTAGAGGAAATGGATTCTCTGTTTCACTTCCGGATCCATGCAACACTTCCTGTAGAAAAACAAATTAATTCAAGGCACTGAGGCTCACATGTTGGTGTCATGATGCCTACCCCCGGAGCACCAGGCCAGGCCCAGCACCCCAGAAGCAGGCATCATGCCCTCGGGTAAAAGCCCAGCGGCCCCTTATGGGGGCTCTTTGGATCCGTCCTGGCGCCTTAGGCGCCAGGCTCATGTTGGACATCAGTCCTGGCGCCATAGGCGCCAGGCTCATAAAGGGAGGTGTTTTGTGCACTTACCTGATGCAGACCATGCTGCACGCTTCAGGCCTCCCTGAGACCTGAAAGGGACTATTTTTTCATAGGGACTATTTTTTAACTCGGGCGTGGCCAGGGAAGGATACATACCTAGTTGGGGAAGGATACATACCTGGGACTTCTTTGGAGGCTATTTAAGCCACGCCCAGACAGCGGCTCATGCTTCGCGTTGTTCTGCTTCCTGCAGCTTAACGCTCACCGTGTCTGCTCCTGCTCCTGGACTCCAGCCACGCCCGCCTCGAACCTGGAAGACCTGCAAGGAAGGAAGAGTAGAGAAAGGTGAAAACCAAGGACTATTTCAAACTTCTTACCTGCATCCGGAATCTTCTTGCCAGCATCCCTGAAGAAAGACTTCCATTTAAAAGCATTGCGTTGCTCGCTGCAGCGCCACGCTTCACTCACCTGTCCTCGAGACATCTCCCGGCTCCATCACGGCTGTCAGCATCGGACACCACATCTCTGCACCTAGGGGAGAGAGGAAGAAACAAAAGGTGAGCAGAAGGAACACAGAAGGAAAGCCTGATTAACAGCCATAATACTTACCGGCTTTTCTTCCACCTTTCGGGTCGGTGCCACCCTGTTGGCAGGTACCGTACCCCGGCCCCTATGGGGAAAGGACAAGAGACATTTCTGGGGAATGATAAGGACATTTAGAGGGATCGCCCTCATCACTACTCACCTCGGCAGTTTAACCCCTCAACGCATCGCCTTCATTCTGCAGCTGAAATAAAGGACAGATCACAGGTTAGAAAGACAACATAAAGGGGGCCTCACTTGAACTTTGAACTTTCATACTTACGGTGCATCGCTCAGGAAAGTCAAGTGGATTTTGCCAGCGCCATTCTGAAAACCAGTGAAGTAACTGGACGAACACGCGCCCCTGCACCAGAAGCAGGATGGAGAGTTCATCCTGCCAAACCATAAGGTGAGCTTAAACCGGGGTTTGGAGGAAGTTAGAGAGGAACGAAGGGGAAAGGGGGAAAGGGGGGAGCTAGCACACTATTCTGCAGACTGTTAATCCCCTTTCTCATCTGCAGAAGGATATTCCTACGGGCCAGGCAAGCACGATTTGGAGGTCCTGTCCAATCGGTGTTCCGGGTCCTGCGCATCACGCTAGAAGAGGCCACAGCAATCCAGACTAGACCAGCGCCCCCGCGGGAACCAGGTGAGCGTTAAAGTTGGTCTTTCACCAAAAATTCCTCATACCCTTACTAATATTAAATTACACATTACTTAAAATGAAGGGTTTCCAAAATGTGAACATTCTTTAAGCAGAGGCTTCTTTAGAAACCGTGTTTGCAAGTTTCTTTAGAAAAATATAAGGAAAATCTTATCTTTGTGTAATTGGAACCATCTTTTCAAGTGTGTAGGTGGCACAGTAGATGACATGTCAGGGACACCATTTGGGGGTTGCCAGGGGTCTCAGCCATGACCCATGTGTTCTCCTTTGTTACCCCTACAATCTTCCTTGATACCCCTGTACAAAAAGACAATCTTTTTTTTTTAAACTGAAGCTCCTGGAGAAGCGGAGACCTTTGCAGCCCCTCTGGTGCAGGGGGCCCTGCCACACCAGGTCTGGAGGTGCCCCGCTGCAGTCTTCACCCATCAGGGTGAAGGCTTGGCTGGGGCTTGCAGCACCAGAAGGAAGCTTTAAGATCTTTTATATTCAGACACATGCTATTTTATGTACCTTTTTATTTTAGAGATCAAATAATATTGTAGATTGGTATCATTTCAATCTTGATACATCTATATCTGTCTCTTTGTGGCATAAAACATATTGTGCATATAGATATTTGAATAGATGTTTCCTACTACTCTTTAGGTTGCATTTCTAGGTTGCAAGTACATTATTTCAAGCTATAGAAACGACCCTGATGTGCATTGTTTTCAATACAAAATAATGACTATAATATTAGATCACACATTACTTAAAATTAAGGGTTCCAAAATGTGAACATTCTTTAAACAGAGGCTTCTTTAGAAACCGTTTGCAAGTTTCTTCAGAAAAATATAAGGAAAGTATTAACTTTGTGTAATTGGAGCCATCTCTTCAAGTGTGTAGGTGTCACAGTAGATGACACATCAGGGACATGATTTGGGGGTTGCCAGGGGTTGCAGCCATGCCCCCTGTGTTCTCCTTTGCTAACCCTACAATCTCCCTTGCTACCCCTGTAAAATAAACATCTTTTTGTTAAACTGAAGCTCCTGGAGTAGCGGGCGGTCTTGCAGCACCTAAGGTGCAGGGGGCCCTGCCACACCAGGTCTGGAGGTGGCCCCCTGCAGTCTTCACCCATCAGGGTAAAGGCTGAGCCGGGGCTTG
The DNA here is from genome assembly GCF_040938575.1 of Ambystoma mexicanum. NCBI lineage: Eukaryota > Metazoa > Chordata > Amphibia > Caudata > Ambystomatidae > Ambystoma > Ambystoma mexicanum. Next base: position 1,142,927,433 of record NC_090937.1, read on the forward strand.
CAGCGCCATAAGGAAGCACTCAGTAGGGGTTCGAACTGACCGTGACATGTGGTACGTATCACATGCCACGTTGAGCTCCAGCCCCTTCTCAGTTAGCTTCCCCGCGGCTCATTTACTGAAACCAGAAAGCTCTCCCAGCTTCTTGGTTCATGGTTGTGAGTAGCATGGATGAGCAGAGGGTGGCCTGGAGTGACAGACCGAAGCTGAAAAAACAGGTAAGAAGGCTTTTTCATTTTAATGTGATTATAATTATAATTGTTCTTTTATAACATGCTCAATACCGGTGACATGCTTCTAAGGGTTCCATGTAATAATGTCACAATGAGTGACTCGTGGTTGAATGAGTATGAATGTGATAGTGTGTGTTTGAATGTTTTGGGTGGGTTGGTGAGTTGGTGTGTGCCTGTATAGAGAATGCAGTGAGAGGGGATGTGAGAGAAGGTGTATGAGTGAGTTAATGGTGGGTAAATGAGTATGAATGTAGTAGTATTCAAATGTTCTGGATGGGTACGTGTAAAATGCAGTGAGAGTGGATGCATGAGAAGGTGTATGGATCAGTGAGTGTTGTGTGAATGAGTAGGAATGTGATAGTGTGTGTTTGAATGTTCTGGGTGAGTGGGTGCATTCCTGTGTGGAGAATGCAGTGCAAGTGGACGTGAGAGGTTTATGGGTGAGTGAATGGTGGGTGAGTCAGTAGGAATGTGAGTGTGTGTGTGTGAATTTTCTGGGTAGGTGGTTGCTAGTGTAAGTGTATGTGAGAGGAGGTATATAGGTAAGTGAATGGTGGGTGAATGGGTATGAATGTGATTGTGTGTTTGAATGTTCAGGGTGGGTGCATGCCTGTGTGGTGAATGCAGTGTGAATGAATGTGAGAGGAGATGTATGGGTGTTTGAAAGGGGATGCCTGCCTGTGCATGTGTGTGTCTGTGTAAGGCCATGGGAGACTTGGGATCACTAGAGCATTTTTTACACATCCTTTATTGACTTTTCATATATTACTGGTATTTTCGGGCAAAGCCAAGTTCATGTGTGTCATTACCTGGCTAGAGTGCCATTTTAGTACAGCCAGTCTAGCCATTGCTTACTGTGGCATGACATATATTACTCGTCATCTTTGATAAAGCAAGCCTGATAAGTAGTATTACCTTGCTAGACTGATGTTTTGGTGTAGCGTCCTGTATATTTCTTAGTGTAGCATGGGTTTTCATTAACTGAGCATTTATGATGAAGCAAGGGTGATACATGTTCTTATGCGTCTAGACTGGCTTACACTGGAACCAGTTTGGACATGTTTTTTATCGGGGAAATTTCACTTTTGATTGCCAAACCAACTGGAGTATTTTCTTACATATGAGTACTGGCATATATTGGCAGAGCCAACTTTGTGCCAACTGCCAGTAATGAAACTATAAAAAAAAAACTCAAAGCGAACATGAGTATGTTCTTATATGGAAATACTAGCATCTGTTGGTGGAACCAGCATGGCGATGTATGGGCACAGCCAGCATGACATTTCTTTTTTAAACTGGCATATATATAAGGGACCAGTATGACAATGCATTGGGAAATGCGCTTGTGCACTTTTGGTGACTTCCATCTATTGTACGATTGCAAACTGTCTGGCATTCTACCCACATTTTCACAGAATGTTTGCTGTTTAATGCAGCATTTTAACCCATTATTCAAAATATTTTCTTATGGGATAGGATATAATCCCCTGATCCCCCCAACCCCGTTTTTCATTAGTTCGGGCACCCTCGCTGTGCTCTGATGCAATTGCATATTTGTGGCAACTATTTACACCGTGCAATAAAACAACTCACCAGCCACCGCTGGTGACTGGTATATTTTGGGACCAGGCACCGCCCCTTCTTTCTACGATAGTTAAACATTTAAGCTTTGATTAAAAACCTATTTACTTATTTCACTTGGAGTAGTGCATGCCCCTGCAGTGACATAATCATCATGGGCATTGTGCACACGTAGTGGTCTGGACTTGCCCGGGATGTGGTGTGCCCTGTGCTTTGTTAAGGAACTTGGAGGGGCGGGGGTGGCCCTCAGCATGGCTTGCAGGGGGTTCCCCATGTTTTGTGCTATGCCAATGTTTGGTCTCTGCTCACCTTGAAAGCATTCAAGTGTAATGTGAATTGTTGAGAGGAGCCGCAAACTTGACCAGGACCCTGCTCTGATGCAACACTGTTTAAGAAAAAAAGGGTTGGACACAGAGTTTATCAGAGGTGAGAGAGCCATGGGGTGACCCACCCTTCCGGCTCAAAGGGCTTTATAGAAACCTCATTCAGAGGCCGGTCCTGCGGGGAGGGGGGTCATTGAATAACACAGCTCACACATAGCGCTCTGAAAATCATAGATGTATTGAACGCCACTCTTGAGGGAAGTGCAGCCCCATCCACCTTCCCTACACCGCACCCTGGTAAAAAAAGATTGAAGAAGAGTCATGTATCAAAGCCTAGGACATTATGGTGGGGGACAAAATGTGGTTGCTTGTCACATAACTTATTTTGGTTAGCCTGTTACAAGTACTACATTATGTATGTTTTATATATAGGCTCCATGTTCAATCTGGATTATGACATTCCCCAGATGTGTGATCGTGGACAAATCGTACCTTTCTCTGTGACTCAGTTCTTATATCTGGCTGAAATGAGAGTGCCGAGAGACACAGCTGTTTGACGCATCTTAACGTCATGTGCCATCACGTCCCATGATGTCATTCGCTGGTGGGGTCAAATGACATCACTTTGTGTGATGTTATCAAAGGTCAAGGGCCGTTTGATGTCACTTCTGCTACCCCAGGCATTTTGGTGAAATGACGCCCCTGGGACACATATTTATTTAAACAGATGAGCTTCCAGAACCAGTTATGTATGATTAGTATCAGATATAGTCTATCTTTGTACACTATTGTCTTCCATTTTGATATATTATCAACTAATTATGCAAACAGTTATAGTTTTTAAGATTAAGATTGTAATACACAATCTATTATTGTGACCATTTTTAGGAGAATAATGTTTGTATGTACTACGTAAAACACACGTTTCCGTGCTATTCTTTGATGTAAAAATATCTATTATCAAGATAGTATACTGCCAGAAATAATTGTACACTGCTCTAATGACTTAATATTTTGTAAAATGAATGAAACGATTAACATAGATGTCAGGGGTTCCCTTTGTGGGCTTAGATTAAAATTCCTGCATTTCCATTAAAACATGTTCAGAACATATAATAATATTCAAGCCATGTATGTTACTAAGTAATTTCTATAATGCTGATTTTATAGTGCAAATATTTATAATGCTAATTTCTGAACATGATTGATCATATGAATATATTTTTACAGAATGTATGTGAAGGGATAATGCAGTGATTCATTTATACTATGGTGTATGTTTTTAGAAGGTGTATTCACTAATTCATAACATGAACATTCATTGATTCGGAAAACAAACTAATAATGAAGGTAAAGAGAATTTTACAATGAAATGTGTGCCGTTTAAAATAAAAATATAATATATGTTGGATTATAGATGAAAGTAAACCTTTTAAAAGTCTAGATTGTCCATAATCGACTAGTGCTTCAAAAGCACTTGGAAACTAACAGGGTAATTCATAGAATTCAGCGCACAAGTAGCGCACGCGCCTGGCGCACAGCGTGCGCGTGCGATAGTCTGCGCCAGCCGCGTGCGCCAAAACCGAATCCGGCGCACAGCGTATTCATGGATTTTAGCTTCCCCAGGCAGCCGTGGCGCACAGTGGCGCAGCGACTCGTTGCAGCGCCAGTTACGCCCCCAGGAACGCCCCTTGCGCTGGGAAATCTCATAAAAATCACAAACCAGCGCAAGGGGCTGCGCTAACCCTGGACCATCACGGCAAGCGGCCCATGCGATTTTCAAGGGTGCGCGGGAAGTTTCACACGTCAAATCCCAGGCTACGTCCATTTCAGGGGTGCGCGGGAAGTTTCACACGCGAAAAGCTAGGCTACGGGAATTGCAGGGGTGCGCGGGAAGTCCCACACGCGAAAAGCCAGGGTACGTCCATTACAGGGGTGCGCGGGAAGTTTCACACGCGAAAAGCTAGGCTACGGGAATTCCAGGGGTGCGCGGGAAGTCCCACACGCGAAAAGCCAGGCTACGTCCATTTCAGGGGTGCGTGTGAAGTTTCACACGCGAAAAGCTAGGCTACGGGAATTGCAGGGGTGCGCGGGAAGTCCCACACGCGAAAAGCCAGGGTACATCCATTACAGGGGTGCGCGGGAAGTTTCACACGCGAAAAGCTAGGCTACGGGAATTCCAGGGGTGCGCGGGAAGTCCCACACGCGAAAAGCCAGGGTACGTCCATTACAGGGGTGCGCGTGAAGTTTCACACGCGAAAAGCTAGGCTACGGGAATTCCAGGGGTGCGCGGGAAGTCCCACACGCGAAAAGCCAGGGTACGTCCATTACAGGGGTTCACGGGAAGTTTCACACGCGAAAAGCTAGGCTACGGGAATTCCAGGGGTGCGCGGGAAGTCCCACACGCGAAAAGCCAGGGTACGTCCATTACAGGGGTGCGCGGGGAAGTTTCACACGCGAAATCCCAGGCTACTTCCATTTCAGGGGTGCGCGGGAACGTTTCACACGCGAAATCCCAGGCTACGTCCATTTCAGGGGTGCGCGTGAAGTTTCACACGCGAAAAGCTAGGCTACGGGAATTCCAGGGGTGCGCGGGAAGTCCCACACGCGAAAAGCCAGGGTACGTCCATTACAGGGGTGCGCGTGAAGTTTCACACGCGAAAAGTTAGGCTACGGGAATTGCAGGGGTGCGCGGGAAGTCCCACAGGCGAAAAGCCAGGGTACGTCCATTACAGGGGTGCGCGTGAAGTTTCACACGCGAAAAGCTAGGCTACGGGAATTCCAGGGGTGCGCGGGAAGTCCCACACGCGAAAAGCCAGGGTACGTCCATTACAGGGGTTCGCGGGAAGTTTCACACGCGAAAAGCTAGGCTACGGGAATTCCAGGGGTGCGCGGGAAGTCCCACACGCGAAAAGCCAGGGTACGTCCATTACAGGGGTGCGCGTGAAGTTTCACACGCGAAAAGCTAGGCTACGGGAATTGCAGGGGTGCGCGGGAAGTCCCACACGCGAAAAGCCAGGGTACGTCCATTACAGGGGTGCGCGTGAAGTTTCACACGCGAAAAGCTAGGCTACGGGAATTCCAGGGGTGCGCGGGAAGTCCCACACGCGAAAAGCCAGGGTACGTCCATTACAGGGGTTCGCGGGAAGTTTCACACGCGAAAAGCTAGGCTACGGGAATTCCAGGGGTGCGCGGGAAGTCCCACACGCGAAAAGCCAGGGTACGTCCATTACAGGGGTGCGCGGGGAAGTTTCACACGCAAAATCCCAGACTACTTCCATTTCAGGGGTGCGCGGGAACGTTTCACACGCGAAAAGCCAGGCTACGTCCATTTCAGGGGTGCGCGTGAAGTTTCACACGCGAAAAGCTAGGCTACGGGAATTGCAGGGGTGCGCGGGAAGTCCCACACGCGAAAAGCCAGGGTACGTCCATTACAGGGGTGCGCGTGAAGTTTCACACGCGAAAAGCTAGGCTACGGGAATTGCAGGGGTGCGCGGGAAGTCCCACACGCGAAAAGCCAGGGTACGTCCATTACAGGGGTGCGCGGGAAGTTTCACACGCGAAAAGCTAGGCTACGGGAATACCAGGGGTGCGCGGGAAGTCCCACATGCGAAAAGCCAGGGTACGTCCATTTCAGGGGTTCGCGGGAAGTTTCACACGCGAAAATCCAGGGTACGTCCATTACAGGGGTGCGCGGGGAAGTTTCACACGCGAAATCCCAGGCTACTTCCATTTCAGGGGTGCGCGGGAACGTTTCACACGCGAAATCCCAGGCTACGTCCATTTCAGGGGGGCGTGGATAGTTGAACACGCTACTCCGATCGTTGGGTCTTCACAGGTCTTCACTGTACAGCCTCCACGTCCCCTGCATGCAGTCCACACCACAGGGGATTACCCTGCACACCTGCTCATGACTCCCACCCCCCAGCAGTCATGGGGCACCCTCCACCAGGCCCCCACCCATGTCTCCCACCACCCCCACCCCCCAGCAGTCATGGGGCACCCTCCACCAGGCCCCCACCCATGTCCCACTCATGCCTCCCACCACCCCCACCCCCCAGCACTGTGGGGCACCTGCCAGCAGGCCCCCACTTATGTCCCACTCATGCCTCCCACTACACCCACCCCCCAGCACTGTGGGGCACCTGCCAGCAGGCCCCCACTTATGTCCCACTCATGTCTCCCACCAACCCCACCCCCCAGAAGTCATGGGGCACCCTCCACCAGGCCCCCACCCATGTCCCACTCATGCCTCCCACCACCCCCACCCCCCAGCACTGTGGGGCACCTGCCAGCAGGCCCCCACTTATGTCCCACTCATGCCTCCCACCACCCCCACCCCCCAGCACTGTGGGGCACCTGCCAGCAGGCCCCCACTTATGTCCCACTCATGCCTCCCACCACACCCACCCTCCAGCACTGTGGGGCACCTGCCAGCAGGCCCCCACTTATGTCCCACTCATGCCTCCCACCACACCCACCCCCAGCACTGTGGGGCACCTGCCAGCAGGCCCCCACTTATGTCCCACTCATGTCTCCCACCAACCCCACCCCCCAGCAGTCATGGGGCACCCTCCACCAGGCCCCCACCCATGTCCCACTCATGCCTCCCACCACCCCCACCCCCCAGCACTGTGGGGCACCTGCCAGCAGGCCCCCACTTATGTCCCAGTCATGTCTCCCACCAACCCCACCCCCCAGCAGTCATGGGGCACCCTCCGCCAGGCCCACACAGATGTTCCCCTGCCAATAGGAAATCACAATACAGATCCCAGGATCCCATGGGCAACCACATCCCACCCCATGTCACCCCAGTCCATACACACATCCAAGGTACACATCCATTCAAAAATCAAATACCCATTACATGATACATAACCAATGAGCAGTATGCGCATGAGTCCAAGTCCGTCAGACTCACACAATGGCAACACATGACTGTGAAAACCCAGATTGTGACAGTCAACAAACCAATGAGAGAAGTCCACACAATAGAATCAAAAGAACAATGTATTAAAATGTAAGAAGGAAAAAAAAAGAAACACCTAAATGAATACACAAAGTAACAGGTAAAAAACAAAACAAATCTAATGAAAGGTGAAATCCAAAAGAACGGGTGCAAAGTCAATCAAAATGGAAATCAAAAACAAACACATTGCCCCATGGTCCAAATAATAAAATCGAAAATATCCACAAACTATGTACAAAGATGATTGTCCGGGTCCAATATCCCTAAAAACCATAAAATGAAACCTACCCAAAACCTAACTAATGCTAACTATATACAAAAAACGTGGGCCATTGTCCAATCAACCCAAATAATAAATAAAAATAAAGGAAACCTACTATCTACATAACTATATACAAAGGCGGCGGGCCAGTCCTGCGGCTCACTGAGAGATGTTATGGGCCAGGGCATCATCGAACTCCCTTTCCAAGCCCCTGCGGATCTCCTCGAGGCACTCGGCACGCCTCAGGGCCCTCTGCATGGAGTCCACCGCCCTGACCATAGCGAGCCGCCCCTCTTCTGCCCGCCGCCTCTCCGCATCTATTGCGTGGCCTAACCGCTGCCACATGGAAGACACATTCTGTCCAGGGTCCTCCTGCCCTCCAGCCGATGGCTGCCCCTCCGATGTTGATGGCCCCGAGCCATGACGCCTCCCACGTCGCTGCCGCTGCCTCTGCAGCCACTGCCTCTGCCAGCACAACGGCATCCAGGCTGATGGTATCCACCGACGCCGTCGTGCACGTGCCCTGCCTGATGATGCCGGCACATCCTCCACCTGCAGGGGTCCAGTTGCCATGGTGTCCACACCAGCTGGACCACCGACTCCCGACTGTGGCAGGGATGGGATCCCCACTGAGCCGGCTGCATTGGTCGGGGCAGGTCCACAGGGGGCCCTGGTGTCAACTGGGCCGGAATACGGCAAGGAGAACGACCGGCGCATACTTTCCACAGAGGAGGAGATGCCCGACACATTGGCCATCACCTGCAGAAAACCCGCGCCAATGGCAGATCCCAACTGGGCCACGTCGGCACGGTGCTCTTCGTGATGATGTGCGTGCTCCTCCCGGGAAGCACGCACGTCATCACGAATGACCCCCGTGCGCAACGCGACCCCAATCAGGACCTTTTCCATGCGCCCACGGGTCCCCTCATCCGCAGGTGGAGGGGAGTCAGATGACATAGACACCCCCTCCACCTGCGGACGGGCCTGGGACGGGGCATCCATGCTGGTGCATGGTGGTGCACTCACAGGGTCAGGGACAGCGACATGCACAGGCACCTCCACGGCGACCTGTGCTGCCTCCTGCCCCTGGCCCTGGACTGCACCACTTGCACCAGCAGGGATGCCCCCACCAGGCCTCAGGTGTGCCTCAGTCTCGGCCGCCTCCTCCTCTGTAGAAACCACCAACCTGGATGGCTCCTTGCCCTCTTCCGCTGTAGATGGCCCCTGTGGGGGCTCACCCACCACTTCCGCCGCAGCCGTGGGGGCATCCCCGCCGTCTACCTCCACAGCGCCGTCTCCGCCCTCTCCATCACTAGCCGCTGCATAGAGGGAGACATAGAACACAAGCATCAGGGCACTGTACAATGGTCCCCTACACAGGAAGCAATATCAGATGACTGGCAATGGTAAAGTACACTTCTATCATGTCCCTCCACAACACATGGGTCAGGCAATACACACACGCAACACCCATGGTCCATGGCATGCACATCAACATACATGTCCACTGCACTCTTCTAAAGTACGATGTCATGGAACTCACATGCATCATTGGTCATGCAAATCACACGCACACACTTCACCTCTGTCACATCCATGTGGCCTCGTACATCACAAACACAGTGGATACAAGGATGATTAGGCAGCATCAGTGAATCTGTACAGTGTCACAGACATGTGTCATGCATCCATGCCATTCAAAAGTCACAGACATGCAGGTCAAGCACACCGACCTCGACACCATACATGTACCTGGCATCAGCATCCATCCCTCACCCACACCCATGTCCACGAACATACACTTGCATGCTCACATGTGTCCAATCTGCATAGGCCTCCTCAGGTTGCATAGCAACACATACAACAACCATGTGATCCACAAATTACTGGTTGCACCTGCATCGCCATGACAACACTGCACACATACATGCCTACAAGGCCCATTCCACACATACAGCATCACACAACCAGCACACTGCAACATGCACTGTCTCACACAGCAATGCCTGCACACTTACCGCTCAACTCCAGACGGGTCTCCCTCTCAAGGACCTGGGAGTGGAGCGCTGGGTGTATGCGTGCCAGGACCCTCATTTGGATCGAACTCATGTGGCCCCGGCCCCCCTCCACGAGGCGCCGGGCCTTTGAGAGGGTCCTGGACCTGCAGTCCTCCCAACGCTTCCTGACATGTGGGTTGTCGCGGACTGCCACCCCCTCCGCGTTGATGGCAGTCACGATGTCGTCCCAGATCCGAGTCTGTCCTTCATAGTTGGCGCGGCTACTTCCGAAGAGGGCATCATACTGCCCCAGGACTCGCTCCACCAGGACCCCAACCTCGGTGACACTGAAGCTGGGGCAGGAGTGGGTGGGCAACTTGGTCCTGGGGCTGGGCTGTGGAGTGGTGTTCTTCCAGGCGGGAGTCTTCAGTTCCAGCAGGGGTGGACACAGCAACTGTACGCCTGCAGATGGCTGATGTGCAGGCACCAAATGGCAGGGCACGGTGGCAGCAGGCAGGCAGGCAGGCAGCAGCAGATGGCACGTGGGAGCGTGCTCGGGGCACTGGGGGGCAGTAACTCGGCCTTCTGGGCAGGAGCGTGGTCTTCCGTGTGTGAACGCGTGGCCAGCTTGATACGGAGTGAATTGGCACGTGAAAATCATGCACGTCTGCGTGGAATCCGAGGAAAGGCCCTCAGCGCGTAAGCACGTCAGCACGCGTACGCGATTTCATTGGTCCAAAGGGCCAGGCGCGTAAGCGCGCCTATGACGCACGGGTGTTTCCCAACCCACGTGAAAAAAATACATGTGCCGCGCAAGCGCGTCAGCACGCGTACCCGATTTCATTGGTCCAAAGGGCCAGGCGCGTAAGCGCGCCTATGACGCATGGGTGTTTCCCAACCCGCGTGATTGGTCCAAAGGGCCAGGCGCGTAAGCGCGTCTATAACGCACGGCCGTTTCCCAACCCGCGTGAAAGAAACACAAGCCAGTGTCAATGCGTGTGATTGGAGGCTGGCCCTTCAGCGCCTACACGCGGAAGTGACGCAGGACCTGTGGGCCTGCATAAAAGGTACATGTAGAACGCCATTTCCTTGTACGTGCTTTTCGTGGAGAGCGAGTTGGTGTATTCTGTACTTCTTGTCAGTTGACACGCGATTTACTTCACGGCGTTCAAAGGTCGTACTCCCTGTTACCTCTGACAGCTTTTTCTCTTTTGCTCTTTTTCCTGGGCCTGTTTCCTCACACAGCGTTCCCTTCTACTGTTGTCCTGTCTCCTCAGACAGCGTCCCATTCTTCTTTTGGCGGGGGTGTTGCCAACGCGCACACGCGCGTCTTTTTGACGCATTTCTCCCTGGCAGACGGTGAGTTGCGCACGCATCTATCATCTGTGCTTGCCCCGTGTGTCACGTACCTCTTCAGAGGTCAATCTAGGCTGCGTGTGACACGCATACGTTCATTCTTGTGTTACTGGATGCCACAGCGTAGTGCAGGGTTTTTTATACGTACACGTGGTCTAGGAGGGGTATCGTGCACGTTCCTTAACTTTTTTGGGGTGCCTGTGCGTTGCGTGACCCGTCATCTTTCCCCAGGGGTGTCATATAGCCTTGCCACTGCACTAGGGTACGAATACCATCTGGTACCCAACCCCTTTGACACCCAATTGCCCAGGACAATTGTGCACACCCACTCCCATACGCACAATAACATCAGTGCCATGGTTGGGAGGCGTGCAAGCCGTAAGGGTGGCAAAGGTGGCCGAGCCACACGTGGTGGCCGTGGAGGATCCACTAGGGGACGTGGTTGTGACTTGCAGGGTGCCCCTGTCCCCCCCAGTCTGGAGGACCAGTCAGGGACACCCATGCCCCCCCTCCCCCCCCAGGTTGAGGGTCATGTGGCTGATACCAACCCTGATCAGCCCTTGTTGGACCAGCCCATTGTGGCACCAGACCTGTCCGAGGGTGACTCCATCGCTGACATCCAGGTCAGCAGGTTCACTGCACGTGCACCGGTGCACATTGGTGTCATCAGGACACGCGCATCTATGCCAGATAGGTCATCTGCTGCCCCCCGTGGGCAGGGTGTGGCTCCATCCACCCCACCTCTCATACACCCTGCCAAGACTGTGTCGGTCCTAGTTCATGCACCTCAGATCAGGCCTGACCCTATCCCTCTACCCCCAATGCCTGCACCTACTCCCATGCTGAGTGTGCAATCCCACACACCCAGTACTGAGTCCACCACGGCTCCTGCCCCTAGTGTCCACAGCGGCGTAGGACACTCTGGATCCCCACCCCCTTCCAAGCGGAAGAGGAAGAGTGCACGTCCGGCACAGGCTGATGCCCCAGGCACGGCTGCACAGTCCGGCCCATCAAGGAAGCCCAGCTTCACAGACGCCGAACTGAATGCACTTGTTCAGTATGTGTCAGACCATGATAGGGAAATGGTCATCGTTGCAGGGTCCAAGACAACACATGCCAGACGCCAGGCACACTGGCAGACCATTGCTGACAAAATAAGTGCCCTTGGAGTAGTGAGGCGCACAGCTAGTGATTGCCAGAAGCGCTGGAATGACCTTAAGCGCAGGGCAAAGGATAAGCTGGCCTCAAGTCATGCCGCAACCTTGGTGACTGGAGGTGGGTCCCCAGCACAGGAAATAGAACTCACACCACACGAGTCCGTAGCTGGATCCTACGTCACCGAGGGACAACTCCAAGGTGTGGGAGATCTCCCTGATTACGAGGCATCATCCGGTGAGTGCACATGCATGTGTGTTATATCCATGTGCATGGTGTGTGTGCGAAGCCTTCATGTTGGGTGCCTGTCAAGGGGGTGTGTGGCAGAGTTGATAGTGTCACCCATGTGCCTCATCCAGTATGTTCAGTGCAACACCATGTGCCCACACCACTATCCCTACTGCCAACAGTGCACATATGGCCCTACACCATGGAAGTTCCCCTTGAATTGTCATTTTGTCACGACATTGTTGCTCATTCTCCCCTGTCTATTCATCTTATGTCTTACATACCATTCCTACACTTTCCCCCAGCCATTCAAGTTCCATCGTCACATGCCTGACATGCAATGATACCACATGCTAATGCGTCCTCTGTATATACATGGCACTCAACATGCTGTCATACTCTGGAATTTGCCTTGACACCCACCTCCTACCTGTGTGCTCTTGTTCCGTCTGGTTTCAAGCCCCATTCCCTCACACTCCATGCTGCTCTTCATGGTCTATCTTCCCTGACTTCTACTGTTCAGACCATCGTGCCCTACTCACGACACCTGCTTGCAAACAGTCAAATGAGGGCACCCTGCCCTCCAATGCGACCCACCCTATTGCTGACAAGTACATCTGAGCCTACTCAAGGTTAACTCTCACTGACATCTGCTCATACATGCCTTTGCCTGTCCCATGGACCCTTCACATGGTCCCAGTCCTCTCTCCTTGCTCCTCTTCCACCATCAATGGTGTGACCCGTCGGGGTGTACTCTTGGCCTCCTTCCAATCCTCAGAAGCCACAATTGATGTGTATGGTAATGGGAGCATCTCAGTCCAAGGCCCTCAGGCCAACCTTATTCTCCTTGACAAATGCTACCCACATCTCATCAACTTCCTTTCCTCTCCTGCTGTCCCCCCTCCTCTCTCCTCATCTATCCTGCACTGCCTCCCTGCACCCTCCCATGATCCTTCTCCGCCTCCCACTCCAACTCCTACACATGCTGCACCTCTGATCTGTAGCACTCCCCGTAAGTCCTACAAGGCTCTCAACCTCCTCCACATTTACACTCCTTACTCTGCCGCTGCATCAGGCATTCCTCCAATATATGTCACTTACATGAGGTAATGCACCTTGACATCCTTGGTCTCATGGAAACATGTCTGACGGCCAGCTCTGTCTGCATCTTTGACACACTCCTACCTGACGTTCAGGAGATCCTCTCCTTGGCCCGGCACTACTGTGCAGGGGGGGGGGTGCCCTTGCCTTCCCTGAGGGTATTCCTGCCACTGTCACTCCTACGTAGACCTACTCCCCTCTGGAATGGCTTGTGTGACGTCTCTCTCCATCTCACCTCGACATTCACAAACTGTGCGTACTGTGTATCGGAAAACTGGTCAAATGTACTACTTCCTTTCTGAGTGGCCTCACCTCTCCTCCTCACTCATGTCCCCAGACACTGAAATCCTCTTCCTTGGTGATGTACGCATCCACCTGCATGCTTGTTGTCCCCCCCACGTGACTTTTCCGTGACCTCAGCAACTCCCTATCACCCTCTAAACTCCCGTCTGTCCCTACTCATTCTGCAGGGCACACTCTTGATGCTCTGATCTCATCTGACCTTCCCCTCTCCATCCCTCTCTGCACTCCTCTCTCCTGGAGTGATCACTTTCTCCTCTCCTCCCACCTCACCCTCACCACCCCACAGGCAAAGCCACCCTCACCACTGTCACACACCTTCTTGGTATTCCAACCCATGAAGTGTGTGTCAGTCGAGGCTTATGCTGCCAAAATCTCCCCCCCATCCAGCTCCCCCTTAGGCTCACTCCCATCCTGACAGGGCCCACTCCATGCTCCACTCTATGTCAGGTACACTGGATGTCTTTGCCACGGTCATGACAATCCGCCTGAAGCCCCATGCCAATGCTGACTCCTGGCATGACTCGGATCTTGTGAACCCAAAACACAGGTGCCGGGTGGCAGAGAGGAAATGGCCTGCATCATGCTCATCCTCTGGCAAACTGGCCTGCCGCCTGCTCCAAAGGCAATAGCGTCTCACCCTTCTCACCAAGATGAGAGCCCCAATCCAAGGGCACATATCTGCGGCATCTGACAACTCTGCAGGACACATTGAAATCTGCAAGGACCTTGCCGAGCCAGATGCAGTGTGTACCTCCCCTGTCCCCTCCGAGCCCACAGCACTGCATGACTGTCTCTGTACCCCTATAGGCCACCCCCCCAGCACTTGTCTGCGCCTACCACCATCTGCCCTCGACGTTAAGTCCTACTTACCTTGTAGAGCACTTCCAGCCGCAACTTCCCCTTGCACTTCATTGTGCCACCCATCTCTGCACTTGCGTTACATGAATGACACCAGCACCAGTAGAATTGTTGAATGGCATCCCCTTCTGCCCCACCACCCCTCAGTGCTCCGCTGTACCTTCATACATTTCTGTACAGGTGCTTCACGAATGCTATATGAATCCATTACAGGTGTTGGGGAGGTGGAATCTCATTGTTTACTGCATTTTGTTAATGTTGACAAGGCACTGTGCATCGTGGCCAATTGGGACTAGCAGATCCATGTCCAACATGTTAACTTCTTGATGTGATGAAGCAATGTCAGGACCAGAGTGGCCAAAATCCAAATTAGTTGCCCTCCTCTCCCTCTTCACTTGGTGGCTATGTCACATGCCATGTGT